>NC_048598.1:23458115-24208115 GCF_003668045.3 Cricetulus griseus
AATTCAAACATCACTGACTCTTCTGGATTCACGTCTGTGGAGCATCACTTGGGCAGGTACAAGGTGTCTTTGGGTGCCATGCACCTTGTGCTTTCATCCTCAGGGTGCTCGAGCTGCTCCTTGATCTCTAGAGATTGTCAAGTGTTTTAGGATCGTCAGGGTGTCAGTGACTTTCTTGATACATCACTTCCTTGTTGCACACAATTATATCCCTCCCTCCCAGAGACTTCACTGTTAATAAGATCACTCGAGCTCACTGGGACAAGATCAATAAATGTCATTCTCCACTTTGTTTTCTCATGTGGTGATACCAATACTAAAAAGTAGATTCTCTGCAACATTTGAGACGGTAGAGAATGAAGGTCAGATGGAGGAGGAAGAATGCAGAGGCATAAAAATATTCTTGATGGTCAACTGGGGCCATCAAAAATAATAATGTCAAACAATACACTCTGTTATTTGTGTCCTGGAGACTAAGAATCTGTATTTGAAAGGTACATGGTCTAGTCTACCATATTTCCTACCTTCCTTTCCTGGATCTGAGAATGCAAATCTGCCATCAGCACTAGTTTTAACTTAACTCTGAAATCATCTACACTACTATTGAGAAGGGTCATTACTGAATCACCAGGAAGCAACTTAACTTCCTTTCCTTTTAAAAAATGTCATAACAAGTATTCTTGAATCTGGAGTCCATAGTCAGCACAGGCGAGGCAAGGCTGAGTTACCAGGAGGTGGATGCAGATGCTTCCAACTTTACCTTCTGCTGTTGTGTGGGATCCTGGATTTAGTGTAGGGGCTCTAGGTTCTTCTCCAAGTCATCACTGTGTTCCTTTGCTCTTGGTGTATTCTGTTTCCAGGGTCTTGTGATCTCCAAGGGTACCTTCTTCCCTTGTAGGAAAAGAGGAGCTGATGGATTCCTGAGCTTCTGTGTGAGCATCCTAGGGCCACACAGCTCCTACATCTTTAATCCCCTTCTCTGTCTGTGAGGTTTTGTTCCCAATGAGGGGAGGGGGCATGTATAAATAGTGAGCCTATGACTAGAGAGAGTGCAGGTGAGAGAGCTGGGTCTCATCCTGGATCTTCACGGCAGTCCCATTCCCAAGGTGTTCCGCAGTCCAGGTGCAGTCACTAAGCTGAAAAATTCTCAATTCTCAGAGAAAACATGGCTAACATCTCTAAGGAGGAGGCAGCATATCAGCTTTAGAATATATTGCCCTTTTCCCCTGAGTGACTTCCCTTTCTTTTGAAAATTGTAAATAATTTTGATTGTTTAAAAAAGATCATAAAATACATATATGACCATTGTGAAAATATTACAAATACAAAAGAATAAGAATAAAAAATAAAAGTAGAAAGCATAATTTTACTATCTTTGTTTGGTGCTGTTGCACCAGAATAACTCAGATGGGGTAATTTACAGTGAATGGAAATTTACTGGATCAGGATTCTGAGGGCTGGGAAAGGTGTGTACCATCAAGGACCTGGCAGCAGCCATGGCCTTGTTGGTATATTGTAGCACTGCAGAAGGCATTGTATAGAAAGGGACGAAGGAAGGATTGGAGAAAAAAGCAAATGAAAGACGGAAAGGGAGGTAAGGAGAGACAGAGAATATACTGAATTTGTTTCCCAAAAAGAGCCCACTTCAGAGCTAACTGCCTTCATTCATCCCCTCATGAGAGAGCCTGTGCACACTCATCACTTTCCACTAGACCCTGCTTCTAGCACTGATGACTTTGTAATTTAGTAACATGACCTTTGGGAGATATCTTCAAACCATAGGGCTGTCGACCTATCTTTTGGTGAGTAGCTACTTTTGAATTCAACTTTCCTACTTTAAACTAGTCTCTTTTGGGTCCATCAGCTCTCTACTGGTCCTTGGCCTGGAGGTCCAGGATCATATTGTATTTGTTTATTGATTAGTAGTCATATCTATTTTATTGGGCATCCTCTGTGTAACAGGCTTTATTTTTGCCATCTACCAAGTATGAGCTAGTTTAATTTTGACAACAGAATAGCATTGAAAGGTGAACAAGAACACTGTGTCTGGTTAAGCATGATGATGCAGAAAGGTTAAGAGAAGTCAAATAGGATAGCTTGCTCTGTGTTTGTGAGCATAGCCATGACACTTGCCTCTTGTGCTAGACTGCAATAAAATGCACTAACCATGATCTGTTACTGTGAATGGATGATAACAGAAGGATGGGGATATAGAACAAGTTCTCATTCTTTCATAGGACTATGCAGACCATAGATCCCTAACCCTTAATTCCCACTTGTTTTGTCTAAGCCTTACTCATATTCCCCCTTTTCACAGGCTGAGGTGCCTACATCAACAGTGAAGGTGTGATTAAAATACAGGTACCCTGGCTATGCAGACTTCATGAGACTCTAGCTTGGGCCATTGGCAATGTTTGCAAATAGTAAAATACTGATTTTGGTTCAAGCAATGAGAGTGCACACTGCCACACAGTCAGGATGTGCCCTTTTTGCTCAAATTAGTGCACAGTTGTAATCAGGCCCAGTCATTTAAGATCCTATATTAAAGAGAGAAATATAAATACAAGTCCAATACAGGCTTGCTTCTGTCATTTCACTTTGATTCTAATTTTGCAAGTTCAACAACAGAAGATCCATTAGACTTTCCCTTTTCAATCAATATGCAATATATTATCAGTCTAGACGACCAAAAATGACTCATATAAAATATCAGGGCATTGCATTTTCATTATGTAAATGGAACTCTGCAAGAGAATTAATTGATTATTCGGTTACTATGGATCAGGCTCAGATGTCTTAGTGAGATAAGAGGAAAACTTATCAAGCCTTTCTGGTGGCTATAACTTAAAAAGGAATGAGAGAGAGAGAGAGAGAGAGAGAGAGAGAGAGAGAGAGAGAGAGAGAGAGAGAGAGAGGGAGAGAGAAGAAAATACAGAGCACATTTCCCTTTCATTGGCAGCTTGGGTACAACCTATGAAACGTTGAGAGAGAGAGAGGAAATCCATTACCAAGTTTATTAGTGATGGAGTGTTGAGAGTTATTCAGCTGGTTACTGCTTGGGGATCAAATTTTTAAAAACCACACAAACAAAACTGTGATATAGGCAGTGAGAGTCCTCTGGGTGTCTTCCTGGACTCTCTCTGCCTCCAAGTCATTCACACTTAGGCCATATATAGTTACAGCAGGACTGTCTAAGTAATATCCAGACCCACTTCTTTTTTGTGGTGTGAGTTGGGGAATGAGGGAGAGATTTCGTCATCATTTTCATGACAGAATGGAGAAGAGGTATGAGAAGCAAGGACAAGTGGTTCCTGCTGCCTCCCTCCCTTTCTGAGTAGCAAAAGAAACAGAAAAGAGTGTTCATTGCCACCATTGATGTGCATTTGGTTGTGAACCAGTGTCTTCAGTCCTGTTTGAGAAGAAATATCCAATAACCATGAATATGCTGGTCACTCAGAGTCTGTGCCCTCTTAACACGCAGGCAATGTGGCTTCCCTGTCCAGAGATCCTTGGTATGTACCATAGGGGTTCTCCAGTGAGGACTTGGAGCTAGTTGGTAGTGACATCAATGGCGACAATGGTACCGAGGGGTGTGTTTCATGTTTCCCCAGATGCCAGTGAATGAAAACAGTATTGTAATGTTTATTTGGTTCAAAAGAAAGTTTTTAAAAGCAACAAAAGTGACACAAACAAAAATTTCTCTCCCTCTCTGCTTTTTTTATTTATTTCTCTCTCTCTCTCTCTCTCTCTCTCTCTCTCTCTTTTTTGCTTGTAAAGTTCCAGAACCAAATTCCAAAGTATCCGAAGCCATGTGAGCACTGAGGAGGAGCATATGGTAACTAAAGTGATAGTTTTGGCCACCAGTCCTCCTTTTGTTATCACAAAAGGCCTTTTATACCAAATAAGCTAAACTAAGCCAGGTGACTTTATTAGCTCACACTTACTTTGCATATAATCCACATTTTACTGCTGAAAGCTGGGACTGCTGACTTGGTGACAACATATTTAGTGAGGTCATACTGGCTTTCACAGGGAGGTTTGATGCTCTGCTCATTTCTTATTGCTTTTCTAACCAACTCACACCCAGTGGCTTGGATGTCCAACATGGCTGTACTAAAATCACAGTGTCTGAAGAAGTGTTCATATTGGAAACTTTAGATGAGGAAAAAAAATTCTATCTTCCTGTCACTTCCAGATCGGCTACCTATATTCTTTGCCTGTGTCCCATTTCCAAGTTCAAAGCCAAAGCCAGGCAATGGCTGCTTGAGTCTCTCTCGTGTTTTATCACCCTGACATAGACTCATCTGACCCCTTTGTCCCTGTGCCCACCTGAACAATGCAGGGCGACGTCTTTCGATCAAAACCAACTGTTTAGCAGCCCCAGTATTTCTTGCTATTTGGCATACTGTCTTCACAGTTGTGAGTATTCGAATGGAGACAATGTGGGTCGGCATTTCTCTACCAGTCATAGACACAGAGCACAGATGACTCACTATGATCCCTTTATGATGGTGTCTGTAGGGCTCTTTGGGTGTGCCGTGAGTATTCATAATGAAGACTTAAAGTGCTGTGTTCAGAATTACCGGGTCACTTATAAATATGAAAACATGAGTCAGCTGGGTAAGGAACACTTTAGCTATATAGAGACCAATATCAGAGCTGCCAAAAGCTGCTAGCAACACCCACATCATGTGTGCCTGTCTCTGTGACATGCTTCCCTCAGGATGGATAATCACTTGATGAAATGCTATGGAGAGAATACCCACATTGAGTTGGAGGTCCTTCTCACAAGCCTACATTTTTCGGTCTCCATGCTACAGAAATGATAGGGTCCAAGAATTCTTTCTAATTTGTTATTAGTTTCTATTTTTTACAGGAGTAGTTCTTGTCCCTGGCCAACACCCATCAGATAGCATGACAGTGGCTACAGAGGCAGGTAGGTTATTTCTGGTTTGAGAATGAAGTTAAATTTCCAGCAGGCTGTGGGGGTGGAGAGGGAGATCTGATGTGACAAATGTTAACGGTTTGTCTTTATGTCTCCCCACCTAGAAGTCATCCACACATAGTAACAGAACTCTCAAGAAAACAGATACTAGATAGTCCACAAATCAACTAGATAACTATGTTTATCCTTAAAATGAAGAAAAGTCATGAGATGTGTGCTGTCCTCTCTCCTCCAACATCCCCATACACAATGCCTTCCCAAGTTTCCAGAAGTCTTTAACATGATTCAGTTTAGCCGGGCAGTGGTGGCTCACGAGTGCCAGGATAGGCTCCAAAGCTACACAGAGAAACCCTGTCTCAGGAAAAAACAAACAAACAAACAAAAAAACCAAAAAACAAAGATGATTCAGTCTAGTCTGGAACACCGAAGACTCAGAATCATGCTTAATCTCTGACAGAACACCAGAAAGTAGGCTCCAGCAGGCTGCTAGTCCTGTTTCATGGGCCAAAGCATCAAGATCCAGGGATCATCTGTAGAAAGGGCTCCACACACTTTCTAGTGGGTCATCAGAGATGACTTGGAAAATTACTAGGTGGAAATGCCCCTGAATATACCTGGGCCTGTAGCTTCTGTGGCCTGGTATTCAGGAGTCTCCAATGGGTCCTTAAGAAAAGACCGGTGCAAACTTGGGAAGCTTCGGTGGACAATTAGTGGGAGTCAGGCTGGACCATACTATAGAATATATAGTATATATACAACAAGCAGTAACTCAACCAGGGATGATTTTGTCTTCTCTTGGTGCTTCTTAGAAATAAAAATGTGTTCAGAGTAGTGGGGAGGTTTTGATTGTCACCATAACTTTGGCGAATGGCATTGCTGACCTTTGGAAGGATGATAGCAAGGATGATGAAAATCCTATAGTGAAAGAAATAGCCACACAACAGGAAGTCTGTTTTACTGAGGGTGACAGTACTTCACCTGTCCCCAAGACAAGCTCAGCTCTCCCAGCCCATTTGCTGGGGATTCAGGTACTGCATGCTTAGTATCTACAGGGCCAGGTTGTTATCTCAGGAGCTGTGATGGGGCTGGGGTCAGCTTGGACATTGTCCTGATTTAACCTGCTTTGTTTAACTAGGTTATTGCTAAGTAGGAAATCAACCCAGGGAATGCAGAGTGGTCTGATGTTTCCAAAAGAGCTTAATACCTGCCTTCTGTATGAACTCTCCAATAGTCAAGTGTGATAGTAAATCCCAGCTACAATTACGTCTGAAGAATAAAATAAACTGAGAGAGTATTGTCCTGGACTACCTGGAAGTCCATGGGTTTGTTGCTGATTTTGATCATTCAAGCTTGGTGTCATGGCTAAATAGTGACTGTCAATAGGATCTAGAGTCACCAAGGAGATAAGACACTGGGCATGCCTGTGAGGGAGTATCTAGATCATGTTAACTGAGATGGGAAGACCACCCTAAAAGCCCACCCTAAAAGCCCACCCTAAAGGAGAGCTGTATTATCCCATGGTCTGGAATCCTACACTGCAAAAAATAAAATAAAAGGAAGTGATTTGAGCTGAGCACCAGCATCCATCTCTCTCTGCTTTCAGAGTTCAGATGCAATGTGACCAGCAGTCTCAGGCTCCTGCTGCCATACCTTCCCTTACAATGGATTATACACTGGAAATTGGTGGGCATAGCAGCCCTGGAAGTCCCAACACTCAGAAATTGAAGACAGGGGATGCCTGGGCAAGCTGGCTAGCTAGAATAGTTGAAGCATTCATCTCTGGGTTCAGTGAGAGAACCTGCCTGGAAGTAACTTGGAGATATCTAGAGGAAGACACATGAAGTTGACAGTTTACCACTGGCTTCCACAGGTGAAAACAGCCAACGTGTTCTCCACACCCCAACACACACACACACACACACACACACACACACACACACACACACAATTTGTGCTGGTTAGATATTTGTCAACTTGACACAGCTAGAATAGTTTGAGAAGAGGGGATTCCAACTGAGAAGATGCCCTGACTATATTGGCCTGTAGGCAAGTCTGTGAGACATTTTCATTATTGATTGATGTAGGAAAGCCAAGCCTACCGTGGGTGGTGCTTGCAAGGATTCAGGAATTATTCTGGCCTGCCCCTGTCACATGGCAGAATGTCTTCAGGCAGTACCCTAGTCAGCCCAGGGTTCTGTGGTTGTATAGTCTGCCCACAGGTGCAAAGGATCCCTTTAAAAGAAAGACACAGCCCACTTATATTCTCTTTTTCTTTCTTTCCCACTCTTTTTCCTGCTGTTCCCCTGGGGCAGGCAGGACTTTTCCTGCCTGTCCTCTCTTTGTCTGTGTCCCTTTACCTCTTTTCTCTTTTCTCCCCTTTCCCTTTCTAATAAAACTTCTCAGTTAGGTTCTGTCTGCCTGGCATGTTTGTCCCCTGCCTAGGACACCTGCACCTGACATGGAATCCACCAAGGTTCACCACGAGCTTTATCATAACAGGGCCAACCCTGGTCTTGGGTTGTGTAAGAAGGCAGTCTGAATGAACCGGTAAATAGTATTTCTCCATGGCCTCTGCTTCAGTTCCAGCTTCTAGATTCCTATCTTGAGTTCATGATCTGAATTCCCTTAGTGATGAAGTGATTTTTTAGAGTTGTAAGCTTAAATAAACCCTTTCCTCCCCAGGTTGCTTTTCGTCATGGTGTTTTACCACATGTTTTACCAACCCTAACTCAGGCAGCATTTCATACATATGCAAGATGAACACATAAATTCCTGTGTGTCTTACCACTTGTAATCTTTCCCACTATCCATCCATTGCCATGGATGGACAAAGCTGTTTTGAGTTGCAGAAGGTAAAAACAAAGGTGTTAAAGTAATATGTGGGAGTGGATGATGCTATGTACTGAAATGTTAATTCAAGGTGTGGACTTACAAAGTGACTGTATATCACCCTGACTGACATCTTTTTGGACCAATTGAGGCAATTCTATGTCTTGTGGACTTGGCTGCAGCAGTTGACTTCATTGATCCAGCACAGTCTGGCAGTTTCCTGGAAGCAGCCTCCACGATAG
This sequence comes from Cricetulus griseus, assembly GCF_003668045.3. Taxonomy (NCBI): domain Eukaryota; kingdom Metazoa; phylum Chordata; class Mammalia; order Rodentia; family Cricetidae; genus Cricetulus; species Cricetulus griseus. The sequence continues at coordinate 23,466,132 of NC_048598.1, forward strand.
TAGGCTTAGTGCTGGTAGTGATGAGTGGACAGCCCTCTTCCTTCCTGCCTCCCCTTGCTGAGGACTGGGTTTGCCGGCATGTGCTGCCACATCTGGCAAAAAATTTAAGGTTTCTAACATTGGTTATTTCATGAACATATGCATTGTGAAGTGACTGCCACAAGAGACTCATTTAGCAGTTTTTATCCCTTTTAGTTCACGTGTGTGTACATGAGAGAGCCTTTAAGACCTACCTGTCAGTTTCAAGTACATCACACTGTGATATTGTCAACCACTTTGTGCTCTGCTTCTGTGACTTCCATACATAGGTGATCCCATGCAGCACACACACACACACACACACACACACACACACACACACATATATATATATATATATGACTTATTTCCTCTTCTATATTGCCCTTAATGTTCAAACAGTTATAAATGTCAAGTCTGTCTTCTTTTCATGGCTGAATAATATTCCCCTGAATCTGCCCCACTGTTCAAATCCAGTCATCCATCACTATATACTCAGCTTGTTTTGAGTTTGGGCTATTGTGAATTATAAGGCAACACATAGAGTGTGGGTATCTCTTGGAGATCCTGATTTTATTTCTGGAGTTATTTTATCAGTGAGGTTCTAACATATACTATGAAGAGCACAATAAATACAACTGTGTATATGCCCAACTGCTAGACAGACCAGAGTCTAATGAATTCAGATGTGAGCGCGTGTTGGGCTCATTGACCATCAACAACAGAACAGCACCCAGCAAGATGACACAGTGAAGTGAAGCATCTGAATTCAAATATAGTTCTTTCGTCACTTCGGTAAGTGTGACTGCAGTTTCAAGAAAGGTGTGTGTGTGTTCTGAGTCCCTTTCTGGCTTGGAAGAAAGATAATAATATTCCTTTAAAATAGTTGCTGTAAGAGTTACATGAAATAATATATTCAGATTACTTTATGCAACCTGCATGTAAATGAAAGAGAAGATTCTGCAATCCAGGAAAACCCTGCCTAGAACAGCACTGTCCAGTGTAAGTATAGTGTGAGCCATGGAAGGATTCTACATTTTCTAGAGTAACCATAGTTAGGCTGAGCTCAGAGAATCCTGTGGAGGAGAGGGAAGAAAGATAGGGGAGCCAGAGGTGTAAGGGACACCATGAGAGCACCACCACAAAGTCATTTGATGGGGACTTGTAGGGATTTGCAGAGATCAGGGAGCCTGTAGGGGTCTGACCTAGGTCTTCTGTATATATTTTATGGCTGAATAACTTGGTGTTATTTTGGGATTCCTGACAGTGGTACCAAGGGGTAGACTCTGACTCTTTTGCTTACTTATGGGACACTTTTCCTTCTACTGGATTGCTTCATCCAGCCTTGATGTGATGATATTTTCTGGTCTTATTTGTAGCATGTCATGCCATGTTTGGTTAATATTCTTGGGAGGCCTGCTCTTTTCTGGGGAGAGATGGAGTGGGGTGGGTCTGGAGGAGACGGGAGGTAGGGGTGAGACCCTGGGGGAGAGGAAGGAAGGGAAATGCCTTTAAGGTGAAATATATGAGAGAATAATATTAACAAAATAGAATTAAATTAAGTAAGCAAAATTGGCTTCATTGATATTTTGTTTACTCCAAACAGAAAGAGAAAAGTACTGTCACTGCAACATGCAACATGAAAGTGATTTTCCATATGTATTTCCTATGGAGAAGCTTTGATATTCTTTGCCCACTTTATAGCAAGAAAACACTCCAATTTAGATGGTAAATTTTTGTCAGAAATAATTAAGTTCATTCTGATTTCATAAAAGATACAAGAGCATCCCCAAATGCCAAGTTTTACAAACGTTCTTAACTAATTGCCAACAATAAAACTATCAGGGTCAGCAAGAATGCTCAGCAGATTCATGGTGGAAGGAGAGTTGCCACTCTCACAAGCTGTTCTCTGATTTCTGCCCATGCACTGTAGCATGTGCCCTGACCCCCACCATAGTAAAGATTTTAACACTACCAATTTGTAATGCAAGTTCATTAAAATCGAGTTCTTTGATACTGCCGGTCACATTTCTGGTATGTGGCAATTGTCAGACTGATGCATGGACAACCATTGGGCATGCAGGCAAATAGAGGAAGTATCTTCTGACTTCCACTTAAGCAGGAGACCACTTAGAAGTCTTCTAGGGGCTCTAGGGAAGGTGCCCCTAAAAAGCAAGCTTAAAGGGTGGGGCTTAACAACTAATCACTGAACTGAACTGGAATCCAGTTGCAGAGAAGGATGAGTGAAGAGCAAAGGGGTCCAGACCAGGCTGGTGAAACCCACGGAAACAGCTGACCTGAACATCGGGGAGCTCTTGGTCCCCAGACTGATGGCTGGGAAACCAGCATGGGACTGATCCAGATCCCAGGAACATGGGTTTCAGTGAGGAAACCTCAGAAATCACAGGACCTCCTGGAGTAGTTCAGTACTTATCCCTAGCATAGGTGTGGACTTTGGGAGCCCATTCCACATAGAGGGATACTCCCTGAGCCAAGACACACGGGGGTGGACCTAGGCCCTATCCCAAAGGATACAATAGACTCTGATGACACCCTATGGAAGGCCTCACCATCCAGGGGGAGCAGAAAGGATATGTGATAGATAGGGTTTTAGCTGGGGGCGATGGTAGGGGAGGAGGAGAGGGAGAGGGCACTGGGATTGACCTATTAAACAATCTTGTTTCTAATTCAAATAAAAAAATCTACAAACAACAACAACAAAAAGGTGGGGTTTATGAAAGATTTAGAAACTTTGTAATTTTCTGTAAAGACCTCAAGTATTAAAAATGGGTTCACAATCTTTTCCACTAGCCAACAATCTGTCCTCTTCTAGCAAAATAAATACAGAATAAATACTGAGGGTAGGACAGCAATATAGTCCGAACTCCAGTGATTCTTCTCTGGAACAGAGATCCAGAACACAACCATGAAAACTAAAGTAAGGACCTGGCTTATTGGGTTTGACAGAAACAGAGTGCAAGGAAAGTGAGGCTGAAGAGGCAGCTATATTTTTATATCAGAAATGGGAAGAAATGCTTAGAGGGATCCAGAGCATCATGATAGCGGGAGTCAAACGATTAAATGCAAGAAGTGAAAACATGAAGCAAACATAGTAGAGAAAATTTCCCACGTGCAAGGGCTGTCAATATGAGAATCTCCAAGGAAGCGCTGGAAAAACTTGGGCCTAAGCCGTTACAATTCAGCCTTGTCAAACAGTGGGAGCAAGGGATCAGCCTGTTCCCACTCTCAAAGAGAAAACAGAGTAAAACATTAAAAAATGAAATATCTAATTTTTCTAGGTGAGGCACCCATCATTTTATAAATGAGAAAACTGAATTCTATCTCACCTTATATCTGGAACCTTTGGGTCCTTATTGTCAGACTAATGTTCAATCCGTAGATTTACTACTGATATTTTCCAGAAAAGATAAAAAGGTATATAAATGTGTTAGAAAGTATGTAAACCATCATATGCATCTTTTATACTTGAGAAAAGTGAAATTTTCATAGGCTAGGATAAGCTATAGGTTAGGATAGGAGGCCTTGTTGTGACTAGTGCTCAAGGACATGGTCAGTTTGTGTGTCTGTTGAACGCTTAAGGTGGAATAGCCTGAAGTGAGCTTTGCTCTAAGTATAAAATACATGCCAAGTAAATTTGTTAGATTCAGTATCAAAGAATTAAGTTAGTCTCATTCTCATTACACAATTGCACATTAAAATACACGTTTGTACTGAGTACATGCTAAAACCAAAAGATTTTTTTAATTTTACTGAAATTTAAAATATATATTAGTAAATATATTTAAGGCATATTTAATATGCATACATATGCATGGTTATCAGAACAGTCACATGAATGGCTCTATTCTATTTCTGTAGGCCTAAGCAGATAAAGATGAATACAAAAGGAGGAGCCCTGTTGCTAGTCGGCTTTCTAAAGCACAAATTAAACTCTTTGGCCTTCACGAGGTTCGAGCATGTCTTTAAGAGCCAAAATTCAGGTTAATAAATAACGTGTGAAAATTAGCATCCATTTGAAATGATTAAATAGGGAAAAACAAGTCATTCTACTACATTGTTCCGGATTCTTATGCTTGCATAATGAATTAAAGAACCTGAAAGCTGCGATAGGCTTAGCCATAGTCATCTCCTATTTCTTCTCTACAGCAGTATTGTGTTGTAATGAAGACTATGAAAAAAGCATTTTGGAAAATAGCCTCTGATATGAAGCAGCCATCAATATGCATGTTATATGTGATCGAGTTCGAGAGATGTGTAAGAGAGGTCCAAATAGGTTTGGCCTGCTTAAACACATGCTTTCTGCTCGCCAGCCAACAAATCGCTTCTATATATTACATAAGACTAAATTAATACCTACACGAAGACAGTTTATTGTGGATGATGGATCATGGCTCTGCTACTCATACATCCAGAACAGGGCCCTGGAAATCACATCATCATCGAATTCCCAGGGAAAGAAATGATTGCCACATCCAGGCATGTTTATCACTGAGAAAGGCTGATCGGGGCCCATCCACTTGCTGAGGGAATCCTGACACCTGACATGATGAGTGCTCAAAGGGAAGGCCCTGTGTTGACTGCCAGATGCCAGTAGGAATGCTGTTTCATTCTAGGTCTCTTTGGAGATGATAAGGGTTGATAGGCTCTATTTTATGGTCTGTATTTGTTCAGTTTCTGGAGCCCAAGATGAGTGTCATTTTACTAACAGTAATCTAATTGGTATCCACTCTTCTTGGAACACAACAGTTGCCCTTACACACACCAATCCCAAAGATGCAAGTCCCAGAATATATGTAAGAGTGGAATGAAGGCCAGAATAAACCAAAAGGGTGGGTACCTTGGCCTATCTCCTGACAAACTTCTCCGGCTGCATCAGCAAAAGTCAAGAGCAATCGATACTCATGAAACAACAATGCAGCCACCATCACAGATAGAGAAGTTTTGGAGTGCTATTACCATAAGTGGCTGAGTCGTTGATGTGAATGTGTATGTCATCTTGCATATCATTTGCATGTTATTTGGTGCAGGCTTGCCAATAAATAAACACAATTTATCAACTTGCACAACCTACTCTGACCCTTGAAAGTATGCATGCAGGAAAATACACTAGATCTGCAAAGTATTTGTTTAGCATTAAAAATTAAATGAGTAGTTCAGGCCCAAAGAGGAAGTTTCTAATTATAATTCTATCAACCAGGTAATGTGCTCCTGGTAGGTATGTCTATGTAGTGAATAATTTTGTTTAAGTTCTATATAATAGCTCTGTGTGTGTGCACGCGTGCATGTGTGTGTGTGTATGTGTGTGTTGATTTTGTTGCTCCTTTTAAAAATTATTTTGTGTGTGTGTGTGTGTGTGTGTGTGTGTGTGTGTGTGTGTGTGGAGAGAGAGAGAGAGAGAGAGAGAGAGAGAGAGAGAGAGAGAGAGAGAGAGAGAGAGTGCACTCATGTGCAGGTCCCTGAAGAGGACAGAAGAGGGTGTCAGATCTCCTGGAGCAGGAGCTACAGGTGGTTGTAAGTAGCCTAGTATAGGTGTTGGGAACTGAGCTCTGCTCCTCTGCCAGATCAACAAGCACCTTTAAACTCTGAGCCATCTCTCTACACCAATCTCAGGTATGAATATATATATATATATATATATATATATATATATATATATATATATATATATGAACATATATTTGCATACATATGTCCTTTTCTTGCTCAATCACATTTATTGTTACACTCTCCATATCAGGTAAAGTATCAAGTGCTTTTTATATGTACGTTAACTTAATTCCCCAAAATAATGGTCTAGTGTGGCAGATGGTGAAATGTATCTCTAAATAATTGGGAAAAGTTTTAAGACACAAATGAGGCAAGTTGTAGAATGTAGATTTGAACTTGAGTCTTTCTGACTCAGAGAATGACATTTTAACCTCTTAACAGTTAATTCTAAGAATGAGGGTTAATGAGATGAGGGCTCATGCTAAATTTGTGCCAAAAAACATGAAGAAGCAATTTTTTAGCTTGCCATACTATATTGGTGGATGTTGTGTTTGTGGACACAGAGGCTTATAAAATTTAGAGAGTACTCTAATTTATTCAAAATTATAAATAGAATATTAGATATATATTTGCTGAGAATGACCAAATAAAACATAGCTTTAAAATATCATCAGAATAAGGAAGTGTGGAAATAGGATTGATTAGTTGGCAGGTATATTTATGTAATAATTTTCTTTAAATTCTTTGGTTTAAAGTCTTTGATCATTTCTACATATGAAAACAACTTTTATAAATGTTTATACTTAAGAAACCAAAAGATAATTTGTCATTTTTTCTATCATTGATTATAATTTTTTGTGGTGTTTCAGTTACTTTTTTGTGGCCAAGATTCCTGAGAATACCTTAAATGGAAGAGTTATATATTCTGGCTCATGGTTTTCAGGTTTCAGGGTTGTCATTCCACTATGACAGAGTGGTGGAGTGACAGAGAGCTGAAGAGTCACAGAGAGCTTGGGTAGAGCAGAGCAATCCATGTCACAGTGCAGGAAGCAGAAAGGGGGAACTCTAAATTGGGCCAGGCATCCCATATCACCAAAGACCTGTTCCCAGTAACTGACTCCCCAAGCAATATCCTACATCTAAAATTTCTAGAGCTTCACAAAATAGTGCCACAAATTGGGAGCCAGACCTTCAATGAAGGAACCTGGGGACATTTCATATTCAAATCATAACAGATGATTAAGACGTGAAAACTTTCCCATAGACACATCCACCGTTCGTAGTATTGGAACAGATTTATGTCTTCAAAAATTTAGATTCCAGAGTGGTGAAATAATGGTAACTTCTGCTCTGCAATCACACCAATTTGGGACATGCACAGACTTCCTTCTGAACAAAATGACCCTCACGAGGACTGGAACATTTGTTTACAAATTTGTACATGTGAGCATTGGAAGACTTTCACTGAGAATAGCTTCTGACTTTGAACATTTCAAGTCTTGTCTCTTCCTATTGCTCATCTAGCTCTGGCACAGGGTACCACACGAAGGATTCATTATTTCATCTAGACTTCAATCCTGCATCTCATTTCATTCACAAGCAGGTCAGCACAGAGAGCTACAGGGCTATTCCTGGAAGCCGTTCCTACCCTGTGATGGTTAGCAATACATTAACTGCATGTGGAACTGACTGCAAATGACATTAATCTGTTCCATGGAGTCAAAATTAATCTGTTTGAATAGATCCCAATGCAATACTCTGACTCTCCCAAGTTACAGCAGTCTGTCCAATGCTACCCATTAGAAATGGAAGTGGATGGCAGAATAAACTTGTATGCTGTATGTTCAACTATTTTATTTGTACACAACCTTATCACCAATTGAAAATAATTATTAGAACTCTTCCAAAGGATCCTGGGAAGAAATGTGCAAGGAAGCCCTGAAGATGACCATTGTATAGCTTCTTGGTATACCCATATGTATTCTGCAGTTTCATAAATAGTAAGAGTCTATATAGTTTGTTCTTGCTGTTCAAAGTTCATCAAAACCATGACTGTAGGTAGAAGTTATGTGGCTTACCACCTCCTACGATATGCCTCCATTACCCACCCTCTCATGGCATATAACATAATTATTTTCTGACTTACTTCCTTTGAGTAGTTCCATTTCCATTTCTATTTATGCAATATAAATCAATGGTTTGAAAACTTTTTAGTATTACGATACATGGATACAGCTGGCAGACTATACTAACCCTCATTTATTAACTGACAGTAGGCCTTTGAACTTATTGTTAGAGTAAATTGAAAAATTTTACTGTATCCAACATTTTTTTGTTTTTGTATGCTTATTATAACTAGTGGTATTGATTATTCATTGTTATACTTGTATTTCAATATTAACCTTTATTCTTCTGTTTACTATTATACTAAATGACATTTTAATTTATTGTTACATGTATTCCGTGAATAGTACATTTTTATTATATTATAGTGTTACCTAAATACATTTGAATGCAGGAATATATATAGATATATATATAGATAGATAGATAGATAGATAGATAGATAGATAGATAGATAGATAGAGAGAGAGACACTTATTTACTTACCTGTATGTGTGTGAGCCTAAATGAGTTGGTGCACACCTTTTGCTTGTAGGAGCCTGTGCAGGCTGGAAGAGGATGGCTAATCACCTTGGAACAGGAGTTACTGGTAGTTGTGAATACCCATGTGGACACTGGGAACTGAACTAGGGGCCTGTGCAGGAATAGTAGGTGCCCTTAATGGCTGAGCCATTTCTCCAGCTCCAGGAGTCTACATTTTATTCATTCTACAGACAGTGCTTGGGAATATCTCTAGCCTCTGTGAGGTGACTATCTAAGCTTCAGCAGCCCCACAGCCAGCATGTTAGAATGTTTGCTCTCAGCCTCTTACCAACTAACACCATTGCTGGCTGGGTTGTTTCCAGCACCATCATTTTAAGTGTAACAAAGCAAATCTTTACAGGAGTGACTTCTCTGTAAGGACTGTTTTCTAGTGTGTGGGAGCTGCTAAATTGAATTATTCAGAGTCATAAATGTCTGCATGAAAAGAGGGACCTTCCCTGTGACATGGGACAGCTGGTCAAGAGGATGGCACTAACCAATGAGAATATAAGTTTGTGCTTCAGGTTTTCGAAAAAAATGGTTTTGCACTCTCACAGGGAAGAAATGCGTGGCCATCTTTCTTTTCTTGGCTGGCACTGCGAGTTGGCTTCATTTTAAAAATAGTGCTAGGGAAAGAGAAAAAAAATGTAATGTATTCTTAAAATGTTTATATGTCAGCAAAATCCAGAAAACCATTCAATAGATTAATCCTCCTGCTGCCTTAAAAAAGGATGGATTTCAAGCTATAACTGAGATTGGGAAAAATTGATTTCCATGTTCCTTATGACTGAATAAGATAAAAGCCACTACCCTGGCAAGCTTCTCCCAGCCTGGACCCAGACTTCAGGAGGCTTGGCTAATTGAAAAGTCACTCCAAATACCAGCCCAGACCCTGTGAGGAGACCTGAAAAAAGGATCAAGGGCAGGCTGTCCATTTTTCACAAACCATTTCCATGGCATTTATTCCCACCATCCCCGAATGACTACAGTTGGAGGCGAAATTGCTTTCTCCTTGCTTCTCACTCTTCCTCATTTCCCCTTTCCTTTCTCCACTTTATCCTTCCATTTTTCAACTTTCTCCTCCTTGCATGAGTGGAAGGTTCTAAAATGAACACAGTCCCTGCACCCAAACTCTCTTGTTGAAGCTGTGAACTGTAGAGAGCCAATTCCGCTGTGAGGCTCTCGTTTACCCAGTTAACAATGGCACATTGTGTCTGAACATGGATTTGTTGCTCAAAAATCGTTTTTTTTTATTTAACCAACTTTTTCTTTTCATGCAATCGCCACACAAATCATTTGAGGGGATAATTATTGTTGTCACTGCTCTAAAGTCTCAGATGCCTTGCAAAAGTTACCATCAATATCTGCCCGAACTGATTCCACACCCAGTGGGTGTCAACTAACTTCCCACACCACTTACACTTTAGCCCTTTACTAGCCTTCGAGGCAGAGGTTCATTGATTTACTCTGTTGTCTGTTTTTATCACTTCATTAATGTTTGGTGAACAACTACTAGGTAATGGGTATTGAGGAAAAGAAAAGAACTGTGAGTTGTTTGAGCAACGATTTCAGCTTGAAAGGAACTGAATTTGGTGAAATATTATCTGTTGTGAATACAAAGTTGAGCTGCTAGAGTGGACTTTAATTTATCAGAATATAAGACGTGTAAACGTCCCCCAAATCTATATGACGTTAAATGGCAGGTCAATTTAGACTCAAATTATGCAAAAATTAAGTTTTTCTCCTCCCAAGCCTCATTTTCTAGAAACCACTATATAGATTGTGTGGGCCATGGTGTTATTTGCAGTATGTTAGTGTTTTGTTTTAAAACTTTGGTTTTATTCTTTTCCATTTATTTTATTATTCCATATCCTCTATTTAATTTTCCCTTTCCACCATCTATTCACTATTTAAGGCTATTCCTATAGAGAAGCAATTGGTCATGTCATTTTTTTTTTCTTTTTGGTTTTTCGAGAGGGTTTCTCTGTGGCTTTGGAGGCTGTCCTGGAACTAGCTCTTGTAGACCAGGCTGGTCTCAAACTCACAGAGATCCACTACCTCTTCCTCCCGAGTGCTGGGATTAAAGGTGTGTGCCACCAACGCCCGGCTGGTCATGTCATTTTTAACACATCATATGTTGGCATTTTTTGGGGGGAAGCAGGATATCTGTGAAGATATACTGTCTCTTAAAGGATGTTATAAAATCCCCCAATATTATTTCACAAAGTTCTTTGAGTATTTATGGACCAATCAATGTAAGAAATATTCAACTTGTAAGCTTGATCCTCTGACTGTTGCAACTATTATAGCAGCAGATAACATTGTTAAACAGCACTTGCTTTGTACTGGACATCCTGGAACTTTTGTGTCTACTGGCTCATTAAGCTTTATGCCAACTCTTTCAGGGGGAACCATTTAAGCTCCCACTTTACATATGGGAGACTGTGATGGGGAAAAAAAAGTCTCAAGTAAAGAGCCAGGATTCCAACTCAAATGATCTATTCAGAGCTTAATCTCTTAACCATGTACCACACAGCTCTTTTCAAATCAATTAGACAATACTGATTGAATTGACCACATTACAAGTGACATGGAAATGCTCCTAGTAGCCTTCTTAACCACACAGGATAGGATCAACATGTCCTTGTATATCTGATCACGTATCCCAAGACTTAAAAAAAGATTTGTTTTACTTTTAGTTGTGTGTGTGTGCATGCATGTAAGTATACTTGCCTGCTGAGGCCAGAAGAGAATGGCAGAATACCTAGAGATAGAGGTGGCTAGGAGCTACCTGATATGGGTGCTGAGAACTGAACTCAGCTCCTTTAGGAAAGCAATATATGCTCTTAACCACTGAACCATCTTTCCAGTCCCTCTCCTTAGACTTTAGGAGACCATTACCACTTTAACATGCAAGTCTCTGGGGAAAGGGGCAGAGAACATTTGTTGGCACATCCCTGCAGTTTTTATTGGGGATGAGCCTCTCTGAGAAGGACTTAGCCATGTGCACTATTTGTGTTTGCATGGTGGGAGAGTGCTGAAGAGTCCTGCATGGGGCGAGCGGGACGTGGGATAAAGGGAAACTTAAGCCTATGGTTATTTGTGAATCAGTAGCTGTGGTGACAAGGCTTGCTTTGATGTCTCTTGGTGGGCATGATTAGTGAGAAGCTATTCCCCTAATGCCAATGGTGTGAGTAGTGGATGGGTGAACTGAGGATAAGCATGTGACAAAAACAATAACCCTGGGTGCTCACATTGTTTCTCTCGTTCTTCACTTCCCCCACCTCCCATCAACCCCAATGTCTACAGTATTGAAAATAGAAGCTTAAATGGCTAAAGTTGTGAAGAGAATTTTTCCTTCTGAAACATACTATAAAACCACACTCATAACAAGCAGGTTCCTTATATAAATCTATTTTTAAGATGATTATAGGGTTTCGATAGCCATTCTAGCATCAACTGCTGGTTTTGTTTCCTCGTCGTCAGTAAACTGTTGGCAGGATAGTGCACCAGAGGTATATTTTTTAAAGGGTATAATTGCATGGCACAGAAATTATCACTTTCTCGACAATGGGTTTCACTGGTCTCTCCCTTTGAAAATCCGGTTTGGAAGCTGGGCTTGTCAGTCCCCCCAAGCACACAATGCATTGTATGTGTTGGTCTCACAGCACATCATGCTGGCAACCGCTAGGCAGAGGGTAGCAATTAAACAACACAATAGGCATCAAGGGATGAGGAGAAGACACTGTGTTTAAAATAAACGAATACAAGAGGCACAGCCAGCTTCCCTAGGAAGGCTATCTGAGCAGCATGGTGAGCCAATATAGGGCAGGCTGTGCCAAGCAAGCTTGTAGGTTCCCCATGGAGGCAAGCTTTGTCAGCAGATAAGGCTCTATCTTCCCCAGGGATTTGCCACGGGGTCCCTTCTCCCATTCTCGCCTTCTCTGGAGCATAGAAACCTAGAAAAAAAGACTGGTGGAAATCTTTTGCATTGACAAGGCCTGACGTGATAAAGTATGGTTGTCTAGAAGCTATTTTTAAGAAGGCCAGGGCTCAAACAGACATAGGAGCTTTGGTGCACCTCAGAAATTGGGGACAGATCAGGTGGAAGTCGGTTTCTGCAACTGAAGCTAATAAGCTTGAACATATTACAGGTAAAAACTGACTCCCAACAGTTGCTAATGTTGTCCTGGTGATGAGATTGAGAGACTCCAATGTCTGTCTAGAGGAAGTGAGAGAACTCAATATCTAGAAAGAGACCACAGTGTTTCTCATTCTAATCAGGATGGCCAGCCTGGGGCTTCAGCACTGAAGTGCAACTGATCCCCACAAATGAAAGATCCAAATATAATAACCACTGATAGTGGCCATCTGTGATAATGAAGCATAGTGACCAAAATAAAGGAGCCTGCAGAGCCAAAATAGATGGTGGTTTGCATGGAGGTAAAGGGCTCTGGGAGGCTGACAGGAGCATCCATAGAGGAGAGAAAGGTATTTCAATTGCTTGTTACATCTTGATAAATGCAGATGTTGTAAGAATCTAGGAAAATCTCATCCTAAACCTGTTACCATCAAATAGTGTTCTGACCTACGACTTAGCTTTTAATGGTCTAACCTGTAGAAGAGCTAGTCACTTCTTTAGCAAACATGTTTAAGTACCCCCAACACGCTGGGACTCTGGCACCAAGGTTACAAGGGTAAAATGAATGGTTCTAGTTCTCCAGAGGCTTATGAACTAGTTGAGAAAGCATAGAAGAAAATGTGCACACATTTCAAAAATCTGGGTGTGAGAGCAAACATCTATAACCCCAAGGCTGGTGAGGCTGAGATGGAAAGACCTCTGGGGGTTGATAGCCAGCCAATTTGCTGAACTGGTAAGATCCAAGTTCAGTGAGAGACCTTGTCTGTAAAAAAATGATTGATAACAACTGAAGAAAAAGCCCAGTGTTGACCTCTGATGCTCACATTCTTATGCTCACTCACACATGTGCACATATACACACACGAACACATTTACAGCTACAATTGGCTAGACACATAAATATGCTGTGAGCGCCAGTGCACGCGCGCGCGCACACACACACACACACACACACACACACACACACACACACACATACACACACACACATGCGTGCACGAAATAACCTTTATAAAGTTATACAAAGCTAAGGTTAGCTGTTCAGAGGGAAGACACCTTACCCTGACTATGATTGAAAAAGTCAATGAGGCCATATTAGGTTAAGAAATAAAACCCTTCATTTATCCTTAAAATATGAGGAATAGAAATGTCAATCTAGGATTTAGGTAGTATAATAGAGTGGGCACTGTAGTTAAGAGTCAGAGAGCATATTGAAAGCATGAGCAGGACACTGGGACACAGTGTATTTGGAGAAAATGAGAACATTTATATCATTGGCTAAGAGGGAGGCTTGGGAGGAGATGAGGTAGAAGGAGGTTATGCCAGGAGTTACCTTATTAGCAATTTGAATTTTATCCTGTAGGCAGGAAGAAGCTTTTGAAAATGCTAAGCAGAGGAATAATATGGATGAATTTGCAATTTAGATGATATTTCCATATATATCTACCACTCCAGGTGAATTGATATTCCAGTGTGTAGATTTGGTGAATGCAAACGTCTTACTTTGATTGAGTCCGGGTGTTTGATGACCTTTAGATGGACTGGTAAAATTGAGTTTTCAGACTTTAAACTTGAGGGCTGGACTCTTGGCCTGTGGGGGAAAAATCTCCCATCAAGTTTTCACTGGTAAGGCAGGCCTTGCTACAGGCTGTCATCTGATTTCTCTTTGACATGTCTATGCAGAAATCTGGGTGGGAAATGGAAAATATGCAGCTAATATGTATCATGCCTTAGCAGTGCAAGGCTGCAGCATGGTAATTATCCATGGGAGAAGGGACAACTTATCAACTCTGGGTTCTGTCAGTGGAAGCCGCATCTAGGTTCTGAGCTTTTAAATAATATCTCTTAGAACAGCATGCTAATCTACAATTTATAATTCCCTTCAAAATGATGGCCAAGAATGTTTTGCCATAAACCCTTGTCAATGCCTTTTAGCAAAGAGGTTTGTGCCCAGTTTTAAAATGTCCTGGCTTATTTTGTTTTTCAGTACACGATTTTTCCTTCTTCTTTTTGCTTTTTTAAAAAGATTTATTTATTGTGTATACAGTGTTCTGCCTGAATGTAGGCTTGTACACCAGAAGAAGGCACCAGATCTCATTACAGATGGTTGTGAGCCACCATGTGGTTGCTGGAAAGTGAACTCAGGACCTCTGGAAGAGCAACCAGTGAGTGCACTTTACTGTTGAGTCATCTCTCCAGTCCTATGCAAGGTGAACAGCATAGGATATAAAATTAAACTGAAATTTTCTGTAAAGATAGCGAAAGGAGTAGCAATATCAAATACATACAAACTGGGGACAGTTTCAATAGGCAACTGAAATTCATCATTTTAATTAAAATGGAATTTGTGATAAACCCTATATTCCCACACTGGAAAGTGTTTGGCATAAGGCACAGTTTCGTATCGAAAAGCTTCAAGTTGGAAGAAATTACAGAGTCCAGATATGGCAGATGAGAGTAGCTTGCTCTAACGGCAGAGAGTTAGAGCAGAGAAGATGTAGTTGAGGCCGTGGGAGGAGAATGGAATTTCTATGAGTGGTGAACAGTGAGAGTCAAAAAATGCATGCCAAAGAATTTTTATTTATTTATTTTTATTTTTCTAAAGATTTATTTATTTATTATGTGTACAGTGTTCGGCCTTCATGTATGCTTGCAGGCCAGAAGAGAGCACCAATTCTCATTACAGATGGTCATGAGCCACGATGTGGTCGCTGGGAATTGAATTCAAGACCTTCGGAAGAGCAGGCAGTGTTCTTAACTGCTGAGCCATCTCTCCAGCCCCAAGAAATTTTAAAATAGTGAGGACAGTGACCCATGTGGAGTGGGCTTCATGCTATAGACACCATTATGGGGTTAGCATACCTATTAACAGAATAGACCTAGCAGCAGGTAGATGTCATTGTCAAAACTGTAGAGTGTGTTTTTCAGTCTATCTCTCTTACCTTGTTCTTTCTCACTTAGGGTTCTGAGTCCTTTCTTTGAACTCAGTATGGACAAGCAGAGATGCTCACACAGTGGGAATGATTCTAAGCACTGGTCACACTGAGCCTAGCCTCTGATCAACACATTGTGTAATCCTGCTCCTAATTGGTGAAGGACTTTAGTCCCACTATGTATTTAGACCAACTAAGCCACAACCTGCATCCTGCATGGTGGAGAGGGAGAGGAGAGAGAGGACAGAAGTACAGGAGCTTTAGAGCTTTCAGGGACCCCAGGCCCTGAAGGCCAGCTTCCTCATTTCACAGCTGAGAAAGTGGAGGCCCCAGAGAAGTTCAGTGATTTGCTTGAAGTTACATAGCTAGTGGGTGACAGAGCTGGGACTAAAGCCCACTTCCCTTATCTCCCAGGTCAGTGCTGTTTCTGTATGTCACACTTCATAGAAAGAGAGTGGAGACAGATATATAATTTCTTCTCCCCCTCTTGGAATTCATACATGTCCGTCTTCCTCTAAGTTAGGGATCTTTCCTGTAATATCCATTTAATTGCCATAGTTTTAGACCCATTTAACACACACATAGCTCTCATATGCTGTATACTTAAATCAGACAATCATGCCACCCTTTTTATGTGCATCTGGATATTGTGTTATTACTCGCTTATTTGTCACTGTGACAGAATTCCTTATGTAAATGAATTAGGGAAAAAATTTTCTCTTGTCTCACAGTTTGGAAGGCTTCAGTCTGTGGTAGGCTGGCTCCATTGGGGGGGGGGGGCTCAGGCTTGGTAGAGCACCGTGATGGAGAAGGAGGCTACTCGTCATGTAACAGCTGGGAAGCAGAAATGAAGAAGTGTTGGATTCCCTTATTTGTTCCCTTTTATCCCATCCAAGCCTTGGCCAGTTGGGTGGTTCTACCCACACACAAGCTGAGTCCTTGCACTGTTAGTGAATTCTCTCCCCAAACCTCAGCTATATCCGAAGATAGGGAGACTATTTCAGCCCTCCAAACCCTCTGGCATTCAGTTACAAGTCTCCCGGATACTTCTTACTCCTATCAAGTTGATAATCCCAGTTAACCATCACACTGTTTTAAAAAGAAAGGACAGAGAGAGGAAGAAAGGGAATGAAGGTGGAGGGGGCTTGATTTTGAGTCTAATTGTCTAATCATTCTTTATGTAAATAAAGCTACTTTCTTCTTAAGATTTATGAAGAGGGCAGTATGAAGCACCACAAAAACACAGAGCAAAGGGCCTGGTTAACACATGATCTGTGTGATATGATGTGTGGGACTTACGGGATGATTAATATGTGACAGTGAGAAGTGGCAGTAATTAGGCTGCCTGCGACTCCCAGGAGGGATGGAGGTAGGGTGTGTTTGAGTCAGTCCTGTGTGTTTAGTTTCTAGTTACCTGGTGGTGGTAGAGGTGGTGGTATTTTTCTCTACCTATGTAACAGACACTCTTTCAAAGCCTGTCTCCTCGGTACATTTCTCCACCGACTCTCCTAAGGGTTGTATAAGGTAAGCTGTGTTGTCATTGTGCTGATGAAAAGACCAAGGCACAATGAGGTTGAGTCTAGGTGTTCTCCTCTCAGTCCCACATCAAGACAAAGGCAAAGAGAAAACCAGACACTGACTCCCCATCTCTTAAGCTAATGGAGGAAAGACAGCAAACGGAAAGCCTGGTGTGAGCTGAGAGAGGCCTGTCACATGAAAACAACCTCATATCCCATCAAGGTATGTTCAGTTGCATATATAAGCTTTCTTCATGTTTCAAAGCTGCTACTTGTAGCTGCCCTCCAGCCACAGAGCCAGCCTGAATCCCAGACCACACTGCTCAGTCTTGCTCTATGCCCAAAGAGGACAGCACCCAGACTGACACAAAGAGGCAGGATCAGATCTGTGTGAGGATACAACAAGGCTGAAGAGGATTCACACAGACATAATCTGTCTCTGGAGATCATTAGAAAACAGAGCAGGGGGGCATTTATTACAGCTCTCTCTTTGTTTCAAATGTGGCTGCTTAAATTTGAGTTGAATGTGTTTGGGGATTTTCTACAAAGGAAGTCACTTGGAAGGCTGCCGGCTCTTGTTATCAGTCATGTTTTATTATTGAGTGAAGGAAGGCCCAAAGGAGCTTCAGAGCCCCTGAAACACAGGTTTCAAAACAGAAAAAAATCACCAAACACCAAAATAAAAAAACAGTACTCAAGGATAAATCAAAGACTCAGTATAAAGAAGATGGTTCCTAGCATATTTCATACGTTTTGATGCTGGGGATCGAACCCAGAACTTAAGCATGTGAGCCAACTGCTCTGCTAGTGGCGCACACCCCTAACATCACCACAGAACTCATCCTAAAAGTTGAGTGACAGTGTCAACAAGTATTCATGGACCACACTTCATTAGCTATTTGACACTGATTATCATATCCTATTCAGATGAGAGTGCTTGGGTTGGTATAGCTATAGACCATACAGCATGCATTAGAGAAGAAACCTTCTAGAAGAACTATTCCTTGTGGTGGCTTTTAATATGTACACAAGTAAATTGTGCTAACCCAGACATTGTTCTCTCAACCAGAAACCAAAGTCTCACTTATAGACAGAACAACAAGTGGTCCAGGTGAGAGGTTGCTTATACCTTTCATTATGTTGTATAGAGGGAGAGAGTCAGCAAACTTTAAAGGGTTGGAAGCCCAAAGTGCTGGGAGGTGTCAGTGAGAGGCCCGAATCCCAGCCCAGAAGCAGTGTCAGAGGACGGCCTGAGCTTCAGGCCTGTAGTGTCAGTGAGAGAATCCAGTGGCTTCCCAGCTCATGGAACTGCCTCTCAGCAGTCCCAAACTGACTCAAAAGGCCTGGAGAGTCCTGAAGAGACATTGACCTTCTTGTTCATGTTGGAAGGTTGAAGAAGCTGGGTTCTGATGTTGGATAATGCTCTTGTTCCCTGTAAAGATTTGTCACTGGTATTGGTTTAATAAAAGACTGATTAGCCAGTAGCCAGGCAGGAAGTATAGCGGGGCTACCAGACCAGGAGAATTCTGAGAAGAGGAAACACAATCACCAGCCAGATACAAAGGAAGCAAGATGAGAATGCCTTACTGAGAAAAGGTACCAAGCCACATGGCTAAACATAGATAAGAATTATGGGTTAATTTAAGTTGTAAGAGTTTGTTAGTAATATCCCTGACCAATAGGCCAAACAATTTATAATTAATATAAGCCTCTGTGTGTTATTTGGGACTGAACAGCTGCAGGACTGGCAGAACAGAAACTTCCATCGACAAGGTTCTGATGTCAGAATTCAATGGCAGCACCAGCAACAACAGCAGCAGCAGCAGCAGCAATGGGATGGATGCAGTGACCATTAAGAAGCAGAGGCAGGTAGGTAACACTGCTTTTCCTAGGACTTCTTTTTATCTGGGCCACTGCCTGAAGGTGCTGCATATTCTGGGGGAAAGTCTTCTCCTCTCAGTTAATCTTTCCTGGAAATGCTCTCACAGACCCATCCAAGGCCATGTCTCCTCAAACTGACAATCAAGATGAACTGTGACAGGTTACTAAGTTATCTGTGAGGATAGCAGGTAAGTCCCTCCAATGCTTTCATCTCTTACAAAAGCAATTATACTTCTTGTACATAGCCAAGGTTTCTGGAAGTGGAGAAGCAACAATACTTAGTGAGATTTTTTTTGAAATACAGTAAGTGCTATAAAAGTGAGATACTAATACATTTTGTTCTGTGTAACTCTGGAAGGGGTGTCCAGTGGTATACCCGGTTAGAATGAGGATCTGCAGCTGACTTGGACTGTAGGAGGCTGTTCTCATCATTTCTTTATCGGCAATCTTGTTTTTTTTCTGAAGAAAACAGAAATTGGGCAGGACTTACCCAAACCTAGCAATAGGTGTTAACCCTTTTGGACTGTGACTTTAATAGCCAATGGGTATTTATAATTAATGTGCAATAACTTATTATGCACATCTCTTTAAATTTAATAGACCCAGTTAAGGTAAGATCATTAAGCACCCAATTGAATGTTAAACACGTATATTTGGGGTTTAACGACTGTGCAGCAGATGCAGGATGGATTATGGGATTGTTAAAGGATATTAAAAAAAAAGTTGTGACTATTGTGGTGATTTTAATTAGGAATTTAAACAATCTATCC
The DNA here is from genome assembly GCF_003668045.3 of Cricetulus griseus. Taxonomy (NCBI): domain Eukaryota; kingdom Metazoa; phylum Chordata; class Mammalia; order Rodentia; family Cricetidae; genus Cricetulus; species Cricetulus griseus. The sequence goes on from NC_048598.1 coordinate 23,485,546, forward strand.
TTTGAAATCTGCCCCAAATTCTAAGTAGGTGACGTCTGTTCCAGGAACATCATTGACAGCATCAAAGTTAAAATGGATCCACACTGAAGGGGACCTCAATTCAACATCCCTCTAATTAGCGTGAGAGACGACAACAGCACAACAAAGCCATGGAGTGTCTCCAATGACAGGTGCCGTAGCCAGTGAGGCTGATGAAAGATTCTGCAATTAAAGACTGTGCGTGAAGATTAATGGTGTATTATCTTAAATTAATGTAAGGTGGGTTATCAGAGATGACTGTCTGCTTTGTAATCTTCTCTCTTTTTCTACTTCCTCAAATCCATTTTCAGGCAACCGGTCCTATCTCCTGTCCTTTATAACTGACTTTCTGTTGAGAAGTCTTTCTATTTTTATGTTTTCTTTTGTGATTCCCCTGCTTTGATACTGCAGTTCTTCTCTTTGTCTCTCCCTGCACTCCCCCTGCATCCTTCTCAATCACCTCTATCTCTCTGAAAATAGTACCACTTTTAGTGTTGATTTCCTGTACCTGACATCTCACTGATATTTTTTCACTCTTCAGGAGAAGGAAAGTCATATTATGAGTTAATCATTTGAAGATTAAGGTTCTCATTAATTTCCAATATCCAAAGTGTCCTCATTTATTCAAACAAACTATAAAAATTTACCGTATTTTAAAAATTTCTCAATTCCTTATTTAATAAATATTTATTGAGCAATCACCAAGTGGGAAGCAATATTCTACAATACTTGTTATTCTACAATTATGCTGATTATGCTGGATATTCTACAGCATAATAAGATAGGCAAATCCTTTGTATCATTCCCCTTTTAGTTGAAAGAACATAAGATCATTTTAAAAGCAAGAGTGGAAAATGACAATAGCTTCAGTGGAAGAAAATAAAATGCTAAAGAGAAAAAGGACATGCCAAGGTAGGGGCACTGAGAATTCAGTACTTCTTTTGACAGTACTCTCACCATCAGGAACACTTCAGGACTCTCTGACAGGGACATGGTGGGAATACTAAAGGGACCTGCCTTGAATTGAATCAAAGAGGTGTGGGCAAAAGTCGAATGACACAAGGATTAATTGGAAATTTAAACACTGGCCAACTGATCAACCCAGAAATTTTGGAAAGAGTTTGGGCCATAGGAGAGACAAAAGTGAATTAAGCTTTAAGATCATCACACTGGCTGCTGTGGAATGGGTTTCTCCTGTAGGGAAAGAGAGAGAATATAGAAATAGGAGATTGGGATGGTGATGGCTTCCAACTATTGAGGTGCAGAGGAGGAGGAGTGGTCAGATGCTGTGTGTCCTCTAAGATAGAGTTGGCAGTACTTACTGACGGATTGTATGATTCTATGCTTCTGATACCCAACAGTTAGAAGACTGAAGTGTCCACTGACTAGGAATAAAAGCTTAGTTGGAAAAATGAAGAATTCCTTTGTGGATATTTTAAGTGGGGCATTGGAAATAGAAATCTGAGTGTTAGGAGAAATTTCCAGGATGAAGCTAGAAGTTTGAACATTATTTACAGAGGTGTGGAAAGCTTTGCAGTGGATTGTTTTCGAGAGCAAGTAAAGGCAGAAAAAAGTGGAAGTGAGAGAATTGAGCTCTGAATAATCAGTGTTGTGAGTTGTGGGGTGCTGGGCAGAGAGAAGGAATAGCCACATTGAGAGAAGAGTGGAGAACGCAGAGCTGAAGTATTTCAAGGAGGAGGGATGGGAGGAGGGATGGTCAGTGAGTCAAGTGCTACAGATGGGATGAGTGAGATCAGAACTGAGAAAGTTTTCATTCCATCAACATCATAGGTGACCTTGTCAGGAGCTATTTCAGTTACGTCCTTGATTAAAAGACTGATAGGCATATATTAAAGGGAGGCTAAGAAAGGACTGCAGAGAGCAAGAATATAAATTTCCCTGGGAGAATGTTGCTGGAAAGAGTTGAAGTCATGCAATAACAACAGGAGAGAGATGCAGAATAAAGGGAGAAATTAATCTTTAAATCTGGCAAAAAAATAAGATAATTTAAAAGGTACCTATCATGTTTATATTCTGTTAGGAATGATCCAGAATAGAGGGCACTTGTGTGATGCATGAGAGATGGGGCATTATTAGAAAGTTATCTCAAAATAGACAATGGAGGCCCTCTACTTAAAAAGGGACTTGAGATATGACCAGTTCATTCAGAGTATTAGAGGGTAAGCAGCATATATCGACACGGAAGAGAGTGGACTGGCAAATATGATGGTAGAAGGGAACAGACAGTCTTTTCTACCTTTCATTTTACATACACATATGCACACACAGGCTGTGTTTGTATAGAGTAAAACATGAAGACAACCTATCAGCTAAGAATGAGAAAAGAATGAGTGATTGAAGACAGATAAGACAGAAATAGTGTCAGTGAGAGCCACTTCCTGGGACTGCTGAGAAACTTTACCAATCCATTTGAACTCATTGATCATGAATTGTAATTGAAAACAAAGAGTGAGAAAGTAAGAGTGAGAGGACAATGAGAGAGAAAGCACGACAGACTGACAGACACACAGACAGACAGTTACACACGTGTACACACAGACAAAAAGAAAGAGATATCCATTTAACTAGGTTTCAGATTTGTTTAAGTATAATTAAAAGAGGGACAGTAGAGATGAGGTATATTTGATGACATGATTAAAACAATAATGGATGTAGTTTTCAAGCTGTGTGTGCTGGGGGTTGTTCGATGTCTTGGCAGAATGATTGAATATATATTATTATTATGGGAAAGAGTGAGCTGGGATGATGAGAGGTTATAGTTCCCGTTAGGGAACGTGTGAGACAACTACAAGAGACAGCAGAGCTGGTGTGGTGTCAAACAGCATGGAGTTTTCTCTGGGAAACATTAATCCAGGAGGTTGTTGCTGTGATCTGGTAATGAGGGCACCCACTCCATCAATGGCGTTGGGTGAAGGGCTGAAAGAGGGGAGCCTGATGCATTCAGAGGATGCTGCAAGAGATCTGGTGTCTGCAGAAGACTTCTATGCTTGGGCTGGAAGAAAAAGAGAAGCCCACTTGGAAAAGTGTTTAAGAATAGAAATAAATATGGTGCTGGGGACTGAAGTGCTAAAGAGCCCAAAGAAGGAGAAACAAAATGAGGACATGGGGTCCAGTAGTGACCACCAGAAGCAATAAGACAATAATTATTTCTCATGGCTTGTGACAAAATAGATAGTGACAAAATTGCAACCTTGAGTTTCCGGCAGAGAAGGAAAAGGAAGATGGTATCTTACCAAGAACAGACAGAACACTGTGCTCTTGTCTGTTCCATCCATGGAATCCCAAGCAGGGCCAGTTTTGCTGGGAGTCGCTGATTTCAGCACTGCCAGTCCTCTGTCACTGGCCATTCAAATGGCTCTCAACACAGTGCTCAGAAAGTATTGATACTCTGATGTCTGGCAGTAAAAGGGTGATAGCAGCAGCTAAAGAAGAATAAATATGGTGGATGATCATAGCAGGCATAGAAGGGGATTATAAGTGGCACTGACCACTTTTGATGGGTGACAGGGGACAGTAGTTGATTCCGTTGGAGTTAGTCACCAAAATATACTATGAGCAAACCAGGTTCAAGTTTGACTGTCCAATCTCTCTCTCTCCCCTCTCTCTCTCTCTCTCTCTCTCTCTCTCTCTCTCTCTCTCTCTCTCTCTCTCTCTCTCTCTCTGTCTCTCTCTCTCTCTCACACACACACACACACATGGCATTAGAGGCTAATCACTAGGAGTGAGCTCTAAACTGAGATACCTTTTGTAAAGCAGGTATATATAATGTGTGCTTCACCATCAGTGTGGAAGAGTGTGTGCCACTGTGAGCTTGAACATTTCAAGCCTCCAGCTCTTATCTGAGGGTGAGATGGACGGCCTGTGAGTTGTATCTTCTTTCTTCCTTTTCCTGGATACACAAAGCTGGGCTCTCCGGTGCAAATCCCCAAGTGCCCTTTAGCCCAAGCCAAACCGTCTCCACCACGATGCCACATTCATTCATCTTTGGATTTTCCCACACCACCCTGCACTCACACCCCGATCTAGATTGCTAAAATGGCAACGTAGTCTGGCCTCAGAGTCCCATTACCTCACCAACAACACAGGGAACAAGCTTTTTCCTGATCAAATGAGATTCCATTACATGTCAGGGAACACCAACATCAGCAGCTTGTGTCATTTAATAAAACCTAAAGTTACAAGTGTCCTGAATAGTTCCCTTAGAAGCTATTTTAAGTGGACAGCCCTTCCCCAGAAACCCCCATGAGTGTAAAATAAGAGAAGTTAATTTTAGCAAGCACTTTTTAACCTACATTTGGGGACAAAAATGCCAGGAAACCTATTATATAATTGAAGTAAAAAGAACCCCTCTGGGTGTGACAAAAAGTTGTCTGTCTCAAGTTACTGCAAATGGAAAAATGATATACTGAGGAGTCTGGTATTTGAGAAGCCTGATAGTGGGGGACTTTATTTGCTGAAAAGGTAAATGAGGGCCCCTGGATATTGAAAAGCGCTGGACACTGGGCTGTGAGGTTTCCGGAGGCCTCCCATTGGGGATTTCTGGCTCCTGGAGGATTCCAGAGTGATCCTGGAATATCAAAGTGAAGTGTGAATATCAGAACTCTCATTTGTTCATCTGTCAGGATCCCTAAGAGTCCCAGATCCACTTTCAGCCTAAGTGCTTTGCAAGCTGGAGGGACCAGAAGGAGAGAAGGAAAATATTACTATCCATTCTTCAACCTACTCAGGCATCAAGCAGATTACCTCCATAGATGTCTGCTCTGTCCGCTGTCCTGCACTGTCCATCTGTGTGACCTGGCCTCTTTGTCTCCACCTCCTTTTCAGCTTCTATGGCATCTTCAGCTAAGCCTGTAGCCTGCCGGTTTGCCCACTCAGAAGTAGGTAAATGTCTTGGTTCCTAAGTTCTCCCCAACATCTCATCTTCAAATGCTTTTTGTTTTTGTTTTTTTTTTCGAGACAGGGTTTCTCTGTGGCTTTGGAGGCTGTCCTGGAACTTGCTCTTGTAGACCAGGCTGGTCTTGAACTCACAGAGTTCCACCTGCCTCTGCCTCCTGAGTGCTGGGACTAAAGGCTTGCGCCACCAACACCCAGCTGGTGCACCACTAACGCCTGGCTTTCAAATGCTTCTTAAAGTGCCTGTTTCCCAGAGTTGTTGAGTAAGTCGAACAAGGACAAATGTTTTCTAAATCATGAGCAGCTGTGAGCAGCTGGAGAGATGGCTTGGTGCTTGAGAAGGTTCGCATACATTACCTCAGTTCAGTTCCTAGGTCAATGCACAAAATCTGCTGTAACCCTAGCTCCAAGTTATCCGAACCCCTCTTCTAGCTTCCTTGGGCAACTCTATTTGTGTGCACATGCCCATTCACATCAAGAGTAAACGAAATTTTTAAAAATTAAGAATAAATCACAATTTATCTTCTTTTTGAACACAATCTGTTCCTTTCTTTGAGAAAGTGAACCAACAGTCATAGTTTACTATGGTCTACTTGCTGCTTCCATGGCCTTCCCCACTTTCTTTTTGACAGTTGTGCTTCCTGGGAGGCACTGGATCCCTTCTTCAGCCTCTAGAGCTGTTAGATTCCAGCTTCTGCTGCAGTCATTTCCATATTCCTTCCCCATCTGCCTGAAATGCCCTGCAAAGAGCTCCAACCCTTGCAGAGACAGTCCATCTCAGCCCCTGCTACATAATAATGGAGAACATAATAAAAGATGGAGAAATGTGTTTGGTGGTTTGTCCTCTGACCTCTTTTCATTGGAAATCACTATGGCTTTTGAGATAGGAACTATGATTCTAGGTTTGTACACGAAAACAATAAAACTGGATACTCATATAAGTTCATGGTATTTCTTAACGGACTATCTTCTCATTGTACAGTTACTTTCGCCAGGAAATACCATTATTTCAACATAGGTTTCAGAAGGAATCAGATGGTATGCACAAACTGGGTCACTGGGGAAAGTGGAATCAAGTTGCTTCCTTCTCTTTTCCTCTTTCCCTCCCTCCCTTTCTTCCTCCCTCCCTCCCTCCCTCCTTCCTTCCTTGACTCACTCTCTCTCCCTCTCCTTACCTCCTTACACAATCCTTTTATTTTTTTGAGTAGTTTTAGCTTTTAAAAAATAAATCACAAAATGAGATGGGACCACTATCTTACCTAGGATACAATGTATTTAGTAACCACCCCTTGCTTTTCTTGGTCTTGATAATGTCTCAGACACTACTTAGATTTTGGTGGACTTGATGGTATGGATAATATGGTACTCAGGTATTTTGTGGATTATTCTTCAGTTGCATTTTTTCTTGTGTTTTTCTCAAGATTAAACTTTCTTGTGATTCTGGGCCTTTGAGAGAACCACCAGAATAAAAGATTGCTGCCCCCCCCATATTAAAGGTGCATTCAATCAGTAGGGCATGTCACTGTTTATCTATCTTCATCTGGGATGGAGTTATTACTGCTGATGCTGGCCTTGACCACCTAGATGAAAAGATGCTTCCCAAAGATTTCTATTGTGTTGCAGTTGTATCATAGGGGCTAGAAGCATGCTGGTCAGCGGTGATTTTCTCTAATGGTCTCTGTCTTCTGCAGAAGACACTTCTTTGATGAGGGGTGAGAGCTACACTTATCTGCGGGCATAAGAATAAGTTTTAGGATGCAGTTAGGGACTGTGCTGGTCTAGCAAACTGGTAGTATTAGGCTCTTCTCTATAATCTAGAATCTCGCTAACCCTGAAAAGTGGCCTAGGTTTCCAGTCCCAGGAAAGTTCCCTCCCCCACTTTGAGCAAGCCTCAAGTCCAATTAGAAAGTTCTTGGCTGGGATATGAGTGCCACTTTTTCACTGTTAAGGGAATCTTGCCATGTTGGTTGTTGTAGTGGTTCATGAGTCTCTCATCCGAGTAGAACTATTGCTTGTTTCCCTCTTTTGATACCTTACAGAGTCCTTTCAGGTACTATGAAAGCTAGACCTCAGTGGAGGCTTTCAGGTGAGGTGTAGCTCAAAGCCTCCAAGTCCTGTGTCTGAGTGTGTGGTGCTTTCACATATTTGGGGAGTTACCTTCAACCTCTAAGGGGGAACCACAGACAACAGCAATGACCTCTATTATTTTGTGTGTCTCTTGGACGACATAACCCTGAAAAACAACTAGAAAAAAGTTATCTTATAACTGGAAGTTTCTTTCCCCACCCCACCAACTCCTGAATAACCACTCTGAGGCTTAATATTAATTACAACTGTTTGACCAATGGCTCAGGCATATTTCTGACCAGCACTCACAGTTAAATTAACCTATTTCTACTAATCTGTGTATCATCACACGGCTGTGGCTTACTGGTAATATTCTGGCATCTTACTCCTCTGGTGACTACATGGCATCTCCCTGACTGCACATAACTTCTCTCCATATCTCTGTTTGGATTTCTTGCCTGGCTCTATTCTGCCTGGGCTATTGGCCAAATAAGTTTCTCTTTATTAACCAATGGTAATAAAACATATTTACAGCATACAGAGGGGCACCCCACATCATTATCTTATGTCTGATACTGGGGTTTTGTTAGATGGTCTGTGGCTCTTGTAGGAAATATTGTCAGTTCAAGTGGCATAACTCCATTTAAGGTGTGTGTGTGTGTGTGTGTGTGTGTGTGTGTGTGTGTGTGTGTACAAATATATTTATATGTCTTACATGTAATTTTACATAAATATAAAATTCTTAAGGACATTTCAAATACAATACAAGGATATTTGATGTCATGAATTACATTATAAGCACTGACTACATTTTGTTTTTTTTTTCAAATTTTAATAACTTTTAAACTTCTTCATTTTAGTTCAAAATTTGACCATTATCTCTTGGGATTTCTTCTACCCATGGTTCATTTGAAAGTGTACTATTTGGTTTCCACATATTTTTCAGGTACTTTAAAAATGATTCTGGTTTAATTCTTATTTGTTCTTGGACTATATTTCATATTATTTATATCCTTTTAAAGTTATATCATGTATTTTTATGGTTCAAAATATGGTTTCTCTTTGTGAATGTTCCATGTGAGTTTAAAAATAACATGTATTCTGTACTTGGATAGAGTTTTCTTCAAATGTCAATTAAATGAGATTGATTGATAGTGTGACTCAGGTCATCCACATCCTGCTGCTTTTCAACCCTCTTGATTTATCAATTACTGACAGGAGTGTTGAAATCTCCAGCTACACTGATGGAATTTTCTATGTCTCCTTTTGATTTTACCAGAGTTTACCTTGCATGTTTTGACACTCAGTAGTTAGGTACACACATGTTTAGTGTTGTATGTCTTCTTGGAAAATTGACCCTTTTATCGTTGGACAATGTGCTTCATCTCTGAGCATCTTCCTTGCCTTAAGCCAACATTTCTGAAATTAACAAAGGTTAGCAACTTCAGCTCTTTTCTATTTTTATGCATCTGTGGGAATATAACTTGTATACATTCATTCCTAAATGTAGTTTTGTGGCATTGAATATTTTCACACCCTTTTTCTCCCCCTGTTTGTGTATGTATGTGTGTGTCTGTGTGACTATCATCACCATCTATGTCCAGAAATTTCCCCTTATCTCTAATTGAAAATGTACAGCCATGAAACAGTGCTTTTCCTTCCTCCTGCCAGCTTTCCATGGCCATTTACTGTCCTTATGAATTAGACTACTCTAGTATCTCATATAAGTGGAATGATTTTAATAGCAAACGTTTCTGACTGAATTATTTCACTTGCTGTCATAATGAAGTGAATCCCTGGTATTACAATTTCTTACTTTTTAGGGCTAAATACTATTTTCCCGTGTGTACACACTACAGTTTGTTCACTCACTGTTGCAAAAATGGTCACTTGGATGGATCCACCTTCTTTCTTTCTTGGTTTATGTTATACTTGGAGTCATGTTCCTTACTAAAAATATGCAATGGGATCTTGTTTTTTTTTTTTTTTAAAAATTCACTTTGGCAATCTCCGTCCTATAATTGATGTATTTAAGTCATTAACATTCACAATGATTATTATCATAATTGGGTGAATATTTACCATGATTATAACTCCTTCGTACCCAAGGCACTCGTGCTTTCGTTTAGCTTTCTCATTTTCTGCCTAGTACAGTTTAAAATGATATTTTGTGAATTGTATTTCTCAACAACATATGAATTATATTTCTTAACAAAATTTGATGCTTGCTCAATATATGTGTTCTGTAAAATAATAATAAGCTACTGGTGCTCAGTGTTGTATCTTTCAATACATTTTAAGAGACTTTTCTTCCACTCCATGTGACATTGCTGCAGTCACACTGTTATTATTACTATTATTGTTTCAAATGGCCACCTACATCAATGTATTTTGTCTTTGAAAAGTGCATTTATTTGAGTTTCTGAATCTGTCAGCTGCATCTTATCAGCTTTATGATATACCGTACCTCTCAGTTTTTTTTTACATGTTGTTCACCATAGATTAGTCCACAGCCCTTACTAAAATGAAACCATGCTATTTCCAACTGTAAACAAAGATGATGGATCCAATAATTTGTTTGTCAATGGCCTTTTCTTCCAGGAAACCAGACTAGCTGATTTTCTTCAACAGTCCAGAGTGACCACTTGCAGGTCGATGGTTAAGGTCTATTGATCCAATTCCTTCACTATGATTCTGACATTACATTGACTGCAATAAATGGACTGTGTCTAGATAGTTTAGTAGTTATGACAAGTGCATCAGACTGACCAGCCAGCAGCAAATGCTTTTCTATGTATGCATCTCTAGCTTAGAAATAGACTTGTTGATAAAAATTCACCTTAAACTAATTTCAAACTTAAGAGTCCAGAACTATAAAGCAACAATTTTAAGTGGGATTAACAGCATGGAGTGGGCTCCTAACCAGATTTTTCTTTACAAAATAGCTAGGTTAGCCAATGCTATACATGTGTAGTCCTAGAGAAAATGACTCGATTTGGGATTTAGGGTTGGTAACTGAGGAACGCATGCAGACTTTTGTGTATCTGTTACTGTAATGATAACTGCTATAAATGACAAATACTGAGATATGCAATTGCCAAATGTGATAAAGATTGATCCTTCTTTAGTAAATGCTGGAACTGGCATATGACAGAGATATTTCCAGAACCTAGTTTCTGAGATAACTAAGTTGATCTCTTGGATGCTGGAGCAGAAAGAAGGTGAATGATAATGAGGTATAGGCTTTGGAAAGAAGACAAAGTGGAGGGAGGGGAAGAGTAGTGCTCAGCTCTCATTCTGATGTGTGGGGGGGGGCTAAAAATGTTCTGGCTTCCATTTTCTTTAGCTTGCCAACAGCATGTAACTTCTGGACTTTCTTCTACTGTCATAATGCCATCTTGGTTTTCAGAGTACATGCTTTTTCTTGTCTCTCCTGATTTGACATCCCATTTTGCTTTCATGTGTGATTTCTCCTTGAAGCTCTATTCTAGGCCCTCTTCTCTATATTTTCTTTAAGTTGATGGACATCAAATTCTAGACTCTCTATTCCATTCTATTTATCTATGTGCCTTGTTATTCTTTCTCTAAACAACATCCCTTTCAGCAATGGTACATGGAACAGTCCTAGAGCCTCACTCATCCTGGTCAAGAGCCATACCACTAAACTACATCCCAAGCACTGTTCTTTTACTTTTCAATTTCAGCCAGGGTCTCACTAAGTTGCCTAGGTGACCCAAACTTACACTGTAGTCTAGGAAGACTTTTAAATTGCTATCCTCCTGCCTCACTCATCTAAGTAGCTGGTATCACAGATCTTTACCAACAAACCTGGCTCCTACACGGTCTTTCTGTAACTTTATACTAAATTGTATCAATGTCCCAATTTTGTCCTTCAGTACTGGTTTGTCTGTGCTTTCATGTCTCCACTTGACCTGCCATTCTCCACAAAATAGTTTGATTAGAATCATAGTAAATCTATAAATAAATGTTGGGTGAATTGGTATTGTGATGCTATTGGGTTTTCTTAACCATGAACGTAGGATATGTGACTTTATTATTTTCATCAATTTTATAGTTTTTAAAATTAAAATAGATCTGCATCTTTACATGTGCTTGATTTCTCTGTATTGGTTGAAAATTCTGGGTCATTAAAAATTCATTTGTGTGTTTGTAGATGTATGTCTATGTCTGTGTGGGGGTGTGTCTGTGTTTGTGCATGTGCATGCATGCAAGAGTCTATGCAGGCTCATTTGCTATAGCATGCCTGTGGTAGTCAAAAGACAACACGAATAAGTTAATTTTCCTTCTGCCACATAGGTCCCAGGAATAGAACTCAGGTCCTTCTGCTTGGTAGTGATAGCCTTTACCTGCTGAGCCATCTCACCAGCCCTGCTTCCTCTGCATTGGTTTTCTATCTAGAAAGCAAAATGTTCTTTTCCAAACACAAGTCCTGTCACATAACTCCCTATTTAAATACAACATGTGTTAAAAATAAAGACAAAACCTCCCACCCACTTATCAAGTCCCCCATAGTTTGCACCCTAGCAGCTGGGAAATCTTCATCTCAACACACAAACCTCTCCTATCTCCTTTATTCACAGCATCTGTGGATGTGATGGTCTCTCTGGATTCTTCCTCCTTCTACACAGTTAACCACTGACTCTTCAGATCTCACTTCTGCATTCCCCACAGCCCAGCTTAGATCAAGTTCCTTTATTTCCTGTTACCATGTTCCTTGTTTTCATAGTTATGTTTCCTTCAAGTCTGTTGATATTTTATTGATCTGATTTTTGAATTATGGCCAGTTTTATTTTATTATCTATTTGATGAAGTATGTCCAGTTTCTGATTATATATTTATTTTGGCATGTTTTGTTTCATATTTAGTTGCTACATCTTGCCTCCACATATACTTCAACTACCATTCCATATACTATTACCTCTATGAAAAGAGAATTATAATGTTTCTTTCTCCGGTAAGTTCTCAGAGCCAGGCTAGGAACCCTATGTGTGCTTGATACCTACATACTGATGGAAGGAAATAATCACAAACACTGTGTTCAGACAGAAAGCCCTTCCCATTCCAGTCAGATGTTGGCAACTCTGCTTAATTGGCGAAACAACACTGACATAATGGCATAATATATGAATTTTGTAGAATTTATAATAGGTTGTCATTTCTGCTGGGGTCTGGTAGCAGTGGAAAGGGGAGGATAGAGAATACTTTGGCATTTCCCTCCACATAGATAGGGGAGTCAACCCCAAAAGAGGGACCCTTGTGAACCAAGTATTGTTTGGTTGAGGATAAAGTAGTGTTATTTACAATGTGAGAAAATTAGAATGAAAAGATACTCACAAAAGGCAAGTACACACCAGAGATTCAGAGTTTCTATGTTGAGATGCAATTCTCCATGTAACAATATAAGAGATAATGTCTCTAAGTAGTGATTAGGTCCCGAACACTCTCCTTTTATGAATGAGTTTGATGAGAACTGCTCACCCTTTCTTATGGGAGAACATGGCCAGAAGACCTAATCTATGAAGAAGAAGGTGAGCATTCTGCAGACTCCGAATCTACTGGGGTCCTGACTTGGGACTTTCCAACTCCCAGAACTGTGAGTAACTAACTGTTGATGCTTATAAATTACTCGGTCTAAGGTATTTTGTTTCAGCAATAAAAAATGGGCTAGATTGTTGTCCAGGGGTGGGGGGTGGTTAGGGTGGCTGGACCCCAAATGACCTTTCTAAAGCTGAGGCTTTTTCTTTAATCCAGTTAGCAGATGCATTATTATGAGTTCCCTTGTGATAAGTGTTAGTGAGAAAACCAAGAGACTGGTAAGCATTAGTTTTAATTTTCTTTCAAAACATCACTTCTTGTCACAGAGTATTCTTACTGTGAATAATAGCTTGTGGTTGTAAAGGAAATGGATTGGCCACAATAGCCGTTGTTGAAACACAGTGCTTGAACTGGCCTAGGTCAAATGATGGCAACTTACTGGGGGGAGGGAATTCAGGCCACAAGTTCATGAGTTTGTTTTAATGAGAAACAGATGACTTTTCCCCTATACTGTTAACTCTACCCATGCAAAGTGCATGCATGAGATGATTTGGTTATTTTGTAATCATCAAGTGTTTATTGAGCACTTAGTATGTAACAGGGACTGTATTAGTGGACCTAAGCAAGGGTCAATTCCTTTCTTCACAGTATTTATATTGTAGTGGGAAAGACAGATGACAAAGTGAGTCAGGTGAAGTGTGCAGCTGCAGTGTGAGCCTCTGTTCCTGGTGGGGGATTAATTTTCACAGTTATATTAGCTGCCTGTGCCTGCATCATGAGGTGCACAGCCTGGACAGTGTAACTGAAAACATTTATTTACTAACAGTTCTGCAGGTAGCAGCCCAGAGGCAAGGGACTAGCAAAGCTGACTCTTTGGGGGCTTCCCTTCTTGCCTTAGAGATGACTATCCATGAAGTATCTTCACATCATCTTTTGCTGTGTGTGTATATCTGGACCATAATCTCACTATAAAGACATCAGTCCCATTAGATTGGGGCCCATTTTTATGGCCACATTTTATCTTAATTACATCTTTTAGTATCCTGTCTCTGAACCAGAGCACATCCTTAGAGATTAGGGGGTTCAACTTCAATCTGTGCTTTAGGAAGACATACATAATTCAACCCATCCCATCCCTATTACCTGGAAAAATATTTCCAATGAAAACATCTGAAACACGCGCGCGCGCGCGCGCGCGCACACACACACACACACACACACACCCACACACACACCCACACACACACCCACACACCAGAGTCACATTAAAAATGAAAACAAATGCCAGTTGAATTTACCATGAGTATCATATTTTGTCTAATCTAAAATTTCATTTCTATTTTTTCTTTATTTTTTCTTTGAATTAGAAACAAGATTGTTTTACATGTCAATCCCAAATACCACTCCCTCCTCCCCTCCCTTACCCCCTCCCAACTAATACCCAACCTATCACATATCCTTTCTGCTCCCCAGGGACAGTGAGGCCTTCCATAGGGTGTCATCAGAGTCTATCATATCCTTTGGGATGGGGCCTAGGCCCACCCCCATGTGTCTTGGCTCAGGGAGTATACCTGTATGTGGATTGGGCTCCCAAAGTCCACAACTATGCTAAGGATAAGTACTGAACAACTACAGGAGGTCCTGTAGATTTGAGGTCTCCTCACTGAAACTCACATTCCTGGGGTCTGGATCAGTCCCATACTGGTATCCCGGTTATCAATCTGGGGACCAAGAGCTCCCTGTTCAGTTCAGCTGTTTCTGTGGGTTTCACCAGCCTGGTCTGGACCCCTTTGCTCTTCATTCATCCTTCTCTGCAACTGGATTCCAGTTCAGTTCAGTGATTAGTTGTGGGTGTCTGCTTCAACTTCCACCAGCTGCTGGATGAAGGCTCTAGGATGGCATATAAGTTAGTCATAGATCTCATTATCAGGGGAGGGCATTTAAGGAAGCCTCTCCTCTGTTGCTTAGATTGTTAGTTGGTGTCATCTTTGTAGCTCTCCAGACATTTCCCTAGTGCCTGATTTCCCTGTAAACCTAAAATGTCTCCCTCTCTAATGGTATCTCCTTTCTTGTTTTCTTCTATTCTGCCCTCCAACTCAACCTTTCTGCTCCCTCGTGTCCTCCTCACCCCTCCTCTTTTCCCCATCTCATTCTCCTAGCTCCCTCCCCCTACCTCCCTTGCTCCCAATTTGCTCAGGAGATCTTGTCCCTTTCCCCTTATCCAGGGGACCATGTATCTCTCTCTTAGGGTCCTCTTTATTTACTAGCTTCCCTAGCAGTGTGGATTGTAGGCTGGTATTCCTTTACTCTGTGTTTAAGATCCATGAAAACAAGCAGGGGTAGCAATCCTAATATCGAACTCATTCCTGTTTTAAACCAATGATTATTAAGACAATTATTATGAATCACTTAATGTTTTTGTAGGCATTGAAACCCTGTTTGCATTTTCCCCATATAGCCAGACACTAGATTTTTCAATCCAGACACTAGATTTTTGTTAGAAACATTTGAATAACAACTTAACTTTCATAGAATTTACAGTTGAATCAGTGTTTGACTTACCCAGGAAATTCCAAAGAGTTTTAGAGTTAAAATTCTTTCAATGACTGAACTGAATACTACTGTTTATGTGAAAATTATTCTTCAGTGCACAAAATTAAGAACTTCCTCTTTTGGTAGCAATAGCTATATTGCAAGTGTTTAATAGCTATGTAAGACTAGTGGCTATTTTAGTCTGCTCAGGTTCTATGAGAAAATATGTGTAGAGTGAATAATTTATAAACAGTGTAGACTTACTGCTCACAGCTCTGAAGGCTGGGCAATATTTGGTCTATGTGGCACCAGCATATTTGGTCTATGAGGAGGACATCTCTGCTTAGTGCAAGGTTCTTTTCTGACGTGACTGTGTGAACCAGCAGCAAGCAGATTGTCTCAGTACTTAAATAAATCAATAACCATTTGAAGCCTAGATGATCTAGTCACCCAATGGCCTCTCCCTTTAATGCCATAGTCTTGAGGGTTTTTTTCACTACATGGTTTGGGGCGACATAAGTACTTGGACCATAGGCAGGTTTATTGGACTGGACAATGCAGATAGAGGAGATATAGGACAGTGTTCAGAAAACCTGTCCAGCTTTGAAAGCCTCAGGCCCCTCAGCAGCTTCAAGCTTCAGTATCAATAGCCCATTCTATTGTAATGCCCCAGTACCAGAAAATCCACTTCATAAAAGACTTGGATTTTGAAAAATACTTAACCGTCTTCAACTGCTTCTGACTTAAAGCATTTTACATCCTAATTAACTTCCCCAGCCCCTCCCAGGGGGGTTATTAAAGACCATCTCAAGGGATTTCTAAGGCTGGGCTCAGAGCCAAGTCTTCCATGTGTTTGCCACCATACCCACCCCTCTGGGTGCTAATGAGGATGGGCACAGCTGGGAATCTCACACCTCCTCAGGAGGAGGCTACCCCACCCTACATCTAATCCCCCTCCCCATTATTTGAAGAATTTCAAGAAGGCTATTTCTGTCCCAGGTCAGGATACAACTGAGCATCCTGACACTTGAGTAGGGCACTGATGTTCTTAGGCACATTCTCCTGCAAGCTTCCCAGGCTCTGTTGAAGTCCACAGGGAATAGTAGACTGCCATTCTCATATTTCTACTACCCATAGTGGTCCATCTTAAGGGAAAAGGTCATCAGAAGTCACAGAAGGGGTTGGGGTAGCATTGTTTCTTCTCCACACTCGAGAGGGAGAAGATCACAAAGAATAAGCTTTTGTTTTATAACCACTTTCCTGGCAATTACATTCACATTCACACATAATATATTATAATTACACTCACCCCCATTATCCTGTACTATCACTATTTTCCCCTCTGAACTCCTTATTCATGGAGAGAAGTTGCAAGGAGCTTATGTTCATGGTGCTTCCAAAACAAGAGACAAGTAATAAGCTACATGTGAACATATTGTTCAACAAAGTTTCACATTTAAAAAAATGAATGGATGATATGGAAGTGGCATTGTTGTGAATTTAAGGCAATAGCACCAACCAAATAATGTCTTGATATAAATAGACAAAAATGATCAGGTTGAAAACTATGGAATTAGGCTTCTGTATCTCTTCCGCTTCTTACTTATTATGAAATCTTGGACATATCCTGAAATCTTGGAGTTTATAGTTTTTCACATGTAAAATGGGACTTATGGTTGTTGTTAGGTGAAGTGGTTAGGGAGAATGACTCTGGAAGAGCTTTGTAAACACTGAAGCTCCATGCTATGTTTTGATGTTATTATGTGTGTTAATGGCAACCCTTCATTGGTGTGGCTAATTGAATACTGACTCTGCTAAAGGAAATTAAAATTAAACAGTCTGTATTGGACAATCCAATGTAGAGACTCAGCATGGCAGGGGTTTGCATTAAGCCAAACATAGCCAGAGAAAGTCCCTGACAGAGAGAAGCAGTTAGATTTCACTACTAATTAGGACCGTTCCTTCAGGAGGTGGAATCTTCGCTCCCTTTTACATATCAAATTACTCATGTACCCCTATAAAAAGCATGTCAAAGTCAGGAGTGCAAGCAAGTCCCAGTGCAATTTGCAGTGGGAAAGGCAGCAGTGAACAGTTAGCACACCATTAATTCTCAATTAAGTACCGATTTGCACATTGCTGGGAAACAATTGCAAATTCTGTTTTCCTCCTTAAATATATCATTGGAATCTAAGGGAGTAAAGAAATCTGGTGAAGAAGGATAAATAAAGACAACTAGAGATAAAAATCAGGTTCTTCCATGTATTAGAAAGGGATCTACCTCACCAGCCATACACTGAGGCCCTGCCTCACAGTTAGCTAATAATACACAGTGGTAGGATCAGTATTCATCATTATCTAGATTGGCAAGAGAGAAACCTCAGCTCTGCTAAGGACTTTACAGCTGAGAAATTCACAACCCTAAAGCAAGAAATTGGGGGTGTCTTCTGCAAATTAATGCATGGAATTTCTCTTGCCTGGGCAACAGAGTGAGTCCAAGGGCTAGCCTAGGCAACTTAGTGAGAACCTGTCTCAAAAAGCAAAAAGGTCTGAGGATATAGCTCAGTGGCAGATTTCGTGCCTAGCATGGGCATGGCCTTAGGTTCAAG
This sequence comes from Cricetulus griseus, assembly GCF_003668045.3. Taxonomy (NCBI): domain Eukaryota; kingdom Metazoa; phylum Chordata; class Mammalia; order Rodentia; family Cricetidae; genus Cricetulus; species Cricetulus griseus. Next base: position 23,503,239 of record NC_048598.1, read on the forward strand.
GCCCAGTACCACAGCTCATTAATCAATTGATCCATCAACCCTAATGCTTCACTGACCAATAATCCAGTTTTTTTTTTAACTGTCCAAAGTTAAAGGCTAATATTTTCTTTTGGGGCAAATGACTTAGAAGTAACAACATATTAATTAATATTGCTGACAGGACCCATATTTAAAAGATGAATTTGATAGTTGCAACTTGTTTTTCAACTCAGTAGAATTCTTATTCATGCTAAATATATTGAGCATGAAACTCCATCACAATTTTTCATTCCTATATAATTTATTGCACCTCTGCCTCTGGATGTCGAACTGAAAGGTGCCAAAGAAATACAGGTCTGCTTCCCAATAGCTTGTAATGTAAATGCATGGAAAACACATAGTACATGATGAACCTGAGCCTCTGGCCGGCCACCGCACCACTCAGGTGTTGGGAGTCTGCAAGTCACCCAGCAGCAAAGGCAGATGGCGTGTGCTGAGTTTGATGTGACCTATCAAAGCAGTGGGAGAAGCCAAGCAGAACCATCAGATCATAGGCTTCTGTGCATGACCCCCTCCTCCCTCTCCCTCTATACCTCACTGGTTTTCTCACACACGGATGTTTGATTTTGTTTTCTCTGCTCTGTGTGGGGACCTCCTGGCATCTGCTCTTATCATTGTCTAGTTAACTCCTGCTACCAGATATTTGGAGTTAACTTCTTTTGTTGTTGTGATCAAGAAGAAATTTATGGGGGGGAGGGTTTATCATAGCTTGGAGTTGGACAGGATCATTCCTTCCAGGTGGAGAAAACATGGCAGCAAGTAAGGAAGGAATGGCAAGAGGATGAAGCCAGATGCTCGCATCGCATCATTGGAAGCAGAGGGCTAATAAGAAGTGAGATGGTCTATAAAACTTCAAAGTCGTCTCTTCAGTACCCCACTCCCAACAAGTCTTCTCTTCAAGTTTCTAGAACCTTCCCAAACTGCATCACCAACTGGGAAACAAGGGTTCAAACACACAAGCCTATGGGGCACATTTCACATTCAAACTACATTTTTTTCCTTCTGCTCCCTGTCACCTTCCAGCTTCAAATATTGAACCTGATCACAATGATCAACTCTTTCTTCTCCCCCGTGAATTTCTGGATTTGACCCCACAGAAAGCAGGGCACTACCAGAGGTGTTTTTATTTCCTGAAAGCATAAGTTGATGCTGAGTGGGAAGCAGATCAAGGCAGCCATGTTCTTCTGGAGCCACCCAGGACACCATAGGATAGCAGCCCTTATATCTCTCCAGGGTGCAAAGAGAGGACAAGAAACATTTTATTCTAGTTCTAGTTATTCTGGAGTGAAGTTGCTTGCCTCTCTTGACTCATGGGAAATCATGAGACTATCCTGAGTGCCCTTGCAGTCCCAACCACTTGGGTATTTTATATATTAAGCAGACCTCTTTTCCTCTTAGGATAGGTAACTGTTCCTCACCTGCTTCTAAAAAGCATTAATAGCAAAATGACTGTAATATAGCAGAGAAATGAACAGACTGGAGAATTTATGCTCAGTCATTCACTCTTGTTTTGCTGAAGCTACAGGACCTTGAGATAACTTGGGAAACATGCATATAAGAAAAGACACACACTAAATTACTCCACAACACAATAGGTTCTAATTGTAATGTTTATTTTAACATGTTCCTAGGTATTCAATTAGGGCTGCCCATTAAATTGGTACCATAAAAATATGGCCTACTTATGTGATTTGGAGGTCCCCTGGGAAGTCCTTTGCTTAACATTCCTCCTTGTAGAGGTGTGCTAAGCCCCAAAGGCTCACCTATGTTAGTAAATGATTATCGGTTATGACTGTAACATGTATTATCACTTTGAATTTTCCCAGCCATCAGAGGTGGAAATTATCATAATTTTGAATTTTATAGATGGAAATACTGATCATCAGAAAGGGTAAATGACTGATCCAAAGTCAGTCAGATAGCAAATACCATAGCCTATATTGATAACTCATATACTCTGACTCCAAATCCTACATTTCTCTCTACTCCCCACACTTTGTAACCAGGGTAAATCACTCCTCATGTCTGGTGATGGGGGAGGTCTTGCTGTGTATATATTTATCTTATTGGTTGATAAATAAAGTACTGTTGGCCAATAGGAAAGCAAGATAGGTGGGACTAAGAGTCAAGGAGGATTCTGGTAAATGTAGGAGAGATCCAGGCAGGAAGTGACATAGCAGACAGACTCAGACTATAAACAAGGCCAAGAAGGAAATCATCCTTTTGCTCTTCCTCTTCCTCCTGCTCTCTTCTCTATGAAGCCACCGTGTGATCCCAGGAAGAGGACACCAGCGGAAGGTGTCCTTGATAAGATAAGTCTTATAAAATATGTAGATTTATGATAATTAAGACTGAGCTAGCATATAAGAAATCCTAGTCAATTGGCCAGCAGCATTGTAAACTAATATAAGACTCTGTGTGTTATTCTGGGTGCCCACATGGCAGCAGGGCTCAGCTGATGGAGTCAAGACTTATTGTAACAGTCTGGTACAAAGGAAGGCTTTTTAAGACACCCAGTGAAGAAGCACATATAGTTCCATTGCTCTTGCCCTGTCTTCTACTTCAATGTTTATTTTCTTGCTACCCAAAGAGCATTACTAGAAATTAAGGCTGATTCTACTCCAGACTTAATGGAAAAGTAAAGGAGACAGAAGAGGGCAAGCAGAAAACAAAATTTAATAAAGTCATGATGTTTTTGTGGGATGGTTCATAATTCCTCAGGTGAACTACCCAAGAGTAGAAGTCCTCTCAACTGCTTCTCCAGGTGCAGGAAACCAAGGAGTGGTGTGACTTTTGGGGCATGTGGAGTCTTGGGCCTGGCCTTGAATTTCAGAGCTTTGTCTTCTGCCTCTTTTGGGACTCTGAAGCAGCTTTGATGGAATTAGAATGTCTTTCCCATTTCCCTGTGTTGGTTGAGGGCCATTTGGCCCAGCATTTGGAGCAACAGTGACGTTAAGGAGAATCCAGATATCCTTGTATTCAGGTTAATCATATGTGAGATAATAAAGTAAAGGAAATGTTGGAGTGCAGCAGGTTAAACCTCAGGATACAAAATTTAGAGTGTGTAGACTAAAAGTCAGACACTTTATATGATTTAACATATACCCAGGCATGTCTGGAAAGGTGACCTAGTAAAGAGGAAGTAGTTAACATTGTAAAAAACATCAGGAATGTGAGTACCATTTTATTTTCCCTGCCCCCGCTGTGTGTGTGTATGTGTGTGTGTGTGGTGTGTACAGGACTGTGTGTTTATGTGAAGGCCAGATGTACATGTTGGGTGTATCTTCCTGTACCAAATTTGTTTGTTTTCAGGCAGGGTCTCTCACTGAACCCAGAACTTGCTGATTGATTAAACTGCTTGGCCAGTGAACCCTCAGGATCCCCCTTTCTCCTTTCCCAATGCCTATGGCAGGATTATAGGCTCAGGCTGCCACAGCATACCTAGCACTTTACATGGATGCCCAAGATTAGAAAGCAGTTCCTACATGGCAGTGTAGCAAGTACCATAACCAGTGAGTCACATCACCATCACACATTTCTCAAGTACCAAGTCCTGTTAGACCAAAATACTTCTATTGGGCAGTCAGGAAATCAGCTTGCTATATTCACGAATAATAATGGCCAGGCCAACCTGCCCCTAGGATCAAAGATGCTCTGGGTCATTTATTTCAGGGACCACAGAGTGGATGGACTGCACATCACTCTTGTGTAGTTTTGCTGAAGCTAAAGCATTTGAAAAATATGCTAGATGGTATTAGAGGAAGTACAAATTCAGAGACTTAAGTGATTGCTGTTTAGAGACAAGTTATAGGTTTGGATAGGGATTAGAGCAATGTCTCCTTTCCTGAAGTACAGCTGTGAGTGGGACACGAGTATCAGTCTGGAATGTAGCTTTTACTGGGTAATGAGCAAGAAGTACAGTCTTTGCCTTCCATAGGCAAAATGTGGCTGCAGCTGACAAAGTGTTGGGAGCATAGCACAGAGGTCTCCAGAGAAACCAGGAATGTTAAGCATACAGGATTGTCTTTTCAATGGGAAAGATGAAAAACCTGTTCTTCTGTCAGAAAGCTGTGAATTAGAATTGATTAATAACCTGGTGATCTGTGTTCTCGGTTGGACCAGGCCATATCAAGCTCTTACAACTAAGACTGGAGGTGGCTAGTAATCAGCCAGAGGCTGTCCCAAGCTCCCACAAACAGGCCCAGAGGTGGCTAATAGCCCAAATGACCTCTATGGCAAGATACTAGGACAGACCCTTAGGCCCTTAAGTTACTATAGGTAGCCTGTCTCTAGAACCTACCTTCTTGGAGGAAATGGCATGTACCCTGAATTAAATTTCAATGTAATTATGCTTCTTTGTGCACTGGGGATTATATTACACTAGGAAACTTTTCTTTTTCAAGTTGTAATGGGCTTAAAAACATTGAGAATAAGCTGCCTGTCATTAGACTCCCAGAAGTCTGATCCAGGTTGACAAAGTCAATCTGCACCAGGTTTTTATTCTTTTTTGTTTGTTTGTTTGTTTGTTTTATTTTGTTTTGTTTTTGGTCTTTCTTTCGAGACAGGGTTTCTCTCTGTAGCTTTGGAGCCTATCCTGGCAATCTGCTCTAGAGACCAGGCTGGCCTCGAACTCACAGAGATCCACCTGCCTCTGCTTCCCGAGTGCTGGGATTAAAGGCGTGCGCCACCAATGCCCGGCCAGAGTTTTATTCTTATCTCTTTGTGGGGATACGCTTCCCTTTATGACACCAGGGACCCTCTAAACAAAGGAGACAAGCATAGAAGAAAGAGCATCCTCTTACCTCTGAGCTCAGAAACTCTGAAGTTGTCAGACCCAGGTGGAAACCTGAGTCTGGACTTAAGAACGCAGATGTGAGGCTGCCTGGTTCGTTACACTTCTGACCCACTTCTGGCCACTGGAGGGCATTTCCTGCAGGGACGGGCAACTGCTCCCCACCGTGGCCTCTCCAATTGTTCACTGCATTTACACCCTCGCTGCTTTTATTCCTTTTCTTCCAGACTTCTTTTTCTTTGTGGTTACGGCCCTCCCCAACCCAGTGGTTTTCTCTTCTCCCTGCACCCCCCAATCTGGAGGCCTCCCTGGCACATGTTCTGCTATAACAGCAATCCACATCACTCACTAGCCTGGTGCTGCCTCATCTTTGCTCTCTGGAGTTGATAAATAAGTAGTTCTAGCACAAAAGAGACCGGGTGTAACCATTGGAGACGCCTCAGAGTGAAATGTCAGCACTCTTTGTAGACTCTGCCTAACTGAGAACAGCTTGAGAAAATAGTTTTGTGAATGAGAAAAGGGGGGGGGGGAGAAGAGAAAACTGGGAGGGAGAAATGAAATGTGTAGGTGTGTGTGTGTGTAGGAATGGGTTCTATTTTGTGAAAAGAGGGCCAAAGTCATCAGTCAACAGTAGTCATTGTTTAAGGGAACTCTCTAAAGCAAGGGCAACTTCTACACTAAGTCCATTAATTCAAAAGTAGGCTTATTCAAATAATGATACATATATATATATATATATATATATATATATATATATATATATATATGGGGAATTCTACTTTGCCTTTCTGTTGCTATGACAAGACACTCTGACCAAAAGTGACTTGAGGAGAAAGGTGTTTGTTTGGCTTATATGTGGTGGTTTGAAAGAAAATGGCCCACAAAGGGTGTGGCACTATTAGGAAGTGTGGCCTTGTTGGAAGTAATGTGTCACGTTGGGGACTAGGTTTTGAGGTCTCCTTTGCTCAAGCTTCCCTCAGTGTGTCAGTCAGTCAATATCCTGTTGCCTGCAAGATGGAGGACTCTCAGCTATTTGAGCCCCATGTCTGCCTGAATGCTGCCATGCTCCCCATCAAGATGACAATGGACTGAACGTCTGAAATGGTAATGGAGCCACCACCATTAAATGTTTCCTTTATGAGTTGCCATGGACATGATGTCTTTCTCAGTAATAAAAATCCTAAGATATACTTTTTAAAATCTTTTTTTATTATGTTATTCTTTGATTATTTTGAATATTTTTGAGATTTTATTTACTTATTTTTTCCAACATTTTTTATTTGAATTAGAAACAGGATTGATTTACATGACAATCCCAGTTCCCTCTCCCTCCTGTCCTCCCCTACCACCACCACCACCCCCAACTAAACCCTACCTATCACATATCCTTTCTGCTCCCCCTGGATGGTGAGGCCTTCCATAGGGTGTCATCAGAGTCTATCGTATCCTTTGGGATAGGGCCTAGGCCCACCCCCATGTGTGTTGGCTCAGGGAGTATCCCTCTATGTGGAATGGGCTCCCAAAGTCCACACCTATGCTAGGGATAAATACTGAACTTCTACAGGAGGTCCCGTAGATTTCTGAGGTTTCCTCACAGAAACCCATGTTCCTGGGGTCTGGATCAGTCCTATGCTGGTATTCCAGCTATCAGACTGGGGAGCAAGAGTTCCCCGACGTTCTGGTCAGCTGTTTCTGTGGGTTTCACCAGCCTGGTCTGGACCCCTGTGCTCTTCACTCGTCCTTCTCTGAATCTGGGTTTCAGTTTAGTTCAGTCAAAATTCATCACTGAAAGAAGGCATGGCAGGAACTCAATACCATGGAGAAATCCCCACACTCCCCACCTCTGTTTGCTTCCATTGGCTCATGTTGAAATAGCTTCTTTGTCCAGCCTAGGACTACTTGCCCACTTGCTAGCTACAGTGAGCTGGCACCTCTTCTGAATCATAACAGGTCCTCACAGAGGTGCCCACAGAGTAACCTGATAAACACAATTACTAAATTATGATCTTTTCAGATTCAAGGATGTGTCAAGTTGGTAATTAAAGCTAAGTGCAATAAGAGGAAACTCTCAAAGCTAATAGTATAAAGCATTTTTTCAGAGGCTTTTAGCAGCTTAGTTAGAATACTAATTCTTATTTTGAAGAAATACATGGGATTACTTGGTTACAAGTGACCTTTGTCCACTGCTTAAGAAGATGGCTCAGGCCATAAAGTGCAACTATAAAGACCCAGTTCTACCTCCCATAACCCATGTACTAAGAGCTGGTCACAGCAGCATGGGCTTGTAATCCTGGTACTGAGATGAAAATAAGAGGACCTCTGACATTTACCCAACAGCCTAGACAAAATCATGAGCTCCAGGTTAAGTGAGAGACCCTGTCTCAAAAAATAAAGAGGAGAGTGTTTGAGGAAGGTACAGAAGGTCAGGTAAGCCTCTGCTCTACATTCACATGAACACACAGGTCTCCATCCTCCAACACACACACACACACACACACACACACACACACACACACACACACACACACACACACCCCGCATGGTAGGGGAGCAGGGACAAAACATCCTCACACTCAACTGCTGAATCATCTTACTAGTGTGTATTCAAGTGTAATGTGGTCAAATCTTCCCTAAAATACACTGACACCCTAAAACGTTATTCAGTGTTATGTAATTTTTCCTTTAGAGTTAATTTGATTTGGCCCTTTTTTGTTTGGCCTGAAACAGGACTCAAGTTTTGTAGTGAAATTCCTTCATCCTTTGGAGCCCATTGAGGAGGGATGACTATAATTCAGGGGCTTTTAATCATGGAGCTAAAGGGATTTCTGAGCACTGGCCTTTATCAGTATTCAACCCCAAGACCTTTTCTCTTGTCTATAAATTCATCCCTTACCATCAGCACAGAGCACCCCAGCTCTGTCTTACAGGACCTATGGATTCACAGTAAATTTCGCCAATGCCATCTAGGCCCCCTGCTGCTTTTCTTCCTCCTTCCTTCCTTCCTTCCTTCCTTCCTTCCTTCCTTCCTTCCTTCTTTCCTTCTCTCTCTCTCTCTCTCTCTCTCTCTCTCTCTCTCTCTCTCTCTCTCTCTCTTTTTCTTTCTTTCTTTCCAGCACTGATTGGTTAGTGGACTTAGGGGTAATAAGCAACTTAATAGAAACCAACAAATCAGAGTGCTGAAAAAGAAATCAATGAATAAATAAAGCCTTTGAAAAGAGCATTTAAGGCTTATGACTCTGCTTGGCTGCTGGCTTCCCCATCAGCCTTTGAGTCCTTCCTTTCCTTTTCAATACTCTAATGAAGTGTTGATCAAAGGACTTCACACTTCTGCATCCTCAGATATGTTGGCACCTTTTCAGTCCTTCATTCCTGCTAAAGCTTTCATGCTGCATAGTGCTTATCACTCATGGGCTCTCTGTCTTTTCTGTGGAAGGAGACTCAGTCATGTATCCCTGGGGTGCTATGCTGGAGCTTGTGGCCAGCAGGAAGAGGCAGCCACTGGTTAGACTCAACAGAGACACATAGTGTTTATTCTTCCAGGCAAGCTATAGGACCCTGATGTCCTTACTCAGGGAGGGCTAGCAACCATTAATACACATGCTTTTAGAGGGCAGCATTACAATTAATTGGCAAAACAAAGAGTCTTGCTGGTGTTTTCCTAAGGCTTGAGCTTTGGGATAACAGTACAGCTAACTCCCAAGGCTGTGATTTACTCCATGGGAGACACTTGCTGGGAAGTTGTGTGATCCGGTCTCTGGGCATCATAGTGATTGGGATATATCTTTATATATATATCGTTTAAACTCCTATATAAATCAGAGATGTTGAATTCTATGAACCAATGAGGAGATAGTTAATAGCACTATTTGAACATTTATTTTGAAAATAGAGTACCTATTATGTACTAATAGAGTACCTAATATCTTATATTCTCCCCACTTCCCACTTTGAACATTCCTTGATATTAGTTCAGATTGCTTCAGATTCATTTAAGTGTGTGAAGCTGGTGTTGGGTATTGACTGTACATGTGTACTTATTTTTGTAAGAACTATTTTCTGCATGTTTGGTTAAATTATAAAGATAATTTTATAGATAGGACCTCGACCTTTAATATAAATATGTGAGTATAAAACATGGGCAGAGTAGAGACAAATTAGAAAGTCTTATGCGGCAGGATGCTATTTTTTCCACAGTAATTTTGATGAGAATAATTTTACATGAAGAGTTTCAGAGTCATAGAGAGTTCAGTTTGAATCTAGTCTGTATTGTTAATATATTGGTTTTAACCAACTAATAGCCTCAAAATTCAATATCCTCACCTCAAATTTCAGATAGTAACATTATATAAATAAGGCAAGTGAAATTTAAATTACAGAGGGATAGGATTACATAAGGCTCTAGAAACATATTTCTTTGTTTTGATTTGCCTTAAATAGCCAGATATGTACTTAGAAATAATTTATATTGTCTTAGTGGGTGCTCTTTCTTTGTTCCTAATTTTGGTTGAATGATTGTAGAATGAGAACCCCCACTCAAATGTCCAGATGCTCTTGGGGTGAAAAGGGCATGTGATGCCTCCACTCAGATCAGCACTGTTGTTCTACTAGTATAGTAATTATAGCACTGTGCCAATACCAGGACCCCTCTTGGACTCCTCTTGACCAGCACCGTAACTACAGGGAAGCAATCAGAGCAAGACTGGCATTTGAACCTCTGTGCAGGGAGAGGGATTGGGTTCAGAGATGGGGCTGTGCACTGGGCCACTGGGCCAGGAGTCCCAAATGCTCAGCCCAAGCCCTGAGTAATTCACAGTACATCAACCTGCAGGACACAGAGAGGCAGAGTACTGTCTCAGAATCTTTCTGGTCAGACACACTACTCTCTATGTCAGCAACTTTCTTTAGGATTGAAACAACAAACAGAAACAGTCTTAGCCTCCATATTATTAACCTGAGTGGAATTCAATCTCCTGAGTAAAAATGCTGAAAGAAACAAGCATCTAGAGGCATTAATACAACTAGACATACTTCAAAAAGTACTTGAAGCTGTATTTAGCATCCATCTGAGCTTTGTATTAGGTATAATAAGATTATTATGAAGAACTGGTATTCTGGGTACCTTGTGCATATAATTTCAGGTATTTCCAAATCTATTACAGATGAGTTTCATATCCAGAAAGTTGCAAAGCAAGGACTCAAACCTGTGATTTCATGGTTTTCTAGTCTCCTCCTCTTTGACTGTGATTTCTTGCGAGATGCTCCCATCAAGTTTCAAAGGCAAACCTGAACATCACATTTAGTATTTAGAGCAAGCTTCTGATAAGGCGTTGTGGACAAATGCCTTCAACTCTCCTGCCTATATTTGGGGGTTTGGATAGCACTGTCTTTTGGGAGGAGTCTGATCTTTTCCCATGTGACATATTCACAGGTATTTTGAACTGGTAATTCACTGATATTTGATAGATGATGCTCTTGGCCTGTATCACCAGTAAGGATGGATATGCCTCAGATCAGCCTATGGAGTGGTTGTGTGGATAGGGAGGCGGGTAGCATGGGTTTGCTCAGGTAGGGTGCCCATCACAGGACTCTTTTTCCCAGCAGTCGGAGCATTTGGGGCCTGTGTCCTGATTAGGCTCTTATCAAAGTGTCTCAGGTTCTCCCTTGCATTTCCCTAGTGGTCTCCATCCATTGCCAGAATCTACTTTGATTCCTATCCCTGAAGGTCTGGAATCCTATTTTCAGAGAACACTTAATAAAGCATTTCAATGTAATCCCAAAGCCTCACAAAACACTAAATACAGATCATCATTCAGACAATCTACTTTTACCCTAATGAAAATGAAGAGTCATGCTCTTTAGTCTATCTTTTTTTTTTCTGGAACCCGAATATTGACAGGTGGGGAGCAGGTGGAGACAGGCTGCACTTGTCAGGGATGTGTCTGAGTGGTAGGCAGGGGGAGGGGTGCAGAGATGAGCAAGATATCAGCTCAGTCACTCTTTTCCTGTTGTTGTTGAGTGACACTCGGATATATCACTAAACACATAAAAATAGAAGCTCCATGTCAGCCTTCTCCTTGTACAGGGTGCTGTGCTGCAGTGTTTAAATCTGGATGTCAGTATGCCACTATCGTTATTTATAGAGAGGAGGCCCATATTAAAATTTTGAGAGTGACAGAAGGAGAAAGAGAAGGACACATATTAAAGAAAAGGTGCTGTGCATTTTGTTTTGTGTGAACTTCATCCTTTCTGAATCAGTTCACGTCTGTATAGGAATGGATACCTATTTTACTTTGCATGTATGTGTACGCATGCATGTAGGTACAGGAGCTCAAATGCCACCGTGTGCATCAGAAGACAACCCGCTGATGTAGAATCTTGTCTTTGTGTCCTGATTGAGACAGAGCCTCCTTGTAGTTGCGTGAGCCTGGCTTGATGGCCTATGAGATTCAGGAGACTATTTTGTCTCTGCTGCCCGTCTCTGCATAGCGGTATGCTGTGATTAGAAAATTATGGCAGTGCCTGTGGTTTGTATGCAAGACTCAAGTCATCAGGCTTGTGAAACCAGTGCTTTTACTTAGCGAAAGGTCTTTCTAGCCTGTCTTTTACAAGGCCTTTCCACACATGCCACCACAACAGTCACAGACGTCTAAGGGTAGAATAGCATCTCTTTCCCTGTAGAATCTGTGGGACAGGAAGTCAACCCTATCCTTGTCACTGTAGTCAGTTAGTACCCCTCAAGTGGGAATTCTCAAATGAAGCAGTTTCTTCCCTCTTGGAAGCATAATGGGTGTTAGTGCTGCCATGTAACAGAGGAGAAAATTGAGTCACAGAGTGACCAACTGGAAAACCCACTCTGACTGGAGTACAGAGACCAAGCATGATCTGAGACATCCTAGACACTAAAGACAGGACACAGAAATGAACAGAAGAACACTTGCCTTTGTGGCTATGCCAGATGAATGTTAGCATCCTTCAACTCCATGGTTTTAGTTGAAGTTCAGACTTAGTTCATTTTAATCATTTGGAAACTATAAACTGGTTTAAAAGCCAAAACACACAAAAATATAACTAATTTATAGGCTTTATTAGTTCTACCATAGTTGACTATGTCACTTCTTGGGTGACATACATGATGGTCTATGGTCATACTCTGTTTTAGTGGATACAGTATCATGGGATATTTGTAGAGGTACCCAGTGGAACTGAATCCACGAGACTCCTGTGGCTCACATGAAATAACCAAAACAACTACCTCCAAACTTCTCTGAATGGTAGAATTACCTAGAAACTCTCCAAAAGTAGGGATTCTTTTGTCCTTTCCTGGGAACTTTGATAAAAATTGACTTAGAATGTAACCAGAGTGCTTAAAAGGGGATTCTAATGAGAGAGAATTTTAGGAACCATTGAATTAGGTTTGGCCTAATTGGATGATAGCTACTTGTATATCCAACTGTTATTCTCCATAATTTGCCCCCATTGTAAACAGGCATTAAATGATCACATGCACAAAGGCAGGACCTCACCTATTTGGCTTTCTTATAACTACAACAAAGAAAGAATGGTAAATATAGATTAATTGGGGGCTGAATGAAGTTAGAGTGCCGTCCAGGTCTGCTAGAGAATTCTAGATACCAGCTCTATGCTGTCCCATAGGACATCATTGTGACACTATGAATAATTATAAATCATGTTTGTTGGGCGCTCACACCATACCATCCATCATGCTAAGCTAGTTACATTCATCATCTCAACAGTCCTCCACAAACAGCCCATGAGGACCACACATGTGTGGGAGGGGCTTAAATGTCTTGTGGAAGGTTGCAGCATGAAAGTAGAGTCCGTGCTTTCATCAATAGCACAATATAGTTTGGGATCCAAAGTGGAAGTTTGGAGTCTAAGTCGTTCATTTACTACCTGCGTGACCCAGGCTGAAGAAACTTCTTTGGAACTGGAAACCCTGTTCAAATGCAGCAGATTATTCCAATACCTTGGACTCAGAGACTTACTCGGGAAACACTTGGGGTCTCTATTATGTGATGGACCTTTCTTCAGGGCCTGGGGGTCCAAACAATGTGGAGGCACTAGAAATTTCTCTCTGGGCATGGCTAGACCCTGACAGAAGCAGCCACATTCCCATTCCAGACAGGCCCCGGGCTGTCTCTATGTCACTGGTCCATGCTCCCTAGATCCTATGGAGAATTGTCACCAACAGCTCCCCAGCTGCCTCATGTTAATGCAATCAGCAAGAAGCCTGTACACCTGACGACAGTTCAGACTCCGAGGTGACTGATTAAAGTTTAAAAGGTCGCATGCCATTGTAATACTGAAAAGAAACTTCATGATTCATCATTTCTGATGCAATCTCATCTGTTTAATAAAGCTGTATTTCACTCACAGCTCATTTTTAATGGGCCAATTTAAGTAATGGCATAGGGGTTGGCTAATTTCACCCCTTTTTCTTGCAAGCTAGAAGTGGTTTACATGGTGTATACTTGAAAACACACACACACACACACACACACACACACACACACACACAGAGAGAGAGAGAGAGAGAGAGAGAGAGAGAGAGAGAGAGAGACAAAGTAGCAACAACAACCAAAACAACAACAATAAAAGCCAGTAAAAAGCCCCAAAGGGCTTAAGTCCCTGTATATTTACAGTGTCTTTCAGCTTTCAGCTAACTATCTGTTATTTATGCCAAACTACTGAATTTGGATTGAAATATCAGGCAAAAGTAGACCAGCAGCTGGATATGCTAATGTACAAATAAACCATGTCTCCCATAATTGTGTGGAAGGAATTAAATGAGGGGGGGTGGGTTCTGGTGTGGGTGCATTCCTATGTCAGAGGGCATGCTGCCCAGGATGGAGTTTCATTTATACAAGAAAGCAGAACTTTTTGGTGCTGCTTATCTTAGATCAGGGATTCTCCACCAGTCACAATTATGTCCCCCGAGGGACATTTGGCTATTTCTGGGGATGTTTTAAGCTGTTGCAGCTAGAGGGGGCAGAAACATCACTGCTAAAATCCAGTGGCACGAGGGTAGGGATGCTCCTAGCTTTCTACATTGCAGAGGGACCGTGCCAAGCAAATACTCACAGCATCAGAGGGCTCCAGGGTTCCATGAGGGTAGATTTGATCTACTCTCTTAGTTCTAATTCTCATCAGTGCTATAGCTTGCTTCCTAACTTGAAAGAGATCCTTCTGATCCATCAGCACACATCTTTGTGGGGGTGGGCAATGTGTCCTGAAAGGAGATAAAGGAGTGGGAGTGACCAGAACCTAGACTCTCTAAAAATACTGAAAATACAAAGTGTAAAGTGTTATTCAATTGATAACTTACATTTAACAGGTAAAACAGATCCAGCAGAAGGTGACCGGCTCATCATGACAAGCCACAGCCTCACAGTATTTAGTTTTGCTATTTTTGTCTGAATGAGAGAACAATCGGTTCCCACCCTCTCATCAATCTCCTTTCTAAATGCAGCCCACCAATTAACATTTTACCCATCTTCCCCTGCGCTTCTCCCCTCCTCCCTACACTGGCCCCATCACATCTGCCTTTTCGTGTAGTATGACCCAAACCAAACTACTGGCTGGTAATTTTTTTAAGCTAATGTTTTCAACAAATACAACTGTTGACATGTAAGCTGTGGAGGCAGGAGCATTTTGGCTCTGTGGCTTCCTGTCCATGGTTTTTCAAATTTCTTGAATACAATGCTAGTCCTTGTTGCTGGTTGTCATGGCATAAACACCAGCTCCCGGGGGTCTGTTAGGGACCCAAGATGGAGAATTCCTGGATGTTCCAAGTTAAGGAACAAGATGTGGGTATCTTGCTACTTGTGGACCTGTGATAATCTGAACTCTTGGTTTCTTGTTTGCTGTTGTTTGTGTTTTTCCATTCATCTTTCTGTTTCCCAGTTTTTCCCATGCAGTAAAGAATAATGTAGCTTATCCTCACTAGGCCAAAAACCTTCAAGGCCTGTCTAGATCTCTAGCGGGTTTACCTCTCTTTCCCAGATCCACACCAGTGATACGCCCTGTGGGATACACCTCCAAATAATTCTGTAATCCACCTATTTTCATCACAACTACTGCTTGCATCTACCATTCCCTAGACCACTATGCTTCTCAGTTGAAATATTGCAGTAACATCCCAACTGGCCTTCATCCTTCTAGTTAGTTGCCCAGGACAACCAGAGTCTTTTAAAGAAAGTTCCCTATCTTAATAAAGATAAAACACAAGCTACTTTTTCACAACCTACTGACTACTCTTGTCTTTTGATGCTACCTGCCTACTTTGGCTCCCAGGCTTTCTTCATGTCCTTTGTGTTCCTTCTGGTGGTCCCCAAATGTCAAGAATCCTCTTGCTTTAAGATCCTTGGCCCTTGATTTCCCTGCCTGGTCATCCATTCTCCAATCATATTCTATTTCTCAGAACCTCATCTGCCATCCAATGTACCATAGTATAACATGTCTGTTCCCTCTATTTGATTATTGTATGTTGCTTTTTTTCTTTCTTTCTTTATTTCATAAAGCTAATCATCTCCAGAAGTATGTATGGGGGTTGGGGAGAAAGAGAGGGAAAAGGAAGCTCCATGAGGGTAGGATTCATGCTTTCTCTGTTCTTTAGTATTTAACTTTAGTATTAAATAGGCACTTGGTACAAATAGTTTTTTTGTGTGCAAATAATTTTTGCATGCATGAATAAATGCATAAATTTACGAATGGTTGCCTTTTATTGTTTAACTTTGAACCTGCCTTGCTCCACAACTTTTCATCTTCATTGTTGGGATCAGGATGAGTGACCCTGAATTTTTCCACATCCCATCATGGTAACTTGAACTTCCAGTCCAATATTTTGGCAGTTCAGTTAGTTTTAATGTCTGAAATTGGAAGAGCTGCTTCAGTGTCCAGCTTTTGGCTTACTTATTTGTCTCTAGGGGTTGTCATTTGCTGTCACTATGTCCATATATCTACCTTTATTTAATTTCTCTTTCCTATTTACTTGACCTTCCATAAGATTTTATTATATATTTGAGCATTTTCCATGTATTTGATGATCATGACCTTAGTGGGCCCCACTCAAGGTCAACACTGATATCATTTACTAACCACACAAGTGCCACCTCTATGCCCAAACTCTTCTGGCTATCTTTTTGAATCTCTCTTCCTTCAGTCTGGATGGAAATTTTGAAATCCTTTTGAAATGACAAAGGCTGATGGAAAATAACTTTGCCACTTACATTTTGTGACTGATCCTGTCTCAAGTGTTTTACAAAACGGTAGAGATATAAGATCCTTGCCTTCCTTTCATCTGCTAATTTGAAATTACACTGTAAAAGGCTATGAAGTTTGCTGGCTGTGGTTTGTTCTTCAAATGCCCTTGCTACTTAATCTTCATGAAGCACTTATTAAGATGCTGAACAATCCTTAAACAGGTTTTTTTTTCTTTTCTACAAAAGGCACAAAAAAGAGAACATATAACAACAGCAAATGTGATGAACAGAGTGACAACTGTCTAACTTGCAGATTCGAAGTCCATGGGGGACAGGAATGAATTGCAGAGTTTACCTCCAATTGTCTACCCTGGGTAAAGTTCAGTTTAGGACTGCCAGCTTTACAGGAGTTCTATAACCAGTATTGGTTATAGAAGCAATAAGAATATTGGAAACATTCAGGTTTAGTCAGCTCTCTTATTTTCAGGGCCCCAAGTGTTTGTGTATATTGTATTTTTTTTTTTCATTTTCTTGCTGTTTGATTAAGAAGACCTTTATGGGACTTCCAGGTTTGCTGTCTATTTGAGTGGATTTGAGTCAAGACTCAACACATTTTCTTTTAAAGTATGAGACAGAAAGTATTTTCTGCTTTGATGTCACACAGTGTCTGTTGAAGCATGTCTACTAGTTCTTGTAGAAAGGAACAGCCAGAGATAATATGTAAATGAGTGAGTATTGGTACTTTCCAGTAAAACTTTAATTATCAAAAGAGGCAACAGGCTGAATTTGATTTGTGAGCCATAATTTGCTGACTTCTACTTTAGGTAATTGAGTCAAATTCCTTGGGTCTTATTTTAGTTATCAGATTAGGCCATTGAGCTGGAAAGTGTTCAAGTTACAGAGTTCTCTCACCCATGCTCAGGGACTCCTCTAGCCAGAGTTGTCATGCTTGAGATTACAGAATGGTAGAGACCCCATGTCTATCAAAGGATGGGAATTTCTCATTTTGGCTCAAACCCCAACCAGAGAACAGCTGCAACTCTTGAGTAAGGAACTTCCTTTGAAACTGAAAGGCACAGATGACTTACTCTCTAGGTGAATACCATGTGAACCAAATACTATTATAAGTGAAAGAGTTGAAGACTCAGGAAATTAGGGCAAAGAGTTGATGCAAAAGCTAAACATTGCTTCTTTATTTGACCTCATCTCTATTTCCTCCCCATCACATGGTTGAGTTCTGTCACTTCCAATTGTGTCATTATATTAATAGGAAGGAAGTCTCTATATGCTCCAACAGGAAGTCCTTTGGGGACTCCACTAAAAGGTGAATTAGGAACACAGAGCTGTCACTCAAAATTTTTCCTTTATGGAAAATGTGGGCAAGGAGGTTTTTCACCTGTCACTCATTTAGGACACAAACATTTTGAAAACCCAGAGTGCATAATGAATTCATACCTCCAACATCTACATGCCTTTTATTCTTATTTAATACAGTTTTAATCAGGGGGCCACCAGGGCTAGCAGTCCTACTGTTAACGTCAAAGAAATGCACTTGTTAGTCAAAGCAACCTTTTCAATGTTGAGGTCCTTGAGTTAGCAAAGCAGTTAGCAAAGAAAGTTGTTTCTCATGACAGAATTCATGAAGTCATCTAAAATATACCTGGAGGTCCTCAAAGACTTATTTAGACAAGGAAGCTCCTCCTTGATGAGGCTACCTGAATTCTTAGTTGTCAATTGAACTTTGACTACATCCTAGTTACAATCATGGACCCTCATTTAATACCCTGCCAGTGAAGCACTTTCTAACGTTCCCACTTTACCCGTTAGGAAGCTAAGCCTTGCCCATTATCTAAGTTACAGACAGAGCATGTTTATAATCCCAAAATATCTAAGCCTAGCATTCTTAAACACTTGGTATATGCCACTATTTCTAAAATGATTCTAATCAGAAATAATTCCATTTTTAGAAGCCCAAGCTTCTCAGTTGGGTGCTGGTTGCCTCATCCACTGTGTTTGGGGTGGGAAGAGTCTCCGTTGCAGAATATAGCATTGTAAGAATTGGAGGTGGTGACTCTAATGCTCAAGAGAGTGTTATCCTGGAGTTAACCTATTATCTTATTGAAAAAAATTTAATTTGAATGCCATTAAAAGTTTTAGATTTAATTATGCTAGTTTCTTTCTAGGGTTTATCTACTACTTATGGAGAAGAATACAGGGCCAGACTCAGACCTAATGTGTGTGTGAGCTTGTGCACACCCTCTCAATTCCTTGTGGATTCCAGGTGACAACAGTGGGCTTTATTCGTCAGCAGCCTGTCACCTTATTTTTAGAGACGTGTCTCTCTTTGGCCAGGAACTTGCTGAGGAGGCAAGAATACCAGGACAAGGAGCTCTGGCCTTTGCATGTCTCTGTCTCCCCAGCACTGAGAGTAGAAGCATATCATCACACCCAGATTCTCGATGTAGGCACAGGGGAATCTAATTCATGTTATGCTTGAGCCCGGGCCTTGGCCACTTTGCTGTCTCCCAAGGTCTCAGATCTCTGGATTCAAAGTCTCAGTGTTCTATTGAACATAAGTGACAGACTTTGTCCTAAAAGATAATGGAGAAGCTTATTGGGAAAGCAGAGAAACCATGATTTCATAATGCAAGTTTTCAAAGTCAGAAGAGGAAGCAATCTGGAACAGAGGTGCAGGTTGGTCCAAGGCTGAAGGTAAGTTCCTTATACAGGCCGATCTTCAGCTCACTCTACAGACTTACGATAAATCTTTCCGCCAAAAGCTGCCTGAGCCCCTCTGCCATTTGTGAGCTTTATGCCAGCTGCCTGTCTGAGTTAGGCCCAAATGAATACACAGAAACTTGTATTAGGTTCAATGCTGCTTGGCCAATGACTAGGATTTTCATCTGTTAGCTCAGTCTTAACTGTCATAAACCTATATATTTTATAAGACTTATCTTATCGGACGCCTTATTGGCGTCCCTCCTTGCTGGTGGCTCACATTGTGCCACTGGAGCAGGAGCAGAGGGGAAAAGAAAGACCCTTCCTGTTTCTCCTTCGCTTAAATATGAGTCTCCTTGCTATGTCACTTCCTGTCTGGATCACACTTCACTACTACATTTCCCAGAATCCTCTTTGACTCCTAGTCCCATCTACTTGCTGTCTCATTGGCCAAACAGTATTTTATTTAACAATCAATAAGATAAACATACATAGTACATTCCCCATCAACAGACTCAATCCCTCAAAGTCCTACTTACTTACTTACTTACTCTAGGCTGTAAAATTTAAGATTTCAATTATTAGGGGCTAAAATGGACTTACAAACAATGTGTTTGTTTACACAGTGTTTCACTTATCAAATAATGTGGTATTTAGACCTGGAGTTATTCTTCAGTTTTCATGCTCTGGTGGCCTGATTACTTCAGAGTTCTCTGTGCTCTACCTGCGATGCTAGCAATTCCCTCTCTGCTTTTGGAGCCTCCACAGACCGGTTTCCACAATTATTATGGTTTACGATTCACTAATTTACCTGGTTAGTGAGGAAGGGTCTAAGGGCTAGATTCTAAAAATAAGCTATCTGGAAGTCAGTCTAGAAGTCAGTCTCCTTAATTTTTCTTGTCTCGACAAGAAAAATCATCTCATTAGAAATCAGAAAAAGAAGTTGCATTCAGTGTAGTCTCTCTCCTAGCTATGGCAGCTTCCAAATGTAGGACAGGAAAAGAAGGCCATGTTCCCAGTGGAGCTGAAGCCAGAATCATGAGAAGAGGAATGGAATTACCCATACTGGAATCTGGCCAAGACCTAGGGCTACCACCTGTGCAAGCTGGAGTCACATGACTGTGGGACTAACTGTAGTTTCCGTCTTTCTGGAAAGCTCCTTGCAGATGTAGCTGATGACTTTCTTCAGAGCTGCACCACTTGGCCAATCTCATCAGAGAAGTGTTTTCATGAGTCATGTCTGCTAGCTCCAATTTGGTGGATGTTTTTAATTTTCATTAGCCTTCTGTCAGAGGTCCCAAGTCAGCTTTATGGGCTAAAGCGGTGGTTCTCAACCTGTGGCTTGCAACAAACCTCTATCTCTAAAAATATTTACATTGTGATTCATACCAGTAACAAAATTACAGTTGTGAAGTAGTAATGAAAATAATTTATGCTTTGGGGGGGCTCACCACAGCATGAGAAACTGTACTAAAGAGCTGCAGCATTAGGAGGGTTGAGAACCACTGGGGTAAAATACTATGCAAATTCTTGGCTTGGAAGGATGGGTGGATCTGCTCTAGCTCACCACCTATGCCTGAGTAGCCTTTAGCTACGTGATCTCAGTCACACCTCATGACCCATGCTGTCTATGTCGGGAGAGGGACATTCACCTGTACTCCGTGCAGAGATGACTCACTGGAAAGTAGAAGACTTTCAGTACCTTAAACCACACTTCCAAACTCCCCCCTTCGTTAGATGTGGTTATGTCAGTGGGCTGCAGGATAAGCATTATCTATCTACCCGAAACCAAGCAATGGGAATAATTTGAGCCAACAGGGCTAAATTGGCAATGGTGATTAGGAAATGCATTCAGGCCACCATGGTGTCTGCTATAGCCTCCTTTCTTTCTCCACACTGGTGAATCACACCAGTAAGACCTCCATCGCTGATGCCAGAAATATGGAGACAATCACCCCTTCCTAATCCCCCTGGGGTTGTGAGCTGTGATTGCAAGCTCTAGTGAACCATTCCCCTTCTTCTTCAGACTGTCCCCTCTCACCCTTGGTGAGGGTGCTGCCTCTTACCAGGTGCCACTGTGGTGATTTTCCAATTTTCACTGCAGTGCCTTCTTTGTACATTCCTACTCTTTCTAGTAGAATAGGCTCCTGGGACCTTGTACACCAGGATTGCATCACAGACGATTTTACTGTTCTTAATTTTTTTCCTGTCCATCTCCCCCTACACTACAGGAGCTACTTGACAATACAGATCCTAACTTACTGCTCATATTATCCTTTTTGTCTGGCTTGTACCTGGCAATGCCAGGCACTCAGACCATGCTGAATAAATAAGTGGATATTTAAAATACCCCACTATCACCCAGACACATTGGCGATGTGATGGACAGACATACTCTCTCTATGAGTTTTATAGCCAGTGCTGACATCCAAGTAGATAATAGGACAGGTTAACAAGTGTAGAAGCAGAAGCGTGACAGCTGTTCTCAGGAACATGGGTAAGAGTTGACCTGACACTTAATGCCATGTAATGTTTTGTGACGAGTAGCAGGTCTCCCTAGCATGTTTTCCTACGTGCAAATTTTTACATTGTTCTCTTCCCCCTCTCCCCCATGTATATGCATTACCCTCCACATCCTTTTCCAAATAACTCTTCCCCTGCTTTCATGTTACATCTATTCCAATCTTCCTCTTGTCCCCCCCTCCATTGAGACCCCCCCCTCAACATGTAGGTAGGTATAGAAACAGGTATCTGCAAAACTGAAGCCAGATTCTGCATATGAGAGAGAAGATGAGGTTTTCTTTCCAAGTCTGGCTTGTTTCACCTAATGGTCCCAGATCCAGCCATGTTCCGCCCAGATTCCACAGTTGCCTTTGTCTTTCTACCTCTGTCCCCAGGTGAGAACTGGAGGAGCACCCTCTTCCTCACCACCCCCCACCCACCCAGCTCTCTCTTAGCTCTTGCCTCATATCTAGCTCCAGCAAATTCTGAGGATTCTTTTTTTTTTTTTTTGAATGCTGGCACCCACTCTGTTGAAATCTGCTAATTATAAGCATTAACACTCTTGGTCAGAAATAGCTCAGAACCTTATGGGGAAATCAAACAAGCAAACTGTTTGGCTACAGGAATGGGGAAGACAGTACCATTTTCCTTTATGGTAGTTCTCTTCCTCAGCACCCTTTCTCTCTGCACCCCAACCCCCAAAACCCAAATAAATGTTTTGCTGAGAATCTACAACAAGAGAACTGAAAATCAATCAAAACCTGGGCTGAAGTTCAGCCCCCAAATGATAAAGCCCCCACTTACATGTGTGTACAGCAGAAAGGGGGCAACTAATTATATTATTTACAGATTCTATGAAGACAAGCCCCTCATTACTCAAAGATCTGGAATTGTCTGCAAGGCGGGGCCAGGTTTGCTGCCCTGGCTGGAGACGACAGGGAAAGGGTTAATTCTCTTTCCCTGTCTCCTCCCCTCTTCCCTGGGTGAGCTTTGGGGCAAGGGGAAAACTTTGTTAAGCCTCCAGATTTCTCTGCATTATGTCCAGGTGGCATGGCGTGTGAACAGACGAAAAGATTAAAATCACCGAGGAAATCGCCCTGTCTGAGTCCAGATCACGACGCCTCGCGGTGACCCAGCGACCCAAGTCCTATCTGTCAACTTGTCCTTCCAGCGACTTCTCACCCCATGCTCCATGGCTGCTACTCTAGAGGGTTAAAAAAAAAAAAAAAAAAAAAAAAAGTCAGGAATTGGAAGGAGGGGGAAGGAGGGCGAGAGGAAGCAAGGATAAAATACTGCCTTATTACTGAGGATTCTTCGAAATGTGGGTCAAACACAGGGCGCGGGACCCTTTTAACAAACCAAATACCTTTTCCAGACCCTCATTCCCCAAGGTTTCTGCCCTGTTGATTGCAGCTCCCAGGTCCCTCAGGAAATCCCAGACCCTTGTTCTGCCCCCACAAACAATAGGTGATTCTCAGATGGGCCAGTAAGGAGAAAGGCTTTCCTAGGCAGCAATAAAAATCTCCTTCCCAGATCTGTGTAGACTTTGGTTCTTGGGCCTCACAAAGGAAGCCCGCCCCACTTGGTCTCTCCAGTCCTGCCACAGTTGGGTGGCTTATTCCAGGGCTGTAGGTGCCATAGGGAGAGACGACAGAAGGTGGTGAAAACATAACCTGTGGAGTTTGTTTAAAAAAAAAAAAGTTCACCACTCTGAGTGGCTACTTATTAGGGGCATGCAGGAAACCTGGGTTGTCAGGGGAGCCTGCTGGAGACTGGAGACTCGAGACTTGCCCATTGGCAAAGCAGCCGGGGCTCATTCCTCAAATGCACTAGATTGAACCATATTTCACGCACAAGCAGCAGCCAGATATTGGCAATCCCCTATGGTTCCGATTCACTCAGCATATAAACCCAACTTTAATAAGTTGCATAAATGCCGTTTTCTTGAAAATAAATGCTTTGGGTTCGCTGTTTTGCCTGTGCTTATGTATGGCATAACTTGGCTGGCGGGGACGGGGTGGGGGGATGGGGGGCGGGCAGGGGGTCTTCTGCAGTGAATTATTACAGAAAGGAGGCACTTAGCACATTGTGCAATCCATCTCTGAGATTCTGACATGTGAAATTAAAAAACAACATATCATTTAAAGTAGTCATTGTATTATGACATACATGAGTCCCTAAACCTAAGACCTGGGCAAAGTTTGCACAGTATTTGTTTGCTCGTTTCCTTGGTCCCGGTTTTGGTGTAGAGTTCCATCCAGGGCGTCATATTGCAGCCAGTCATCATCACACGTCTTTGGTCTTCTCTCAACCATGTTTGATGATCCTGGGCGTGTTTGTATTGATAGGCATTTGTTTTCTAATGCTTTATACCACTGCCTTTTTTTTTCTTTCTTTTTTTTTTTACATTTAACTTAAGGTACATTTCTTTTAACAGGAAAATATTTTATTACTGTTTAACATTCTACCAATGGTTGTACTGTTTAGTTTTTCTCTTAAAGAATACGAAATTGTCAGTATGGTTCTTTGACATTTTCTGCAGCTTCATTTAAAAGAGGCACAAAATGAATGCAGCCCACCGGTGATTATTCTAACATCTGTTTTTTCTTTTCTTCAATACATTGGTAAAGTGTGTAGATGTAGGCATACCTGCACATACCAAAGGATATAACCCTGGTGCATAATCTTAATCCTGACCCTAATTCCTGCCCCTGAGCACTGCATGCCTTCCCTGCATGAGATCATGTTACAGGAGGTCAGGGCTGCACAGGGAGAGCACCAGAGTTAAGTGGCAGACAGCTTGTGCATTTTTTCCTGCTCTGGGGTTTGCATACCCTTTAGTCAGAAGAAAGAAGTTACTTGTTTGTTTTTCTTGAATTATCTTTGGAGCTTGGAATAACACCATTGGAGAGAAACTTTTTATGTTGAAAGCTTAGAAGCAACATTTTAAAAGGTTCCCAATCCCTCAGGCTTACAGCACCACCACCCTTGAAGTTCCTTTATCTCTGGTGAGCCCTTCTGGTTTAGAGTCTCATCTCCCAGAATGCAGTCTTTCTACTGTCAGTTACTGCCCCACTCTCCTCTCTGCTGCCTGTGCCCTGACCCCACCATCCCTTGCTTAGATGGTCACATGGGTTTCTAACCAGTTCCTCATTTCCTTCTTAAGCTCCTGCTTTCTTTCCTCAGACTACCCTTTCTTCATGTGGATATATATATATATATATATATATATATTATATATTATATATATATGCCTATGCCATGAACGCGTAGTTGGTTTTTCTTATACCTCGAGTAAGTTGACTTCTGTAGCTCAGATCCTTCATTTCCTATCAATGTGAACTTGAGTGAGAAATCTAATCTCTCAAACTCTCCCCCTCCCTTCTTCTTTCGCCTTCTTTTTGAGGTGTCATTTGTGTATCTGATCTTCATACATCTCCCTTCCAGATTCTAGGATTATGGACATAACAGGTTTATGTGAGGCAGGGAATTGAACTCAGGGCTTCCTGTAAGATACATAAGCACTTGTGCCAACTGAACCCCATGCCCCGCCATTGTCTTAATTTTCTCATCTATAAAATGAGACCAAAATACTTGTCTATGAAAGCTACCTGAAGTACTGAATGTGATAAATGCCAGATCTTAGAATGATGATTTGTCTGTGGCATGTTCTTGACAAATGGTAATTATGACTACCACAGTTGTTATCAGATCCAGCTTTAAATTCTGACTGTAGGGCTTCAAGCTCAAAGACTGGGCTCCCTAGGCCTCGTTGCCATTCTTTGAGGACTTTCTGTATATTCCCTCCTCTCCCCTGTCTGCTCTCCTGCCTGCCTGCCCACCCAGTTTCTGCTAAGCAGCTGGATGTCTTCCTTTCTGGATTCATCACTGGTAAATCCCTGTGCTCTGAGCTCTCCTTATAGAGTGAATAATATGATCTAGACTCCATAGAGGAGAACCCAGGCTCAAGGTATGTTTACATCCTATGTATAAGATACACCGTATCTATGTAGCTTAAAATGGTAATCAGGGTAGTTTGGTGTTGATGATAATTTACAAGTCTCTTTTCCAAGTTTTCTGTAACCCATAAACCTACTCTGGTGGAATCTGGCTTCCATTCTGTTTCTTCGCCCAAGGGCTCTGTCTTTGTTTGTAGCAGGTGAAGAAGGAACTGCGCAGGAACAATTTAGTTTCCTGGTCTATGTAAAGAGTGTGGCACAGTTAACCTCCAGGCCTTCCCACTTAGTTCTCCAGATGGGGTGTCATGCTCCTGAATGCAAGTGGGAAACTTACTGAAAAATACTCTGCAGTTCGTTGGTTCTTTTCCCTACTTCTCTGTTGTGAGTAAGGGGTTTCACTCCTTATTAAGAGCCTCCTGGGGGAATCAAGAGGACACTCCAGAGCCAGGTCCTGCCAGGAATATCTCCTAATTCCATTAAAGCCACTTCCCACCCGTGGCTCTGATATTTCTAAGCCTCTCATTCCCCTAACAGATTTGGCTTTAGGTCATTCCCAGACCACTTCACACCCTGCTGGGGTTTATTGGCTCAAAGGATAGCTCCACAGAACAGCTCTTTGTTCCTTCAAGTAAACTGGGGCACTGGCCTCCTGATCAGATGACAGGCAATCTGTCCCTTGTCAGCCCCCGCCCCCCCTGCACTTTCCATCAAGCTCCCTTCCAGGGCCCAGAGACAGTATTAATTACTAACTCTTCTGAGAAGGGGTTCCTGCCAGAAGATCCCTGTGCAAAGGTAGGGCTCCTTTTTTCCAGGAAGGGAGAGAGAGTCCTTGCTGAAGAAATCACACAAAACAGGAGCAGCTGAGTGTGATTTTCTGCAGCTGAGTATGATTTTCTACAGTTGAGTGTGATTCTCTGCAGCTCCTGAGGATGAAGACAGTGCCCTGTACCAGAGAGGGTCTACCAAATCTAATAGCTCTGAGAGTTACGCTAGATTGTTCTCATCACACGTACACAAGTAACTTCCTCTTCAACAATGCATCTGGGCCACTTGAGGGGTGTGTGTGTGTGTGTGTGTGTGTGTGTGTGTGTGTGTGTGTGTGTGTGTGTACTTGAGATCTGAGCAAAGAATCCTAAAGAATGTACTTTTCTGTGCTTTGTCAAAGTTACATATCTTTCAATCATGTACTTTATTATGGAAGTTTCACTCAGTCTTTCTGAATCTTACTTTTTCCTCTCATATTTCTGATGGAGATGCTGTCAATTCGAAGCTCTTGGATTGTTGGGAGTGTAATGGTAGATTGGCACTTATCATCTCATACAGACTTTCAAATCTTTACGATGATCATTCTCTGTCTATCATAGATCCTTGCTCTTCAGCAGCCAATTGTAACACCTTCCTTACAGAGTAGTTAACAAGGTAAATGTGAATATTGCTCCAAAAGGACTTTGATGTGTGTTTGATTGTTGCCTTTTCTTTTTGAGACAGGATCTTATTCTTCAGTTTAGTCTAGGTTAAAACTCACAGGGTGTTCACAAATTACGATAATCAATCCACCTGCCTCAGCCTCCCCAATGCTGGGATTTTCCATATGAAACAGCAGACCCAGTTTTGGTATTTTTAAAAATTCTTTTCTCATACATTGCATCCTGTCCACAGTTTCTCTTTCTTCCATTCCTCCCGTCCCTTCTCCCTTCTCCTCCATATCCATTCCTCTTCAGCCCTCCCCACAAAAAGGAACAGATCTCCCAGGGATATCAACTGAACATGGCATAACAAGTTACAGTAAGACTTGACACAAACCCTCATATCAGGGCTGGACAAGGCACGGGGTCGTTGGTGGCGCACACCTTTAATCCCAGCACTCAGGAGGCAGAGGCAGGCGGATCTCTGTGAGTTCGAGGCCAGCCTGGTCTCCAGAGCGAGTGCCTAGGATAGGCTCCAAAGCTACACAGAGAAACCCTGTCTCGAAAAACCAAAAAAAAAAAAAAAAAAAAAAAAGGCTGGAAAGTCAACCCAGTAGGAGGAAAAGGGTCTCAAAGCCCCAGGCAAAAGAGTCAGAGACACCACCCTACTCCCCCTGTTAGAAGTCCCACAAGAATACAAAGCTACACAATCATAATGTATATACTGAGGACCTAGCTCAGACCCAGGCAGGCTCTGTGATTGTCTTTTTACTCTCTGAGCCCCTATGAGCCCTGCTTAGGTATTCAAACACCACAGGACTCATAGCTTTACCCACCATCTAGGACAAAAGCTAAGTATCAAAGCAGTGATAAATCAAACAGCTGTTTTCCCCTTCTTTCCAGATTTCAGCCATTGCTCTTGGTGTCTTCTATTTTACATGTCCAGATGCCTCAGCCCTTTCTGCTCTCTACAGTGAAGCCCACCAGAATGCTGCTGTACCCTCAAGCCTATCCCAATTTTCTGCACCTCAAGGCACACCATTTGTATGCATCAAAACAAAAGACCCGATAATTAGTGAAAGGGGACAAAAATACTTCACAGAAAAGGGTTAATACATAGTAGTTAGAAAACTATGTTATCCCTTAAATGCAAGAGAACAAATTACTAAAGTCTTTCCACCAAAGGGTAATGAGCGATCTTTACTTTCACTAGATTAGCTCATTTAATTCTCATAAAAGTCTATGAGAAGCTTCCAGGTCCATGGGATAATGGCAGCAGCCTAAATTAGAATCTCCACACATCTAAAAAAAATATGCCCATGAACAAGGCTAGCACATAAAATCACTCCAATCTTGCCTTTCAACAACATAAAGACAAGGAACTTTACAAACTTTCATTTCCCAGTAATTGGGAAAACTAGAAGTGCATGATGACAGAGTTGGGGGCTGAAACTTACTCTAGATGAAAACAAAGGCAGAAGAGAGTCAGAGACTTCAGGGACAGCTCTGGCAGAAGACTCAAACTAAGACAAAAAGAAGACTCAGTTATTATAGGCAGGTGTCACTCTGAAACAACAACCGGAATATGAGTGTGAACTTTTCTAACAAACAAAACGAGTCCAAAACAAGCAAAACTAACTTAAACAAACCAAAAAGGTAGGAGAGAGAAGAGAGAGGGAGAAAGAGAAAATATGACACAGTATGAGCCACTATAATTAAAACACAATACACACAGTATATAATTGATAGATTTGAAATAAGTCATATCAGTCATATTAATGGCTAACATTGTACTTAACTCACATGTTAAAAGACAATTTTGTTTTTTTTTTTTTTAAAAAAACTGGCTCAGCAAGCAGAGCCAACTCTGTGCACACAAGAAACATAAAATCTGGGTGAGTGCAGAAAGCCTGAGCACAAAGAACAAAATATGCCAAATGTCCACAAAAGAAATGAAGCTGGAGCTAGAGATTTTTGGAGCTGATCAGTCGGGACACAGAACAAAAGAAAGGAAGCCTTTATAATGGCAAAGGCCCAAACTCCCAGCAAAGATAAGATAAAGCTTCCTGAACATCAGCTGCCTTCCATACAGAAATTACAACAAATGTAGGTGCCTACGCGCATGCACACACACACACACACACACACACACGCACGCACGCACGCACGCACGCACGCACGCACGCACGCACGCACGCACGCACGCACGCACGAGACAGGGAGGCTCAGCTTGAGAGCGATGCTATGAACAAGGGCAAGTACAGACAAGAAGGACACCAAGTAAGATTTATTTACACCTGGTTAATGCCACTTCAACTTCTTTCCTAAATCTTCTCTAATGCACATTGGACATTTATGAACAATTCTGAAGTCACCACGTATTAGATCATGTTTAAATGTTGAGTAGATCATAAAAGTAATTTAAATTAAATAAAAGGTAATAATTTAAACACTCAAATTTTGCAAAACTATGGATTCAAGTGAAACCATAAAAATCAGTATCAAGCCCTGTAAACCTGATTAATTCGATGTATTAGGATCTGCATTATATTTGATGTACAATTAAAGCAATGGCCAGAACAAACTATATCACACTAAATGCATATGTTAATAAGAGTGAAAGACAGTAGATGAATTTAACACCTAACCACATGACTTGAGAGACAGAACAATGCAGCTAATAAAGAGGATGAGTTGGCACCATTTTTTTTTTTTAACAGAACTGTGCTGTCTTCTGGGATTTTGTTTTTTACTTTTTTGTTGTTGTTGTTTGTTTGTTTTTTTGTTTTTTTAAAAAAATGGAGTATGCTGGATGTCTCTACAATTTTGTTCAAAGGACTACAGAACCTGGAAAAGCTGTTGCTGCTATTGATGCATAACATATTGCATTATTGCTCTTTTTATATAAATATAAATATATACATATATATAAGCTAAAAAATAAAAGTAAAAAAATAATAAAAAAAGAGGATGAGTTGGATTATTGAGAACAAAAGCAAAAACTAATAAAGTAGGAAAAATAAAAAGAGCCATATCAGCTTTTTAAACAGTGAACAAATTAGATAATCTCCAGCTAATGTAATTAAGAAAAAAGTTTGATTTAGTGTACAGGACTGAGAGAAGAAAGCACAGGAGTTTTAACTGATTCAAAGGTAAGTGATTTTCTAAGAAAACATTTATTTGCCAAAATAATTCCATTAAAAAGAAAAAACTAACAGTTAGTATGGAGGAGTTGGAAAAAGTGATTAGTTGCATCCTACTTGCCACCGGTCTCCAAGGGCAATCAGAACCAGATGACTTCTTAGAGCACTTCTAGAAGTCAGCTAACACCAAGCCATTCACTCTCACAAGAGAGCTCTAAATCAAAAGCACAGTGGTATATCAGCTTACATTGTTTAGGATGTTTTCTGGGAGGATTAGTGTTAATTGTCGATGGGACAGATTCTCTAGAAGGATCTTGGAGATGGGCTTCTGAGCATGCTTGCCAGGGATTATCTTTGATTGTATTAATTGAGATGGGGTGTCTCTGGTGCTGTGGGTGGCACCACTCCTTACCTGGGATCTTGGACTGTGTAAGTGGTGAAAGGGGCTGAGCAGTAACAGGCATTCATTGGTCTCTGTTTCCCAATACAGATTCAATGTGATTAGTTGTTTCAAGCTCCCATTATTGCCTTGGCTTCCTTCTTAGGTTGGACTGCACCCCTGAAAATGGTCCTCTTCCTAAGTTGTTTTTGTCATAAGCAGTTAGTATTTTATCACAAGGACAGGAAAATACACACACATATTGACAGTGTTGTGGAGAAGCTGGAATAACACGAAAAAGATTATCTAGGGCTGGGTGCTAGCCCTATTTACTTTTGGGGCATATTCTGCTACTTCAAAGTAGAAACCACAGCACAGGAATGGACTAAGCAATGGGATAAAAGAAAATGTAGAAAAAGATCCTTAAAATCAGGTAAATGCTAATAGTAGTATTTCCAGAGAATTAGGGGAAAAACACCTATCAACAGAGTGCCGGGATGTCAATAGCTACTTAATGAAAAATGAAACGGAAAAGCCTCTACTGTTCACCAGTATGGATTGAAAATGAATCAGAGCTTTCAAATGAAAAGACATTTAACAAAACAAGAACAAATTCTCGTATTAACTGAAATGGCAGAAGCCTCCTTATCACTAGGAATTCCATGCAAGATCAGAAGTGGAGAATTTTCAAAGAGTCCTCTGAGTCAGGCCTGAACATTAGTTTGGGGATGTCATTCCTTCTCAGTAGACTCCTCAGTCCTTGAGAAAAGGCTGACTCCAGGTCTGTGTCAGAGAACAAGCAGAGAGAGTATTTCTTTTGGGGACAGTGGGACAATCAACAAGCAGACCATGAAAGGGCTTGTTCCCAAAATACAGCTATCTTCTTAGAACTGCCCCTACTCACCACCTGGAACAAATTTAAGAAAACCCATACACAAACGTTATGACCTCATTGGTTCTAAGTGACTGTAAAATACCAAAGCCAGACATCCCAGGAGTTCATAGTGATTGTCTCCTTTCTACGTGGCCCACACAGAGGCTGTGGGCATTCGCTTTAATGGTGTTTAAGATCTTGTTCCTTCCTAGAGCCCAGAAGTGATTCCCCCTTGTCTGATGAGCCCTTCTTAGACCATCATCTTGCTTCTCTGGATCCATACATGTGTTTTCCCCTCGATTGGGGTATTCTAAAGAATCTGACTTCTTTTCTCCCCCTGGAAAAGCCCTTCTGCTCCTTGGGAGTTGCATCCCTCATTTATTTCCTTGCTGACATTTATAACAATCTTCAATTACCATGCATCTCTCCCTTTTATTTATTTGTTACCTGTCTCTCCTGGGAGAATCTAAATTGCACAAAGGCAAAAGAGTCTCCTTCTCACTTCAGCTTCTGAGTGGGGGACTGGAAGAGACTTAGAGTCTTTGGTTGCTTGTGGATATAATGGTTCACAAGTAACTGCTGAGTGTGAACCTCCCTCTTCTGACTTCCCACCCCAGTTTCTCCCCATGATGAGTCTTTGGTTTTTCTTCTCCCAGTTTAGCTGCTCTAACACACCACAATGCACATGTGCCGAGCCTACATGCTGACACAGAAACACCTCTGGAATTATCATGAAGTCACTGTGCATTGTTACTGCTTTTCCTTTTGGAGCACCAGTGCAAGAATGGTCTCTAGGAACCCCGTGAAATCTTCTACTTACAGATAAGTAAATTGAGTTTTACTTGGCAGACTGTACAAACTGTCCAAAGCCACAAAGGTAGTCTTCTACCCCAAATTACAACACACATCTCCAAATTGTCTAATTCAGTGGTGCCATGGTTAAATCTGGAGTTGAAACTTGATGGGATTTAGAATTACCATGGAAATAAATCTCTGGGCATGCTTGTGAGGGACTGTTTAAATTAGGCTGATTAAGATTCGAAGACCCTCCTTAATTGTGGGTGGCAAGGGTTCATGGACTGGAGACTCAGACTAAAGCAAAAGGAAACAGTAGATGAACACATGCATTCATTGCTCTCTTCAGGACATCGGACGAATTGGGCCCATCCCTCCCACTCTGCAGTTGTGTTTTTCCCACCATGATGGACTATATCCTATAGGACTATATCCTGCAAGACTATGAACAAACTCTTTTCTCCCTAAGTTGATTTAATCAAGGGTTCTGTTGAACCAACAGGACAAGTAACTAACAAGTGTTATTCTCTATAATTCCTTCCTGAAAACTGGTTTATCCCTTAGCCCCCAGGAGATGAGCTTTCCCAAGGGTACAGCTGT
The DNA here is from genome assembly GCF_003668045.3 of Cricetulus griseus. NCBI lineage: Eukaryota > Metazoa > Chordata > Mammalia > Rodentia > Cricetidae > Cricetulus > Cricetulus griseus. The sequence continues at coordinate 23,535,668 of NC_048598.1, forward strand.
GGTCAAGAAGAAATGGGGTGTAAGTATAGAATATAGTCCTAGTGGCATCAAACATATTCTATGCCCCCAGAAGGGGGAGTTTCACTGAGATCCCAGAATCCCTGTGCTTTTTAGGAGAGTTTCTGAAATCATGAGTGTGACCACTAAATGAGATTGTCCTCAAATGACACAGTGTTTTAGGAGGCCAGATGCCAAGATGTTACTAGTGTGTTCATTTATAGAATCTGCCATTCCCTAGGAATCACATTACTAACTGTAGGGATGGGAAAGTTACACCGGGAATTCCATGAGGATTGTTTGTGTATTTCCCATGTTTGTTCAAATGATAAATGTAAAGCTATCATCTATTTTTAAGCCATTTAGGACTATTGACTCAAAAGAACAGGAAAGCCCTGTCAGGACAATTCTGTTTTATGAAAAAGTAGGGGTGGGGGCTTTGGCTTTCCTTTTTTTAGATGAATTTAAGTTTTTTTTTTTTTTTTTTTTTTTTTTGGTTGTTGTTGCTTAAGTATTATGAAGTTATTTGGAACTAAATGGCCTTGTCATCCTTGTAAATGAAACCCACTGGCGTATGAAGACCCCAAATCATAATCATGGGAAGTCCCTATGGCAGAGAAGATCATTGAACTATGTAAAAGACTATCAAAAATAAACTCCAAGCTGGGTAGTGGTGGTGCATGCCTTTAATCCCAGCACTCAGGAGGCAGAGGCAGAGGCAGAGGCAGAGGCAGAGGCAGAGGCAGAGGCAGAGGCAGAGGCAGAGGCAGAGGCAGAGGCAGAGGCAGGCAGAACTCTGTGAGTTCCAGACCAGCCTGGTCTACAAGAGCTAGTTCCAGGACAGCCTCCAAGGCCACAGAGAAACCCTGTCTGGAACCCCCCTCACTCCCCCACCTGCAAAAAACCCAATATGTGTGTTTCCCCCAAGAAGCAAGGCTCTCTCTTACGGAAGAGTCTTTAATATTCACAAACAAAACATTGCCCTATTTTGTAATGTTTCTCACTCACCGTTTAATTTTAATAATCTACTTATCCAAATATTATATCCTCTTGGCTAACCACATGACACTAAGGTGTTGCTATATAGGAAAGATGATAAAAGACTAGCTTTTTACTTTAGTCTTAATTTCATAAAATGTCAGCTTCATATCATATTTGATTCATACCTACCTTTATTCAAGCCACATGACTGGTAAAGCAATTGACATGACTTTGTAGAATATAATGTTTGAAAGAAGCACAGAGGTCTTGTGAGGCATTGCTGGTCTGTGTGGTCCTGGGGTTAGCAGTGCCAGTATCATCAGGGAGATTGCTTCAACTGGACAGTCCTTGGCTCTTCAGCAACATACTGAATCAGAAGCTATGTAATAAGTTCTCCTGATGATGCCTATAAATATGAAATATGGACATTATAGGCTTGATTTTGTTTTCTCTTTATAGACATAGAGATCATCATTGGTATCTGACCAAAGAAGTAATTTTGTGAATATATATTCAAATTTTTTACTTGTCTTATTTAATTTCAACTACTCTTTTTATAGGCAGACCTTGGATGAAATTCAGAACAAAGGTGATGTTAGGGTGGGGAAAGGATGGGGAGGAAGAGGAAGATGACAAGGAAGCAGAGCAGAAAGAGAAACAGAGAGAGATAAACACAGAGAGAAAGAGACAGAACAAACATAGGTACTGTTATGATTTTGTCTGTTATCTTATACTTTATCCACATAGGACAACTGTGATTTCTCCTATGCCAAAGGATGCTTTCTTTCTAGAAATTATGAGATGAGGGAAGGGTGGTCTGTATAGTAAGAAATTACCAATACGGAGTCAGGTAGAAATATAAGGGTATTTAATAGGGAAAAGCCTTACTTACAGAGCGAACCAGCCAGCCAGTGGTAGTCTGTACAGCAAGCGGCAAAGAAAGACCGAAACCGAAACCGAAAACGCAGCCCCCTACTCACTCTGACCACGCCCTCACCAGCCTGCTCAGATACCCCTGTAGCCAGTCCCTAAGAAGGCTTGGCTACAGCTTCCCCTACAGGTCTGGAAGATGTCCTTAGTGTTTCCAGTTACTCTTTCCTGTCTCTCTGTGAGAGGTGTTTTCATCTTCATCTTTTGTCATAGGATTTAGTGCTTTTCCAAAGAAGTATGTTTCTTATTGATGCCAGACTTAGCCAGATCACCTAGGTTATCCCAGGATATGTTGGCTTTCAAAGAAGTCATCAGAAAGGTTTGGCCAGCCTTATTGTTCTTCAGCCTTGAAGGGATTCTAATTCCGTTCTTCACTAGATTCTTCAATAAATAAAGCTCCTTCCCCCAAACAGTGAAGCAGTCACCAATAGGTAAATTGAGTGAGAAGTGAGTCTATACTTCAAAGTCACTGAAATTGTGGAGTTGCTTTTTTATGATACTTTAACCTAAGGAAAGTTGGTACAGCCAGTGCTAATCTGTGGCTACTAGCATCAAAGGTAATCATAAGATTTTAATTGAGAACAAATAGTTTTAAAGGTAAGGCATTCTCTAAACTAGCAACGTTCATTATGTCATAAATTATGAGATTAAAGCAGAAGTAGTTTGAGAGTCCATGGAGCTTAATGAAGGCCAATGCATTCATCCACCTAACCTCAGACATCATGAAGGCCATTTTAATATTTCAATATGTGGGTTTCCATGGCTACATTGCAATGTAGATACCTGGACCACTGATGGTCTATCAGGCTGTAAAGTTCTACAGATGACTCATAGCTTTTTTTGTCCAGCTTAGTTTCACACTTATTTATTCTCAATTCAGTGTCAGAATTACGCTTGAAACAAAGTTAAAACTTTCCATGTATTTGGCAAAGGATCATAATCAGCAGATTGACAAAAGAGGACATTGTTGACCATAGGAAAGCAGTGAAGTAGTTTGCAATTCCTTTAGCAAAATATTAAATGAGAAGTACATATTTTCATATTAGAGTCTAATTTCTAAATTTAACCTGATGTACAAATTGATATGTAATGGGATTCTAAATTCTGAGATCAATTGTCAGTGTTGAAAGTGAGAATGACTCACATTTTATATATTTTTGGAATCAGCATATATAAATATTAATAATATCTGATTTCTCTCATTAGCCTAGGACAGAGATATGGGGCTTCATATTCCATATCCAGACACGACTCAGTATAAGACGACTACCTACATCTATGGGGCCAGTAGAAGAAGTTAGTACATTGTCACAAAATTAAACACTCTTTTTTAATTTTTTTTATTTTAATTAGAAAGAAAATTACTTTACATGTCAATCCCAGGCCCCTCTCCCTCCCCTCCTCTCCTGCCCCCCCAACTAATACCCTACCTATCCCATACCCTTTCTGCTCCCCAGGGAGGGTGAGACCTTCCATGGGGGGGTCTTCAAAGTCTGTCATATTCTTTGGGATAGGGCCTAGGCCAACCCTCTGTGTCTAGACTCAGAAATTAAACACTCTTAAAAACACAAATGTCTATTAATTTATACAATTTAAGGTATTCTTACTTGGTTGAGATTTACACAGGTCAAGAGATTAAGTGGGAAGATCTGGGAGGCAGATGTAGCAGAGCCCCGAAAATCTTCAAGGAAGAGACTGTGTCCACAGTGGGTCTGAGAAGAGTGACATCAGTGGGTGTGCTCTTCCCCATTCCTGCAGTTCAGAGTCTGGAGCTCCCAATATGGTCAAGGAAGTCAACTTGAATTCTGGCTTGGCTACAAGTAGATAAAGGGTTTTGCTTGGTCCTTTCATCTTTCTCACAGGCAAATCTGGGAGTAATATACATCCAGGATATCTGAAGGGTCAGATGAGATCACCCACAAGCTGTTTCCCTGTGGATCTGCTGTAGATCCTAGCTGCTATGATCACAAAAGAGAAGCTTTCTCTGTATTGGCTGCTGTCACACTGACCTGGTGGAAAGGGACCACATAAGTCTTCTCCCACCTCACTGGTCTTATCCTGGAGTTTTCCCTAAATCTCCTTTTCACTAGTTACATGTGTGTTTCACCAGATTCTTGATGACACACAGGTTTCATTTGGCCTTAGTGAGTCCAGGAATAACCACAGTGGTGCTGAGTAGTAGGAACCCAGTAAGCACTCTTTGGAAGAGATCACACTGTGGACCACAGTCCTTGAGCTTGACATTGATGATTTCTCTCTCTCTCTCTCTCTTCTCTTCTCTCCTTCACAATTTCATTTTCCGGTATCTTATTCTTTGCCCCAATCTTCTCTCTCTCTCTTTCTGGTAGCATTTTTATGAGAATTAAATTAAATTAAATTGAAAGCCATCTAGAGACAATACTGGAAATCTTTATTGGGGCTGGGATTGTATAGTGTCTCTTCACAGATTATCTGATGTTCACAAAGGCTTAGGTCTTCCTAATAGTCAAGCCAGCCCTACTTATAAGGAGGCAGGTATGAGTTCTCCAGTGTCTTATTCTAAATTTAGACTCAATCTTGACAGAACAAAACCCACTTCCACTTCTGCTGTCACCAAGCAAAATTCTGAGGTCTTTTTCTGCTACTCCATTACCTGACATGCATTGTGATGTCTTGGTTATAATAGACACTTAAGAAAAATCCAGCCAATTAAAATGGAGATGTTTTTGCCTAAAGAATCAGTAGCCCTTGGATATTTCCATTTAAGATACTATAAAACATGTAAAGGGCTCCTGTGTGTACAAAACTCATGATTGGAACTACCATTTTAATGACAAAGTAAACATCTTTCCTGCTCTCAGCAAACTTCCAAAGATGTCTCTTATAAAGTGACTAAAGATGATAGCTTTTATGACTGAGCAGTCATGGATTTTGATTAGCAATGGAAGGCAGGGGGTACAGTATTATAAAGTAAGGCTAGATGGGAAATTGTCGGAGTACATTTATGGAATTTTGACTTCTAAACCATGTAAGCAGTTTTCATGTTTATTATGTAAATTTGATTAAGAAGAAGAACACAAGGAGGACAGTTCAGGTGTGATGTGCATTTTCTTGGGATTGGAAACCAGGGATTGTAAATGTTGAGGTAGATCTATTTGCTTGTATCATTTAGAAAATGGTTTACATACGGTCTAAAAAGTTGGATAAATGATTGAATGTTTAAATCCTCACTATCCTTAATGTTTCCCTCAATCACACATAATTGTCATATCTATCTAACTTGTCTAAATGGGGGACCATGTGAAGAAATAGAAGGCATGGAAGGTGGAAGGAAAATTGCTTTGATGTGATCAACACTGTGAACACTAGCAAGCCATTCTTCCTTCGTGAATATCACTTAGAAATGGAGAAAGAATTTCCCTATAAATATCAAGCTTATTTCCCATGTCAGGACGCCAAAATTGCTAAAAGCATATTCCAGCACTGTGTCTGCATATTTGGGAGTTGTCATTTTAAAGAGTGAGTCTTCAGTCAACAAATGGTTCTTTCATAATGAGAGTGCCATGCCTAGACAGTGGAATTTATTAATTGATCTTTCTGTTGTGGTCATTCACCATAAAAATATTCACAGACTCTGCTTGATAACCCCTGGCCTTTCTCTCTCATGGGAAGAAGAGAGAATTGCTCAGAAGAATAACCTTCCTACTTGGGTCAACAAGAGCTGCAACTGGTTCTAAAGAGGGTGTCTTATTGCTGTCAAACTGACCGGGGTTGTCACACATGAAGCCTGCTGTCACTGCATCTTGCTTAGAGCCAGCCCCTTAGCTGGCTGAGTCAAGCTGTGCTGACTACCAGTGAGAGAATTTTAATGTGAGCGATGACAGAGGCCTTGGAGTTAATGTGTGCATGGAGGTGACAGTTTTGAATGTCAGCCAAAGCACAAAGACCTGTCTGAAATTAATTTGGGTGGAGGGGAGAAAGTCAGAGGAAGATGGAGAGAAACAGCACGAGGGACAATTGAGATAGGTTGAGTCTCATCCACTACCATCTGCTATGAAGGCAAGTGCATTCTGTGAACAGAGTTTCTGAGCTTGGGAAATAAAAACAACAACAACAACAACAACAACAACAACAACAACAAAGAAAAACAAAGGATACTGGCTCCATTCAGTAATCTGTTGGTTTAATGCTTCACACTCATGTGCAGTTTGCTACATTTACAGGTCAGCAATCCTATTTCCCTTTATTAAAGTTTATAAAAGCAAATATGGATCTCCCACTGACACAATTCAGAAGAAACCACTCAGGCGCAACACTTGGATTGGCAATGATAAAAGGAGTAAACTGTATTTTATTTACCTTCATTTCCCTTTATAGCAGCTACTCATTAAAAACTCAAAACATTCTCCCCAACTAACAAGATAACAGACAGAATTCAGGCTGTTAATCAGGTGACCTTACGATGGTTTCTTGACGAGGTCACCTTTAATGACAGAAGTCCTTAAGAATGAGAAGTGATGGCAGAAACAAATTTCGTGAAAGTGGTGTGCATTGTTGGCTGTGAAGATGTTGGCCTTCCATGAGACAAGAAATATGAGCCATTTTCTGGAACAGGAAAGGAAGGAAATGGCCACCTTACACCTTCCAGAAGAAATATGGGCATCCTAATACCTTAATTTTGCACAGTTTTACAAACTATACAGGAATTTTGTACTGTTTTAATTTCTTTAGTTTGTAGTCATTTGCTGCAGCAGCATTAGAAAACTGACACTCTGGCCTTTCAGTATTTTCATAGTGTGGCTATTTGTCCTCTATTTCCTTACATGAATTCTGCTTCTGGATTCTGAATGCTGACTCCTAAATACAACTTATACCGAACAAACACAGTCTGAATGAAATTTACTCTCTCTGAGGATTTAGCCGGTTGGGGCTAGGAAGGAGACCTGGGGTCTGGGAAGGTTTGCTATATGATGTGAGTGGAGGGGAGAGTCAATCTATATGCTTGAGAAAGGCCAGAAGCCAAAGAAGAAAACTTGGCCAGCACTCACAAGTAGGGGACAAGACCAAAAGTTTGAGAACAAAGTCAGAGGTCAAGCAGGACAGTTTGCAGGAAACCAGTGTCAGTATTTCTCAAGGGGTCTCTTGTGTTTTTTAGGGGGGCAGTGTGAGACGCCACCGAGTTGACTCAATAGTGATGTTAGTAGGTAGCTGTGAATGTTCTCAGTCACCTGCCCTAATTCTGTCCCTTGCTCAAAGCCCAGCTCACTTCCAACCTCTACACTGGTTTTCCTGCATCTTGTCCCACTTTTCTTCTTTGATGCCTAGGTGTTCATACCCTTTATTTGGTGTTTAAAAATCCTTATTTTTAGTTAAACCAAAGTATTACACATATGAATGTAAGAACTCACATAACACAACAGATTATAAAGTAGACACGAACAACTATTTAGAATCTGGCCATCTAACAACTATGGTATTATTTTAGAATTTATTCTTCTAGACTGATACTGTTCATGAAATTAAATGTTAAATTATGTACAGTTTATTTGACATTCATAATGCTTATAGCTTTATTTTACATTTAAATTTCCAACAAGGTCAAGTTATAGGTGTTTTAGATAAAAAAATGTTTTTAGATATTGTCATTGTCCTCATGGTTGGCTCAAGTAGTATACTGTATGTTGTAGCAGCTAAATAAATATGAGTTGGCTAAAATTCTGTGACCAGAATACCTAGAAACCCTTCCTGTCCTCAGAGGGAGACCACTCATTCATCATTGGTATGCTTTCACATTTTAACAAGTATTTCTAACAATTACTTCTGCACAAACAATTTTTAAAATTTCCACTGCTCTGTTATTTTCATAGTGGTCAGGTTATTATGAACCCAGAGATTTGTCAATTAGCATCAGAATTACTTGTTAAAATGAGAAAGGAGATAGACAGAGATAGGGTCCTTGTTAACTCATTAATATTCCCTATAATGAAAAATGTTGCAGGAGAGAAATAGCCGTGGTAATACATGTCATCAATCTAGCCAGGAAAAGTGATGCCATTTGTTATCTTTACGGAGTTCTTCTGCTCGCTAGTCAGTTCCTGGGTGTATTTATCAAATGCCCTGTTGGCGCTTTATGCTGTGCTGTCTCTCTGAGCTGCATATTACTTTAGACCCATTCACTTATTCATTCATTCATTCATTCATTCATTCATTCATTCATTCATCACTATTCATTTTTTAACCTGCTTGACCAGAGTGCATTTTGCAAAAGTCACTGCTACAACTGTTGGAGAAAGAAAAGAGTGATACTATTTTATCCTTGATATTGGCAGTGGAGAGGAAAGCCTCCAAACCAGACAAGACCTGCGAGGGTATGGACCCGAATGTTGATGAGACAAGCACAAACAGGCTGGGAATCCTGACCCTCAGAGAGCTTAGCATTGAAGAGCAGGGGGGGTTGTACAGAGTCTGGTGTCATCTTCTCACGGCAATGCTAGGCTAGATTAAGCAGAGACAGAAAACAGGCTCAGCCCCCAGCAATGTCTGCAGGTTAAAGTGCTAGGATTTGCCTGTGATTTAGAAGCTGCCAGAACAGCCAGCAAATGTGGTAAGCACTGGGGTTGGGGAAATGGCTCAGTTGGTAAAGTGTTTACTTGGCAGGCACAAGGACCTGAGTTTGGATCCCCCTCACCCAAACTGTACATTAAAATACTGAGGACAGAGTTGTGTGCCTGTAATTCCAGCTCTGAAGAGGCAAAGACAGGAGGATCCTTGGGACTGCTGGCCTAGCTAGTTTTACCCAGTTGATGAGCTCCAATTCTCCAGTGAATCTCTTTAAAGAATTAGGTGGTGGGCTGCCAAGGCCAGATGACACAGCAGGTAAAAGACACACGCTACCAGACATGACAATCTGAGCTTAATCTCATATAGTGGAAGGAGATACTGATTCCCACAAGTTGTTCTCTGACCTTGGTATTGGTACCGTGACATGTGCCAACCTTCTTCACCCTACATACTCACCATGTATACAACATAAATAATTTAAAGTATGCATTAAAAACCTTTTAACTAAAGTAGGGAGATATTCAAGAAGGCACATTCCAAGCCCTGGCCTCTACATGCACACATGCATGTTTACTCCTAAGGGCCTGTAAGAGTAAGTGACCCTGGACTAATTTTCTGGGATTAGCACTGAAAACCACCAGAAGATGATGGATCAGTTACACAACACACTGGTTTTGTGAGGGTCTTGGAGGTTAAAAGCTGGAACTTGGGTTGTAGGAATGGATAAAAGGCCTGCTTCACAAGCATGAGGATCTAGTTATTCCAAACATGATGTAAATAAAAGGCATGGTTTCACATTCCTGTAACCCCCAGTTCTGGGTAGCAGAGACGGGAGGATCCTGACATCTTGTATACATGCATACACACAGAGAAAAAGAAAACGTCTGAGCTCAGGGTGTCCTCAAGGTTAGTTGCTCTGAGGATTCTTCCAGGCTGATGGATGCTCAGCTCTGTCTCCAATCTTCTCTGTGTGTCTTACTCTCTTCTTAAAAATGTATCAGTCACATTGGCTAAGGGCCCACCCATATGACCTCATTGTAACTTAACCATCCCTGTAAAGACCTTATATTCAAGCAGAGTCACATTCTGAAGTACTGAACTCCATAGCCCATAACAAACAACATGGGTGGGTCTCAAAGAGTCAGGAAGGCTAAGTCCCCTCCATGAAAGCAAGTCAATTCCAGCGGGGGGGGGGGGAGAGAGGGCAGCCAGCTAGGTGCCGGCTTAAGAGCTCAGGTGAGGTAGGGCTTGGTCACATTGAGTATCATCTTGTCTGCTCCCATGCTGCTAGATGGGCACCCGTCATTGTGAAGGAATGCAAGCCAGAGCACTTTTAAGGCTGTTTGAAACATTTCTTATTGCTTCTTGCTATTGAGGACAACTATTCTTTCTAGAATTGGGGGGCCTTGGGGAAGAAGCAGGAGGAGAGACATAGTCTTCTTAGCCATAAATCCACAGACTTAGCAAATGGAATAGACTAAATTGTTAAAGCAATGCCACTATAATTTCTAAAATGTAATATGACAATGATAGCACCTCAGAGTAGGATGAAGAATACCGTTTTATAGTAAGAGTTACTTTAACTGGTTTTTAAACTAAATTTTAAATAAAATATTAATTGAATTCTTATTTTGTGTGCTTGGGGTGTTTTTGCTTGCATGTATGTCTGCACACTTCATGCATGCAGTACCCCTGGAGGACAGAAAAGGTGGGTAGATGCCTTGGGACTAGAATTACAAATGGTTGTTAGATACAAATGGATGGAGAGGATCAAACCTGCGTCCACCAGAAGAATAGCCAGTGCTCTTAACAGCTGATCCAGCTCTCCAGCCACTTTATAACTGGTTTTTAAGAAAAGTGAGCTGAAAAATATATTGAACTATCATTTTCAGATTTCTAGCATGTTGAGATTTACTGCTTACAAATCATGACCTTTGTGTAAGCTCCTTCCATGCAATAATGTGATAGTCAGGATGGAATAGGAGATTTTTACTTTACCAACAGCACTGTGGATTTTTTCCTTGTTCTTATGCAAATCTGGCTAACAAATGGTTTTAAAATTAACATCAATATTAGTATGTATACATGATCTTTCTGTCATGCGAGTATCTGCCCCAACTTCCAATGGTTTTCATGTTCATTCAAGAGCTGCCTCAGCATTATCTTCAGCAGAGGGAACAGAACTGATGCCATGGTGATGAAGAGGAAAGAAAAGGCAGCAAGAAACGAAGAAAGAAGTGCTCGGAGATAGAGAAGGAACAGGAGAGACTGCTAGACTGAAGCACACACCCACCTTTAAACCATAATGAATGGAATTACTGTTCTTCACTTGGGCTATTAAAGTTTATTTTTGAGATTGTAGCAGTTTTTCTCCTTAGCATTTCCCCCCAAGAATCATGGAAGTGGATGCTCGTCTAAATAACAAGATATGATAGAGAGAGGATCTGGTGAGCAAGCATGGTATGTCTTCTAAGTACATACAGATAGCACATCACTTTTATTAAAGTAAAATAAGAAATAGTTAATATTTAACTATGTGAAATATACTACATTTTAAGGACTCTGGCACTTTCAACATAGGTAAGCTTGAGAACATACTATGATAGGAATGATAATATTATGTTCCCACTTTAAAGATGGAGAAGTTGAAGCTGAAAATCAATGAGCTTATTGGAGCTAGGATTTGATGCCTATCATTAGAGGCTTCAGCACTACATGTTGGATCATAGTCTAGTCCAAACAGTTACATAGCAAATGGCACCCTGAAAATACAAGCCACACTTACATGAAAATTAGTGAGATTGATTTGGTTTGATAACTTGCTTTGTTGCTAATTTTGCTTCTTCTACAGTAAGCATATGCTAAGCACCTCTGATTAGCGAGGATTCTACAAGCAGCTAGGAAACCTCAAGAAAGCAAGGGGTGCCACAGCTCTGTTGATGGCACCAAGGTTCTAGAGGAAATAGGATGCCATTAATAGTGACATGATATAAATAAAGTGGATTGTAGCAGGTGCTGGGGAAAACACAGGTAATGTGTTCAATTGAAGATGGAGGGAACTTAATTCCAACAGAATGAATCAGTGAAGGGTCATGAATGAAGATTCCCTCAAGTGCGGGGGGTGACGGAGAGGACATTATAGTTTGAAATAAGGTAAGGAATCAGAGAATCAAGTGTGTGTTGTGCTGTATTGTGTCAGTGAACTGGTAGGGATCGAATATTGGGGACCTAGAGAGAGACACAGGGAAGCAAGGCTGGATATAGTGAGAGCAAAGAACATCACATGGTGTAGCTGAAATTTGTTCAACATGTAGAAAATTATATTACTAGACATAATTGTGTTACTGTTTGAATCTGAAATGCCCACAGGCTCAATCTTTTGAGTGCTTGCTTCTCAACTGTGAACTATTTGGGAAGGTTGTGAAGCCTTCTGGAGCCAGGGTCTAGGTGGCAAATGGGAAGGCCTTTGAGAGGTATAGCCTCACCTTGGTTGAAGCCCTATTTTCTGCTTGCTAGTTCACCAGAATGTAAGCTGCCTCCCTCACTTCCCCACAGCCATATCCTGAGCCTTTCTGCCATGATGTCTCCACTATGATGGACATCAGCTTCCTGAAACCATGAGCCAAACTGAACAATCCTCCTTCATGTTGCTTCCATCATTTATTCTCATCAGTGAAAAACTAACCAATAGAGGTTGTTAGGATGGTGAGTGATTTATTTTGACTTTTGTTTTCTATGGTCTGATAGTATCCAAGGAATGATGCTATCTTTCTAGCTGTACTTAAATAATTCATTCCCCAAATCTAGGGCCCATTTTCCTCTTTCTTTCTGTTCTTTGACCTATGTATTATATATTCTTATTATGATATTGGTGAAAGACTGCCTCAACTTTTCAACTAGATTAAGCTTTCATCGAAACCAAAAAATTATGTTATCAATATTTGTAATCACTGGCAATAAAGTATATGATTTTGCTTCCTTAATTATCCAATTAATGTTCTTGGATGTAGGGCTAGAGAGCTGGCTCAATGCTCAACGGTTAAGTGAATGTGCTACTTTTGTAAAGGACCTGAGTTCAGTTCCCGTAACTGTATCAGGCAGCTCACAATAGCCTGTAACTGTAGTTCTAGCATGCCTTATGACCTCTTCTGGCCTCTGCTAGCCCCTAAACTCATATGCACACACACACATATAAATAATATATGTACACATACGTGTATATGTATACATACACACATATATTCTTAAAATGACTTATCTGAAACATTTTTCTTCAAAAGCCAGTTACAGAGGGAGAAAGACTTCTTGACAATCTTGGACATTTATCAGTGCTTCAGATATCTTCCCTGCCTTGTTCAGGGGCTTCCTTGAACTGCTATTGTTTTGAGATCTGCTGCCTTCACTGTTTTGCCATGAAGCTTCTGCTCTGTCAACAGACCTGGCTGTGCATCTCTTTCTGGGGCTTCTTGGATTCCTTGCAGGCTCCTATTTGTTTTCCTGCTGGGCAGTTCCAGATCCCTAATTAAGACTTCTGTATTCAGCTAGGGTTTTCTCATCAACCCTGAATTTAGTGTGGGATCATTGCTGTCTAATACAATACATCATGGATACTCATCCCATGATTTTTTAAAAGCAAAATTCTTAGATGCTTGTTGCTAACTCACTGATAATGAAAAAGATTCCAGGATCTGGTGGCTTCCCTGTAGAATCATAACTCTCTGTTGGGCCTCATGTAACAGGGTTCATTGACATTTAGGAAGTAAATGGTATCATAAGGGTACTGGTTATTCCACTTAATTTTCACATGATAATAGCTGGTGTTCTTATCCACTTATTTCACATTGGGGACTTCAGAATTTTTCATATGGCGGGCTTAGTGGGAGATACCAGGATAAAAATGTTCACAAGTAAGTCTAGATATTGGATTAGTAGAAATTCACAAAAGGACACTGATTTTTCTGTGTTTAATAAAATATAAAAACAGGGACCATCTTTTATTTGTGTTTCTATATCCTCAGTGTCTAACTGCCTGGAAACCATACATTTGGTCCTTTTGTTCCTGCTTGTGTGGCAGACATAACCAATCCACTCTGTCTTTATATAGTAGTTGCCCTTTCCGGAGTGCCTCAGGAAAGTTCTGCACATTGATCAGGGGAGAAAACATAAAGTATATTTATCATTCTCTTAGTTAGAACTCAATAAATATTTCTTAATTATTAGAATGCTCTTCCCTATGCATGGCCCCCTTAGCACCAACGCTGACAAATAGCTATTCTGAGACTGTTTAAACACTTCCATATTCCAAAGAATATATTATTTCATAAGACAAGCTCTCCCACTGTGTTACAAATTAACTGGAAAGTTCTTTGCATTTAGCAAAATCTTGCCTTTGTTAATTGCCATATCCAGCTTTCCCAATGTTACACTTTAACACCGTGGATTAATACTCCTGATGTCTTAAGAGTCGGTCATATCTGATCTTCCTGATTCATCCTTGGAAGTTCATGATAAGAGTGTCAATCAATTTATCATCTCTTTAAAAATGCCCAAATGACAATCTTTGAGCTACAACAACCAACATATACATGCATATGTACTGTATAAAATGGAAATATTCATATGGAATTAAATACACAACAACTCCAAAATAGCAGACAGATAGAATTGTGACATTCTAGGGTTAGATATCCCAGATCTTTACAGGTTTTGGTTAAGTCCTCAGCCAAGGGTGTTATATCTCCTGTTTTCTTGTTTTGCTACTTTAGCCTGCTGACAAATATTGAATATTGAAGTTAGTACTCCCTATTCAAGAGATTCTAACAATGATAAGTAGTTTCTGTGCAACCCCCCCCCACTTTTCACCTATTGACCCCAACTCTGTGGAACACAGTAGCAGTGTCTCTTTGGATAAATTGGTCTCCATTTCTGTTTTGTCTTGCTGTGGCATAGCTCTGGGAAATGCTACTGTGATGGGGGAATTTCATAGAACCACTCAGATTTTGGGGAGAAAAGAAATCATCTTGAAGGACAGAGACTGCATCTTCAGGATGCTCTGACCACAACCCCAGAGAGAGCTCCAGTCATCCCCTCCTCTTCTTTGTAAGGGGTCACACCCACACTCGTGAAGCCATGCCCTAAGATGAAGCCACACCCCCAAGTCCACTGGTAGCACACGATGCCACTATAACACATTACCTTTCCTACTTATATTAAAAATGGCCATACTTGAGAATAACTAATGATCTTTGGGAATAAGGGTGGAGGTTGCAAAAGTCACCACTCCTTATCTATGTGAGGGTCACATGTTCACCCCCATGTTTCCTTTGACCTTGTCCTCCTTTATGCATGATGCAGAACTTATGGAGAAAAGTAGAGGTCAGCCCTTTTTTTTTTTTTTTTTGGTGTTGTTGTTAAAAAGAGACATGGAACTGAACTGAAATCCAGATGCAGAGAAGGAGCACTAATGAGCAAAGGGGCCCATACCAGGCTGGTGAACCCCACAGAAACAGCTGACCTGAACAAGGGAAAACTCTTGGTTCCCAGACTGATAGCTGGGAAACCAGCATGGGACTGATCCAGACCCCCTGAATGTGGGTGTCAGTGAGGAGTCCTCGGAAATCTATGGGGCCTCTTGTAGTGGATCAGTACTTATTGCTACAATAGGAATGGACTTTAGGAGCCCATCTCACACGGAAGGATACTCCCTCAGCCTAGACACACGGGCTTGGCCTAGGCCCTATCCCAAAGAATATGACAGACTTTGAAGACCCCCTATGGAAGGCCTCACCCTCCCTGCAGAACAGAAAGGGTAGGGATGGGTAGGGCATTAGTTGTTGGGGGGGCAGAGGAGGAGGGGAGAGAGGGACCTGGGATTGACATGTAAAAATAATTTTCTTTCTAATTGAAAAAAAGGGGGGGGGAGAAAAAAAAGAGACATGGGTCTTGAACTGATTTGATCTCTGTTCATTAGTTGATGAAAAAGAACTTAGAAACTCAAGATTCCATTCTCTTCACCTATTCATTTACTATTATTAATTACTGGAATAGAAAGTTAGGTCAACTTTCCTCTTCCCTTGATCTAGAATAGTTCTAACTCCATAGAAACAAAGTAGACACACCCTTGTGGCAGCCTTCATGCTGAACCCTTTGTGGAAGACTGCTGAGGTAATGTCAGACACCTATTAGCTGCTTGTTATGTGGGTTAAACACCGTAAGACTCCACAGGCAAGAGATTAACAAAATGATAACATGAGGCAATGGTGACTGGACATCAGCACTTGAGCTGCGAAACCGAGAATTTGGAGCACACTATGTCATTGTGACATGGAACTGCTTCCCAATGCAGAAGAGGCTTTGGCTTCGCTGATGTCTGGATGGTGTTATTTTTTTTCCTAAGACCAAGAATTACTGGTGCACATAACTCTCTGATGATGAAAGATGTGATAGGAAACACTCAGTCTTATCTCCTTATAGCGCGATTAGAAATGGATAGAAGGTTCCAGAACAGGTGCACCCAGATATCTGCCAGTACTTCCCCAGTTGTACATTCCCTACCAGCTGCATTTTCATTCTTTGGCCTTCCTTGGCTCAGGCAGACACAGCATTATTACTCAGGGATTGTTATTTTCCTGTTCTTTATTTCTCAAAGGCATGCATTTTGGAACTAAGATCTCACTCCTTCAGGGAAGTTGGGATCTCAATGTTTTGCCACAAAACAAAGTAGTGTTGGCATTAATGAGCTGACTGTCTTATAAACAACAATGAGAAGCTTCCTTGAGTGAGTGTCTCTCCCCTCTCAACACCCTGGGAGATGACAGGTGGCAAACATTATTAATCCCATTTTGCAGATGAAGAGACTATTCATCCTCGGTTCCTGTTTGAAGAACATGACATGCCCTGGAGTGCCTGTCAGTTTCTACATCTGTTTAGTTCCACCAAACATCTGAGAAGTATTGTCGGTAAGCACCCAGCTCCTTCTTTTCTTTCAGCTTTTAATTCATCATTTACATCTGTGGATTGCCGAATTTAAGTGATAAATGACATGGTCTAAAAAAAAAAATTAGTGCTTTGAGGTTCCCCATTTTCTAAAATTCGGGGTAATAAAAGATGAAAATTCATATTAGAAGAGCAAATCTGAAAGGCAATTAAAATTTTCCTTCAACCATTGACAAGGAAAATTGTGAAGACATTGGCCAGTTCTGCACAAAGTTTAAAAGAGAACACGCACTTTTTACTTCAGGAAGTGTCACTCAGCCCTCCACATTTGGTTCAGGAATGAGCAATAGTGATTTGAGTTAGCTTTGGGCAATTCAGGTCAATCAGAATAACAAAGCGATGTACACTCACACCTACCTTCTCAGAAGCCCCAAGATTGATTGATCCTAGTGTCTGAACCAAGATCAGAAATGAGGCACTTGGCCTAGCTTACACACATTAAGTATTTACAACTTAGTGAATAATTTCTCTATGCTTGTTACTCTGCTTCATATCCTTTATTATCTGATCAGAGGAGAGCCACAGGCAAACAACAACTGAACATTCTCATCTCAACAAAGCCAATAGTAGTCATCTAAGCATGGTGATGCTCATCCCTCACACGTGGTAAGACAGCATGGACACATGGAGCAACGATGAAATACTTTGTATATCTCCACTTTATGTCAGGTAGAAGACAATCTTGGAAATACTCTCGGAATATTTTTATTGCCTTTATTTTGAATACTACACCATAAAATAAAGAACTGTTCCTCAATGGTTTGGGAAAGAAAGAGGATCCGCTCATGCTGTGAATATGCCATCCACCTCACATCGTCTTAAAAAATCCACAGTGCAGATTCAATTGGGTTACACACCACCCCTCCTGGACAGCTGGCTCTAGTCTCACTTTGGAGCATAGACTTCATCTTGTTAAATAAAATTCTGCTCAAACTGTTTATGTCTTGCTGAATTACTTCCTCTGGGAAGATCAGAAGCAAAGAGAAACCCTCACCTTGGTAACAGGATTATGCTGTTTAATTCTTTATATTTGTGAATTCCACCAAATGACCATTTATTATCATTTTCCTAATAATTTTTGTGGTGATGTATTGTTTATGATTCAATAAAGCCAGTGGAGATCAAAATGCAAAGTTAGCCACAGCCATAAAGCCAGGCAGTGGTGATACACACCTTTAATTCCAGCAGCCACACGAGCTAGCTGTAGAAATCAGGAGGTGGTGGCACATACTTTTAATGCCAGGACACAGGAGACAGAGGCAAGTTGGATATCTGTGAGTTCAAGGCCACAGACAGTAATAGAATTCATGCCTTTAATCCCAGCACTGGGAATCAAACACCTTTAATCCCAGCACTAGGGAGGTGGAGACAGGAGTATTATGACTCAGTGGAGAAAGGAATATAAGGCGGGAGGAGACAGGAACTTGGAGCATTTGCTTCTGAGGATTCATGGAGAGCATTGTCTCTGAAAATTTCCATTTCAGCTTGGTACAGGTAAGAGCTACTGGCTTCGCTGCTTTGCTTTTCTAATATTTGTCTCTGGGTTTATATTAATCATGTTACAAATTTTCTTCCCCAGTCAGAGACTCAATCTTATGATTTTAATATACCTCATATAATTTAATAATTTAAAAATTCTCAAGGTTCATCTCTTGTTACAATACAGAATCTGAGGGAGTTTCATGGTGTGCATCAGAAGTATCCATACTCTACCACCCGTGATTAGAATTTTCTACAGATGTCCAATGGGGTTAGTCGGTTTGTAATATTGCTAAGCACAATAGACCTTTGTCATCTGAGGACGACACAGCTATTGACACTATGAAATCAGAACAACTGTTATTATTCATATAAGAACCTTACAGTATCACATCCATTGACATTCCCTCCCAGAAGGAAGGGGTGTCATCAGATCCTCCCCTGTTATTTAGCTGTTCACTCTCTTGCCTTCCCCACTCCCCTTTCTGCTCAAGATCTTCTCTGCTGCATGTGATCTTGTTGGGAGTGCCAGGGAATTAGGCTTGGGGTGGTTGACTTGAAGTGGGGTTCCATTATACAGAATTTATGACTTATTGTCCATGCTGGCGGTAGGGCTCTTCAGTTGATGTCTAAAAGTTACTCAGTCAGTAATTCTTTATTCATGTTCTCGTAACTGAACTCATTATTTCACCAAGTTGACTTGCATGCATGGTTCCTTTGTTCTGTTTCATTCTTTGTAGAATGAAAAGCCTTTTGTGTGCCTCTTGAGAAGAAAAGTCATGCAACAACCTTGCAACTGGGGAAGGGCACAATAGAAACCATGATGAATTTGGGTGGAGCAGCCACATGGCCCCTGGTATTAGTGATATGACATCCATTTCTAGGCAGATTTTCAACAAGGGCAATCCTAGTATGGCCACTCTTCACCATATGGCACTAAATGACATATGCCATCTTGTTATGTAGAAATTGATCCTGAAATAGATGATAAGACATGTATCTGAAGCTGAGCTATCTGCCCAGAAACAACCCTGCCACTATAAGAAGATATTTCACCAGGGACCAGGAATGTGGGAGGTATCTTCCACACTTGCCTCTGATTTGGCCAGAAAAAGTGAGTAAGATGTAGGAGGGAATGAAGACAATGGTTTGCCAATTCTAGTGGTGGGTGCATACGAAAGAAGATAAAGGGGGACTGTCTGTGTCATCTGATAACAAATATATGGCAAACTGACCTGAGTAGCTTTGCATCCCAGGTAACTGGGAAAGGTGGGAACAGCCCCTCAGCTGCTAAGCAGCTTGACAGTGCCAGTGCAGACCACAAGAGGAGAGGATGTGACTGGAATGCAACAGCCTGCCACTGTTCTTAGCCACATTCTTATGTTGCAATTGTGCTGCATAAATGTTGCCAGTTCAGTAATTCTGACAATTTTCACAGCTCCTTCTAGGAAGGTTTTCCTGTCACTCACCCTTACATGAGTCTTACTTGTTTTCTCATTTGTTTTCCTGAGTCCTCAGATAGTAGAAGAGAAATACCCTAATAAGTTATCATCCCTTCCACCAAACTACTCAATTATGTCACTTATTACTTATCTATCTATCTATCTATCTATCTATCTATCTATCTATCTATCTATCTATCCATCCATCCATTTTTATCTCTCATCTAGCTATCTAATCTATTGAGTATGTGTTGAATGTTTACCCATTGATAATAGAGCCCCATATGCTATAGATAACATTAGATAATTAGACATCAGTTTCAAATATATGGTATAATTATTAGGACTGAGAGCCCCTGGAATCAGATTGATTGGGGTTTACACCTTTGTTCTAGTTTAGTATTTTATAGCTCTCGGATCTTAAGCAATTTTCTTAATCTTTTGAAATCTCTTTTCTCATTTACAAAATGAGAACAATGATAATAGTGCCTCCTAGGGTTGTTGTGGGTATTAGGCAAAGTAATTCGTAGGAAATAGCTTCCATACCCTAATTACATAGTAGAGATTTACATGTAATAAGACTTCATAAGTTCTTAGCTATGATTAATAATAAAAGAATAAGTAATAAGAGTGAAATTAAACTTTATGCGTACTCACAATTTAAAAGATCCCCCTAGCTGAGAAGTTGTTGCATAGCACGTCTTTATTCTTCATCAGTGAAGCCCACGTTGAAATGTATGACTAACAGATACTCAACAAATCTTCATTAAACTTAATTTAAAACAGTTGGCATAATATGGACCCCATATTTCACCATTCAGTTGTTTTTTTAATCAAAGGGGGGATATTCAGATCTACCAACTAGGAGGTTAACTAACCTGTTTTGTTTCTACAGAGAAAATTAGTTGCCCAACACATCAAAACAAGATTCCACAGTCAAGCTCCTGGGGTGTTATTAGCTACCCACATGACCCTTGAAAACCATTTCCTCATCTTTGTCTTTTTCAACTTTCTCATTTGCATGATGAAAGTAGTTGATAACTTTTATGTGCATCAGACCCAGTGGAAGAATTTGTTAAAATAATATGAACTTGGGCTATCTCTCCAGATGCCTTACCTTGGAGAGTAGTAGGGATACTTTGAAAACTTTTATTCTATACTGATGAAATAAATGGGTACAAACTAAATTTTTGTCTAATTTTCATCTTATTGACAGAGTCATAATATTTCTGTCTTATTTGTGTAATTTTTTTTCAAAATGGCACTTCTTTCTGTTATTCTTCAAGTAACAGGACAAGATGCAAACATTAGTAGAGATGCAAATAGTAGCTTTATAATTATGAGAAAACAGGGCTTGATATCCACTTCCTTATTTGCTGTCCCCTTTCCAGTGTTTGGGAGTGAACTTAGTATGACAGAACTTTCAGGAAAGACATCAAAGCCCAGGGAAAGAAAGAGGACACAATAGTCAAAAAGGAAGAAAAGGAGGTCAGGACCACCCATTCTTATCAGAAAAGAGACACTGCCAATTGGGAAGAGTTAGAACAGAATTGAGAAGAAGCCTGAACCTATTACTCTCCTGGAAATCCATTTAGGGAAACTTGGCCCAGAGAACAATTAGAACAGAGAGAAGAAGCATATATATGAAAAGATTCATAGATGGTAAATGTGGTATAGGTATATGATTGCAGATAGTGCATATGAAATCACATTGACTTTTCATGAAGAAGTGCTCAATACACATAAAAAATAGTTTTATGGACTCCCTGATTTTCTGTGCCTCTTAGTTGTCCACTCCCTCCCTCTCCTAACTCCTAGGAATCATGAGTAAGCTTTTTGCTTATCCCTCATGTATTTGCCCTACCTTTTCAAAAGTGTTACATAAACAAAAGTACATAGTATATCAACTTTAAGCCGGGAGTTGGTGGCACACTCCTTTAATCCCAGCCCTCGGGAGGCAGAGGCAGGCAGATCTCTGTGAGTTCGAGACCAGCCTGGTCTACAAGAGCTAGTTCCAGGACAGCCTCCAAAGTTACAGAGAAACCCTGTCTCGAAAAAAAAAAAAAAGTATATCAACTTTAAATCCAGCATTTTTCATATAGTATTTCTTAATCACCCACATTGTTGTGTTTCAAAAATCTTATTCCATTTTATTGTTGCATATTCTTCTACTTTATAGGTACATTTGTAAATGAAATGGACATACACTATTCATTATATACCTATAGGCATATATGAAAATATATGCATATGTAATGATGAATAATATATATTGTATTGGTATATAACTGACATATAATTCTAAACATGTAAAGTGTATAAATATATAAAATATTTTATATGTAAAGCTGTCATCTCCAGCTGAAAATTTGGTTTAATTTTAACGTCTATGATCTTTAAGTAATATTATTGTGTCTCTATGTTTTATTTTACCTTGATAAATATTTTTGGATAGAAATGTTGATTTAAATGAAAACTAATCTTTCTTTTGTAAAAGCCTGCTGTAGTGGATAAGGCAGGTGTTCTAGTCACTTCACATCCCCACAAGCACTTGCTAAAATCCTACTTAAGTTGTATCTTATGTAGTTTGGTTTGCAGTTTCCTTGTTCATTCAGCTCAAGACATTCTCTAGTTTGCCTTGTGGAATAATTTTTGTCTCAGGGAAGCATCTCTATTCCTATATGTGTTGGGATACTGCTTTCATTGAGTGTAACACTGTTTTTTGACAGACTTCTCCCCTTCAGCCCTGTAAAGATATCATTACATTGCTGTCTAGGAGGCATAATCTCTGAGATGTAACTCTTTTCTCTGTTCCTCTGCATTTAGTGTGTTTTATTTTGGTGGGGGAAATATCTGCCTCTATTCAAGGTATTTCCTAACTTTCAGATTTTAATATTTTGAATAGAGTGCATCTATCTCCTCACCCCTCTACTCCCATGTTTATTTTGTCTACTCGTCCCTGAAATTTTTCCCTCTTTACTTGACTATCTTTCACTAATTTTTTAAAAGACTTGAACTTTATTGTTTCAAAGATTTCTTTCACCTCATTCCTTTTGTTCTTCCAGGACTCATTTTTCCACACATATTAAACTAATGCTATTTCACAGCCTTATTTTTTTTATCTCTTTTCCCAACTTTTTACTATTTCATCTTTTGTAATCATGTTTGTATAATTTCATGATTTTATTTCATTTATTGAAACTATTCAAATCAAAAGATTCAATTATCCTGTTAAAGTCATTATTTAAATAGGTTATCATCTTTTTAAATGTGTTGTGTTGACATTTGAATTTTTCTCCAAGTACCTCTTTTATATAGAAACCCCTCATCTGCTTATATGTGCTGTCAACCTTTCTACTAAAGTCTTTGATACACTCTTTGTAGTTACTCTAAATAACCTGTTTGAGACATTGACTGTCTTTTTTATAACTGCATTTGTTCTGTGAATTGCATTGTTTTAATAATGTAATTTTTCTCCTATGCTTATCTTTATTGCTCATGATTTATTGGTACTGTGCCAAACTTCTAGTATGACTAGAGACTAAGATAAACCTTATTTATTTCTGGAAAGGAGTCTTCAAGTAGATGTTAAGTGGGTAGAATTTGAGTTGTGACCAGGTATTGACACAGGTTGGGTTTGGCTGTTGGTGTCGTTCTCTTCAGTGCCCACCAACTTCTGATTAGCTTAGCTTTTGCTGTCATGGAAAGATATAATTTCTGTAAACTTTTGGCTTTTCTTGTTATTAAAATTAAAATTCATTACATTTTACATAAGTAAAATCTAGAGGTTCCTCATATGTTTTATTTTACATCTAGAATAAATAGCTGGTTATCAGTAGTCATCAGAAAACTTAATTTTGCTCTTGTGTTTTACCAGTTCCATCAACAAACATATATATATATATATATATATATATATATATATATATATATATATATT
Source organism: Cricetulus griseus (assembly GCF_003668045.3). NCBI lineage: Eukaryota > Metazoa > Chordata > Mammalia > Rodentia > Cricetidae > Cricetulus > Cricetulus griseus. The sequence continues at coordinate 23,558,972 of NC_048598.1, forward strand.
GCTATATAACCCTTGATATTCATGATGACTTACAATCTCTGTTAATAGTGCAAGTAAGATACCTGGCTACTAATAGTTATTAAACATCAAATGACACAAGAGAGGAAATTTGCCAGGAACCAAATGAGAAGTCTCATTTTTTGGTTTCATCAATATGAAAGAAAAATTAAAAGATAAGTTTAACATAGTTGAAATGTTTGTAACTGAAATGAGTGATTACTAGATGCTGTGGAGTATGTTTATATATTAGAAAAAGATTAGTGTAATTTACAGCAAAGGATATTATAGTATCTTTTCATTTTTCCAATTATATTGTCTTTTACTTTTGATTTTGACTGACACCTAATTCATCACATTTTCTGATAGATGATATATGCGGTTGGGAAAAATGCAATTCACATGAACTAAATGCATTGCAAGGATGAAAAAAGCATTTCCTATATAATGTGAGATCTAAAATCTTGGCCAGTCGAATGTTCTTTGCTTGTTTTCACAGTGGAGGATGGCATAGAGAGTGACTTGGTCAGAGGAGGCATCTGGAGCAGACTCTGTGATCTTCCTCAGCTCTTCCCCTCGTTTTTTTTTTTTTCTTTTTTATGTTTTTAGTGTTACATAATGATGTGTGTCCTCAACCTTATATAGAATGCTATAAAAATATTCTTAGTATTCCCATACAGTCAAATCTTAAAGCTAGTACTTCCCAGGCCAGGTAATAGATTCCTGTAGTGAAATCTTAGTTGGTTATTAAGGGAAATGGGGAGTGATATTATGCCACTGTCCTCATTCTTTTGTGTTTTGTACATGTCATTTGATGAGAATGAGGTTGAGTACTTTTGCATCTAAAACTTTCACTCAATGTCCAATATCTAACACTAGAGTTTTACTTTTTCAACTTTAGTTACTAATCAAAACATGTTTTTTTTTTTTTTACATCTTGTACTTTTTCAGTAAGATCTGCATCTCACCTATGTTTCCATCTTATTGTGATGTAGACAGTTTTAGTTATTGAACAATTGGTCCATAAATTCCATTTTTATGTGTTTTTAATATACCAGTGACATTTTTTTCTGCAGCATTCTATATGTTCAGCTGTCAGCAAGGAAGGAATCAGGGTAGTGGAGCAATTCATTAAGTCAAATCTCAACTACACATCTCTTAACAAAATATAGGATGCAAAGGCACCTAAGAAACCCATAAAGTATTTAGCTAGCCATTTGAGACATGGCCTAAGAAGGTCAGTAGGCTAGATCTTAGGGAATGTGTGAATATAGGTGTTTGTGGTAGCTATCATGTCACTCTTCATAAATTTTTAAAACAAAAATTATTTCAACTTAAGATGTCTCCTTTGTAGGCCTGCAAATCAGTGGTTGAAGGCTTCATAACAAATTGATAGTGAGATTATCCTGATACCCAAAATGACCGCAGGGAGGATATTACTTTTAATGGTTAGTGGATACTTATCTTGTAGCAACTTGATTTCTACTGCAGCCTCCAAATCTGTCTTAGCCCCAACTCACTTCAATAAATAAAGACAACTAAGCAAATCTTATCAGGAAATGTAGTTTCATGCCTCTACAAAGAAACCATGCCTGAGGAGAGAGAGGAAAGGATGGACCTGGGCTCAGAAAAGCAACTGTACTGAAAAAATAGCTAAAGATGTCTTGGGGAAGTCAAGACATGGGAAGAATTAGGAAGGCAGTCACACCAGAAAATAAGATTCTTTTTGAGAAGCAGAGAAGAGAAATTTCAAAATGTTGAAAAGACCCTGAAGGAGAAAAAAAAAGACATAGTAAAAAAAGAAATCAGAATTTAGTAAAGTTCAAACATTGTCTTCACAAGAAGGTATTCATTCAGTAATCACGCACTGAGAAATTATGACATGTCAGATATAGGAAAAACAAACAACAACAAAAATTCCAAATGTTTAAATAGTTATTTAGATGCCCCCATGATGCCCTAAGACAGATTTTTAATGTCCCAGGGTTTTTGTTTGCTTGCTTGTTTGTTTGAGATGAAGAGGATAACACTCACTGACAGTTATTGAAGAAATATTGTGTGAACACTCCACATCCATGCAATCTATATAAGGTTGCAATGCCATTATTTCTTCTTGTGTGTGGGGATGTGGGTCTCACCTAAGGTTACACATAACTGAAGGTGAGGCTTGAGTGTAAGAGAGCTTGTCATCTTTGAAAACTTGTCATTTTTTTGGGATGAGTTACTAGAAGGTGACTTTCATTGGGGTCTAATGACTTCATCTTTTATCATTTACCACTTAGGCAGATCATGGCAGCTGGCTAATAATGGGAAGATGTACAGCACGTAGTCTATCAGAATCCTCTGCAATGTGAGTGACCAGACAAACTTTTCCAAGGATCTCTTCTATTTGCAAAGCAGCACTTAATAACCCAATGCTGTGTAGTATTCAGCCTCTAAGTGAGCCTTGGCGGCTTACTGGCTAGGGAAAACCATGTCTTTTAGGCAGGGCTGAGCTTGGCCTGTCTGACATTTTGTGCAGTACATAAAGGGAAGACACAAACACAGCAGCAAAATTGGCAGAGGGTTTAGAAATAATTTGCATAAATAGTGACAGCTACTCTACCTGTAGGTACTAAACTGATCATGGAGCATCATGTCAATAAGTGTGAAGGTACATAAAGTTCAGAGAAGCCAGGTGTGCAAAGGTGTAGATGATTTGGTCTTCCCTTTGCATTTCTCTTTATCATTCCTGTTTCACTTTGCCACAGTTCACCAAACCAAGATAAGCACAAGCCATAAGCTTGTACCAGGTGGACTATTTCCTTGGTCTATTATAAGATGCTGCCATATTTCCCGAGGTCTCATGATGTCCTCTGAGGAAGGATTTAAGTGATAAGGATCTTACAAAAATGAAGGGTACTTGACATGATCCTAAAGCTGTTTCATACAAAAAGTTTGGAGAGATGAGAGGACTTTCCATAAAGTTCTCCTTAACTTGACTCTTCGAACAATGAAGTTCAGAGACATGAGGTACCGGCATCCTGATACATGTTTAGAAGATGGAATATGCCACTTAGTGCTCCCCAGTATGGTTCCCGAGTCACCTTGTGATTACCGTGTGTCTTGCTCTCTTGTCTGGATTGGTTGTTGTGTTTATTAGTTTTAATTGTGAACTTGAGACAGCTTAGAACCACCTGGGAAAATGCTAGTGGGGAATTATCTATGTAAGTTTGACCTTGGACATGTCTGTGGTGGTTGTCTTGATTGTTAATTGAAGTAGGAAAACCCAGCCCATTGTGGGTGGCACCATTCCTTAGGTACATTGTCCTAAAATTATCGAAAAGAGAAAGCCAGCTAAACTATGAGTTTCTTAACTCTGTACTCTTGACTATGTAAATGATGTGATCAGCTGCAGAGTTCCTGCCCTAACTGCCCTGAAATGATAGACTGGAATTTGGAATTGTAAGCCAAATAAACCCATTTCTTTGCATAGCAACAGCAATTGAACTAGAACAGTTAGTTCTCTTTTCTCACTACTTCTTATTCTGCCTGTCTCCTTTTGTCCCTCTCTCTGGCTCTGGCATACTGTCAGTTTTGATGCTTACAAAGGTCAGATGTAGAAACTGTGTGTGAGGAGGCAGCCCTGAGAATAATGGCTTTCTGAGTTTGGAATTTTTTTCTTTATGTTCTAAACTGATCTTAATGCTAAACGATATGTTCTTTAAGGTCTTTTAGTGCACTAGCCTGGCAAAAGTTGGCTTCAATGAATTTTGCAGAATTAAATTGAATTGAATTAAACCTAGTAAAGGTCATACTTGACACTTTGAAAGGAATCCAGATTCAGAAGTGCCACCCATCCTGAACATTGTAGTAGAGATAAGCCAGATCCACGTTTTCTAGTTTGAAGAGTATTTTAATATAATCATTCATATATTTTCAAAAGTCCACAGAATAATCAAACTTCTTTTAACATTGCTCAAACCCATATCACCACTACCTGTTTCAGAATTCATTTCAGAACAAACCCTATCATATCAATCCTGTAGCACAAACACCAATTAGATCAGTTCAACTTATTTCTACAAAGTCCACCCAACTTATTTTAAATAACCTGCAACTGTAGACACAGGGTAGGTAAAACTGTAGAGAAGAGGAAAAGGGGTCTGGAGTGATGGCTCAGGGGGAAAAATGCTTTCATCAGGGTCTGAGTTCAGAGTCTCATCACCTGTAAAAAGTGAGAGGATGTCTACCTGTCATCCCACTAATGGGAGGTGGACATGAGAGGATCCCGAAGATTGTTGGTCAGTCAATCTAGCCAATCACTGAGTTTCAGATTCTGTGAGACACTTTGTCTCAAAAAGAGTGGAGATCAATAGAAGACACATAATAGCAACCTCTGGCGTCCATGCACACATGGCATATATGTGAGCACGCACGCGTGCATGCTCTCGAGCGCGCACACATACACAACACACACACACACACACACACACACACACACACACACACACACACACACACACACACACACACACACACACACAAACACACACACACTCCAGCACTGTGTAAAAGAAAGCAGGCAAAGAAAGTGAAAGCTATATCACAGAGGGACTGAATAAAAATCAAGACCTCTGTAAAAAGTGGGAAACGATTTCTTCCTATCCAGTTCAGTATCTCTACTCCAACCCAAATTCAGAAGTAGGATATATTTTAGATCTTTAATATAAGTCAAACAGACTAGCTCTTAAATCTTTCATAACTTTCATTGCATTTGGCTTTTCTTTTTCTGTTTTACACGATGACTACATAACCTCTTTTTGTCTGCCTCCTTGTTTGTTTGTTTTGCTTCACTTGGGCTAATATACCAGGTTGAGTTAAAACCTTATGTGTAGAATCACTGTACTATGTGGCTCTGTATATCCTGCTATGAGAAAGTGGAGAAACAGGAAGAATGACATGTATTATTAGCCATTCCTTTCCTCTCCACTCCTATATATGGACTGGCATGCACACACACAAACACACACACAAGCATATACCACACAAACTGCAGCCATGATCTCCTCCTTGGGTTGTAGAGCACATAGATACCTAAGAGCCTTCTCAGCTTTCAGGGAAAATGTGAGGGTCTCCAACTCATCTTTAGAAAGAGAGAGATAGAAGGAGAAAGAGAGAGAGAGAGAGAGATAGAGATAGAGAGAGAGAGAGAGAGAGAGAGAGAGAGAGAGAGAGAGAAAGCATGAGCAAGAGGCAGACAAACTATCCCTAGAACTAGAGAACATAACACTAGGAGTATCAAGAAAAACGAGTCTCAGACCAAAAACAGACATAAGACAGTAGAACCGATGAAATAAAAATGTTAAGGAGGGAGTAGACTCTGCCAAACAAAGGTTAATGAAATCCATTCATATGAAACAACAACAGAAACAAACATGACCATAAGACTTTTGAGGAAAAGTGATAAAATAATGTATATGCACAATTTCATGTTAAGTCTGGTCCACAAAAGCAAAATTATATATTGTCTTGTGTAGGGGACAGTAAGCCACGCCTGTTAGAAGCTGGCTACAGGTGAGCCTGACCATGATTTTTGGATCATAGAGATGATAAAGTGAAAGCCTTAAGTAAAAGAAAACAAGAAGGTGATGTTCAAAGCCTGATGGAAGGGCTGGAATGTCTCAGTGGACAAAGCTCTCATTGTGTGAGCATGAGGACCAGAGCTCTGATACCAAATGCCCAAGTCAATACTGGGTAGATATGACAAACTGCCTGCAATTCCAATTCTGTATGAGTACTCAGGGCTCAATTAAGAGCCTTTCCTCAATGAAAAAGTAGGAGGACAATTGAGGAAGACTCCTGATGTAAGTCTCAGGCCTCCTTATGCACATACACATGCACACAAGTGCATGCTCAATGCACACAGACATAGATCCCAAACACACACATACAAAAAAAAGAGAAAGAAAGAAAGGAAGGAAGGAAGGAAGAAAGAAAGAAAAGAAAAGAAAAGAAAAGAAAAAGAAAAACCAATTGACTATAGCTTATTATGAAACTGTAGAGAATCATTCAGATAACCCTGAATGCTTATACAATACTCCTCCCATGAGCAGGGGTTTGGTACATGGATGTATTTTATATTATTGAATTTACATGTATGTACTAATGTATTCTTTTTCATGCAATATATGCATCCATTCACATATCCATACACATGCATGATTATACACTTGTATGGGTAGGTGTATCCAAGAAATTGGGTTATGAAAACCTGAGAGCCAAACTTAAAGTGTTTCAACCAAGAGGAGGGAAGGAGCTTAAGGCTGGGAAATTTCCTGAGCTATAGAATATAGTTACAACCCCTTTCATAGAACAGTTAGAGTTTTGTGCATGAGCAGAAATAGAGCTGTTATGAGCAATGAGCCATTTGGATTATAAAGTATGGAGATAAAGAATTCAGGGACCTGGAAATAAACAGGAAAAAAGAAAGAAGAAAGGAGAGCTTGGATTTGTTCAAATAAGAGCACCTTTATACCACCACCCCATCACTACCTCAAGGTGGATAAAATAGTCACCTTAGGTCTTTGTCATTTTAGGGAGTACTTTTAGAACTATGAAATGATATAACCATTAATTTACAAATTTCATCTTCATTGAGATTTTCTTCAAGATTTGTTTTGGCTCATGTATTTGTCTGCTAGACCCTCAGTGACAAGATGCAGAAAGGACAGCAAAACCGAAGGCCCGGTGACATCAAGGCTTGGGACAGGGTACATGGGTCCTCAGCTCTGACCTCTGAGGAGACTGTGGGTGGGGCCCATGCAGAGTATGGGTGGGGAGGATTTGGATAAGTCAGATTTGTTTGGAGCAAATGCTGCTATTGGGTTGAGAAGCAAGGTCCCACCCAGAAGACAGAGTATAAGAGCGCTAAGAATTTAGGACTAGAGACTTCACCTAACTTGCTGGCAAGTGATAAGTATAATTTCAGGGATTCTAGTATAAGATATGAGATACTTGGGTCAGAGATAAAAAACTGATATATAACAATACCAATAGCAGTCAGTATGTCAACATTTGTTGCTTAGTTCCCTTTATACACACACACACACACACACACACACACACACACACACACACACACACACACACACACACACTTTTATTAATGTACTACAAAGAGGACCAATGATTACTTGACCATCTTGTGGCTTCTGTGACAACAGAATGTTGGAGGTTATAAAGCCAAGGATGCCTGATTATCACCACAGAGGGGTCATGAGTCAAATAAAGAATCTCTATGTAAGAAATGAAGATTCCTTGCTTCAGAGAAGCTTCTTATTATCTAGTGACATCAGAAGAAACACAAGGACTGGACTAAATAGGACTGTGCAGACACAGCCCCCAGTCATCTCAGTGCTGACCAGTTTGAAGTGATATCCTATGCCTTGTATGCTCTTCTGAATGCTTTCAGAGTCTGGGATTATTGAAATATTGTGAAAATGGCTGCCATTATCTTCTTTCCAGAGGTGGGAACTTGGAGCCTAGAATCACTTTAATTTAAAAACACAAATGAAAATCTCATCTTTACTGTTTTTTTTTCAAGTATACAATGAGTCTGAATGAAGCCCATATATAAGAAAGAAAAAAAATGGAGGTAGAAAATGTGGCTTTTATTTTCAAAATCTACAGGTAGTCTGTAACAATTTCTAGACTGTTCAACTTCTGTGAAAGCTATAAGCATTCTGTAAAAATCATACTTTTAACTTGATCTTTTTTGAGCAATATGTGATAGAATGTACTTTTGTGATTCTGGGCATGGCAGTAAATCACGTCTTTAATCATGAGGACAGATTAGAGATACTGTGAAGTGTACTTTATTACTCCATTATAATGCTTATATATTAGCTGAACCAAGTGGACTTAGATTGGAAAATTCCATTTCTAACAAGTTTATCATAGTGCAACTCCTTGTCAACCAACAATCTATAATTTCCTATATCACCATGTATTGGTAGATGCCGTTGTTAGGGCTTCTACTGCTGTGCTAAAACACACACACACAAAATTAAGTTATGGAGGGAAGGCTTTATTTCATTTTACATGTGCACATCATAGTCCATCACTGAATCAAGTCAGAGCAAGAACTCAAGGTAGGAACCTGGAGGCAGGTTCTGAATCAGAGGCTATGGAAGAGTGCTGCTTTTTAGTTTATGCTCCATGGCTTGATCAGCCTGCTTACTTATACACCCAGGACCACCTGCCCAAGGGTGGTACTGTCTCCAGTGAACTTGACTGCTCATATCAATCATTAATCAAGACCAAAAAATGCTTACAGACTTGCCTTTAGGGCAATCATATAGACACTTTGTCTCAATTTTGATTCCCTCTTCCAGGATTTGTGGAACTTTATGTCAGTTGACAAAAGCTGACCAGCACATTTGCAAAACATTCCCGAGGCATCTGATAAGATTGTGAGGCTTCTTATATATTGGCTATTCTTGTCAGGATGGCTTAGACATAGCCTGGGTTGCCTGCTGGGGACCTACCTAGCCGACTGTAGGAAGGCAGAGTTAGGCACACTAAAATATTCCCGGGTGACATTAATACTTAATGACAATTTTAGAGTTGGTTTGTTGGGGATTTGATGTGATTCTCAATGCTGCAGAGAAAGGCTGCAATTCAGCCTGGAGATAGGCATCCAAATCTGACACCCTTCAAAAGGCACTGATCTGATGTCCATGGAAATGTTCAAAATCTTTATACAATATGCAGACCTTTTTTTTCCCCTTCAATTTGTAGAACATTACAGAAACATGGAAATGGACCTGTGAGACTTCCTGAGTTTCTGCATCTCCTTGAGTGTTTATTTAAATGTAGAATTGTAGGTTCTGCAGCCAGAGCATACACTTAATTAGGCTTAGAATAAGAATGTGGATCTAAACATCTCAGAAACAATCCGTGTGTCTGCTGCAGCCATGCACCACCCTTCTTATCTAAATGTTCAAATGTTTTGAGACTTCTTACAAGGCAGCTACTCTTCCTAGGTCAAGTCTCCCTTCATTTTACATAGCAATCCAGTTTATTAACACATGGGTTAAATTCCAGAAGGATTCTGGCTCCAGCAGCCATCAAGTACATCAAGACATGGGGCTTTTAAATGCAGGAGTTCAAGGAGGCCCCCACCCTTTCTACTTCAAGGAGGCCCCAACCCTTTCTACTTCAAGGAGGCCCCAACCCTTTCTACTTCATGGAGGCCCCACCCATTTTCTCCACCAGATGTGCTTGAATTTCAGGCACAGGAACTTTTCTGAACACTGTGGGCCCTTCTCTGGGCTCTCGACATTGCAGTGTGGCTTGTTGGCTTCCACAAGCATCTAAATGCAAAAGAAATCTATTCTTTCTGTTCTTGTTTACCTAGGGCTTAGGAGCTTGTAGTAGTTTGCCAGTTTTCTGCAAAGAATTCCAAGTCATTTTGAGGCCAGCTGCAGGGACTTTGTAGTCCTGTAATCACATCTTCCCAGACAGGCACACCAACAATTGTGTCGAGCAGCCCCTGAGCCGTGATTACCCTGAAATGATTATTTGTGGGTTTGTCATTCATTTCCTAAAACTGGCTCTTCTTGGCATCTCCCCACCCCATGTTGTTCTGTGTGAGCTGCAGCTGCACGGCTATAGCTTGTATCTCCCCTCGACGGGTATTCATTGTGATTATATTAGGGGGAAATTCTGTGAATTTTTTTCTCTCCTCGGTGGGCAATTACAATAACAGGGCATAATAGGACGTGGTGTGAGGGAGCTGAAATGCCATAGGGGAAGGTTAAAGCTGAGCAAGGAGTTTAATAAGGGTATCTATAGCTGGGTGGTGATTTGTAAATGTGTAATTCTTGCCTTTGCTTCTGTTTTGAAAAGTTATCCCGAGAGGATGGAAAATCAAATGTGAAGCAACGGTTCAGCATTGTTGGCCAGAAAAGTTCAGGCTGGATTTGCAAGATGGTTCTTAAAGATCCCTTCTATTTGTTAAGCAGAAAGGAAGGGATGGAGTACATAGGAAATGCAGTTGCTCAGGAACAAATCATGAATGTCTTTCCTCCCAGGAAATGCTGATATATTATCAAGCAACTTTAAGGTTCATGCTGGCAGCAGGAGGCACAAAACTGGTGATGGTGACTGTCTTCAATCTTTCATCTTTTACAAATACATGTGAGGTATCCATCTACTCTGTTAGTCTCAGCGCTAAGTACTACATATAAAGTATAGCAGACCTACCAGCACCGTCCTTTTTATCCTAAGCTTCAGGATTTAACATGAAAGCATGTAGTTCTAAGCCCTGGACCCTGGTTCTTCAGGTGAGAAAGATTTCTGGTTGTCAGTCTCTTTGGACTGTAAATTCCTGGTATAGCTCTCTTTCTGGTCACACAATGAGACATGTTATGAAAACCATAGCAACCCACCACCATATTTCTTCTCTGCAATGTATCTTCAGAATGTTTGCTTGTAGTCTCTCTCTGGCGATCTCCAAATCATTGTTATATGTATTTTTTCCAAGATTTTGTAAGTTTTTTTTCAATAGCTGTGTGAAGATTTCGTCAGGGTAACTTCTAGAGGTTTTAAGAGGTTATGTAGCTGTATGAAAAGCCTGTCTTCCTTTTCTGTTTTCTCTCTGACTCTGTCCCATCCTTTCCTTCTGGCTCTCCCTCCCCCTCTCTCTCATGGGTGTGTGTGTGTGTGTGTGTGTGTGTGTGTGTGTGTGTGTGTGTGTGTGTGTGCACATGGTGTTCAGAGATAAACTTTGGATGTTGTTCCACAGAAGCCTTTACCTTGTCTTTGGAGACAGAGTCCTTTTCTAGGATATGGTGCTCACCATTTATCATAGGTTGGGCAGACCCACCTGTCTCTCCCAGTACTGGAATTACAAGTGAGCCACCACACCAAGCTTTGTACATGGGGGCTGGAGATTGAACTAGGACCCTCAAACTTATAATATAAGCACTGTACTTACTGAGCCATCTCTAAAGCCCCGCCTGCTTTTCTGATAGATTGAGAAACACATATTCACAGAAGTAGAGCAATTTGTTCAAGTTATTGTGTTGGTGAGTGTATAGGAAGAACTTGAACAAAAAGCTCTGATCTCAAAGCTGACAAAGTGTATGTTGTTGACATTAGTGTGGCCATGTCAAGGACCACAATGCCTCAGACACAGGGGCAATGGCAAAGACTGACTAGAGTCAGGCTCAGGAAATTGGCAAAGGTTTTCCCTGGTCCATGTGCAGAATTGACAGTGTGTACAGGAAATGTCGATAGCTGGATTTTTATTCCTGGATTTTTACAGCCTGAGACTGCTTCTCAACAGATTCTTTCTATTGTGATTAGCTAAACTTGCCTCTTTATTCAATTGTATGCAATGAGCTCACCTCCATGGTTCAGACTATAGAACACATGCCATGAGTTTCCTGGTTGTTGTTACTAGGACTGCAGCAGAGCATACAGCCTACCTGACCCCAGTTTTCTGTACATGAGTCTGTGTGCCCGTTATTTCTCATTCTTAGTCATCACTTAGGTCAGGCCCTGTGCCATGATAGTAGGGTAGAAAGATAGAATCAGGGGATGACAAACTCAACCACCAAGAGCACTGATGACCAGAGAGAGGAGCAGGCAAGTTGTGAATATGCCCCTAGAATTACCCTATTCCTTCCTTCTTTCCACAGAGGCATATGAGGATGCTTCCTCTGCTCACAACTCCTTGGCATTGGGTTTGTCATGATAGCAATCACAGTCTTCCTTTGGATACCGAACAGGAAGTTGTAAATATCTCTATCAGTTGCGTTCAGCGTTGGCAGAAGCAAAAAACACACAGAGCTTCCCTATGAAAGGCAGAACTGAAGGAGGCATGGAGAACAGACTGCAGTGAGAGGGCTCTGACAGGTGGGGTCCCCAGGTGCACTATTTTCTTTGATAGCTAGTGATATTTTTGAAGTTGCATTTTCTTCCAGATACACTTTCTTTCTTATAATGTATTCCCCTTTTGCCTTTAGCTGACTTACTCTGGATGTGATTATAACCACGTTTCCAACCAAAACATGCTGACTTTATTGAGTTTTTCCCATTGGGTCATTGGTGCTCGTGCTAGCGCAATTAAACATGATACTTAGGGGATGAATGTGTGTGTGTGTGTGTGTGTGTGTGTGTGTGTGTGTGTGTGTGTGTGTGTGTTTCAGAGTCTGGCATGCAGTAGGTATTCAGTTAATTTACATTCTGTTGAAGAGAATTGAATTATGAAGTCATTATACTGCTCTGTACAACTTCTAACCTCTATGCTTTAAGTGAAATCTCTAAGGTAGCAGCAATAGTTCTTCCATATAATTCTTTCCATTGTTCCATCCCTAATTCCTAGGGAATCGTCTGACATGTAATGATCTCATTTTCTGTTTGTTACTGAATGAATGATTGAGGTGGGTCCAGAAAAACAAAAATACATAATTAACCATAAATCTCGGGCTTTAATGACATAAGACTCTAGAAGTTACCCCAATGAAATCTTCAGGAATTTTGAATATAGATGTATTTTCAGTGATTTCTACTGGGACCTCTCTAATAGATCATGAAAGACTTAGTTAATTAAATTAGGATGAATTAAAACAAAATTACAAATGTTATAAAAGACATATTTTCATGATTTAAATGAAATTATATAAAACAATAGAAGAAAAGCCCTAACATTTTTATCCTAATGTCTACAGTGCTGTGCTTACAAGTTTATTTTACTTTGTATTTTCTTTGATTTTTATATTAAATGAAATTAGTTTATACTTAATAAAATTAAAAATCCAGTCATGTTCCTTAAGTTTGAATCCATGTTTCCACTAAGACCCACCCCTACCAGTGTCCGGGGTGTCTTATTATTTCATTGAAGTCAAGCTTTGAGTAAACAGTATTACCAATAGTAGTGTGCTGGTAGCTGATAGTTAGTAGTTATCTAACCAGTTCATAGTTAAAAAAAATCAAAAAACCAAAACTCTTTTGTAGTGTCTGGTGATTCCCATGGTGTGAAGACTCCTGCCACGGCTTAATTTCCAGATGCTGATGCAACAATACTGGATTTGTAGAGGAAATGGCACAGTCAGCCCTGACAAGGTAGATGAGTAGGCTTTGTCACTCATTACTGACTACATAGATCAATAAAGGCATGTTATTTCCCAGGTTAATATAGTTCACCATAGCACCATACCTTTTCAGAAAAGGACCAGTAGTTCATGCATATTTGAGCCTCCTCAGGCACATTTCCCCCTCACAGCTCCTTGGTTCTTCCACTACAACTCAAAACCCGCCATAGATGAACATATATGTGAACACTACAGCCACACTCACCAAAACATTACTTACAAACATAGGCAGCAAACAGAATTCAGCCTTTGAGAAGGTTTGCTCGCCCTGCACAAGACACGTAACATATTTAAAACCATAAGTGAGTTCAGAGCAAGGTAATAGCCCTTTGGAATTTAGAAAAGTTTTAAAAGATATTGTTAGGCCCCAGAGGCAGGCTATGGGCAGCTGTGATTACTGTATTGTCTGTGTGTAGAAGTGTAGGTTAAGGGGAGGCCAAAGCCATTAAAATAGAAGCCAATAAAATGTTTACTCAATTCCATTGTTTAGGGAGCCGGAGTGAGCTTCTATCAACTCTATCGATTCTGTCGTCCTGGAGGATGTAAGGGCTTTGTGAGAAATGTGAAAGCTGGTTAGTCCTCTAGGAGTCCGACTCCTAGTGAACTTTCTGCATGCTAATTTGCATGATATGTATGACTCTTCTTTGTAGAACACATAGTTTTGAGTAAGAGTAAGTTTTGAGTAAGCAAAAATTCCAAGTTTATCAATCATTAAGTGAATTGTGCTGTGTGAAGGTGCATCCCCATGGCCAGCACGGGAGTAGAGGCTAGAGAACTGCTAGTCCTCTATAGAATGTTTTCTAAAACAAGGCAAAATTCCAAGAAATGCTCAGAAAGAGCTTATTATGGGCAGTAGAACTAAGACTTCCTGCCCATTCACCTCACACCTCTCCTTACCCACCAGGTCTCTTGCAATTCAGTGTTAGAACACCTAAATGGGAACTAGAAAATGGAGTTCAGTAGGGTTTTTTCCTCATTTAACTCCAATGCCGTCCTTATTTACCAGGGATTTGATAACAGACAAAGGGATCACGATGTGAAAGCTTTACTGTGCTTCAGGACTGTTAAAAAGCACTTAACATTCCTCTCTCACCATGTAAGTACTGGATGAACAACTCAGTCATTAATTCAAGGAAGGTTGTCTGGCTCTTCATCCTGCAATGCTGACTTGATAACAATAAAACATGTATATCAATAAGATGGCTGAGCCTTCGCCCCTCCTTTAGTACACACACTGAGCCTCAATAATTCCCCAAGAACCTTTTAGGGCAAATCCTTTTGTGGATTGTGATAGAATTTGAGATTCTTGTAACACCCCTTTATTAAGAAACTTTTGCTCTACTGATTTTTATCTTCTTAATCTCTGGAGCCTCTTAACTCCATCTGGAGGGAGCCACCATCACCCCCACCCCCTTCAAGTGCAGAGGCTTCAGAAGGGAGCAAAAGACAGGCCAGGGGTTGCTATGTCATTCACTCAGAAGACTGGGATTAGGGTTTAGATTGCTGTGGAGTGATACTTATAACCACAGTTAGAAACACTTCCCCTGTTCTCCCTCTCTCTCTGCCTTTCTTTCTCTTCCTCTTCTCTTCTGTCTTATTCTCTCTGCTGTGCCAGGCCTATAATAACCTTGTTAATGTAAAAAAAAAATGGAAAAAGGAAAAAGAAACCCTTCTCCTGCCATGTTTCCTTGGATCTTCAAAGACATTTTATTTCAATACCAAACATGCTATTCTCTCATTGCGGAATTACTGACAATTCACATAGTAACCCTGTGTCTTGCTTGTGCATTGACTGGGAGGCCCAGGAGAATATGGTCACAAATCCTGAGGACCAAGGTTTATTTAACAGATCATTGTCCCGCTCCCTGAGGCGGAGCAGATTTGGGCCACGTAGAAATCTTAGAGAACACTTAGGTTATACTAGAGAAAGAAGGTATGTGTCCTGGAATTCAATGTGTTTTTTGTTTGTTTGTTTGTTTGTTTGTTTGTTTGTTTTAATCTCTCAGGACTAGGTTTGGAAAGGGTATCAAATTTTGACTTGTGAAAAATGTCTTCTGAAGACCAAGGCTAAATTCAAGTGTCTCGGTTTATTTCATAAAATACTATGTATAAAATCTTCATTCACATATTCACAACAGTTCTATTATAACAAAATGAAAGTGCTTAACTTTGGAAAAATCAGCTCCATCTAGCAGACTTGAGCCAAGGAGCTCCAAGTTTTAACTTCCCCCTTCACTACACCAGCTATTTTTTTTCCAAGACAGGGTTTCTCTGTGTAGCTTTGCAGCCTATTCTGGCACTCACTCTGGAGACCAGGATGGCCTCAAACTCACAGAGATCTGCCTGCCTCTGCCTCCCAAGTGCTGGTATTAAAGGTGTGTGCCACCAATGCCCGGCTATCCAACTGACTCTTAAAATGTTAAGAATTAGCTTTCAGCCTAAAAGTTTGTTAGGATAATGAACATTCTTGGCTACAAACCCACTGATAAAGCCTATCTGTCTCCTATGACAAAATAAAGGAAATCGGGAAAGTAAAACACAGAAAAGTAAAATGACATTCTCAAAGGACACCAACAGTTATCATCAGGAATATTCTTTGTGCCCTACTAAGGGATCTAGAAGAGATGTCTCCACAGATTTGTAAACCTCAAATCTCAAAGCCAAAAGGAAGCTCAGGAGAATAGGTTTTTGGGGGCAGTCAGTTTACTCTAAGTGCTTTACAGAGATAGCTAAGGCCTAAGTGTTTTTGTCTGAGGACACGCAGGTGATTGGCAGGAATCGAAAAGACCCTAGGACAGCTGGAAACTTCAGCTCTGCTCTCACCCACAGTCTTCTTGTCACTCTCTTCTTTCATTGGATCATGACTCTTGCTTTCCTTTTCTGTGACCTGTGATACATAGGCAAAACTGAAAACCTAATATTTAAGAGTTTTGTCAAAACCATGGTATGTGCCACTGAAGGGATTGTACTTTGATAGATTCACTAACAGGTCGGTTCACATGCAAACATTTGGCACAGATCTTGGACATCTGTTTAAGGTGTGGCTGACCTTTTTAATTTTAATATTTATCTTTATTTTTATGTGCGTGAGTGTTTTGTTGGTATGTTTGTTTGAATACTGTGGCGTGTATGCCTATTAGTCACAGAGGCCAGAACTGGGTCTCGAATCTCTGGGAACCAGAGTTATAGACATCCGTGAGCCATGGGTGTGGCTAGGTGTGTGGGTGCTAGGACCTAAACCCTGGTCTTCTGGAAGAGCAGTAAGTACTCCCAACTGCAGAACCATTGTTCCAACCCCATGTCTGACCTTTTTGAACTCTTTATTATTCAGAAAAGTCAAACTTTGGAAAAGACAAACTTGAGAATGATTGTAACATGAAAGTGTAGCAGACATGTAGCAGACACAGGCCTTGTAACGCTAACATGCAGAGGCTGAAGCTGGAGTATCCTGGACATGCTGGTTACATAGTGAGACCCTATATTCAAAAAATTGAATGTTTATGAGAGCCGTGGTCTTCCACTCAGCACCCACATAAGGGTTCCATTGTAATTTTTGCAAAATGCATGCCATTGTTGTTATAAGTTGTTATGGTAACCAGGTGCTGATCCATGACTTGGCAGCAGCACTGGCATCAATACTGGCATGAGAAGTTCAGTGTGTTTCTAATGTTCAGAAATACCTACCATTGTGTCATTCTCTGTAAAATCAGAGAAGCTGCCAGTTCTCTTGCAACATCCTCTATTTTCTGGTCAATATCTAAACACGAGTAGTATTGGCTTTCAGGCTGGCTATCTACACTCTTCTTTTACACATTGAGGATATTCACCAGTTTATTTGGTGAATAAGGAGTCTATTGAACAGCATGAAGACCTGAGGTTGAATCCACAGCATAAATAGTTGTGTCTTTTTGTCATTCCAATGCCAGAAGACAGAAACAGGTGGGTTCCAAAGCTTGAAGGCTAGACAGTATAGACAACTGATGAGCTCTGGGTTAAGTGAGTTATTCTGTTTCAAAAACTAAGATGGAGATCTAAAGATGTAAGCCCCCTCACCCCAACAACATGTACACACAACACAAACACAAAGGAGGGACTTTGGAGAAAGTCAGCAGTGCACCAACATTCTCTTCCTCCTGGCCTGTGGAATGGCAAAGTCCCAAATACATCTCACCAATGCCATGAACTTTCCCATGCATTCCCTGCCATGAAAGACTGTACCTTCTCAAACCACAGTTAAATAAGACCTCTCTCTCTTATGTAGCTTTAGCTGGATCTTATGTTACAGAAATAAGAAAATAACCCATAAAATAACTTTACTCTCAGTCATTCTTTTGACAACATATTTTTTTTTCAGAGGATTTAACACCATGAGGTGGTCCTTCTCTTGTTACTCTTATTAACTCCCTTATGTGTCGGTAAAATTTGGTAAAGTTCTTTCTAGACAGGATCTGGGAAGGATATTTAATATAGGAACTGCAAACAATTTGAGTCAGTAATAGGACAGTTGCATGAGCTACAATAGATTGGTACAGTATAATAATGTTTTCTAGAAAAGAATTTCAAATACCTCTACATGCAATTAATATATACACTGCATGTGCATGCACACATGCGTGTGCATGTATGCACACACACACACAAACAAATATAACCACATACATGTATGTAAGTAGGAAGCCAGGGTTTTCTATACTACTTAAGATATTTTAATTTATTAATAGCACTATTTAGTTCTCTGTTCTTATAATCCCAAACTTGTCAAGTATATGCTCCCTCAAACTAATTTTGCTATCTTTTCATTTTCTCAATCATTCTTTGAATATTTTCTTGCGTTTTCCTTCAAGGAATCTCATCTATCTATTCCCAAGACCTGGTCTTAGAATCAGCCTTTTCTACTACCCAGTGTATCTTGGCATACTTTTTAAGTGAGTAACAGTAATTAGAAACCAAAACCTCAGATCTGAATGTGCTAAGAGCTTAGCTTTTGCTAAGAGCTTTTATGATCAATGAGTTGTCCTAGGACATGTGCATAGCAGGCTGAATAGTACTTCCCCAAAGCCAGTGTTCTCCCACACCTCAGAATGTGACTCTACTTGAAAAGAATGCCTTTGTAACTTTGTAGATGCAATTACTTTAAATGAGGTCATATTGGGTTAGGTTGCACTATAAATCCAAAGACTGGCATGTTTATAGGAGAAAAAACAGGGAGAGGGAGAGGGAGAAGGAGAGGGAGAGCTAGAGGGGGAGAGGTAGAGGGAGGGAGGGAGGGAGAGAGGGAGAGAGGGAGAGAGGGAGAGAGAGAAGCATAGTCACACAGACAAGGTCATATGAACACAGGCAGCCACAAAAGCCATGTGCAGTCTCAAGGTTCAGAATGCCAAAATGAGTCCAAGATTGCTGGTTTCCACCTGTATCTATGAGTAGTATAGAATCTATTGTCTTGTTTAAAGCATCAAGAAGGAACTGTTGATACTATTGATTCTTGGTTTTGGATTTCTGGCCACATCAGTAAAGAATTTTTTTTTTGTTGTTATTTTCAGCCAGTTTGTGATAAGCTACATGGCAACCCTAGAATACTAAATGTGTATGATGTGTGTCTGTGTGCATTCATTTACATAATATTTTAATCCATGTTTATTATTCTACAATTTCATCTCCAGTTCCAACCCAACACTATGGAGACTATTATCTCCTCTTTTATATTTGTAGCCCTCTTTCCAATACTCAGAAAACTAGATCCTATTTTCTTGATGATGGTTACTTTGATCAGTCTGTCTTATTCTGTTCCATATGATGAGATCAGAGTAGCAGGGACTGGGTAAGTGCATAGATAAACATATTCTTCACAGTTTTAAGGCTAGGAATCCCAGTACTTAAAGTGCTGTATCCATAACTGTCTTCATGGTGTAGTATCCTGTTGTATAGTGGCAAAGGGGGCAAGATATTAGATCCACTCATGAAGAGCCTTGATGACCTAAAATCTCTAAACACTGTTGAGAGTAAGTTTTCACTACAGAAAATTGGGAGGTCCCATTCAAACCACAACAGCCTCTGTAACCAGTAAAGGGTCTGTCCAGGTGGGTGATCATTTGGGAGGGTGAGTTCCTTCCAGTGGATGAATGCACCCAGAATATCTGAGTAAAAGTTGACCAGAGACACAGAGAGAGGAAGGAATATATGAGCAAGCAAGGTCAAGATCATGATAGAGAAATCTGCAGAGACAGCTGAACCAAACCCATGGAAACTCATGAACCCTGGACCCACAATTTTGGAGACTTCAGGGACCAAACTAGGCCCTCCATATGTGGGAGACAGTTGTGAAGCTTGAACTATCAGAAGGGACCCTGGCAGTAGGACCACAATACAAACTTGGTACATGAGATAGCTTGTTAGAGCCCATTCCTTAGAGTGGGATGTCATGCTCAGTGGCAGTAGGGGGACAACAATATAATCTTGGTACATGAGCTAGTTTGTTGGAGCCCATTTTCTATGGTGGGATGCCATGCTCAGTCTTAATGCATGGAGAGGGGCCTGGCCCTGCCCCAACCTATTGTACCAGACTATGTTGACTCCTCATGGGAGCCCTTACCTATGAGGAGGAGTGGACTGGGGATGGTTAGGAGGGAGGTAAGAGGGGGTAGGAGGAGGTGTGGGAGGGAGAACTATGGTTGCAATGTAAAATGAAATTTAAAAATTAAAAAATGGAATGAAAGCTAATCAGCTTGAAGGTTCTGGTGTTGTGTTCTATTTTGTGGTGCTGGGGAGTGAACAAAGGTCTCATGCTTGCTTGGAAATGCTCTACCTCTTTCCCATATACCCTCCTCTTTGACCAGAGTTTGAGAGTATTTAGAATATGTTATTATTTAGAACTATTTCCAACAACTATTTATTCAGATAAATAGAAGTATCCATCCTTATTTTAGCTATTTTCCTTTATCTAAACTATTTAAATATAACTCACTTTCCTCATCAATATTGGAAATATGTAGGTTAAATGTATATTTATAACCTTGTTTTCCTTGACTCCATTCCAACCCATCTGGGAGGTAGGACAAGCTTACTTCACAGAAGTTACAAACACAGCCCCATTAAGTTCAAGTTTCAGATTGCTTGCTTTCCACTGAATAACCAGGAATGTTTTAGAGGAAATTAGCTACAAGTTATGATTGCAGTTAAGAGCACAGTAAAGAAGATGAAGTTCAGCTCACTGACTCTTTGGGCTATGTACCTAGGGCACGTGTAAGCAAGTATTAGTTGTATGACCTTGCTCACCTTATCTTCCTCATCAATCCGTGTGCTCATCTGTTAAGTTGAGACTGAAGCTTCATTGAATTACAAAGACAGCTAAAGGTTAATGAACTTAAAACATGTTGAGTTCACTGTATGCGTGTGTGTGTGTGTGTGTGTGTGTGTGTGTGTGTGTGTGTGTGTATGTATGTATGTATGTATGTATGTATGTATGCATGCATACATACATGTATAAATGAACTTCTAAATGTGTTTGAGAGCTATAAGAGTGCCCAGTGGCAGGAATCATGGCAGCAAGCAGCAAACATGATGATAGGAACAGGAAGCTGAGAGACGTCTTCAACCTCAAACATGAAGCAGAGAGCTAACTGGAAGAAGGTTGAGGCTATAAACTCTCAGTGATGTACTTCCCCCGTCAGGCCTTAACCTCCTGCAACTGCTCCACTATCTGATGACCTAGCATTCAAATGTCTGAGTCTATGGTGTACATTTCCCCTTTAAACCACCATACATGTGAACCAAAACTATTTTTTGTGAGTTTCTGCATTTTGAAGCTTCACATATTCACTTTAGTGTCATTGGATCCCAATGATGTTTGTGTAAGAACACTGAACTCGAGTTCTAGCTCAGCTTTTACTGCTAATGGACTGTGTCGTTTCAGCACACATCATTTCTTTCTGACTTTCATTATTTCTCCCCTGTTAAGTGAAGGTGGGTGATGGGGATTGAAATGCTTAGTCTGAAAGTTATTTCTAGTATTTCTAACTTTAAAGCTCTAATGTAACAGAAGCAATGACCACATCTGTGTTCTCGTCCCTGCCTGAAGGACTGGAAATGGCATGTTGCATGGTACTGAGATAACTGATTATAGATAGGCTCAATGGCTATACTCAAAAAAAAAAAAAAAAGAAAGAAAAATTTGAAAGTAGTACCGATTCTCAACTTGTCCAGGTGATTCACTTGAGTAGTTAAAATAAGGTGAACATTGAGAATGACTAAGAGAAGCAAGTAGAGTTACTAGTAAAGTTTCATTGATGAAGGGCTTTCTCAAACATTGCTTGGTGAACAAAGTAAAGGTAGAATTCTTCCTAGACTCCCCCCCCAAGTATATAGAAAAACACCCCTTAAAAGACTGTCCCAAATGGCCCATTACATTGGTCCACTATCCTAAACACTGTCCAGCCTCCTTGATGAAGTAGTCTGACCCTCTGACAAGAGTTTCCGCACCATCTCTTCATGCCTTGTTGGCTTAGTTTCACATGATGGATGACATGACATGCAGTCGGCAGGGCTGTTGGTACCTGCTCTGTAAATGACTCTGGTATCATGCCGCCAAAGGCAAAGTGACCATCTCTCAATTCTGGCTGAGCATTTTGACTTCGCATTTTCAAGTATGGAAGCTTGTGATTTATGAGACACAAAATCCCACATAAATGGCCTTCTATTCATTTTGACAAGGAGAGACTCCCTATATAACCTCCAACCTATGCTTTCTTATAGGATAGCATTGTACTAGCAAGAAGAGAATAGCTTCCCTTCTCTATCACAAAGAGCTAAAGACGTTTGCATCAGGAAGAGGTGTGTGGATTAGGCCAGGCTGGTACACCATAGGCTATTGGAGGATCAGACAAACAGTAAGGACTCAGCTGAAGCATTTCTTCTTCTCTATGCTTATGGCCACGTGCTAAAAAGAGAATGAGAGCTGTAGGTGGCACATCACTTATCTAGCAAACACATGGTCCTGGATTCAATCCCTCCACACACCATAAAACAAAACAAAACAACAAGAGCAACATCCAATGGCTTCTACTGAATGGATGTTGCTTTGCTGGTTATGATTGTACATGACTATTAACAGCAGAATTTGAAGAAGAGCAATTGGATGGTCTAGGTCAGCTAGTATACATAAGAAGACTATGCCACCAAACTCCCCAGAGAGCACAGAGAGAGAGAGAGAGAGAGAGAGAGAGAGAGAGACAGACAGAGAGAGAGAGAGAGAGAGAGAGAGAGAGAGAGAGAGAGAGAGAGAGAGACCAGGTTTTAAAAATGAGATGAACCTGAAATTACGTAGCAGTTTAGAGGAAAAGTTACTGCCAGGAAATCCTTGACAGAGGGTTTGTGCTTTACAGATATCTAGCATTCTCCCATATCCTCTGTTGATAACTAAGAACTCCAGCAGCCTTGTACACCATCTGTGCTGTATTATTTCACCTTCGTAGCTCCTGTACAAGTTGAGACTCAAACATGAGATGAGGCAAGAAGACTTAAAGGACATATGGTGGCCAAGTTTCCTTGTGACCTAGTACCTCCATGATAAACTCTGAATAGTCCAAACAGACACAGAATTCCTGGTCCTCAAATCTGAACAGTCTCAGACACAGAGGGTGGAGCAAGCTTTCCATCGCCATGATAAATTACCTGAGATGAGGAACTTACAGAGTAGTGTTCTCTCTCATGGTTTTGGAGGTTCAGGCAATAACCAATTGCTTTGGTCCAGGAATGAAGCAGTACATGGTGCCCAAAGAGGGTGGCAGAGCAAATTACTGACCTAAGAAGTTAGAGGACAAAAATAACTGGAGGAAGGTCTCAGGGACACATAATCCCCCTTAAAAGCATGCGTGCAGTGACAGAAGGACCTCCACTAGACCCTGCCTCTTTCTGATTATGAAATAGAGACTATCCAAATCATAGTGGTGTTTCACTTATTTGGAGAGAGGATATGGTGGATGAGGATGCAGAGGGCAGATTGGCTGAGAAACCAGACCTTTAATGAAGTTAGTATCACTATGTTGTTCCAACTGTAGAACAGAGGTTCAGTGATTTATTTTAAAATCGAGTCATGAGAATTAACTAACAGTGTCAATGACGAGCCTGTCCACTGCTCCAGGTAACCTTCATGTGGCCTTACCTTGACTCATATTGCCCTTGGAACTGTAATAGATCTCTCTTGCAGAAGACTTATGTGGAGTTATTCTATCTGGCCACCTCAGAAGGAGTGGTGTCTTATGGGAAACCCTACAGCATTTGGACTCAGGCTGGGAACACTGTCACCACTAATACATCTTTGGCAATTGTTCAATGCATTGATTCTGTCACAGCCTGCTGCCTCTTGCTCTT
Source organism: Cricetulus griseus (assembly GCF_003668045.3). Taxonomy (NCBI): domain Eukaryota; kingdom Metazoa; phylum Chordata; class Mammalia; order Rodentia; family Cricetidae; genus Cricetulus; species Cricetulus griseus. The sequence continues at coordinate 23,582,476 of NC_048598.1, forward strand.
GCAATCTCAGGGATGGGCGTGGTTTGGCATTTCTTTGAGTGACATATTTTTTTGTGGAAAATAAAAGGTGACTTAGAGTTTTATAGTCATTTATTATTTTTATTAGTGAATGAGGGATAAGAAACCACTTAGGATTGGAGAAATGCTTTCGACACTTTTCCAGACAGAAGGCTTGCAAAACAAGGTCTTTGGATTCTGACATAACATTCTTCGGGAGGGTTATGTAACGGATACTTCACGGATTTATTTAGCTTGGACTCATTTAGTGGTGACTTTAGTAAGACATACTAACTGCTTCAAAAGCAAATTGAGATTTCAAATAAGTGCTGAAAAGGTCTCCTGGCTCTAAGAGCAGGGAGTAACATATCAGCCCAAGCAGTCTTTAGTTCTGAAAATTTGCTTTTCATAAAAAATGAACAGATCACGGAAGAGACAGGAAACCAGCAGCCACATGAGCAGATGCTAAACTTAAAAGCTCTATTTCTCCAGGCAAATTTGGTGTGGGTATGGGAGGGGATGGGGGTGGGGACGCTGATTCTGATTATTTTCACTGATCTCTACTGCACCCACACTGGTGAAAATCACCCCTCAATGGGTAAACAGCTTCAAGAGTCTTCCTCTCTTCTGTTTTTCCATGGGGTCTCAAGCAGCTTCCAATGGGGTGGCCTCAGACCTGGGGAAACACAGTGATGTAGGGGCTCAGAGGCAATCTCAGGCATCCTGAGCTCTGACCCCAGTTAGACTACTAAACACATGTACCACTGTCTTCCAAGTTGACATGGCCTTTACTCTCACACATTTGAAGCAGCTGAGCATATCTGCAAGAGACCATCCATGTCCCATCATGGAGGAGGGAGGAGATCCAAGGACCTTCCCCTTTGAGGTAGGCAGTTAATTGTCACTGGGAAAGGGAAAGACATATTCCTCGCCATATACTATGCCATGGTAATGCTCTGGTGACAAACCCCTCACCCATGCTTCTGTAGGAAACCTTAATGAGCTGGGCATTGGTGGCACACGCCTTGAATCCCAGCACTGGAGAGGCAGAGGCAGATGGATCTCTGTGAGCTCAAGACCAGCCTGGTCTACAAGCCAGGATAGCCTCCAAAGCCACAGAGAAACCCTGTCTCAAAAAAAAAAACATAAAAAACCCAAAAAATCTTAATGAAACTCATTGTGTCATAAGTAAACCAATGAATACATGAGGTAATTAATAAACAAAAAGGGGCTCAGTAGTAGTACAGAGATAACAAGAGAAGGTAAGTGGGAGTTGAACATGCTCAAAATTAATCATAGAAATGTCTGAAATTGTCATCATGAAACCCATGATTAAGTATAAATATTATAGTCTCATGAAATAAACTCATATAACAAAGAAGGGATGAAAATATGTAGCCCTTTATTCAAAAACTGGTCACAAAGTTGAAACTGTTAAATTTCCTTCTGCTAAGCTCCATTTTGCCTTTTCCCTAACTTGGAACCTAAAAGGATCCTTCTCTGTGGAGATTACTCTTCTCCACATCTTTCCAGAGGATAGCTACTGCATCTGTACAGTCAAGAATATTTTCTCATGGCTGCAGAGCAAACTGCCTTTAAAGGAGAAGGCAGCACTTCCCACAGCAGAGTGACAGTTAGGCTTCTGTGATATCTTGTATAGTAGAGACAATGTGCCCACTGGGTAAGAGTCAGGCAGGCTGAGGAAGGGCTGAACCTGCCTTCCTTAGCTCAGCATCTCTTCTGTGAGACATCTCATGTCTGCTTGCCCACCAACTGGCCTCTTTACATCCCCACATGGTTCAGTGCAAATACCAGCAGCCTTTTCATCACTGCTATGGGGAATAACAGGCTGGGCTTGACCCACAAATTCCACTTGTTTTGCCAGCATTGACAAAACAGTAGTAGGGTATCAGCTGACCCCAACTCTTCTTTTTCATATTTTATTTTCATCGAGGTGATATTGAATATATGGATTGGACAGCCATTGCTCAAATTTGGGTTGTTCACATTTATATTAGCTTAAATATTAGAGAAATGAATAGCATGCAATAAATTTCCAAATCTAGGAGTTATAATATAACATCTCCATATATACATACAGCACATATGGATCAAATCAATGTAATTATTGCTCTTACAGTCTCATCATTACATCATGTTTAGAGCCTTTGAGCGTCTTCCCTTTAGATACTCATGAAATGTATAATATGTTTTTGTGAACTATAGTCACCTCAATGCTCTTTAGAAGACGAGATTTATTACTTCTGTCTTAACTGTGTTTGGTTACCCGCTGTCTAACCTCCCACTATGCCCCCATTCTTCCAAGTCCTGTTAATCTCTCTTATATGCTGAGCCATGTCTTTAAGTAACATCCACATGCAAAATTTGTATGCACTTGACTTATCTCACTTAATAAGTACCATCCAGATCCATCCATTTTGCTCTACTTGATAAGGTGTCACTCTTTTTATGACGAAATAATATGCCATTGTACAAATACAACACACACGATTTTTTCATTGCTTTTTTCTATAACTTACACTTCATATCATAGCATTGAGAATAGTGAAGTGATCAGTCTGAACTGAAGGTTTTCCTTTGACACACTGATAGCATTTCCTTTAGACATATATCTAGAATTTGGATGGGCACATTATGGTTTGATTTCCTATTGCTGTGATAAGATGTCCTGACAAAAGAGACATGAAGGAGAAAGGGTTGATTTCAGTTCACAGTTCGAGGGTCCATCATAGCAGAGAAGTGATGAAAGTTTGAACTAGCAAGTAACAGAAAGGTAAAGGTGATGAGTGCTTAGACTCAACTCACTTTTTCCTTACAGTCCAGTATTAGGATCCATTCTCAGGGAATGGTGCCACCAACAAGGGACAGGTCTTCTTACCCCAGTTAACATGATGAAGAAAATCCCCTACTACCATCTCAGATGACCATCTCCCAGGTGATTTTGGATTTCATCAAGTCAACAATTGAGATTAACCAACACAATATATTAGATTTATTTGTAATTTATTGAGGAACCTCCTTCTTGTTTTCTATTTTGATTGTACTAATTTATAGTTGACCCATCCATGAGAGTTCCCTTATTTTCATATGATTATCAACACCTATTTTTAAGCATTTGGATGAAAGCTATTCAACCAGGATGAGATGATATCACTTTGATTTGATTTGTATTTCCCAGATGATAAATGAACTAGAACTTTTATTTTTCACACTTTACCCTTTTTAATTGGAATATTTGTAACACTGGTACTGGTTTTTTGAAGTCAATAGATTATTAATATGACTTCTTTGTCAGATGAACAGTTGATTTTTTTTACATTTTGTAGGTTTTCCTCAGTTTGTTGAACTTTTTCCTTCATAGAAAATAAGATTCTTGGTTACTACAATTCCTTTGGTCTGTATTTTTTGCACTTTTGGCTTCATCCAAAAAATCACTAACTATGCGAATGTGAATTGCTTCCCCTATGCTTTTATTTTTCTAACAGTTTCAGAGTTTCAGGTTTTATATTTGGGACTGTGATCAATTTTTAATTGATTTTATGCAACGTGAAGTATGAGGATCAAGTTTCAATCTTCTGTGAAAGATGTCCAATTTCTCAACCATTTGCTGAACAAGGCATTGTTTTTCAATGCTCATCTCTAGTACTTCTATTGAGTCAGTTGGATTTGAATACATGGGTTCCTCTTGAGTATCCTTTGCCATTTTATTTGTCTGTGTATCAGGCTCTGCCACTGCCATGCTGCTTGGGCAACTAGAGCTTTGTAGTGTATTTTGAGGTAGGGTAATATGATGGCTCATTCTTGGTCTTCTTGGTCATTTGCTTTGGCACATTTTGAAGAAGCTGGGACAGTAATGGTACTACCTCTCTTTCTCTCTCTCTCTCTCTCTCTCTCTCTCTCTCTCTCTCTCTCTCTCTCTCTCTCTCTCTCTCTCTGACACAATCTTCTAAGGAGGCCAAACTGAAGTTGTCCCAGAGTGAGGACTGTCAACCATGTAGTGAGGACTATCAATCCAAACCGAGATCATGAGTACTTCGGTGAATTTTTTTTCCTAATGCAAGCCTCTCTGGTTAAAATGTGCAAGCCCTTCTTACTATGGCTGTGAAATCACATCTCACAGAGCCTTTGTGAGGCTCATAAAACTCCCATGAGTGGTGAGTGTCACCTATCATATAAATATGTGGGTTTTTTTTGTTTTTTCTTTGTCAAACCACTGGACACGCCAACTGTCTGCTTTCTAGGTGGCTGAGAATGGGTGAGATATGATTATTATATGATGAACAATTCACCATTGTGGAAAAACCATATTAATCAGTGGACTTCAGGTGTAATGAGTGGGTAAACCAGGTTTTATGTGACTGGTAGAAACTCCGAATATTGGTACTGGGGTTCTGAGATGGATAATCAAAATCACAGTTTTTCAACAATTGGTGATTGGAAGAGGACATCACTCCCAGCATTGATGCTCCCAACTCATCTCATTATTCTGGGAAGCTGCTTCAGCCATATTAGAGAAGCCTGAAACCACAAGGGTGCACAGTCAGTAGAGAAGTTGAGGATATGCAGAGAGAGAGAGAGAGAGAGAGAGAGAGAGAGAGAGAGAGAGAGAGACCTATCCTGTAGTAACTTAGCAATCAAGGCATTAGCAGCCAAAAAAGCTTTACTTGTAGAGGAGTTAATGGATTTATATTATTGTGGTTATCTGGATTTCAGATTGATACCATAAATATTCAGACTCTGAACTCAGCTGGAAGCAGCTGCCACTGACTTTTCTGTGACCTAACTGGAAACACTAAATCAACTGTCTCCTTGACTTTCAAGGGAATGACATACCCCAAGCCCATGAGATAGCATCGCCTCGGTATTTTATTGCCTCCAGAGGACCTCGGATTACTATGGTCTAACTACAGCCCCTCTTTTGAATGCCAAGTCCTGTTAAGATTGCTAAATCACAAAGCCCTCTGTACTGGTTTGGAGAGGGCCTTGACTGTGGATGTAGATGCAGTTTAGTCCACAAAATGCACACAATGAACTGCTTTCCAGAGCAAGCCTAGCAACACATTGTCTTTGGACTGAAGTGTGTCTCCACCCATGGCCTTTTTCATCCATTGCTTTTGCCAAGGTTCTTTATTTTTTCTTGCTTTTCAAAAGTTCATCTGTGACAGAATCATGGGTCTGGTTCCAGGTCAGGGACATATTTTTATGAGAATGTGGGGAGTTGTTACAGTTCTTTTAGGCAATATCTGACAGTTCCTTTATGAGATGGGGTCTGAACCTCTCTCTGTCTCACGCTGGAGCTGACACTGAGCTGCTCATGATAGGAGAAAGAGGAGTGTGGTCCTCCTCCTTGCAAGGATTGAGGAACCTTCCACTGGCAACAGGCTTCCTTTTGCCCCATGACAAATGGTGCTGAAGGCTTGACAACACCAAATCCATCATAAGGATTGGCCAGCTCCTTCTTTCTGTCAGCGTAACAGATGTGGCAGCAGCCACAATGTCAATAAAGGTTATGTCCTGCTTCAGAGAAAAAGGGGCCAAAACGCCATTTAAGTAATTGCTTGGGGAGAAAAAAAAAAAAAAAAAAAAAAAAAAAAAAAAAAAAAAAAAAAACAAGCTCTCCTTGGAGGCAGGCAATTGCATTGTCAGGATGGACTTCACACATGGGCAGCATCTCCCTTTCATTCCCAGATGAGTTGAAAGGTGGTCTGGGGGAAGATGTGTGAGTCTATTACCAGGAAAATGGCTAAGACATAAGTGATGGCAAGTTGTGACTTTCCAGGTCCCATCCACACAGCATTTGGAAATCTACCAAGAATCCTTCTGTTACCATTTGACCCAGCTATAACACACCCCAGATGTCATAAAACTTCCTTTGAGGGTTTGATGCCAAGCAGGGGGAAGGGAAGGAGTCATCATTAAGGAAACAACACAATGCCACAATGCAGGGACTTGGTTTATTTTCACATAGTACTATTTTTGTTCACGTTCATGATCAGGCAATCTGGATATCCTCATCCTAGCCCAAAGAACAAAAGGCTCCAGGGGAAAAATGAGTAAGAGGAAGGGGTCTTTGAGAAGATTAGAAGAGCTGCAGTGAAAACAAGGAGCTGGGCAGCGGAGAATCATGAAAGAGAGGAGGGTAGCAGTGACCATCGAAGTATCTCTCAGATGGAGCACAGCCAGCCTGCCATGCTCAGGTCCCCATGGTGACTCAACATTCCTGGGCAACTATGAAGAGGAAAGTGACAGGACTGAATTTGCATTTCTGACAAATCATTCTGATAGCCGGGTGAAATATGGATCACAGGAGAAGAATGAAGGCAGGGGTGCCAGATTGGATGACATTGAACTGGACTCACCAAAGCATTCTGAGGGTTCTAACAAGGGAACGAGCAATGAAGATGTACAGAAGTAATGAGATGTGCAGTTGAGCTGGCTAGACACATGAGATGTGCACGAGAGCCTGAGGAAGAAGGCACTTCCTGTAAAACCTGCTTTTCTTCATGTGAGAACTATTATATTGTGATGCCACCAACTGTGATGAGGATTGGAATGAGGAATATCTCACCTTGATTGACAACTTGGCAGGATCTAAACTCACTAGGAGACAAGCTTCAGGGCACAGCTGTGATGTATTCTCTGGGTTGGGTTAATTGAGTTGGGAAGCCTCACTGTAACCATGGGTGGCAGGTTTCCATGAGTCAGGGCCTGACTGCATAGTAAGGCGAAAACCAGCCAAATATTAGCTTTCGTTACTCTCCATCCTGACTGTGGACACCATGTAATCAGTTACCTTAAACTCCTGCCACTGTTCCTTCTGGGCCATGTCGAACTGTACCCTTGAGCCTTGATCTTCCCCTTTGTCGGGGAAGGGGAAGGAATTTGCATGTGAGGAATTTGCCACAGCTTTGAGATAATGTAAGTAAAACACAAACACAGTAGGAGATCGATACACTTAGCCATGGATAGATTCCACTCAGAGTTTTGGTAAACAGTTTCCCATGTTTCCAGCCAACTTCCAAATACTTGTCTTGGTTTCCAATCTACAGACATTGTTATAAATTTCCACATCTAGAGCAGAAGCATATCTGGAGAATGGGTGCTAAATTCATTTTTTAGCCCAAATTTTGGAAAGAGCATGAGCTTAAGATCCAAGAGGGTGACTTCTGATTCCATCCATTTGCTTGAGAATTTCAAGATTCCATTGCTTTTTTACCACTGAGTAGTGCCTAGGCCCTGCTCCAAATGATGTGACAGACTTTTAAGATTCCCCCATGAAAGGCCTCACCCTCCCTGGGGAGCAGAAAGGGGATGGAGGGGATGGGATAGGGGGTTGGTGGGGGGCAGGGGAAGAGGGGATGGAGAGGGAACTGGGATTGACATGTAAAACAAGATTGTTTCTACTTTAAGTTAAAAAAATTGGAGAAAAAAATCCAAGAGTGTGTGTTGCCACCTATCCTTGCTGGATCACAATGCTCTCGTAACAGAGCACTCTACTGTAGTCTGCAGGAATGTAGTCTGGAAAAGGAATCTTTGGCACCAGATAACTGAAGTCTGAAAGCAGAACTCAGTTTTCCATTAGGGGATTTGTGCATGCAAGTCTTAACAGATTTTATTCTGGAGAGAATTCTTGTTGCTGGCTCTGTTGCCCACCTGCATGCATTACCTGGACTCTTCAACACAAGCAGCAAATGGCTGCATAAGTTAACTGAGACAGAAAGTGAAATAGTTTGGCTTCACAATCACACAGAGGGAAGGAGAAGGGCATGGCAGGGCCTCATGTATAGCAAGAATGAGGGTTGTGACGCATTATGCAATCTCTTTCCTACAAACTCCTTGTCTTCAGTGCTACTGCACTCTTTATTGACTTCCTTCAAAAACTGGACAGCACCAATTATCAGAACACAGGCTTGTAGTTAAGTCTTTCTATTCAAGAGGGTCTATTCCTCTATCCATATCTTTATCTGACAAGTTCCAGGCTTGCTGGGTAGACTATTATATTTTGTTCTCATTCACAGGAACCCTGATTTGAAGAAGAAGAAAAATTCTGCATTCAAAGACAGGCGGGCGGGAGGCAGGGCAGGGAAACAAAGAAAGCAATTCTCAGAAGAAGGTACACCAACTCAAGACATCAACAGATGTATGCGTAGCAGCTGTTTCAGAAGTTTTGCAAAGCTGTGTCCATTCCAAAACCCCCTTAAGGGCAAGGACAATGTGCTTGTATAAGCCATGATTCCAGCCTTGCTTTGGGATAGGAAACTGCAGGGAGTGTTATTGTATCCCCCACACAGAGTCTTCACTCCCTCTCCTGTGTTCTCACAGCATCACAGGTATGCATCCGGTAGCCACTAAGCATAGTGCCATGGAATTATCATTTATGTCCTTGTCCTCATCTCTAAACCATGAACTCCTCAAGGTCAGTGGCTAGTGTCTTCATCATGTTCATATGTCCAGTACCTGACACAGAGCTTGGCACATTAATTTGGTGGCATTTTGCTGCCCACAAGAGAAAGATGTTATTAATATTATTGGTTACAGAGGCAATTGTTTTTCAAACAACAATGTGGGAGAAAAAATATTTTTGCCCTATTTCAGACAAATAATGGTACTAAAAGTAAGATTAAAGCCCTAAAATGAGATAAAAGTGTTTTAGGTTTGTAATCTCAGCTTCTTTAGAGGGCAGGCAGAGAGAGGACTAGAAATTCAAACCTCATTTAGGCATGATGTGAAACTCTTTCTCAAAAAATGAAATTGATATGTAAGAAGTAGGCTGGGGATATGGATTAGTGGGGGAGCAGTTTCCTAGTCTGTATGAGACCCTGTTCAATCAAGCCCCAGTACTAGAAAAATAAAAATTAGTTACCCTATAACTCCCCGAACCCCCTCTTAGTGGCCTTTCCTGTTTATTGACTGGGATTGAAATATAGTTCAGGGGTTCAGAGCATTTTTTTCTATTGTAGAAGACCCGGGTTCTATTCCCAGTACCCACATGGTAGCTCACATTTGTCTGTAACTACAGTTACAAGGAATCTATTGTGTCTTCGGGCCTCCACAGGCAACACACACACACACACACACACACACACACACACACACACACACACACGCACGCACAGTACACATACATACACCCACAAAACATAAAACACCCACACATGTAAAATGAAATAAGCAATCATTTTTTCTTTAAAGACAGATTTACTGATTGATTGATTAAGTAGATAGAACTGGTAAAAGGGGGTGGTAGTGGTGCTCCTGTGTCTTTTACACGTGGAGATACTACTATCATTGCTACAAATAAAATGGCCTGTGTAAACTCTCATCTTCCCAGTGCTGTTTGGGTACTCAGTTGGTTGGTACTGCCTGTACTTTCCCCACCCCCTGTGTTTAAACAGGCTGAAGCTGTGAATCTGCTGACCAGAACACAATGCATTTGGTGATTGAAAAAAATTGCAAAGCTAATTGAAAAGCAGATCAGACCCCAGCTTTCTTCTCCCCAGCAGTTTACCCCATAACTGACACAGCTAATAGGCAAGAGAGGCTGTCTTGTGACTTTGTCCTGTTCCATGCACACCTCTACTGAACAAAGTGGGGAAATGGTGACAGGATCTGTTTTATGGAATCCCCAGTATCTCAGGCCTATTATAAGAGATTTGTCCTCTTCTAGTCCCAAAGTATAGGGATCTATGAAGTGAATCTGACTTGATCAATGGATTGGCTTCCACCCTGCTGAGGAGCCTGTCATATGTAAGAGCAACACTCCAGATGAAAAATCTTAGCCATATGAAGATTCTTCGTTTCAGTCCCAAAATAACTCCTGCTGTTGTTGGCTTCGCTCCCTCATCTAGTTGCCATCTGGGGTGTGTGTGTGTGTGTGTGTGTGTGTGTGTGTGTGTGTGTGTGTGTGTACGAGCGCCGGCAATGATACCTCCTCCCCACAATCTGGCAAGACACCCTCTTTCCACCTCTCCCATACTCCTATATTCACTCCACCAGGGATGAGGAAAGATCGACTGAAAAGGCCCAGTTTCTGCCTTCCTGCCAAAGATTTCTACATGTACTTCATATCATGTCTGTCTTAAAAACAAAACAGAAAGGAAAAAGGGGGGATTAAAGTCAATCTTTAGGCACAGGCTGAGAAGATGGGGAAAAACAGGAATTAATTTGTGAAGGACTAGGCTGAATCTGACTTCTTGATGCTTAAGCTGATGTATGGAAGTGCTTAATAGCCCTGGAGGCTGCAAACATTTTTTTGTAAACTTGACAACTAACTCAAACCATGGCCTGTTTTCTTTTGACTTAGGGAACATACTTGTTTTACATTTCTTTGGTTTAGAAATGACCCGGGCATTGAACTAATTAAAAAAAATAATTTAATATGTAGGAATAAATCCTATGCTAGCTGAGACCTTGTCAGCCAGTTTCAACCTGGAGAGCAACCTTAGAACAGAACAGTAAATCTCCTCTAATAGGGGCTTCCAGATCCACTATATCATAGAATGCTTTTGCATACTTGTCAGGGAGCACAATTCACTTCTCCAACTGCCTTCACAAACTTCCTGAAACAAGAGGGGCTTAATGAGAAAGAAAACGGTCTGGGGAGAGGGAGGCTACATTGAGGAATTGACAATGGAGGGAAAGAAGGCCTCTGGAGAGTTAGAGGGGGGCAGGAATTCAAGAGAAGTGAAAAATGGAGGTGGGGGAGGAAACCAAAGATCACTCTTCTCCTCTTGTGATGCTGACAGGCTCACAGGAAGCAGCCATCCTAGTCTTTAGTTCATTTATTCCAGAAAACAGGTCAAAGAAGGGACAAAACAGCCTACATGCAAACGGGAAAACAAAACAAAACAAGGAGAGACCTGAAGCAGAAAGGCACTGTTCCTGAGCTGGCAAGTCTGCTTAGGTAAAGGAAGGATATACAGCTCTTCCCTCCTGACTTTGATGCTGTGCAATGAGCCTACTTTGTTTGACTTTTGTGCATGTTGGAAGAGAACTCTATGCTGGATGATGTTCACTGAGCATCCTTGTTGGGGGTATCTTAGGAGACGGGGGTTCACTTCACAGGGAGATACTGTGGAAAATGGGTATTATGAGAAAGTCCTGTGTTCTCAACTTCCTACTTATTAATGTTGAAAATATTCATTGGAGACCCTACTTTTTATGTAGAGGCTTCATCTGTATGGAAGAACAGATTAGAAGGAGAATCAAGTTATTCGTTAATATGTTATATATATATATATAGAGAGAGAGATTCTGTTGATTTAGTAGGGAAAATAATGAAGAGAGGGCAGAAAAAATGTAGACATTGAACATCTGAAGAAGACGGAAGACTGTCTTTGACAGTGTTATTGAAATTAGAAAGACTGAATCATTTTATGTAGCAAAATCTTCCACTGACCTGGTGGGATGACACAAGGACAGAGAACATGTCCGGATCCACTATTGTCCTTCAGTAAGCTGTGACATGAATTTCATTCTCACATGTTACTCTAGGTTCCCACGTCATAACAAAGAATCACTCAAATCATAACAAAGAATTCAACTCAAAGGAAGTGTGGCAGCCAACCATAACAGTTTAAGACAATAGATTCAGATTCTTGCATTTCCATTAACCCCAAATAAATTCTAATCAAACTCAAACCATAACTACTTGAATTTGGCACCAGTCTGTAAGAAAATAGAAGAATTGTTTTCACATTCTAGATGGCTTTCTGTCACACTAGTAGGTTTGTATGACTTGCAAACAATCAGGTTCTCAAAGCCACAGATGAAGTAAGTTTCTGAATCTGCAGCACGATTCTTAAGTAGTTATTTCTTTCTGGAAAGTTCTAGTCAAAGGGTTCGTGGTCAGAGGCAAGAAAAAGCAGATACCAGCTGCCCCCCCAGAAGCTACAGAGGATGCTCCAGAAGACTTTGCTTATCAATAAGGTATCAGTTTTAAGAGTAACAACAGGCTGTTGGTGGAGGTGTAGGGGGCACTCTCACATTAATGGCAGAGTAAGACCTCCTACACCTGGGAGCACATGATTCAGTTTTGATCATAATGAAGAAACCACAAACAGAGAGATTTACCTGCCTGATGTTTGGACCTTGATGAGGGTCTTGTGTTAGTTTGGCAGAAGTGACCAGGCCCCTTGCTTCACACAGGGGAGTGCGTCAAACTTGACATGGGCTGTTCAGGCACGAGGCCTGCTGGTATCTAAGTGACAAAAATGTTTGAATATGTTCTTCTAAGTCCTCTGTCCTCTCCTTACACATTCTTTGCATTGAAGAAGAAGAAAGAATGGGCTTCAGCAATCCAAGATAAGCAGCCAATCACTTAGGTGGTTTGAAAAGGATGGAGTGAGCCTTTGCCAAGAGTAATGCATTAATTTCAAACTGTTACATAGTATCTTCTTGAAGACCAAAAGATGATGAAGATAAGACATAAAAGGAAGACGAAAATGTGGAGGAGTAAACAGCCTCTTTGATATTATGTTGTCAAAATGAAATTTTACAATTTCTGTTAATATGTGTTAGGCATTGACTCAGTAGCTGTAGGGAGATTAATATAATTATGATGAGTTTCACCCTTCCCAGTCCTGTGGAAGTTCATGTCTAACTGCATAGAAAGACACATATAAACAGTAGTTGATATGCAACAATAAAGGTTTAGAAAGCATTTCTAGGTGTGACAACAAAGCATTCAAATTCTGTTTTGCAACAAAAGTAGTTATGTTATTAAAGGACTTCTGTATCTTTTACTACAGAAAGTTTATAAACAACGATTACTAAAAGATTCAAGTGTGCCTAGTACTTAGGAGGCAGAGGATGGCAGATCTTTTGAGTTTGAGACCAGCCTGGTCTACAGAGTGTGTTCTAGGACAGCCAGGGTACACAGAAAAACACAGTTTCAAAAAATTGAAAAGAAAAGAAGATTCATGTGTGTATATACATATATGAGAGTACACATGTACACATGTGTGTGTGTGTGTGTGTGTGTGCAGAGGTCTGAGGTCAGATATCAACATTGGTTATTTTCCTTAATTGTTTTGCCCTTTAGATTTGGGAAACACGGTCTCTCCCTCAATCTAGAGTTCACTGAGTTAGACTTTCTGTCCTGAAGCATTAGTAATCTTCCTACTTCCATTTCTTCATTTTTGAATTTTTGGTTGCTAGAGTGGGTGCAAGAGTTTGAACTCTGGGCTTCATGGTTTATTATTATTATCATTTATAAAAGTAGAAACTGGGCACCATAATGTGAATAATATTGCCTAAGACCACTATCAGAAAAAAATTGTGGAACTTTACATTCAGTTGTGATATATTACTAGAGTTTGTGTCTGTCTTTCCGGAGTAACAAGAAAGCTACATAATACACACAAAACAATGATTCTCACTTACTGAACAACAGACAACAGAGAGCTAGGGTCCCTGGGAAATGTAAAATGAGTGAATGGTGGCCTGTTCTGACCCAAATTTTGCTGGCAGTTTTTTTACCCTATAGCACAGAACAGGGTAACTCAAATAGAGTCTAGTGGCCTCACATTATTGAAAAAATAGAGACTGATGTATGGGAAAGGTGGCTAGAATTTTTGACCAGAGCAGCAGAGAAAAAGTGATTTATATAGAGAAATCCAGCAATAGCCACTGATTTGGGATTAATCTGTGGACCCTTGACCATGGGGGGATAATCATTTTACATTGGTTATTTTTGTATAGGCAAAGAGATTGTATTTTGCATAAGCAAAGAGATTGTGTGCATTAATCTTTAGAACTCTAAGAGCTGGAAGTAATTAATATTTTTAACTATAGAAAGACCTTGGGAAGCATGGGCCATTTGGAAGAATTTCACAATGATGATGTGTTGTTAGTGGACATTAACTCCAAAGAAGCCATTAAAAAGAATCCATTTGATTTTTCTCAACAAATCAAAAGTAAAAAGGGATCAAAATAATCAATAAGGAAAAAAAAGCTACCTTCTATAATATGCTCTGAAATTATGAATGACTAACTAGCAACATAAAATTGAAAGTTGCTGACACACAAGTAAGAATTATCAGGTATGCATATGAGCAGAAAAATGTGCTCATGCAAGAAGATAATCATTCAGTATAAACAGTTTCAACACCGAGAAAATACTGTAATTAACAGCAAAGGAGTAATATAGTTGACTATAACATGGTACAAATAAAATAGAAATTTTAGAAAAATGGTCCAAATGAAAAATATCAGATGTAAAAAATGCAGAATTGAAGTTAAAATACAGTGTTATAAGTTAAGACCATGATAGTTACTGCTAAAAAATTAAGATAAAAACAAAAAAATGCTCTCCAGTTGAGGCTAAAAGAGAACAAGACTAAAAATTCCTGACCATAGCCTACTGACTGTGTCACAATATCAAACAACCTGTAACAAGTGCAATTGAAACTCTGAAGCCAATAAGAAAAGAAGGACAGAAAAAAATGAATAATTTTTTTATGGGTGCAGTGAACTTTATGGATGGTATTCAAGAGACGAGGGCTCCCTAAGCCCCTCCTTATTCTGGGGGTCTGGGATGGAAACTGAGGGAGATGATCAGTGTGGGGGTTGTTTTACAGGGACTTCTCAGCAGTCAGGGCCTCTCTCTTGCTTGAGTCCTTGCTGGGGATTGATTATCCAGTGTGGGCATCTTACTCCTTGGATGCCATGTAGACCATGAGTTCCACCACCCTGTTGCTGTAGCCGAATTCATTGTCATACCAGGGAATGAGCTTTACCAAGTTGTTATTGAGAGCAATGCCAGCTCCAGCATCAAAGGTGGAAGAGTGGTAGTCACTGTTGAAGTCACAGGAGACAACCTGGTCCTTGGTATAGTCCAAGATGCCCTTCAGTGGGCCCTCAGATACCTGCTTCACCACCTTCTTGATGTCTTCATACTTGGCAGCTTTCTCCAAACAACATGTCAGATCCATGATAGACACATTGGGAGTAAGAACACAGAAGGCCATGCCAGTCAGCTTCCCATTTAGCTCTGGGATGACTTTGCCCACAGCCTTGGCAGTACCAGTGGATGCAGGCATGATGTTCTGGGCAGCCCCATGGCCATAACACCACAGCTTCCGGGGGAGGGGGGGCATCCACAGTCTTCTAGGTGGCAGTGATGGCATGGACTGTGGTCATGAGTCCTTCCACAATGCCAAAGTTGTCATGGATGACCTTGGCCACGGGGGGCTAAGCAGTTGGTGGTGCAGGATGCATTGCTAACAGTCTTGAGGGAGTTGTCATACTTGTCATGGTTCACACCAATCAGCAGAAGGGACAGAGATGATGACCCTCTTGGCCCCGCCCTTCAAGTGAGCCCCAGCCTTCTCCATGGTGGTGAAGACACCAGTAGACTCCACAACATACTCAGTGCCAGCATCACTCTGTTTGATGTTGGCGGGATCTTGCTCCTGGAAGACAGTGATGGCCTTCCCGTTGATGACAAGCTTCCCATTCTCAGCCTTGACTGTGCCTTTGAACTTGCCATGGGTAGCGTCACATTGGAACATGTAAACCATGTAGTTGAGGTCAATGAAGGGGTCATTGATAGTAACAATGTCCACTTTGCCAGAATTGAAGGCAGCCCTGGTAACCAGGCATCCAATACGGCCAAATCTGTTCACTCCGACCTTCGCCATTGTGCCTCAGGAACCAGGCTGGTGCTGCACGAAAAGATGCAGCTGTCTCTAGAACACGGAGGAGCACAGAGCCAAAAAACGAATAATTTTCAGATTCTTTTTCTGTCGTGATAAAATACTATGACAAAAGATCAAAGCTCCAGGTTATGGTCCGTCATTTCAGAGAAGTCACCGAAACAGCAGAGTTTGGGATAGATGGTCACTGCACACACAGCCAAGAAACAAAGCAAAGAATGTCTGCCTGCCAATGCTCACTTCCCTTTCCATATACTCTTCCATGGTTCACAATCCCCTTTCTAGGGAGTGGTGCCACCCAATGAAGAACTACTGCTCCTAGGAAATGGGAAATAGTTGAAAGAAATCCTGTGTTTCCCCAAGATCTGTCTAGAGTTCTCCCATCATAGCACAGAATAGAAGAACTCACAACCCAGTAGTCTAGAGACAGATTGGTGCTTGGGAAAGGTGGCTAGAAATTCAAATTGACCTGCATTGGGCAAATCCCCCACCTCAATTAGTGTTATCAATATAATTCTTCACACACATGATCACCAGTCAATCCCTCAATGAAGCTCCCTTCCCAGGTGATTCATCATTGTGTCAAATTAACAACTGGAACTAACACTCAAAGAATAAATAAGAGGCAAAATTTTACAAATTGGATGAAACTGGAAACCCACATATACCGAACCTTGACAAAATGCAATGTTTTTATTTAAATCTCATACAAAATAAGAGATATAAACACTCAGGATGGAAAGAAAAATGAAATGGTAATTTAAAGAGTAAAAAGAACAGTAGAAAAAGACCCATGTGTACATACAGACCCATATGTATGTTAGTAAGAATTTGATTTCCTGATGAAAACTATGCAAGACAAACCATGGACTTTAAAGAATTTTAAGAGAAAAATATTCAGTGTAGAATATACAGAGAAAAAAATCCCTCAATAAAGTAATATAATGATTTATAAGACAAAGAGAAGAAAAAAGTTCACCACTAAAAATATATATACCTCAGAAAATGTTAAAACAAGTTATTTTTACATTCCACTATGTTTATGTGGAAGTTGGAAGGAAAATAATCTTAGATCAGTTCTCTCCTTTGACTATATGGGTCCTAGGTATCAAACTCAGATCCTCTTGAGCCATTTTCCCAGCCCAGAACAAATTCTTTCGGTGGAAGGAAAATATCTACATTCATTTCTGAAGAAAGAAAGAAACAGCACTAGACATGGCGAATATTGTGATAAATGTAGAAGAAATTATCAATTTATTTTAATCACTTAAAAGGTAATTAAATGTTTAAAATATTGAATTTGGAGTTTTATACTATTAAGGTAAACTATGAAAGTATGTGATGACAGGAGATATTTTAAAATATGTTTGTCTGACTATGTTCTATTAGATACAAAATGGTGCTATTTAACTTAGAGGTATACTACAATGAATCACGGATGTTTACTGTAACCATAGAGCAGTCACATCAATGACAAAAAGAAGCAAGGATGAAGTCAATAGTATATAAATAGTAATTCATAAAATTTATCTAATTCTTCCGAAAAAGACAAGGAGGAATAAGGAACAGTAGATTGGAAAGTAGAGTTTAAATAAACTGCATTGATAATTGTGACAAATTTAAGCCAACTAAACACATGAAATACAAAGAAAATGTCATGTTGTTTTAAAAATAACATTTAGATAAATGTAAATACAAGACCTAATTTAAACATGTGAATACATACAAGGTATAGGGGTATGATACCAAGGAAAGTCTAATCCACAAGAAGATAGAGTTCCCATTACATCACACAAAGTAGTCTTCCTAACAAGGAATGGGGATAAGGATGCTACATGTCAGTAAATGATCAGTGTATCATGGAAGTGTAGTAAGAAATGTTCACAGCTAATGACTGGGTTTTATGGCATGGGCTGTTAGAGTTGAAAAAATAATGAACAAACCTACCATTATATAGTTGAGACACTATGTTCTCTCATATTATAGTATAATATATTTACACACAATTACTAATCTCCATTTATTCTCCTTCATAAACTATAGACCAACATACACAAAATAATACTCTTAAATCATCCAGGCAGTCATCTCTTACAGAGTACTTCACTTAGCAAGAGGAGGCATGTTCTTTCTAATCCACGTAGAATACTTGACATTATAGGGTATTATTATGAGCCATGACACTTCTTTGGAATTCTAAAGAAGTCAAATCCTAAGTATGATAAAACAAAAATTGGAAATTTAAATAAAATAAAAACTGGAAATTAGAGTAAACTTTGGGGATATAATTAATATAGGAAATTTCTATTTACAGAATTAAAATTTAAAATAAACCATGGGCGTGTGTGAGAAGTTACCAGAGAAACAATCAGAATTCATCTTTAGAAAACACTTATCAACTTCCTAGGTTTGATTAACACCAAATAAATTATCTATTATCAAATTGCACAAACTCATGTTGCCATATATAGAATCCTGTCATTATCAGAAAATGCCGTACAAACAAGTCCATTACTTCCCAAATTTGCCACACACCCTTCCTCATCTCCTTGTAGAATAATGTGCCATTTCTTACAATTGTTAGCATATATAGATTTAGCATTAGCTAGCAATCTTAAATGCTAATTCCTAAAGTGAAATAAAATTCCTAAAATGTTGAATATTTTCTCTTTTATGTATATTATGCGCGCACACACACACACACACACACACACACACACACACACACACACACACAGTAAAATGGAAGCATATCAGTGGGAGGGTGAGAGAGACAAAGTGGAGCATTGGGAAGCAAATATGAGCCAAGTATGATAATCAATATGTATGAGAACATGTTATAATAGACCCATGATCGTGTGCACAAACTAAAAGGCTAGTTTTTAGAAGCATTGAGCCTGCACATAAGGATGTGTTTAGTTGTTGTAGATGCTATGTTTCTAATTGTCAAAATGACTAGTTTCAGAGCTATTTCTTAGTTGCAGTGATGGTTGTCATTTAGAGACTCTGAGAATTCACAAAACCAGAAATTCCTGGCTCCCTTTAATTTGACAGTTCCTTTTCGGGGCTCCCTTTCTTTTTACATCACATGATAATCAAGAAAGACACACAAAGATTTTTTTTTTATAAAAGCTTATCACAAATTTAACACACCAAAAATGTTGAAAGAAAAGGTTCCTCTAAAATTGTAAACTAGCAGGAGAAAAATAGGAGCTAGTGATTAATACAACCCCCCCACCGCCCACCCCCTCTGCCTTTCACCAGCAGAG
Source organism: Cricetulus griseus (assembly GCF_003668045.3). NCBI lineage: Eukaryota > Metazoa > Chordata > Mammalia > Rodentia > Cricetidae > Cricetulus > Cricetulus griseus. Next base: position 23,601,419 of record NC_048598.1, read on the forward strand.
CAGAGACCAGCAGTGACAGGGTTTGTGTGCAGATTACCAAGCGAGGAAAGTGCAAAATGAAACTTACAGTCGGAACAGCCATCTTTAAAACTGAAGGGGAGCTTGATTCAGAAAGCATGTGCATAGGAAAGAGGCCCATGAAAGATACAGAGCATCCTAAACTATTAGGGATTTCACATCAAAGAAACAACAAAATTCTACAGCTCATCTGTGAGAATGGAAAACCAGAACAGAATAAAACCCTAAACATTGACAATGACAAATGTTGCTTTGAATGAGAAGAATCAAGACATCTCTCCACGGGGAAAAAGTACCTGCCAATCATGTCTTTGATGAGGTCTTGACTCTGGAATACAGTCAAACGTCTTGCAACTCAGTGATACAAAGTCAATTATTCAATTAAAAGTGAGTAAGGACTGGATATTTCCTCTAAGAAAGTATGCAAAGATATAAGCTACTCAGCTTCACTAACTGTTGTTATGTGTAAAGAAAGCACAACCAGACAATGGTTCATAACCCAGTAGAAATGCTATTATTCAAGAATCTAAACCAAAGCAGACACCACCCACCTCACAACACACTAATCATTTAAACACTAGCAAAATGACAAAACAGTAACCCAAAAGTTGTTGCATAAATTAAAGGAATTGGTATCCTCATATATAACTGGTGAGGATGGAAAAACGCTTCATTGCCCTTGAAAAACAGTTTGGCAGTTGCTCAAAATGAAGTGCAACCATATATACCAGAAACTCTTATCAAAGAAATGCGAGCATCCAGTCACATATAACTTGTGGACATCTTCATAGCAGCATGGTTTGCAACCACCCCAAATGAGCAACAACCCAAGAGCCCATGAAATAAATGGGCAAATTGAATATGGTCATTAATATACTAGAACCCTGGTATGCTTTAAAGGACATGAATCACTACTGTGTAAGTATTTCCTCCAAATTGAAATGTTCCCTTTTGGAGGAGCAGGGAGAGTCCTAAGATTCAGGAAAAGAAAAAAAAAATAGGAGGCTCATCTCATAAAACCCACAAGACTCAGATAGTTCATAAAGTTATATGATTCACAAAAAGCCCTTCCCAGGGACAGTACAAGAAGAAAACGACTGTTTAGGGAGAGGAGACTCATCAGTGGAGCTGCCTGTAGATTGTGCAAGGAACTCCAGGGAAGCAGCTTTTCCTGTGATCACCTGTGCAGCTGTCTTTGAGTGACATGTCCTCTGGTAAAGTAATCCCTACACACACTTATGTAGCCCCAATAAACTTACAACTTCACCAAGTCAGATGTGGGTAGAATAATTTCGTTTTTCTGCCCTCATTGTGTTTTCTGGTATTTCTAGGTGTTTTCTTCTTTCTAGGAAAGGTCACATACAAATAATGATACATAGTATAGCCTGGGTGAACGTGAGTGTTTATCCAAAGCGAAAGAAACCATTCACAAAAATACACACATCATGGGATTCCATTAATAGGAAATGCCAAGAGTAGACAAATCCATAGGAAATAATACAGATTCATTTTGCTCAGTACCTGGATGAAGTGGGCAACCGAGAAAGGACTAAGGCATATGAAGCTTATTTGACGATTAAAATGGTCAACAATAGATTATGCCAAAGGTTGCACAGACCTCTAAATGCACTAAAAACCTTGAAAACAGAAATAGGAGAATATGCAAATTACACCTCAACAGAGTTGTTGAAATAGCACATCTCACTTGGAACAAGAATGAGAATGAGCCTCAGTTTTTACCAAGTTTCTTCCATTTGATTTTAGAGGGAACATTGAATGCATAACCTCACTTTATCAAAAATAAATGATTAAGTAACTCAGTGGAATGTGACTGGTAGTAGAGGAGGCACTTGAAGCCACATCTGTTTGAATAGTCAGGAGATAATTAGGTTGATTACCTGATGTTTATTTATCCTTTGATGATTCCCCTGTCTTTCAAACTCAAGATGAAGCCCTTGATTACATAGTGGTGATCTCTTAAAAGATCCTAGGGCTGGCAAATCCCACCCCGGGATCTGCAGGCAGAGTGAATTGGTCCCTGAGGGCCCTGGGATCCTGACTCTGCTTAGATCGCTGGGCCTTTCTGGCCCCCACAGAGTGCAGAGAGTGCAGAGGTGAGCTGATTCAGCCCCTAACTTGGGCCCAACTTCTGCCTGCCTGCCCTGACAAATCCCACCCCAGGATCTGCAGGCAGACTGAATCGGTCCCTGAGGACCCTGGGATCCTGACTCTGCTGAGATCGCTGGGCCATTCTGGCCCCCACAGAGTGCAGAGAGTGCAGAGGTGAGCTGATTCAGCCCCTAACTTGGGCCCAACTTCCATCTGCCCACCCTGGTAAACCCTGCCCAGGAATCTTCGACAGGACGACTCGACCCCTGAGGACCAAGTAACCCAGAGTCTGCTGACATCTCTGTGCCAGTGCTGCTCTCATCTACCTGGAGAGCAAGTGCCTCAGACCTGCCTGCACCCAACTTGAAACCCATCAGAGTATCAAAGTCAATTGCACACACCTGAAGAGAACACCGGACCCATACACACCAGGAAAGGAAGTGACACCAACTGTACCCACTGGAACAAGAGATGGGAAGACGACAATATAAGAACACATCCAACAACAGGAAAACCAATATGACACTACCAGAACCTAGGGACTCTACACCAGCAAGACGTGAACATTCCAACACAGAAGAAGCAGAAGAGAGCAGCCTTAAAAACAACTTCATGGAAATGATAGAGAATCTAAGAGAGAAAATCAGAAAATCCTTCAAAGAAATGGAAGAAAAGACAACCCAAAAGATGCAAGAAATCAAGGAAAGCCAAAAAAGCCAAGAAAATACAATTAAGCAGCTGAAGGAAACAGTTCAGGACCTGAAAACTGAATTAGAGACAATAAAGAAAACACAAACTGAGGGAATGCTGGAAGTGGAAAAGCTGAGTAAACAATCAGGAACCACAGATGCAAGCATAACCAACAGAATACAAGAGATGGAAGACAGAATCTCAGACACTGAAGACAAACTAGAGCAAATAAACTTGTCAAGCAAAGAAAATATGAAGTCTAACAAATCCATAACACAAAATATTCAGGAAATTTGGGACACCGCGAAAAGACCAAACCTAAGGATAATAGGTATAGAAGAAGGTGAATAAACCCAACTCAAAGGTGCAGAAAACATATTCAACAAAATCATAAAAGAAAACTTTCCCAACCTAAAGAAAGACATGCCAATGAAAGTACAAGAAGCCTACAGAACGCCAAATAGAGTGGACCACAAAACAATGTCCACTCATCACATAATAATTTAAACACCAAACATACAGAATAAAGAAAAAATATTAAGAGCAGCGAGGGAATAAGGCCAAGTAACATATAAAGGCAGACCTATCAGAATTACACCAGACTTCTCCATGGAAACTCTGAAAGATAGAAGGACCTGGATAGATATTCTACCAACTCTGAGAGAACACGGATGCCAGCCCAGACTACTATACCCAGCAAAGCTTTCAATCACTATAAATGGAGAAAACAAGATATTCCACGACAAAACCAGATTTAAACAATATGTTACCACTAATCCATCCCTACAGAAAGTACTGGAAGGAAAATTCCAACCTAAGGAAATTAACTACACTCGCATAAACATAGGCAATAGATAATCCCACTCTACAAAAACACAAAATAAAAGGCAGGGTAAATCCACATACAATACCAGTACCAACAACAAACCAAAAACAAACAAGAATAAACACTGAATGGAACTTAATTTCCCTCAATATTAATGGTCTTAACTCGCCTATAAAAAGACACAGGCTAACAGATTGGATACGAAGACAGAATCCATCCTTCTGCTGCATACAAGAAACACACCTCGAATTCAAAGACAGACATTACCTCAGAGTAAAGGGTTGGGATAAGATACTCCAGTCAATGGACTGAAGAAATGAGCTGGGGTAGCTATCCTTGTATCTAACAAGATAAACTTCAAACTAAAATCAAAGAGATGAAGAAGGTCATTTCATATTCATCACAGGAAAAATACATCAGGAAGAAGTCTCAATTCTAAACATCTATGCCCCAAATACAAAAGCACAACATTCGTAAAAGAAACATTATTAAAACTCAAATCACAAATAAGGCCTCACACAGTTATAGTGGGAGACTTCAACACCCCACTCTCACCACTGGACAGGAACATCAGACAGAAACTTAACAAAGAGACAAAGGAACTAACAGAAGTTATGACCCAATTGGGATTAACAGACATTTATAGAACTTTCTATCCAAACACAAAAGAATATACCTTCTTTTCAGCATCACATGGAACCTTCTCAAAAATCGACCATATTCTCAGCAACATAGCAAACCTCAACAGGTACAAAAAAATTCCCTGTGTCTTATCAGACCATCATGCTTTAAAGATAGAAATCAAAAACAAATCAAAGTGCAAAAAACCTACCAACTCATGGAAATTGAACAACACGCATTTGCAGCATTCCTGGGTCAAGGAAGAAATAAAGAAAGAAATTAAAGACTTCCTAGAATTCAATGAAAATGTTGACACAACATACCCAAACTTATGGGGAACTTTGAAAGCAGTACTCAGAGGAAAGTTCATAACTCTAAGTACTCACCTGAAGAAACTAGAGAATAGCCATACCAGAGATCTGATATCACAGCTGAAAGGTGTAGAAAAAAATGGAAGCAAATTCACCCCGGAGGAGCAGATGCCAGGAAATAAACTGAGGGCAGAAATCAATAAAGTCGAAACAAAGAAAAAAATTCAAAGAATCAATAAAACAAAGAGTTGGTTCTTTGAGAAAATCAACGAAATAGACAAAAGGTTATCCAAATTAACCAAAAGGCAGAGAGAGATCATGCAAATTAACAAAATCAGAAATGAAAAGGGGGACATAACAATGGACCTGAAATCCAGAGAATCTTCAGGTCATACTTTGAAAACCTGTACTCCACAAAATTGGAAAATTTAAAGGAAATGGACAATTTTCTGGATAGTTATCACTTACCAAAATTGAATCAAGAACAGATAAGCAACTTAAACAGACCTATAACCTCTAAGGAAATAGAAGCAGTCATCAAAAGTCTTCCAACGAAAAACAGCCAGGGGCCAGATGGATTCACTGCAGAATTCTGCCAGAAATTCAAAGAAGTGCTAATACCAATACTCCTCAAATTGTTCCACAAAAAAGAAGCAGAAGGGACATTGCCAAACTCTTTTTACGAGGCTACAATAACCTTGATACCCAAGCCACACAAAGACACAACTAAGAGAACTACAGACCATTATCCCTCATGAACATTGATGCAAAAATTCTCAATAAAATCCTAGCAAATCAAATACAAGATCATATCAGAGAAATCATCCACCATGATCAAGAAGGCTTCATCCCAGGGATGCCAGGATGGTTCAACATACGAAAATCCATCAATGTAATCCACCATATAAACAGACTGAGGAAAAAAAAAAACACATGATCATCTCACTAGATGCTGAAAAAGCCTTTGACAAAATCCAACACCCCTTCATGATAAAGGTCTTGGAGAAATCAGGGATAATAGGAACATACCTCAACATAATAAAAGCAATATACAGCAAGCCAACAGCCAACATCAAATTAAATGGAGAGAAACTCATCCAATTCCTCTAAAATCGGGGATAAGACAAGGCTGTCCAATCTCTCCATACCTCTTCAATATTGTCCTTGAAATCCTAGCTAGAGCAATAAGACAACAAAAGGAGATCAAGGGAATACAAATTGGAAAGGAAGAAGTCAAACTCTCACTATTTGCAGATGATATGATAGTCTACATTAGTGAAAAACTCTACCAGGGAACTCTTACAGCTGATAAACACCTTCAGCAAAGTGGCAGGATACAAGATTAACTCAAAAAAATCCGTAGCCCTACTATACACCGATGACACATTGGTGGAGAAAGAAGTCAGAGAAACATCACCCTTTACAATTGCCACAAACAACATAAAATACCTTAGGGTAACACTAACCAAAAATGTGAAAGACCTGTACCATAAGAATTTTGAGTCTCTAAAGAAAGAAATTAAAGAAGATACCAGAAAATGGAAAGATCTCCCATGCTCTTGGATAGGTAGGATCAACACAGTAAAATTGGCAATCTTGCCAAAAGCAATCTACAGATTCAATGCAATCCCCATTAAATCCCAACACAATTCTTCACAGACCTTGAAAGAACAATTCTCAACTTTATATGGAGAAACAAAAGACCTAAGATAGCCAAAACATCCCTATACAATAAAGGACCTTCTGGAGGCATCACCATCCCTGACTTCAAGCTCTATTACAGAGCTATAGTCCTGAAAACAGCTTGGTATTGGCACAAAAATAGACTGATAGACCAATAGAATAGAATTGAAAACCCTGATATTACCCCACACACCTATGAACACCTGATTTCTGACAAACAATCCAAATTTATACGATGGAACAAAGAAAATATCTTCAACAAATGGTGCTGGCATAACTGGTTGCAGACATGTAGAAGACTGCAGTTAGACCAAGCCTATCGCCTTGCACAAAACTTAAGTCAAAATGGATCAAAGATCTCAACATAAATCCAGCTACACTGAGCCTATTAGAAGACAAAGTGGGAAATACCCTTGAATTAATCGGTACAGGAGACTGCTTCCTGAACATTACACCAGTAGCACAGACACTGAGGTCAACAATTGATAAATGGGACCTCCTGAAACTGAGAAGCTTCTGTAAGGCAAAGGAGACAGTCAGCAAGACAAAACGGCAGCCCACAGACTGAGAAAAGATATTCACCAACCCCACATCTGACAGAGGGTTGATCTCCAAAATATACAAAGAACTCAAGAAGCTAGTCCCCCAAACACCAAACAATCCAATTAAAAAGTGGGGTACAGAACTAAATAGACAATTCTCAATAGAGGAATCTAAAAATGGCTGAAAGACATATGAGAAAGTGTTCAACATCCTTAGCCATCAGAGAAATGCAAATCCAAACAACTCTGAGATACCATCTTATTCCTGTCAGAATGGCTAAAATAAAAAATACCAATGGCAGTTTATGCTGGCGAGGATGTGGAGAAAGAGGAACACTCCTCCACTGCTGGTAGGAGTGCCAACTTGTACAGACTCTGTGGAAATCAGTATGTCGACTCCTCAAGAAAATGGGAATGAGTCTACCACAAGATCCAGCAATTCCACTCCTAGGCATATACCCAAAAGAAACACATTCATATAGCAAGGACATATGTTCAACCATGCTCATAGAAGCATTATTTGTAATAGCCCGAAAATGGAAGCAGCCTAGATGCCCCTCAACCGAAGAATGGATAGAGAAATTGTGGTTCATTTACACAATGGAGTACTACTCAGCAGAAAAAAAACAATGGAATCTTGAAATTTGCAGGAAAATGGATGGAACTCGAAGAAACCATTCTGAGCGAGGTAACCCAATCACAAAAAGACAAACATGATATGTACTCACTCATATGTGGACCTGCTTTATGATACATAGTAGTGACCATGCTTTATCAGAGCTGTTTTTAATAATGTTGCTCAGAATGGTTTCCTCCCAGATGATGATTGAGAAACTAATTAAAAAAAAATGGTCCCAAGTACCACAAGAGTAACAGAACTGTGCTGTTTTCTGGGATTTTGTTTTTTACTTTGTTGTTGTTTGTTTGTTTGTTTTTGTTTTTTTATAAGCTTGTTCCCTAACTAGAACTAATAAAATAAAAAAAATAAAATGGAGTGTGCTGAATGTCTCTACAATTTTGTTCAAATGACTGCAGAACCTGGAAAAGCTGTTGCTGCTATTGATGCATAACATATTGCCATTATTGCTCTCTCTCTCTCTCTCTCTCTCTCTCTCTCTCTCTCTCTCTATATATATATATATATATATATATATATATATATATATGCTAATTGAAACTCAAATATGTGATGAATCCAAGGTGTTTCAGTGAGTGCTCACCTGTGCATGCAAATTTGATTTCTTCTTTAGTAAGTAGTAAAGTTATATGCTTGCCAAAAGAACAATAAGTGACACACTGGAAGACAAATGTCACACAATTTCAATTTTATGTGTAACCTAGAAATGATGAACTTATGGGAACAGAGAGCAGAATTGTGGCTATTAGGCTTCAATGTGGGCCTTTTAACAATGGGGAAAAGATTGGTTTACGGATATAAAACTGCAGTTGGACAAGAGGCATGGACTCTGTGAAGTCTTGAGGTCTACTGAGAGCATGATAAATATGGTTGATAACAATATGCTATATTTTAAAAGTTGTGAGATAGTATACTTTAAGTGTTCTCAAAACAAAAATGATGAATATGTGTGATATAACATGTTAATTGCTTTAATTTAGCCATGCCATTGTGAACATACTGTATTGTGTATCATAATTTTGCATGACTTTATTTATGAGCTAAATAAATGGATGGAAAAAAATAAAAGAAAAAATATTAGAAATAAAAAAAAAGATCCTAGGAAGGCGCTAATCTTATTTTCCCAAGTCTCTCAGAGAATCTACAGAACTCTTCTCCTTTCAGGGATTAGATCCCCTGATAGACTATGGTGATGAGCTTCTTTGCCTGGATATGGCTTACATCCTGTGTGGCTGTATTTAAAGGGAGCACAGTTGTAGAATCCAGAGAACTTACAGCCAGAAACTAAGACAGCAGGTTAGGGAGGGACCTTTAGCCTCCAGCAATTTGCTTTTCTATATCATTTGATAATTGTCTCTTCTTAGACCTGGTTTTCCCATCCATATACTAATAATATTAATTTTATTCTAAAAGAAAATTTGAGTATTCAGTTACATAATTGTGGTGGTTTGAATAAGAATGGCCCCTATAGGTTCATATATTTGAATGCCTAGGGAATGGCACTATTTGAAAGGATTAGGGTGTACAGCCTTGTAGGAAGAAGTGTGTCACTGGCGTTGGGTTTTGAAGTTTTGAAAACCCCTTCCACTGCCAGAGTCTTTTTTTTTCTTGCTGCCTGCAGATCTGGATGTAGAACTATTAGCTACTTCTCTCTTTCTGCTGCTTGCTACTACTTCTCTCATCTACTTCTCAAGGTAACATATCTGCCTGTGTGCCACCATCCTCCCTGATATGATGACAATGAACTAAACCTCTGAAACTATAAGCAAGCTACAGTTAAATGCTTTTCTTTATAAGAGTTTCTGTAGGAATGACATCTCTTTACAGCAACAGAGCTCTGACAAGCCATAGGTTGGTACCAGGAATGGGGTATTGCTGTGAATGCAAGACCATGCTGCTTGTTGGCAGAATGTGGACTTTGGGACTTTTGATTAGAGGACATTTGGACATTTTATCCCAGCTTTCTGAAACATATTAGATGAAGCATGGAAGACACTGGCGCTGAGAGCAATGTAGATTATGACATCCCAGCTTAAGAGGTTTTAAAGGGGAAGAACATTAGTAAGTGGCCTAGAGAATACTCTTGTGATATTTGTTAAAGAATGAGGTTTCTTTCTCTCCTTATGCAAAAACTAGCCTGAGGCTAAATTGAAGAGTTTTGGATTAATGACATCAGCAAAAGAGAGTTCTAGATACCCCAATATTGATTGTATCCCATGGTTACTAGTGGTCACTCTTATGCAACTCTGCAGCAAAAGGAGGAAAACTAGTCAACGATAAATACAAAGTAGTGTATTGAAAATGATTTAAAATGTGGGAGGCCATTTATATATGTGAGGCAATACTATTATTCATCAAGGTGAAGAATTGATAAAATAGAAAAGATACTGTTGATGATAATCATAAGGAGCAGGATTACACAAAATGCCATTGTTAATGGCTTTGCCCCTAAAGCTGACTAAAGCTCTGTGTGTGTTTGCTATCTGTTGAGACTCATACTTCACTTCTCAAGTTGCTGATATAGAGGAAGCTTTCCTTGGAGTATTGTTTGCAGATACAATGGTACCACAGGTCTTTGTTATCAACTTTGTGATTTGTGGAAAGATTAGAGCATTAGAACTGTCAAAGAATTGGAGTTAGAGGAGAAATAGTCATTGTAATCAAAATGTTGATCTACTGGCTGACATTATTTCCAAGATGTGTGTGATACACCAAACAAGTTCAGAGCATATGATGGACAGAAGCCTTTGTATACCTTTTTAGTTCTAATCTTGTACATGAACCATTCAACCCCCTTGACTCCTTGAGGACCGGAGCTTTTCTCATACTACTTAAGGGTGCACTTAATCTACAAGAAAAACTCATGTACATTCCTCAAAACCTTGGTAAAGGCAGGTTGGTAGCAAGTATCTTTAAGGCTAGATTCCTGGCATACCTCAGAGGATCAGATATTCACTCCCCTGCCACCACCCCACATTTTTATGGTGTTGGAGATTGGACCCCATGGCCTTGTACATGTTAGGCAGCCACTCTGCCACTGAGAACTAGATCCCCAGCCTCATTGCCTCTGATTTGATGCTAGTGTTTACTCATCTGGCTTTGTGCATACTGAACAATACATTCTAAAAGAAATGAACCTGTACTTTTGTATCTTTCTTACTGGACTTACTAGAAGCTCAGGGGCATAGTGCCATCATCTACCTTAGAGTCATGGAGCCAAGCACACCAGCACACAATTGAAAATCTGAGAGTGACTTACGTGCCTTTAACCACAGTGCTGTGGAATGCATAGACAAAGGTTTTCTAGAGATTGCAAGTCATTAGTCTAGCTACAGTAAGGACCTGGCTCAAGAGAATAAGGCAGAGAGTGACTTATCAGGATGTCTATTACATACACACACACACATGCAGAGACACCTCTCCACATTCAAACATGTGCATATACCTCATACACATACACACAGTTATGCTCACACACATCCTAATAATAATTTTGGAGAACCCATTTACGTTTTATATCTTATTTAGTCCACCAAGAAAGAAGTGTGTCTTTCTGCTGATAAGAAGCATCTGCTGAAAATACAGGGGAGGCAGACTGCCTGTGTTGAGCCATAAAAAGGAAGAAAAATGAAAGACACTGTGTGGAAACAATACTTGTTCACTTTCTTTTGTTAGTGTTTCCTTGTCGAAAGCAATTCTTAAAACCATGTATCTATATGTGTCTGTGTGTATGTTTGTGTGTGTGTGGCACATGTATGCAGGTGCCTGTGGAGGTCAGAGGAGGAGTTCAGATCTCCCAGAGCTGGTGTTGAGGTAGCTGTAAGCAGCCATGAGGTACTCAGGTTCTCTTGAGGAGCAGCAAATGCTCTTAACCATCAAGACATCTTTACAGCTCCTGGCAAAAATAATATTTAAAATGTTTTAAATGCATGAAATACTTAAACTTATTAAGCTCATCTCTCTTCTAATTATCATTATAACTGAACCAGAGGAAAAGATCAGATGATTTTTATGGAAACGGAAGACACTGTGTTAACTGACAACAGTCCATATGTGGTTTCTGACACAACCCCTGAAGTACCAAAGGTATTATGGCTGTCATTGCTCCTCAAGGAATTCTTGTTTCTATTTGATCTCCTGGCTATGGCAAATGTCCACGCAGGCAGGCCTCACAGCCTGTGACCCACGAACGGGGATTGTTCTCTGAATGCTTCCAGAGAACTGCTATTGAAAGATGCTGAAGGGATCGAGCATCTAGACACTTCTTTGTTTCTCTGGCAATGGGTACAGCTGGATTGAATTATTAACTTTCATCACTGCCATTTGGTTAAGGATGTAATTGTTTTGCAACTGTTATCCATTAGAATAGAGTTTAGAAGGATATCGATAGTCTTTTGTCTAATGATTCCATGGCCAACTAAGTTCAGAAGACATTGAACTGATAGGGCTTATAAATGCTTTTTGAAACTCCATGTTTATTTCTGACTCAGGACTTAGCCTGTTGAGTTGCAGTTGACTGGTGATTTGCTTGTCTGTTTTAAGTTCCCCTGCCTTATTTTAACCTTGGTGTCTCTCCACCGAGTAAAGAGAAGGCATTGAGTATGGAACTGATGAATAAATAATTACCTCTGCAGAATCAGGAAGTAACCTCCTGATTACTTCTCAGATGCCAGCATCTGAGTCAGGGTATTCACATTCTGTAGCCACCACTGATGTTCTGATCTCTCAGGGTCTCTTGAATGCCATTCCCACACCACTCCTCAGCAGGCTGCTACTCCAAGCCTCCCCAAGTCCCACGGGAGCTTTGGCTACTGCAGCTGATATGCTATGTGCTTGAATATTAAAGCCTTCTGCACTCTCTCCCATTTAACCCTGGCATCTCAGAGCTGGCCCTCTGGGACCTCTCCAAGCCATTTAAATGACATCCAGGCAAACCAGGCTGAATTACAAAATCATAATATTACTAATACCAAATCCCAAGCCTCATACTTTAATATCATATATGAAGTCCTGTCTCATGACCAAGATTAATTTAATATGTAAAACAATAGATACCTCAAATTAATACAAAACATTGTAATACAAATGACTCTTATTCAGGGTTGAATCCTGCACACAAAGGCTATAAGTAAATTAGTTTTATTGATCTATATTCATAGAATTATTTAAATGTACCCTCTGGTACTGAGAGCCAGGGGTTTCTCTGATGCTTGCCATTAATGCATTTTTCATTAGTGGCCAGTGCTGGGAAGCCCAAATTTCATTTGGCTGCAAAAGATTAATTTCCTCTTGACAACCATGGCCAGATTAAAAAAAGAAGAAGAAGGGAGAGAGGAGTTGAAACGGTGACATAAAGACACTTCTCAGAACTATGAATTGGAAGATCAGGAAAACATGGATAAAAAAAACCCAACAAAACAAAGAAAACATACTTTGTGTGTGTGTGGTTTTTTTTTTTTTTCTTCCTTCATTGTGTGTTGGGAAGGAAACAAGAGACATCTTCAAGACAAATAAACCCAGTCTTGCTTTGGTTCTTGGCCACATCTGAGAACAGGCCACTCCCTTGTAGTTGATAACTGATGTGTTTTTCATCTCAGAATCATAAATAGGAAGTTGCAAAGGCAATTCATCTCCAAGTAGTTTTGAATTCTTGTATCCTTCCTTTGCCTCTTGAGTGGATTTCCTGAAAGTATTTTCTCATCAACCTCTGAGAAGAAGCACATATAATAATAGGAATAATATAATTAAGGCTAATTAAATCCGCTCAAATTAATTTTGTTTGAAGATTCTTTGGAAAATTCGAAACTCCCAGTGAGATAATTGGTACACTCTGGGGAGTCACAGAACTGAGCCCCTGAACCTGATTGCTGCTTGGATGTCCCCACTAGCAGAGAGAGTGCCCTGCTTTGTCTTCCCCTAGGGTAGTGCAGTCATTATGCCAGCTCTGTGGGGAACCTTCTAGTTTTTCCTTTTAACTACCTCATCATTGGACCTCACAACCACTAACCTATTTATTATGACAATAGAAAAATACTGATGTGGACCATGAAGACCAAAATGGGAAATATTTTTACAAGTGGGCAGAGTAAGCAGTCGTTTTTTATGATGTGATTTATGAGCCATTAAATGCCTTCTTGCATAAAGTGTCTCTCTTTTCTAGTCTTGCCCCAGTGTTAGAAAATCCTTTGCCTTTTAGAGGGTTATTTCTTACTGATGGAAGTTCCATGTATTTTAAGAAATCTCTTTAAGGGGCCAGGTTCCTTAGGCATATAAATTCTTTCAAGAAATCATTATCAATGACTAGTGTTACAAAACCTCAATTGCTATCTTTAAAATATTTTTCACAAACTGTGGTAGGCTAAAAAAAATAATATCCCCCCAAAGATAATTTCATTTATTACTTCTTTGTGGTGTGTGTGCATGAGAGAGAGAGAGAGAGAGAGAGAGAGAGAGAGAGAGAGAGAGAGAGAGAGAGAATAGCAGCATCAGCATCAGCACACCTTTCGAAGTAGAAGGACAATTTACAAGAGTCAGTTCTCTCCTCCCACTGTGTGGGTTCAGGGACTTAAACTCAGGTTGTTAGGCTTGAGGGCATGCACCTTTACCCACTAAGCTTTCTCTGCCCCAGCAAAGATGTTTACATTTTACTTCTCAGACATTCAGACATTACATGCTTGGCAAATACTAGAGAATGGCAATATCAGATGAAATTAAGATTACCCATCAGTTCATGTGGATAAGAAAGTTATTTTCAAATAGCTGGCATGTTTCTTGTAACCACACAAAAGGTCTTTAAAGTACAAAAGAGTGACAGATGCAATATTCTAGGACACAGCTCATCTTTGTGGAAAGAATGGGGCCATAAACCATGGAGTTCAGACATCCTACCAAAGCCAGGACACAGACTCTTCTCTAAAGCTGCAAGAGAGCCCCATTAGAACTTTTAAGTTAATTTCACACAACCAATTTTGAACTCCTGATCTTACAACTCTGAGATAAGACATTTATATAGTTTTAAGGTAGTAGATAATGGGAATTTGTTCCAGTTGCAGTGAAAACCAATGCAAAAGGAGATGGGAACAGGCCAGTTTTTCAAATATGCAGTCCAGTACCCAGCAAAATGGGTGAGTGGCGGGGGTGCGGTGGGGTGGGGAGGGCTGGAGCTAGCACAACAGAAAATAAGCACAGTGAAGGAACACTGAGGGGTGATTCTGTGAAGCATGGGAAGGATTGGAGTGCTGAGAAGATGCACAGTTTATGGTTATTGAGAGATGCAAGGACTGATCCAAAAGAGAAGAGATTGGTAGACAGGAGGAAGTCTGTGGCATCGCTTGATCATCCCTAATGCAAAGACCCCACACCTACAACACACACTGAAGTGGCTCGACACTGAGATTTTGGAGCATTTTGAATTTTAGAATTTTAGAGAAGGGATCTTCAACTGGTAAAAATCTATGTCATTATTCTCAAACTTAAAAAGAATATATGAAATCTGAAAAGCTTCTGGCCCCAGGCCTTACTCCAGCTTGTAATGATTTTCCATTGCTGTGTAGTGAAATTACTGCAAGCTTAGAGACTTACAGTAACACATTTATCATTTCACAGTGTGCTCTGGTTTAGGAGCCTGGAATTGCCCAGCTGAATCTGCTGGTGGCCTCATAACTGACAACTGAAGGCACATAGTCTGTTCTGCTCTATATGCTCATCAGAGGAGAAGGCAATTTCATGCTCAGTCATGTTGGTAGGAGTTATCCTTATGGTGGTATCGCTAGAGACCATCCATCCATCCATCCATCCATCCATCCATCCATCCATCCATCCTAGTGCCAGGGACCAAACCACTGACCTTGTACTTCCTGGGAATCCTCAGACTCTCTAAAGACCCTGACTTTTGGTGGTTATTTTCTGGAGAGCAACTTCACTTCTTAGAAGCCCACAAATTCCTTCATACAAGGGTCTCCCCAGTACAGCAAGTCACAAAGTAGGCATGGGGAAGTCATGCCAATGTATTTGTGATGTACTGTATTAATCCTTAGGAACAAGTCCAGGGGTCTTCTCCAGTACTCAGGGAAGGGATTAACAAAAACATAGACACCAGGAAATGTGAATCATTGGAGCTTAACCCCGTTTGTTTGTTTGGTTTGCTTGTTTGTTTGATTTTTTTTTTTTACCACTAATACCACTCAAACTTGTTGTATATCTTTATCCAGTTTATGTGCCTTTAGGAATCTTGTTACTACTGCCAATGGCTTGTCTCACAATACAATGGTAGAACTGGGTCCTGCGGTGGGCGCCCGAGCCACAGGTGAGTCTGGGCGCTTCTCTGCCCCTCCCCCTTCAACTTCCCCCATCAACCCCTGCTCACTTCTACATGAAACCTCTCCCCCAGACAAGATGGATCTGCCCAGACCAGAAGGCCCACCCTGAGTCTGGACACACCTCACCCCTGTCTATACTCTCCCCTCTGCTATCCTGCTGCCGCCAGAGGCTGAGCCCTTTGCCTGCCACCAGAGAGAGGGAGAAACCCCACCTGCACTCACTGGAAGAAGGGATGGGAAGAAGACAGAGTAAGAACACATTCAGCAACAGGAAGACCAACATGACACCATCAGAATCTAGGGACTTCACACCAGCAAGATCTGAAAAGCCCAACACAGAGGATGAAGAAGAGATGGACCTCAAAAATTATCTTAGGAAGATGATAGAGACCTTTAAAGAGAAAACAAGAAAATCCCTTAAAGAAATAGAAGAAAAAACAAGCAAAAAAAATTACATGAAATGGAGGAAAAGATGTTACGATAAATCTTTCCACCAAAAGCCGCCTGAGCCCCACCGCCACGTGTGAGCTTTACATCAGCCGCCAGCCCGAGTTAGGCCCAAATACACAGAAACTTGTATTAGGTTCAAAGCTGCTTGGCCAATTACTAGGATTCCTCATCTGTTCGCTCAGTCTTAACTATCATAAACCTATATATTTTATAAGACTTATCTTATCGGACACCTTATTGGTGTCCCTCCTTGTCGGTGGATCACATTGTGCTGCTGGAGCAGGAGTGGAGGGGAAAAGAGAGATGCTTCAGGTTTCTCCTACTTTAAATCTGAGTCTCCTTGCTATGTCATTTCCTGCCTGGATCATCATTTATCTACTACATTTCCCAGAATCCTCTTTGACTCCTAGTCCCGTTTACTTGCTGTCTCATTGGCCAAACAGTATTTTATTTAACAATCAATAAGATAAACATATACAGTACATTCCCCATCAAGAAGGCAAACCAAAAAATTCAAGAAGTAAACAAATCTCTTAAAGGATCTAAAGAAAGCCAAGAAAAAACTACCAAACAAGTGAAGAAGCATTCGAAACAGTTCAAGGCATGAAAGATGAAACAGACACAATAAAGAACACAATGCTGGAAATAGAAAGGCTGGATAAATGATCAGGAACTAAAGACGTGAGTATAACCAATAGAATTCAAGAGATGGAAAAGAGAATCTCAGTTGTTGAAGATTCGCTAAAGGACATACAGACATCAACCAAAGAAAATCTCAAGTCCAACAAGTACCTAACAAAAAATATCCAGGAAATATGGGACACCGTGAAAAGGCCAAACCTAAGAATAATAGGTATAGAAGAAGGTGAAGAAATACAGCTCAAAGGTACAGAAAACATATTCAACAAAATCATAGAAGAAAACTTCCCAAACCTACAGAAGGGTATGCCTATGAAAGTACAAGAAGCTTCAGAACACCAAATAGACTGGACCACAAAAAGAAGTCCCCTTGACACACAATAATCAAAACAACAAACCTACACAATAAAGAGAAAATATTAAGAGCAGCAAAGGAAAAAGGCCAAGTAACATATAAAGGCAGACCTATCAGAATCACACTCGACTTCTCAATGAAAACTTTGAAAGCCAGAAGGTCCTGGATAGATATCCTACAAACACTAAGGGAGCATGGATGCCAACCCAGACTACTGTACCCAGCAAAACTTTCAATCACTATAGATGGAGAAAACAAGATATTCCATGACAAAACCAGACTTAAACAATACATATCCACAAATCCAGCACTACAGAAAGTTCTGGAAGGAAAACTCCAACCCAATGAAGATAACTACACTCAAAAAAACATAGGCAATAGATAATCCAATTTTACCGGACACAAAAAGAAATAGGAGGGCGAAATACACACACAATGACACCACCAATAAATCCGAAACAATCAAGAACCAACAATCAATGGACATTAAATGTCAATGGTCTTAACCTGCCCATAAAAAGATACAGACTGACAGAATGGATACGAAGACAGAATCCATCCTTCTGCTGTATATAAGAAACACATCTCAACTTCAGAGACAGGTGTTACCTCAGAGTAAAGGGTTGAGAAAAGATTTTCCAATCAAATGGGCCCAAGAAACAAGCTGGTGTAGCAATCCTAATATATAACATATTAGACTTCAAACTAAAATCAATCAAAAGAGATGAAGAAAGGCATTTCACACTCATCACAGGAAAAGTCCATCAAGAT
This sequence comes from Cricetulus griseus, assembly GCF_003668045.3. Taxonomy (NCBI): domain Eukaryota; kingdom Metazoa; phylum Chordata; class Mammalia; order Rodentia; family Cricetidae; genus Cricetulus; species Cricetulus griseus. Next base: position 23,619,389 of record NC_048598.1, read on the forward strand.
GAAATCTCAATTCTGAACATCTATGCCCAAAATACAAAGGCACCAACATTTGTAAAAGAAACATTATTAAAGCTCAAGCCACACAAAACATACACACTTATAGTAGGAGGAGACTTCAACACCCTGCTTTCACCACTAGACAGGACCAGCAGACAGAAAGGATCTAACAGAAGTTATGTCCCAACTGGGTTTAACAGATATCTATAAAACATTCCATCAAAACACAAAAGAATATACCTACTTCTCAGTGCCACATGGAACCTTCTCTAAAATTGACCACATACTTGGCAACATAGCAAACCCCCAAAGACACAAAATAATTAAAATAACCCCCTGTATCTTATAAGATCACCATTCTTTAAAGTTAGAATTCAACAGCAATACAAATTGCAGAAAACCTACAAACTCGTGGAAATTTAATAACATCCAATTCCACCATTCCTGGGTTGAAGAAGAAACAAAAAAAGAAATCAAAGACTTCTGAGAATTTGAGGAGAATGTAGACACAATATACTCAAACTTATGGGACACTCTGAAAGCAGTGCTAAGAGGAAAGTTCATAGCACTAAGTGTCTGCATGAAGAAACTGGAGAAAAGTCACACTAGAGAATTGACAGAACAACTGAAAGCTTTAGAGCAAAAAGAAGCAAACTCACAACGGAGGAGTAGATGCCAGAAAATAATCACACTGAGGGCTGAAATCAATAAAGTCGAAACTAGGAAAACATTACAAAGAATCAATGGAACAAAGAGTTGGTTCTTTGAGAAGACCAACAAGATAGACAAACTTCTATCCAAACTAACCAAAAGGCAGAGAGAGACCATGCTAATTATCAAAATCAGAAACAAGAAAGGGGGATATAACGACGGACACTGAGGAAATCCAGAGAATCATCAGGTCATACTTTGAAAACCTGTACTCCACAAAATTCGAACATCTAAAGGAAATGGACAATTTTCTGGATAGATATCACTAATCAAATAGAAGCAGTTATCAAAAGCCTCCCAACCAAAGCCCAGGGCCAGATGGCTTCACTGCAGAATTCTACCAGAAATTCAAACAAGAGCTAATACCAGTACTCCTCAAAGTGTTCCACACAATAGAAGCAGAAGGGTCATTGCCAAACTCTTTTTATGAGGCTACAATCACTTTGATACCCAAGCCATACAAAGATGCAATTAAAAAAGAGAACTAAGGACCAGTCCCTCATGAACATCGATGCAAAAATACTCAACAAAATATTGGCGAATCGAATCCAAGAACACATCAGAAAAATCATCCACTATGATCAAGTAGGCTTCATTCCAGGGATGGAAAGATGGTTCAACATACAGAAATCCATCAATATAATCCACCATATAAACAAACTGAAAAAGAAAAGCCACATGATCATCTCACCAGATGCTGAAAAAGCCTTTGACAAAATCCAACATCCTTTCATGATAAAGATCTTGGAGAGAACAGGAATAACAGGAACATATCCAAACATGATAAAAGCAATGTACACCAAACCAGCAGCCAACATCAAACTAAATGGAGAGAAACTCAAAGCGATTCCTCTAAAATCAGGAACAAGACAAGGCTGTCCTATCTCTCCATATCTCTTCAACATTGTACTTGAACTTCTAGCTAGAGCAATAAGACAAGAAAAGGAGATCAAAGGGATACAAATCAGAAAGGAAGAAGTCAAACTTTCACTATTTGCAGATGATATGATAGTCTACATAAGTGACCCAAAAACTCTACCAGGGAACTCCTATACCTGATAAACACCTTCAGTAGAGTAGCAGGATACAAAATTAACTCAAAAAATTCAGTAGCCCTACTATATACACATGATAAATGCAATGAGAACGAAATCAGGGAAATATCTCCCTTCACAATACCCACAAGCAACATAAAATATCTCGGGGTAACACTAACCAAAAAAGTGAAAAACCTGTACAGTAAGAACTTTGAGTTTTTAAAGAAAGAAATTAAAGAAGATACCAGAAAATGGAAATATCTCCCATGCTCTTGAATAGGTAGGATCAACATAGCAAAAATGGCAATCTTGCAAAAAGTAATCTACAGATACAATGCAATCCCCATCAAAATCCCAACACAGTTCTACAGACCTTGAAAGAATGATACTCAACTTTATATGGAAAAACAAAAAACCCCAGGATAGCCAAAACAACTCTGTATAATAAAGGATCTTCTGGAGGCATCACCATCCCTGACTTCAAGCTCTATTACAGGGGCATAGTTCTGAAAACAATTTGGAATTGGCACAAAAATAGACAGATAGACCAATGGAATGGAATTGAAAACCTTGATATTAACCAAAACACCTATGACCACTTTAGTTTTTACAAAGATGCTAAATCTATACAATGGAAGAAAGATAGCATCTTCAACAAATAGTGCTGGCACAACTGGATTCGGACATGCAAAAGATTGCAGATAGATCCATATCTGTCACCATACACAAAACTTAAGTGCAAATGGATCAAAGATCTCAACATAAATCCAGCCACACTGAATCTTCTATAAGAGAAAGTGGGAGATACCCTTGAACGAATTGGCACAGGAGACTACTTCCTGGACATTACACTAGTTGCACAGACATTGAGATCTGTAATTAATAAATGGGACCCCCTGAAACTGAGAATCTTCTCTAAGGCTAAGGACACAGTCTGTAAGACAAAACAACAGCCCACAGAATGGGAAAAGATCTTCACCAACCCCACATCTGACAGAGGGCTGATTTCCAAAATATACAATGAACTCAAGAAGTTAGCCACTAAAACACCAAACAATGAAATTAAAAGGTGGGTTGCAGAAATAAATAGATAATTTTCAACAAAGGAAGCTGAAATGGCTGAAAGACACATAAGAAAGTACTCAAAATCCTTGGTCATCAGAGAAATGCAACTCAAAACAACTCTGAGATACCACCTCACACCTGTCAGAATGGCTAAAATCAAAAACACCGATGACAATCTATGCTGGAGAGGATGTGGAGAAAAAGGAACACTCCTCCATTGCTGGTGGGAGTGCAAACTTGTAAGACCACTTTGGAAATCAGTATGGCAGTTGCTCAGGAAAATGGGAATCAGTCTACCACAAGATCCAGCAATTCCTCTCTTGGGCATATACCCAAATAATGCACATCCATGCAACAAGGACATATGTTCAACCATGTTCATAGCAGCATTGTTTGTAATAGCCAGAACCTGGAAGCAATCTAGATGCCCCTCAACTGAAGAATAGATAGAGAAAATGTGGTACATTTATACATTGGAGTACTACTCAGCAGAAAAAAGCAATGGAATCTTGAAATTCACAGGCAAATGGATGGAACTAGAAGAAACCATCCTGAGTGAGGTAACCCAATTACAAAAAGACAAACATGGCATGTACTCACTCATTACGAATTTTAGTCATAGAGCAAAGGATTACCAGCTTACAATCCTCTTCACCAAAGGAACTAGGAAACAAGAAGGACTCTAAGGGAAAAATTCATGGACCCCAGGAATGGGAGGGGCTGGGATCTCCTGAGCTAATTGGGAGCATGAGGTTAGGGGGAGGGAGCTGCCAGAACAAGAGGAGCAGAAGAGGAGAGGACTGGAGGAAATGGAGGAGCAGAAATATTGAGTTGGAAGAATAGAGGAGAGCAGGATGATAGATACCATAAAGGGGGAGCCATTATAGGTCCTAGGAGAGATCTGGCACTAGGGAGATATCCAGAGACCTACAAGGATGACACAAACTGACAATCTAGGCAACGGTGGAGAGGATACCCTAAATGCCCTTTCCCTATAATGAGACTGTTGACTACTTTATGCCATCATAGACCCCTCTTCCAGTGGCTGATGGAAGCAGAGGCAGACACCCACAGATATACACTGAACTGAACTCTGGAACTTAGTTGTCCAGAGGGAGGAATGAAGATCAAACGGGGCAGTACCAGGCTGGTGAAACCCACAGAAACAGCTGGCCTGAACAAGGGGGAGCACATGGACCTCAGACTGCTGTCTGGGAGGCCAGTACAGGACTGATCCAGACCCCTGAACGTGGATGTCAATTAGGAGGCCTCTGCACTCTATGGGTCACCTGGTAGTGGATTAGTAATTTTCCCTGGTGTAAAAAGGGACTTTGATAGCCCATCCCACATGAAGGTATGCTCTCTCAGCCTGGACACATGGGGGAGGGCCTAGGCCAGGCCCAGGATGATGTGGTAGATGTTGGGGAGCCCCCAACGAGGGCCCTATCCTGCCTGGGGAGTGGAGGGTAGGTGGGGTGGGGGTTAGGTGGGGGGTAAGGGGGAAGTTTGGGAGGAGCTGAGGGAGAGGGAAAAGGGATTGACATGTGAAGCAAGCTTGTGCCTAATTTGAACTAATAAAAAAATTTTTAAAAAAAAGAATCATAGAACTGATTCTTTCAAGAATTTCAAGAAACTCAAAAATTATGTGTCTTTCAAAATGACAGCTAATACAGTCTAAGTGTTGTTAGGAAAGGCCAGGTCTTAATTGGTGCTCCACAGACAGTGATTGCTAGAACCCAGGCAAGTTACTAATCACACCACAACTACCGGTAATAAACTCTTTCTTACAGACACAGTAGGGGAAATGTCAAGCTCCCCACCTGTCTATGAATCTCTAACCTCTTAAGAGACTTTCTTGGTGCCAATTTTCAGAAAAATGATAGGTGCTCAACTCATTTATTGGTCTCAGGCTGCTAGATTCTGGAACAACAACAGAACGCTAGAGATGGTGACATGTCCTCCACCCATATAATGGGTGAGACTTAACTAAGTGTGTCCCTTCTTTTCTCCATCCTCAGTCACACAATCCTTCATTGGGATTCCTTCCCTTGCCTCTAGCCACTCAGGAATCAGGGACAGCCTCCCTGCATGCGCATGCCTTGAACTCATCAACCCCATGACATGGAACCTGCCTCCTCCTTTGGAATCTGTGATATGAGAACCCCCACTGTGCCACATGGGCCTGCACTCTCCCCAAAGTCCCTGCCATTGTCAGGACCCAAAATATAATATTTTGGAATTGGCCTCAGCTCCATTCCAGGAGTTTGTCCCTCCCATTGTCTTTTAGATGTCGGCTGGTTACCTCTGCATGGCCTGGCCACAGTGGGGAATGGCTTGTAGTTGGTATAACAAAAGACCTAGGTCCTGGGCATGGCTATGCCCACCCTGAAGGTTAGTGAGTACCTGCTGTTCTAGGATTCTCTTAAGGAATATAGGAAATATTTGATATCAGCTCTATCCATGATGACAGATGTCTTCTCCAAGTACCCCCACTCTTGGAAAGTTATTTAAGACAATGTTGAAATAAACCGTGGTCCCCAGTATGGACTGAGAGCCCTCCTGAGATGACAAGACGTCTCTGCCTTGTCCTTAATGCCATTGGATAGCTAGCACTTCCCTCACCTATACTCCCCCACTTGGGGTCAGACCAATGGCTGTTAGGCTGGTTCTAATCACATCCCCAAAGATATCAGTCTGGAATAGATGGCCTCTGTAGCATGGGACTGATACAGGCCAGACCCTGGCATCTGTCACGGTGTTTGTCTATCTCTGGTGTTGACTGAACTCACTTCAGAGACCCTGACATGCTGTTGTCTTTCTGTCCATGCCATTAATAACTGAATTTCTTACCCAAATGATGACCTGTCTCAGTGCGCCTCTTGAGGACCAAACCTGAAGCCTTGTGATGATGTACCCCATACAAAGGTGAACTGGATAGAGTCTCACTCTACACTGCCCCCATCTCTCACTTCTTTTCTTTTATGCCCAGCCCCTGACTTTTTCTTTCAGCTCTTTCATTCCCTGAGAATTATGTAGACTGTCCATCTCTTTCTCAGAGTCAATAGTTTTCTAGATTGAAAAACAGTAACATATGCTCAACTCCCTAGACAGCTCCTTGGGTAAAGTGGGTATCTCTGTCCATATGGCAAGTAGAACAGCACAGAGGTTCTTTCTATGGGTGTTATTGTTGGACCTTTAGTTTTGTGATACTGCGATTCAGCCCAGCAGATCTTGAGTTTTCAATATTAAAATAGAGCTCCCAAGACACATTTTAAGTTAATATTTGTGGTCTAAGTTTAGCATATTAAGAAGACACTTGTTTAAAGAACCTTTTATGTAAGAAAAATAAAACAAATCTGCAAATATGATTAATCAATGAGATGTCTGTTTCTAATTTCTCATGTAAACAGGTTTTGTGGGAAACAAGAGACACCTCTAATATCCACTGACCAGAGAAGTCCCTTAAAGTTTGTTGAGTGAGTACTCAATTGAATTAGGATTCTGTCTCATTATCATAAACAGTCATTCCTGGGCTTTACCCAATGAGGGGAGGGTGATCTCAGCTTCCCACACAGCTTGGTATTGATATGTTCTATGTTATTTTATGTGAAGCAAGATCCACACTGACTTGTAGAAACCATGAAAACTATGTGGAAGGTGTTAATGAGAAAAGAAAAAGTAGCTGGGCTTAATTGAACTTCTTCACATTCTGCAAGATTATGCGCTGAGTTTGGATTGGTGGTGCTCATTGTGTTATTTCTGCAGTCTAGGAAGGGGGAGTTGGTTTTCAGCAGAGCGTATCTATCATATTTTGATAACTCTTCCTCACCCTCCTTTTGTATTGCAGGTATCAAGTTACTATAGCCAGAAGCTTAAATTAACTTGGACCTTGTCAGATAAGCCATGTGAAATCAGGAGTAAACACATACAACCTCAATGATAGTAAAAACAGAATGAAATGCTTCTCTGTGTGTGCATTTTGAGTGTGTTATATATGGTGTGTGTTTGTGAGTGTGTGTGTTCTGTTTGTGGTATGTATGCATGGTGTGTGTGTGTGTGTGTGTGTGTGTGTGTGTGTGTGTGTGTGTGTTATGTTTGCTGTGTGTGTATATGACATATGTAGGGATGTGTATGCATATATATTGTGTGTTTGTGTTGTATATATGTGTGGGTGATATGTGTATGCACGTTATGTGCTAGGTATTCAGTTGTGATGTGTACATGTTGTATGTGAACGTGTGTGTGATCCTAAAAAGTACATGGACGAACTGAGTGAACATGGTGAAGACATCATTCTTAGTTAATATGCTATTGCCCTGGGAAGACACCATGACTACAGAAGCTCTTATAAAGAAGAGCATTTAACTGGGGCTGGCTTACAGCTCAGAGTTTCAGTCCATTATTGTCATGTGGGAAGCTTGGCAGCACACAACAAACATTGTACTGGAGAGGTAGCTGAGAGTTCTACATCTGGATCAATAGGTAAAAGGGAGAAAGTGTAAGGCACTGGGCTTGATTTGAGCTTCTGAAACCCCAAGGCCCAGTGACACACTACCTCCAACAAGGCCATACCTACTCCAGCAAGGCCACACCCCTTAATGCCTATCCTTAAGCATTCAAATACATGAGCTATGATGGCCAATATTTATCAAACCACAACAACATACCTCTTAGGCCAAAAAGTCAAATTTTCTCTTAAACATGGAGTAGGTGATTCAGGAAGGTGGGATGCTTTTTGGACAGTTAACACAGGAACTGGAAATTGTATAAGGCAAAGACTCACAAAAAATAAGAACAAGGAGGTTCAGAATCAGTAAATTACAGAATTTGTAAATATTTTTGTACTCATTAGTTTCAAAAGGGATTTTGTGGTGACACTCCATTATCTAAGCTAACAGACTATGAAAGGGACAATTTAAATAAATATACTATTATTTTACTATCTATACATACTTTTTTCTTCTAAAATAAATTGAGAAAAAGAAGTGCATCATTGAAACCAGGGCTACAGGCAACTCTCTGCATGAAACTCTAACAAACCAGGTAACCATTGTCTTAGTCACTTCTCTTTCACTCTCTCTGAGTTGATCTGATAGAGCAAAGGTGGATGCCACAACCCAATCTGATGTGAACTTGGCCTCCATGGAACATTTCATGGATCATTGTTAATTTCTAAAGGGGTTCTTCAGGTTTGAGGCAACATTGATTGCTTTAAAATAATAATGTCTAGTTGGATCATGGTTATTATTCAACTAGTCTACTGCTTTCTAGCAGTCTACCAACTATACCCCGGGAATGAGAAATAAAGTCATTAGCAGGTGGTTGTGGAATTTCAGATTTCCAGGAGTTTGAGATTGGCTGTGTCTGGGTCTGGCACCTGTTACCTTTACATACACAGAACATAGTCATATAAAGAACTTCAAAAAAAAAAAAAAAAAAAAGGGCTAGACTACCGGCCTAGAGAACACAGTGAATGGTGAAGTCCTCTATTGTTTGCGACCTAAACTAAGAATGGTAACAAAAATGTGATACATATACTCAATGGGATTTCACTCACATGTAAAAAATTATGAGACTATTAAATTTGGGGTGGATCTGGAAATTATTATAATAATATTAGCAAAGTACTTTAGACTCATACCTCTGCCTCACATGTACATCCTGGTTTTTTGGGAATTATATGCATGTGTATATGTGTGTATGATCATGGGCATAGATTATGGAACTAGAAAGGGAACCACCCAAAGGGGAAAGAGAATGTTGAGGATGCAGAGAGATACAGCAGGACATATGTAACATAGAAGTAGGAAGAAGGTGACTAGGAGTGCTTGGGGACAAAGAGAGACAGCGAGATGAGGGAGAAGAGGAAGGAAGAAAGTCAATAAAGTCAAATTATGTTTGAAAAATGGCATAGGAAAACAATATTTTGCATGTTAATTTAAGAAATTAAGAAAAACTAATAGATAATAGGGAAAGTAAAATTTTACACTAAAAAGTGACTTTTAAAAATGCCTCATTTTGTGATCATTGGTAAGCATCTTCCCATTCATCCTATTGCCAACTCTTCAATTACAGCATGAATTTCATTGCATTGATAGGGATTTGAGCATTTTCTTCCTTTTTATCTAGGAGGATTGGTGAGGGCAGGGATTGAGTTATTTCTGAACTCTGGGTGTACATCAGCAAAATGGTAGTATGCTATTAAACATTTCTGTGACTCATTTGTCCTTATAAATATGAAAATGGAGAGCAATGGGCAAATGAGGATTTTTAAAAACACAATTAAGTTTTATTCCACTGGAGAATGTTATGAATACTGTACCATGTGCTAAAGATTTCCCCCTGGGCTCTCTTCAGCACACGATTTCACCTGTGGAACCTGCAGCCCTAGTGCTGGATGAGCACTGCTCTTGGAGAATCTCTGGAGATTGGAACACACAAAGGATTGTGTTCAGAAAGCTTGAGTAGAAGAGCAAACTTGTTTGAGTTATTAAAAATGCCAGGACAGAAGTAACTTAAGGGAAAAAAAAGGCTTTATTCGGAGGGGTATAGTCCACCGTGACGGGAAGGACAGGAGCAAACACTGAGTGATGACAGTCACTTTGCTTCAGCTGTCAGAAAGCAAAGAATGAACAGGACACATACAGGCTGAGCTATAAAGCATCAAGCCCCACACCCTGGTGATCCATTTCTTCCAAGCAGGCTTTACCTTCTAAGGGTTCTACAGCCTTTCCAAATAGCATAGCTCTCTGGGGAATATGTGTTTGACCATAAGCCACCCACCTCCCTGCACACTGCCCCTCGAGGTGCTACTCCATCAGAAAAATCTGGAACCTAAGACAGTATGATTTAAAAACAGTAGCAATGGTGTCATCAATAAATTATAAGCTTTCCTTCAAAATAATGTTTTATTTATTTTAATACAAACTAGGTATTTTTGAAAGAGTGCTGTTTCTGTATTGAGCACTTTATTTGGTGTATCTCTTTTAAGATATCCATCAAGACATGACGAATATATGTTATCACAGGATAGAACTAGCATTAGCATACCAAAAGTGAGGAAGAAAGAGACTGAAATATGGAGAAAAAATTGCTAACTTTTTAAAAATTTATTTCTTTTTTATTAGTTCAATTTAGAAACAAGCTTCCTTCACATGTCAACCCCTTCTCCCTCTCCCCCCTCCTTCCAACCTCCCCAGCCCCTGGCCTGACACCCACCCCATCCACCCTCTGCTCCCCAGGGAGGGTAGGGCCCTCCACAGGGCTTCTCAAATTCCACCACATCATCCTGGGCCTACCTAGGCCCTCCCTCATGTGTCCAGGCCGAGAGAGCATCCCTTCATATGGGATGGGCTCTCAAAGTCCCTTCTTAGACCAGGGAAAAATACTGATCCACTACCAGGGGACCCATAGTGTGTGGAGGCCTCCTCATTGACATCCAAGTTCAGGGGTCTGGATCAGTCCCATGCTGGCCTCCCAGACAGTAGTCTGGGGTCCATGTGCTCCCTCTTGTTCAGGACAGCTGTTTCTGTGGGTTTGTGTGGGGACTGGCCTGGTCCCAAACTCTTTAATCTTCATTCCTCCCTCTCTGCAGCTGGATTCCAGAGTTCAGTTCAGTGTATATCTGTGGGTGTCTGCCTCTGCGTCCATCAGTCACTGGATGAGGGCTCTAGGATGGCATATAAAGTAGTTATCAGTCTTACTATAGGGGAAGGGCATTTAGGCTGTCCTCTCCACCATTGCCTAGATTGTCAGTTCATATCATCCTTGTAGATCTCTGGAAATCTCCCTAGTGCCAGATCTCTCCTAAGACCTATAATGGCTCCCTCTGTTATGGTATCTCTCATCCTGCTCTCCTCTCTTCTTCCCCCAACTCAACCTTTCTGCTCCTCCATTTCTTCCTCTCCCCTCCTTTTCTCCTCCTCACATTCTGCCAGCTCCTTCTCCCCTACCCTCATGATCCCAATTAGCTCAGGAGATCCTGGCCCTTCCCATTCTCCAGGGTCCATGAATTTTTCCCTTAGAGTCCTTCTTGTTTCCTAGTTCCTTTGGTGATGTGGATTGTAGGCTGGTAATACTTTGCTGTATGTCTAAAATTCATATATGGGTGAGTACATACCATGTTTGTCTTTTTGTGACTGGGTTACCTCACTCAGAATGGGTTTTTCTAGTTCCATCCATTTGCCTGTGAATTTCAAGATTCCATTGCTTTTTTCTGCTGAGTAGTTCTCCATTGTATAAATGTACCACATTTTCTCTATCCATTCTTCAGTTGAGAAGCATCTAGGTTGCATGTACCCAAATAATGTACGTTCATACAACCAGGACATATGGTCAACCATGTTCATAGCAGCATTGTTTGTAATAGCCAGAACCTGGAAGCAACCTAGATGCCCCTCAACTGAAGAATGGATAGAGCATTGCTAACTTTATGTCCATGAACTATCTCCTGCTTAGACTAAAGAGTTAAGCCAAGGAGCCAGGCAAGATTGGAGTATCTTGAAGATAGCCCTAACTTTTGCACTGTGGTTTTTTCAGTTTTTATCTTTTTTTTTTGGTGCAGGATACAGTGTTTCTGTCTGTGTTACTGGAAGAAGTGTTTGCTAAGAGAAGCCATGGGTATGTATGTGTGTATGTGTATGTATGTATGTATGTATGTATGTATGTATGTATGTATATGCATTATTTAGTTTTGATTTTCCTCTGGACAATGAGTAAGAACTGAACTCATGTTGTCATGAGTAAACCTAGTAGTCTCTGATTGTTTCTGGGAAAAGTTATTAGAGTATTTTTGCTCTATGTGACCAATCAGAGAAAACAATAGCCAGGATTTAAAAGGCTCTGCTGTGAGAAAATGCTGGGACAGAAGTCATTGGCAAATGAGTTTGATTTTAGTGTTTCTAAACATTTTGATTTTCTCTCTCTCTCTCTCTCTCTCTCTCTCTCTCTCTCTCTCTCTCTCTCTCTCTTTCAGATAGGGGCTCAGAAGACAACAACTGTGATACAACTATGATTTATAATGTTGCTTATAAAGCAAGTTCTGTCCATTTCTTCCCTCCCATAGACCCCACAATTGCATTTTGGAATTGTGGAAGCAGGACAGATCAACTGCCTTTTGTTCTTTTCTTAGTTGGTTTTGCCTCAACAGAGGACTTATTGGAGCAGCAGGAAATAGCTAATCCTGGGGCAGGTAATGAATAAGCATGGATTTCTTGGTCCTGGTTGTAACCTTCTGTGCAGATGGGGTGAGCCTGGGGAAGCCAACCTGAGAGTGAAGGAGGCTAAAGAGAGACTGTTGGACAACAGAGGCTTGTCTGAGGATGCTCTGCCCAATTCTGCCTGGATCTGAGCAAACACCAGACAGCAAACTTTCAAGATGGCTCCTACCTGCAAAACAAAAAGTGAGCAAAGCAAAAAGAGTGTAGGAGATCTCTTTCTCTTAGGAACTTTGTACTCTGTAGGTCACAGAAGGCCCTTGGATATAAATGCATAAAGAAAGGGTTATTTATTTTTGTATGCAAACTACTGGCAGTATCTGCCTGCAGTCTTCCTCTGCTTCTATGGGTACTATCTGTACGTGAACTTACAAAACTACAGAGTCTTGCAAAATAATGTGTAATGAAATAGGAACAATACTGATAAGGTTGCTGGGACTAGATCTGACACTTGTCTAGTCCTCATCAAAGATGATGCTGAGATACAGGCAGGTGCTTCCTATTGAGCATGTGCTCTCTCTTCCACCTGGAGGAAGAGAATGAACCCATTCTAATGGCTTGAGAAGAATGTCTTTAAAGAGGATTAACTCAGTTGGCTCTCTGGGCAAAGATGATCTTTCTTCCATGCTGCTCCTACAGCTGGTGGAGCTGAGGTAAACATTCTAAACCATGTGATGATGAGGACGAAGTCCTGCTGAGCATTCAATTAATAGAATGAATCCTGCCATTAATTATTCAGATATATTTTTGTATCAACTCTGGATCATTTGCCTTTAGAACCTTTTAAAAAAGAGTGGAAAGCATAGCCTCTGTCTCCTTTAAGTCTTAACCATTGGAGTGCTGTAGTTACTGCATAACAACTCAGCTCTCACATTCATGGTATCATTTGCAATTAGGAAAATTGGGCTCCATTTAGGGGAACAGATCATTCAGATATCCATGCTGGTTAAGTGTGCAGAATCTGCAAGCTCCCAGAGAGTGGATCAGACAATGAACTTTATAAGAAATCAATGGAGGCAAAGTCACAGTAATCCCATAACTATGAGAATCCCACAAAGAAATCCAGGCAGAGAAAAATCTGTTCCATACAAAGTCAAACATTCTGGAAATTTCCAAAAGCCCAAAAACCTTCATCTACTATTTTTCTTAAGTCAATAAATGGCTTCTTCACCTAGCACCTTTTAGACCTTACCTCTTCATCACTCATCAAGTTCTATCTTTGCTTTTATAATTCATGCCTCTTTTCTAAATTTATTGTAGTGGTAGGGATGTTGCCTGCAATTTCCATAACCAGGTCTCCAGCATCTCCTCCTGTGATGAATTATTAGATAATGAGTGGCTGGATAGAGAATACTTTCTTTTGTTTTACTGTCCAACTGACACAAGAAGTCTAGTTTTCAGCCTAAACTATATCATGATCTAGACACCAAAAAGTGATCCCAGGATTGTGCTTGGTGGGGTTTATTGTCCAATTAACCATGTTTCACTTTTCCATCCAAAGAAATGAAAGACTCCCTAATCAATTTTCTTAGAGAAGAGTGGAGCAATTTCTGTGGAAAAATGCCAGCATACAGAGAACATCTCTGTTTCTTATGAAGCAGATAGAAATATCCTTTGATCTGATTGTCTGCATGCTTAGAAATTTCCAGAATAAAATAATTTTGTAAATAGGATGTTGCTTTCATTTCTTGCCAGTATACTAAGTCAGACTTTTAAGGAACACTTATTATTAATTCATTTATTAATTATTCTTTCTTAAACTCTCATCCTTAAATTGAATGATTTTAAGAGATATTATGCTCTGATTTTAAGAGATATTATGCTGCCTTCAGACTAGAAGGAAGAATCACAAGAAAACATATCTCCTATAATTTATTATGAGAATGATGCACGATTGGAATTTCCCCCCAAGAAAACCAATCATGACTTCTAACAAATAAATTTTCAATTTTTCTGAACTTACAATGCAGAAAAAGTTCTTAGTATGCTTTGTAAACCAAACATCCAGTCTTCATCACTGGTCATTCAAATGTCCTAAGGATGTTTTAATGTCTCTACACAATTACTTTCATATCAATGATTTAAAACTTTGACCAGATTCCAAATCATTTTATTTTAGGAATTTCATTGTTGATGTTGTGTTGGTGCTATCTCATGTCTGGTGGGTAACAATGTTTGTTGAGGATAAAGTTGATCAGGGATCCAGTCATTCTTATACTTTAATTCAATAACCCATTTTTATAGTGAGGGAACTTGCCCAGATGTTTACCCTCTACCCTGCTGTCTCAGTGCTGGTAGTTACTTAACTATGTGCTCTTAAGGACTAGGGATGTGGCTCAATGATAGATGGCTTACTAGCATGTACAAAGCCCTGGGTTTGATCTTTAAAACACACACACACACACACACACACACACACACACACACACACACACACACACACACACACAGAGAGAGAGAGAGAGAGAGAGAGAGAGAGAGAGAGAGAGAGAGCCTGATCTCCCTAGAATTTGGTGGCAATGACATGAGAAAGTGAATGTGGAAATAAACTATAAACTATGTTGATATAAAATAATTTTAAAAGATTTATGTTCATTGATTTTATTTGCGTGTGTGTGCGCGTGTGTGTGCGCGTGCGTGCGTGCGTGCGTGTGTGTGTGTGTGTGTGTGTGTGTGTGTGTGTGTGTGTGTGTGTGTGTGGGTGGGTGTGCAGGTGTCCACAGAAGCCAGAAGAGAATGTTGGATTCCTCAGAGGTGGAATTAGATGGTTGCTGTGAGCTGAGCAACATTGATGAGAGGAACTGACCTCAGGTCTTCTGCAAGAGCAGAGCACTTTTGTCCAATGACCCATCATCTCTTCAGCCCCTCAAACATTTTTCCATTAATATGTCAGGAGCATAGCAGTCACCCTTCCTTCTCCTCTGAGTATTACCCATGTACCAACTGAGAGTAGCTAGCTAATCCTCTGCAGACAGTTAAGTTGTTGTTCTTCTCTATGCATCAAGGGGAAGGATGCATGTCTTAGCAAACTAAAATTAAATGATCTCATATATTTTAAGTTCAGAGAAAGCAGTAGCCACAACAATATTAACTGGAACCCAGTGCAAAGAAACCATGAAAGACCAATTGGCTCTATTTGTTTCTAATGAGCAGAATTCTCATTCAGAATTAGTGTGTGTGTGTGTGTGTGTGTGTGTGTGTGTGCTTTCACTTTCTGTTCTTATTTCTAATGCCTTTGAATTATAATGAAAAGTCCCAATGCTGATAAAGTGATTTTAAAAAATATTATTTTCCTACATTAACTATATACATATATATACACACACATATATATAATAAAATGAAATATGAACAGTGTTGGATGAAATGCTTGATGTAATTTACTAATGCATTGAGAAATAGGGGTGTCACATCTGCAGCAGACGCATCATACAAGTGAAGAGCTTTGAATTACTGTAATGTGGGGCTTCTGTTAAGAGAGAAATATATGAGATGATTTTTAATTTGGATTTTTCACTTTCTTTGAATTATTTCAACCATACATGATGAACAATAGTACTTTATGACTATCTTTTAAATTTTTTGCATTTTTTATTTAATTTAAAATCAAATATTAAACCATAGCCTCCATTTGCACCATCTCTAGCATCCCCAAACTTTCCCAATGACAGTCATTGATGCCATGTCAGGACTAACTTAGGTCGTGAGTTGATCCTGAGAAGAGTGAAGGCATATTACCCATTAATATGCCTCAGCTGGTAGGACCCAGTGTTTGGCTTATGGTCCCAGAATGATAACTGAGAGTGCGATTAATAAATCCAAAACCTCTCCTTCATTGGCTTTCACCCCTCTTACCTCTTAGCAGCGGCACCCGTGTCTGTGTCAGCATCTTATTACCTTTCAGCTACCTTGATTTCATCACTTAGCACTTCACATCTCACTAGACAAGTGTTTGAAGATGAAGCCTTGACTACTTGAATAGAACTCCAAGAAACTAATGTATTACTCAGTTAACCTTTTTCTGGGAATCTTAGAAACTGTTTTTTATTGTTTTCACAAACTATCTGAAGCTCAATGCATGCTGTATCGCAGCATTGGAGGTGTAGAACATATCCCACTATCACAGGCCCCTCAGACTGCCAGTGGGACCCCCCTTTACCATTGTGGGAAAATGTATTTAAATGTACCTAACTCATTTATTGACTCAGTTAGTTCCCCACATCTTCCTGCTGAAGAATCGCCCAAGCTTTGTATGAGCTGTACTGCTCAGAGTGGAGACATCTTTCTTCCAAGTAGATTTATGGATGGATCCATGTTCACATTGCATGTGCTATCTTGGAAAATGTTCCTCAAGTATAGCTCTTATCCTTACCCTCCCAGTAAGTGGGATAGTGTCCACAATCTCACATTTTCTGCCTCTGGATTCTGCTGCTTCTACCCCAGATGACAATGGCATGATCATTGGTAGATTTTAAAAAGATATCTAAAAATACTGATTAGTAGCTTCAGTTTCTCAGGAGTTAGCTATTCACAAGTGGTTAAAATTCAAAACACTATATGAATCCACATAACATATGTCCACCGAAATATATCCTATGATCATATTTCTCTTAGTGGTCACCAATTTTCCATTTCTGAGCCAATCTTTAGCTATCACCATAACTCAGATACTTGTTGAATATTTACAGGAGACTTGCCAGTCACTGAAGATGGCTTCTCCCCTTAGAGGTTAAAATCACAAGAGATTTAATTTGGGAACCAGGTAAGTGAAGCTGGGAAGCTTTGGAGGAATGTGGGATGACAGTTCTAAGAAATATAAAATACAGGATGGGGAAGCAAATTTGCATACCACTTGTCCCTTAGAAAGGGATGTCTGTAGAGCTGGTTACCAAAAGTCAGCTGGTAAGACACAGATTTGATTACAGAGCCCAGCAGCAGATTGTGATATTTTTAAGAAGTACACACCTTTATTCTCCATACACTGAACTCTGATGAGTGACTAATCACTTTTGAATGCTTCATGAAGCTGAGCATACCTTGTTCAGATGCCCCATGAGTCTTGCTGGATCCCTGGGTTCACAGTCTGATGTTGCTTGGAGTGGAAAGTAGTTGTTTTGTCTCACAAAACTCTCTGAAGAATCTCCAGTGCTTTTCTCCTTATTCTATTCATGGGCATGTTAATGAATGAGTCAAACAACACTTCAACCCATTTGCAGTTACCCAAGAGGAAAAGAGAAAAACAATAAAGCAACCACCTAGTAAAGATTCCAAGAAACAAAGAAAGCCAATCTGTCTCTGGCATGGCTGAGATAAAGTTAAACTTTGAAATGCCCTTTCTTTTCTCCTGCTCAGAGCTAGAAGAGAACTACCCTGGAAGCCAGAAGACAGGTGCTCCCGGAATTTCGATACATGCCTGACAGGCCCACATTCATCATTTAGTCCACTATGAGAAATGGTGATCGGAGACTGATGTTATCAAACTGCTTAATCTCACTCTCATCACACTGCCTTTTCCTGAACCTTGCTACACAATGTTCCGGAAGAGAGATGGTCATTACATTTACCTCTGATGGCAGTTTCTGATCACCAGCAGCCAGGGTCTGTCTTGAGAAGGCTTGGGAAGTGTAAATGTATTTTTAGGTTAGATCACCCCTTTATCTTTTGATTATTCAGGCATTCAGTTGTTTGTATTTATTTACTCGAGAGTTATTTATTCAACAGCCATTCATTGATTCCCTTCCGTAGTCAATCACAGTTCTAGAGACTGAAATCTTAAAGTTCAGTTCTACAGTGAGTGAGGACATGGGTTAAAAAAAAAAAGAGGAGAGGGGAAAAAAGAAATGTTAGGGATTGAAAGGCAGGAGAGTATGTGTAAAGGCACAGCCTGAACCCTCTTCCTGAATGGGTTAAGGTGGTGCCACAAATCTCTCATTTCCAAGAACTGCATTTAATATATTATAGAGAAACTTCTTTTTTCTCTGTGGTTGGAATTCATGTCTGTTCTAGTTCATTTTCATGGTCAACTTGACACAGCATGAAAAGGGGAACCTCAATTAAAGAATTGAGTCAATCAGATTGGTGTCTGAGGCATTGTCTTGACTGATCATCAGCGAGGGCACCATTGAACTGCACCATTCCTGGACTGGTAGACCTGGGCTGTGTAAGAAAGGTAACTGAGTATCAGCCTGTAAGCAAGCTACTAAGCACCTTCTTCCATGGTCCCTGCTTCTCTCCTGCCTTGAGTTCATACCGTGACTTCCTTCATTGATCATTCGTGACCTGCCAGTGTAAGTTGAGTTTAGCTCTTTCTTCCCTAAGTTGATTTTGGACCAGAGTGTTTTATCACAACATTAGAGAACAGCTTAGGACAACTTCCTTTAAAAAAAAGTATAAGAATCTGTGCTTTCCCAGTAGGATAAGGGTCATCAGAAATTCTCCAAGCAATTGGCTCCTGGCAACCAATTTCTCTACCTGACTAAAATTCAAGTTAGAATTATGATCATCTTTACTATTGGAATTAAATGGCTTAATTTTGATGATGTTCATTTACTAGACTTTAACTTTAATTGCATGGAAAGCCAATTTTATATTCTTTAGTTTTAAATTTGAGACATGAAAAGCTTATAGTAAGTAAAAGTCAGTTAATGCTATTCAATTAAATGATTTTGTTTTTAGTAGCACTTATTTATTTGTGGATTTATTTTGTCTATATTAATAGGTTATTTACACAGGGATTAATATCATTGATTAAAGGACAATGCACATTAGTCTTTTAGTTGAATATAACAGTCAGATTAACTCTATAATTATTTTTCCTTCGGCATAGTGCATGTTGCTATGCAATCTTTTTTTTTTCTCACCAAGTTGCTATTAATATGTCTTGACAGGGTATTTTTTATGCCAGAAACCTTATTTTGTTGAATTATTTTATCACTTAGGAAATTGTTGTTTACTTAGATTGAAGAATTCCATAGTGTATAATAAGATGACAGAAGAAAGATCCAAGGATCATTGAATAAATTAAATGTGTCCAATGTCTACTATCTGGGTAGGGTCCTGCTGGGATTCCAGCAAGTATTTAAATTAGCAGAAGACATAGATGTATCCCTAAAATCTTGTATTCTATTATATAGCTTATACGTGTCTTTAAATATTAAATTTAGTGATTTAGAGTTGGTGTGTAGGCAAAATATTCTATAGTAAATTCTTGAGCTGAGTAAAACAATGATTAAAATTGAAAACTTTGGACTTCTAAAAATGTAATGAAAAGAATGTTAATTGTCTTAACTAGAGTTTATATTGCTGTGACGAAACACCATGACCAAAATGCAAGTTCTGGAAGAAGGGCTTATTTAGCTTACATCTCCCCATATCATTATTCATTATTGAAGGAAGGGAGTCAGTAGAGGAACTCAAGCAGTGCAGGAACCTGAACGAAAGAGTTGATGCAGAGGCCATGGAGGGATGCTACTTATTGGACTTCTTCCCTTGGCTTGCTCCACCTGATTTCTTATAGAATCCAAGACCACTAGCCCAGCAATGGAACTACCCACAAGGGACTGGGCCCTCCCCCATCAATCACTAATTAAGAAAATGCCTTAAAGCAAGATCTTATGTAAGCATTTTCTTGGTTGAGGTTCCCTCCTTTCATACAACTCTAGTTTGTATGCCAAGTTAATATAAGACTAGGCAGCATATTAATCTTGACTATTAATTTGATATGATCTGAAATCAACTAGAATTGTCTCTAAGCATACCTGGGGAGGGGGGATTGTCCAGATTAGCTCTGCCCTGGCCATCATTGTCAAGATTATCTTGATTCTTACTTGAGGTAGGAAGACCCACCTCCTTGGACTTGGGTACTGGACTACATGGGAGCATCCATCGCTCTCTCTTCCTGATTGCATACACAGTGCATCTAGTCAGTTTCTTCCTTTAGGCATCATGCTTCCTGTGCTGTGATGGAATGGACTCTCCTGGAACTACAATCCCTTACTCCTTTAGACTTTTTTTTCTTTTTTTATGGTGGAGTCAAGGTATGTTGTGACAAAGAGACAAGGAATGAACATAATGTGTGAGTGGGTTGTTATAGAAGAGCCTTTGGATACCCACTAAAACTTAGTAAGTAGAGGATAGCTTTGTTTTCATGCACATGAAGGTGAAAGAATGGAAATGAGGACATGGAGGCTAGGAAGGGCAATGCAATTCCACTCTGTCAGAAGTCTGGCTGGGCTCACTATTCCTCATATGGGAAAGTGTCTCACTCACTCCCTTGCTGAAATAACAGCCTTGTGTTTATCACCATACACCCGCCACTTTTCTGGACATAGTTAATTCATCCAGTAATACACTTTTCCCAGAAGGCCAGTCAGTCTACATCCAGGTTATGGATTGCCTTGGTGTGCAATGATGAGATAAGTCAATCAAAGTCTTTCTCTCTCAAACTTAAACTAACATATACCCTGTAAGGACAGTTATACATAGAAATTGAAACTGAAAAGATATGTCAGGATGGAAAGGTGTTGTAGGAGTCAATGGAATGAGAGTATATCAGCCAGATATATTTTGATCAAAATTATGATGGTAAAAATATTTATATTTTTTATGTCATACTCAAAACTGGTTCTACATCAATTTGTGCACTCCTATACACAAGACAGAAATTTATTTTGGGGTAGCTTATTTGGATTGAAGCAATAAAGAAAAGGTCATTTAAAGACACATCTCTGAGTAGCAGAGACATGTTTTCATGGGAACTTCTTAAAGAATATATGGAATGTCTACCAGAATTTTCCATTTGAAGAATGATGGGTAGAAACACTAAGTTACAGTTCATTGTCCCTATCATTTATGGATTATCTCTAGGGTGTTAACTGTCTACCTTCTTAGCAAATAACATAAGCAGCCAATGAAATTCCTTAGCTATTAGGGGAACTTCTAGATAAGAAAATGGACATGCTCCACATGGTTATCTGTCATGTCTATGGAAACATAAGCAGCATGGAGCATGTGGAAAAGAACACATTGGCCAGATAGAGAAGGTAACAAGTATCAATTTGAGTAAAGATATAGTCATCAGAATAGTTATGGCTATTGGAGAAATGATGCTACTTGTTACGATAAATCTTTCTGCCAAAGGCCACCGAGCCCCACTACCACATGTGTGCTTTATGTATGCCAGCCACCCGCCCGAGTTAGGGCCCAAATGAATACACAGAAACTTGTATTAGGTTCAAATGCTGCTTGGCCAAAGACTAGGATTCTCATCTGTTAGCTCAGTCTTAATTATCATAAATCTATATATTTTATAAGACTTATCTTATAGAGGATGCCTTTTGATGGCACCCTCTCTTGGCAGTGGCTCACATTGAGCCTCTGGAGGAGGCTTAGGGGAAAGGGGACACTTCCTGTTTCTCCTTGCTTAAATATGAGTCTCCTTGCTATGTCACTTCCTGCCTGGATCACCACTTCTCTACTACATTTCCCAGAATCCTCTTTGACTTCTAGTCCTGTCTAACTTGCTGTCTCAGTGGCCAAAAAGTATTTTATTCAATAATTAATAAGATGAACATCCATAGTACATTCCCCATCAGCTACTAATTAAGGCTATGGTGACTAGCAATGATTTACTTCTGCTTATGAGTTTTCTGCATTTTGGTGGTTCAACAAATGAGTCAAAATGTTCTATGCTAAGGACCATACTCCTACAATTTTGACATCTTGAGGATGGCATCAATCTTAATTTTGTCTAAAGAGTGAATTGTCCATTTTCTTTTACTATTACTGGTGAGGTGATACTGAATATGTTTCAGGGATTCCATGGCCTTTTTTCTTCTTCTTCACCATAATGATTCTGAAGTCCATATAGATCAGAAAATAATTGTGAATATTCTACTTGTAAGTATATACATCTTTATTATGCACTAGTGAATTAGCTAGATGAATTACAAAGTCCTATCAATCTCCTTAAGTCCTTGAAAATTAAAATTCTGTGTTTACTACCCAGGCATTAAGTTGTTTTAGTTGTTGGGGGTGGAAAGATGGCTAAGAGATTAAGACTGCAAACTACTCTTATAGAAGATGCAACTTTAGTTCCCCTCAACCACATCAGAAAACTCAGCAACTACCTGTAATTCCAGCACTAGATGTTCCAATGTGGTCTACAAGAGCATGCATACTCATATGCACAAACCCAAACATAGAAACACACATATACACAAAATTAAAATTAAAATTAATTATTTTGGTTGCACATAAGCTCTTTTCTCTGAGAATATGGATGATTTCCTATCGACAAATATAAGGTATAGCCAGAGATAGGTTTATAATGGTAGTTTATTTAGGAAAGGTACTCATGCAAGGGCAGACCAGAAATACTTCCAGTCCATGCAGCCTAGCCAGCAAGCAACTGAAAGAAAGCTGTGTGCTGGGCCCCTTGCTTCTTAAAACCTTGACCACACCCAGGTTGGTGTGGTCAGCAGTACCTGTGACCAAGCCCAAGCTGGTGTGGTCGGTGGTACCTCTAATTAGGCTTTCTCCCTACAATTTCCCACTTAGAATCTACTAATCTCTGATTCTAGTTTTGATCAATGAAGCTAAATAGAGAAAAATTGCTGTGGGATATTTGTACACTGTGAATAGGTATTGCTGTGATTGGTGAAACAAATAGCTGAATGGCCAATAGCAAGGTAAGAGAGATAGGTGGGACTCAGGGTAGAGTAGATAATTGCAATGTGCAGGAGATGCCATACAGATGAGGGAGTCAGATATACAGAATGAAACAAAGGTAAAAAGCCACATGGTAAAATCTAGATTAATATAAGCAGGTTAATTTAAGTTAAAGGAGCTAGTGGGACAAGCCTAAGCTAAGGGTGAGCTTTCATAATTAATAAGTCTCTGTGTACTTATCTGTGAGCTTGTGACCCAAAGAAGAATCTTCCTACAACAAATTTTAAAGATAAAAAGCATATTTTGAAGCATTTGCACGGGTTAGTGTATTACACAATTCCTCATATTTTATTCTCAATGCTCCATGGTTTCAGGAGCGGCACTTTCATCCACTCCCTCATTGGGCATCTGGATGGGATCAAGTTCAAGCAAGTTATTCCTGACTGCTCAAAATATGATCTGTGACAAGACATTTCAATGATTCAAACTCTAGAAGATTTACTCTTTCCTCATTCCCCCTCCCCAATGTGGTAAGAGACTGTGTTTGATAATGACAAACATAGAAAGAACAACATTTCACTGTATTTCATCCCAGGTGGCTCAAAGTGAAGAAAGACACTCAGATCAACTTTTACCTAAAGTACAATTTATACACTGTGACATACTAAAAAGTCACAGACAAAGTTGTTGACATCTTTTCCTTGGGGCCCTGGGTTAAATACAGAAACATTTGGAATAAATCTTATAAGACGAATAGATAAACAGAAAATTAGGAAAACAAGGTAAATAGAAATGTTATAGAATCAAAATATTCCATGTATATAGAAAATTAACAAATTTAGATTATTGAGAGCAAATGGCAAGAGGGGGTCAAAGTGAGAAGAGAGAAGAGAAAAATAAAGATTGATATGAAGCTACGTTAAGGTAGTCTCGATTCTCTTGGCTGGGGAGTTAGGACTTTATATATTTACTCACCCTTTGCCTGCTACTGATTACAATGATGGTAAGTATCGTGTAAGGAAAGGTTAGTAAATACCACACACTTTGAGAAGTAACATAATTGTCTTAATAATCTATGCAGTACACCCAAATTTGGTTCGTTTGTATTCAAGGTGATATCAAATAAAATAAAACAACCGGCTCGCAGTCTGAAAACTGAAGTAGGGCAATGGTGTGAGACTATAGACAAAAGCTGTTGACATCTGGGCCCTTGTTAAAGTTGTATCATGGACACTTAAGTCAAACGAAGGGCAACACTATTAAAGGAAATCTAGAGGAGGAGATTGCAAGGAAAGAAACCTGGAGTTGCCTGTAAGAAAGAATCAGGATAGAATGGAGCACCAAAACCAAGGGGAGGAAATGATTCACAAAAAGCAGCTGCTTTAAGTTCAAAGTTCTCATTAAGTTAAAAAGTTTACATATACCCATCGATTATAAGATGCCAAGCCCTCCCTCATTCAGTGATGAACAGAATATTTAGGATAAATACATATCCAGCAAGATTACATGTGATGTCTAGCCTGAAATGTCCTTTATGGGAAGTAAGGCTGGCGCTCCAAAAATACTCTCAAATCCCATATTTGAAGAAAAGATCCCTCATCCAGGAGTGGATATGCTGTGGTGTTTGAAGGTGGCATTGCAAAACAGCTGCATGTGTGAACTAACTCTATCCAAATAAACACAGTTTCCCACCTAAATGAATAGAGTGCCTATTACAAGGCACTTGACCTACTGAGCCTCAGTTTTCTCATCCATAAGTGAGAGAAAATTATACCAATTTCGGTGGGTCATAGGTGAGGATGTGATGAGATAATTGCATTTAAAACACTTAATCTGGTACATAGTGCGGGCTCAATAAATAATAGCTATTATGATTATGCTGGGCTGCTATGCAAAGGGAGCCGCCATTGCCTGACTTTTCATTAACTATGCAACACTGGGGAGTTTTTGGCAGCAACCACAAAGCAGTTTGTTGGCACACAACCTTTCAATTATCTGCACTACTGATCCCTCCATTAGCATGGATAAGAGAAAGTGTGCAGCATAGATAAGCCAGGGGGAGGGAAAAGAACCAGACTAGCCATAGATCTATACAATTCCCCATTAGGATTTAGAAGCCATTCTCGTGGCTCCAGATTTACATCTTCAAAGAGAGGAGCCCACTTTCTTTATGTAAGTTCTATGACTCTACTTGACCACAATGAATGTTAACACATCCTGGTTGTTATTGCAGTGTTACAAAACAAGTTTCTGTTGAAGAAGACATAGGCTTTTTCTTCTATATGTGCTGCAATATTTTAGCTCCAACTTTGTTTTCAATGCTGTGTCTCTATCTAGCAAGAGCAAGAATTATTTAGGTTATTTGAGAGTCGTTGGAATGATAATAAAAGTCACACCTTATTTGACACTGAAATCTCATTGTGAAATATGGAGGTAGCTTTTATTATATCTTATTTATTTATTTATTTAACAAGGCTGTAGAGCTGTAACGGTTTTCCTTAGCAGTGGTATAAATTAGGTGTGGTATAAATTTATAGGTTTTCTTTTTGGCCACTGGAGGGCTCTCATATTTTTCCATTAATGAAATGGAAACCTTGAACACCACTAAAAACTAGAAATCACAGATTGACGTTTGAAGAGGGATCTTCTAGCTTGTACCCCCCAACCAGGTGATGTAGAAATCAGGAGCAGGTGAATTTAAGGCTTCAAATCAGAAAGAAGTGTCATTTGAGACACAGGCTGAGTCACTGGTGAGAACTCATCTCAGCTTCAGCATGAGGCAGACCGGCTCCTGTCTTTTATTTACTTCTTTTATTTTAGAAATGCTTCGTTGCCTTTCTGGCCATCTGCTAATATCTCAGCATCCTTTCCTTACTCACTATCAATATTTTTGGAACCATTCTTTCCCCTTATCCATGTCCTGCCCGACTACACCCTAGAGTCTAGTGATCTTCCCTAAACAGATAGTACGTTCCATCATTTGTAGTTCCATCTGTGTAGTTCCTGGAGCAGCTACACAGACACACAGGCAAACTCTCACACACAAACATACACACTCACATACAGAGATCTACAGACACAGAGACAGACAGGCAGACACACACACACACAGACACACACACACACAGACACACACACACACAGACACACACACACACACACACACACACACACACACACACAGAGAGAGAGAGAGAGAGAGAGAGAGAGAGAGAGAGAGAGAGAGAGAGAGAGAGAGTTGTGCTGGCATTAGTGTTTCCATATGAACTCAGGACAACTATGCAGTGTTGGGTACTTGCACTGGGATTTCAGATCTCCTCATTATCATCAGCTTTAAAGACAAAATATAGCAATCAATGTCAGTGACTCTATTTCTGATTTCATTTTTTCTGTATATCTATACAAGACATGGCAGTGATATCTTTAAAAATAGTAAAATTCAGAGACAAGACCATAATCATCCAAGTCTGGCACTTTGTGGAGACATCTGAAAAGACCCTGTGCATCTTTGGTCCCATGGGTTGAGAGGTTGCAACAGATGAAATCAATCTGGAGGGTAAGTGGTTAGAGCTGTAGTCATCTAGGCATCAGGAACGTACTGAAGCTTAAAAACTCTGCAGATACCCAAAGATGCACCTGTAGCTGACTGCTATCCAGCCTGAGACAACTAAGTAACTGAGACCCTAAGCTGATGAAGAACTCATTGTCAATATTTTTTAGAAAGAGAAAGTTTCAAGCATCAGCAACAGAGTTGCTGAGATGGTCTGTTACGGTTGCTTATGAAGTTTAGATTTCAGAGTTTTTTTCCTGGTATGTATGTTTATACTTATCCTTGCATAATTTTGTATGTAGATATATATATATATCTTTTGTACACACACACACACATGTATCACACACACACACACACATATATATGTATACACACACACACACACACACACACACACACACACACACACATATATATATATATATATATATATCCATGAACTCAATGTCTTGATAAGCCCTCTGGTTTTATTTGACTCCATTCAAGTTCAACCTTAGTAAGTGTCTTCGTTAAGGTTTCTGTTGCTGTGAAGATCCACCATGAACATGGCAGTTCTTATAAAGGAAAACATTTAACTGGGGGTGGCTTACAGTTTCAGAGGCTTAGTCCATTGTCATCATGGCAGGCAGCATGGATGTAGCAAGCAGGCAGACATGGTGCTGGAGGAGGAGCTGGGAGTTTTATATCTTGATCCTCAGGCAGCAGGAAAAGAACTGAGACATATTTCCTCCAACAAGCCACACCTACTCCAACAAGTTCACACCTCCAATAGTGTCACTCCCCAAGGACCTATGGGGGCCATTTCCTTTTAAATCACCTGTACATAACAGGTACATAACACTGTACATAACTGAATTCATGTTTTGTCCCTGGAGTGTTTTTGTGATAATCATTTGCCACTAAGCTAAGGTTGAAAGCTCTTATCTTTGAGTATAAAATCTGGCTAGTTCACAACCCCTTTCATCGCATTCTAAATACAGGTGTGACCATCAGTTACCTCTAAGCCACATAGAGCTATGTTTGAAATGTCACCATGCATTACTAATAAACAATAACAAGTTGACACAAAACCACGAAGTACAACAACAATAATAATTCGTTAATGGTAACAAATATATCATTTTATTAATAGTAGATGAAAAATAATAAAGCAAACAGCTAGAGTAGAACTTCTTGCTATCTCCTCAACTTGTTTGTAAGTCTAACACTGTTCAAGATTCAAAAGCTGAAATAAAAGATAATGGTTGGGCTTTTTCTAATATGACTCACCATCAGCTAAAGCAAAAAGGTGAATGGTGGCAGGAGTCTGGACAGAAAGGCACAGGTAGCCTCAGAGCTGCTGATGGGTCCAGAGACAGAGGTGCACATGAGTCCTGGGGAGAGGGGAAACACCTCCCTTACTTAGGATCACCTAGCATTCCCAGTATGGCTCCTATTGAGATCATGGGGCTTGTCCTGCTGCTCCCTCCCCAGAGTGTTTCCCTCTGCAAAGCACCAGCTCGTTTTCTTCATCCAGGACCCTAGTGATCAGATTAACTTTCTGGATTGTTGTTGTTTTTTATGTTTTTTTTTTTTTTTTGTCAGCTTGTCTCTTTGTTTGACTTCTCATCTCCAGCCCTGGTTCTCTTTCTTCATTTCAATTCTCTCTGTTCTTTTGACATGTAAGAAATCCCTGTCCTCTCACTGTCTCCTTGTTCAGACCACTGATAAAGATTACTGTGAGACCATTGGATTTCTGATTATGGAAGCTCCCCAATATATCATGCAAAGACAAATGACTCACTGTCGTTTGGAAGAGTGAATGTGCTCTTCCATTTCTGGGAATGTGCTCTTCCATTTCTCTGCTAAGGCTCAATTCTACTTGGACGTTTTCTGTCATTATAGAAGGTAGTATCACCCTCTATGTCTATGTTCTATGTGCCTTCGTCTTTTGTAGTGAAATTGTTTGTAGTTACAATGTCCTCCAAGGATTTAATTGTAGGCAACCTTAGTCCCCAGTTCTATGGTGTTGAGAAGTGAATGAAAGTAGCCAATGCTAATCTTATCAATGGATTAATTAATTGGTGATTTATATCTGAATGGGCCACTGAGAGGTAGTGAACCTGCAGAAAGTGAGACCTAAGTTGGAGGAAGTGGGACTTTGGAGACATTCCCTTGGGGGAAAACATTCCCTTAGAATAATATCTTGTCACCAGCCCCACCCCCTTGCTTCCTGACTTCTATAAAGTGAGCAGCCTCCCCCACCTCAGGCTCCCAGTGCCACAGTGCTGTATTTTATCATAGCCCAAAAATTTGTGCTGAAACCTCTGAAACCATGAGCCAGAGTGCATCTTTCCGATTTTAAGTTGGTTTTCCCAGGGATTTCATCACTGTAATGAGAAGCTGACTAAGACAGATGGCTATTCCAACCCCAAACAGAAAATTATTATCATTACTCCTCAAACAATAGAGCATAGCAACTATTTATGTAAATTTTGTATTATATTAGGAATAACTAGCCTGGGGTTGGTATGCATAAGTTATTTGTAAATCCTATTACCTTTTCATAATAAGAAACCTGAGGTTGGAAAGATGGCTCAGCAATTCAGAGCACTGGCTGTTTTTCCAGAGGACCCAGGTTCAATTCCCGGCACCCACAAACACATGTAACTGCATTCTAGGGGACTTGATATCTTCTTCTGGCCTGTAGAGGCACCAGGCATTTGTGTGGTGCACAGACATACATGAAGATAAAACAGCCATACCCAGTTAAGTAAAAATTAAAATAACACAAAAAATCGAAACCTGAAGATATGCAGATTTTGCTGTCCTGCAGGTTTAAGGAGAGGTTCTACACTAACCCTTCATGAAGACCCATCATGTCTACCTGACCGTTTGACCTGCAATAAGATCTCTTCACTATTAACACTGTCAAATGTCTTTCAAGTGTGACCTGGTTTATTTCATCCCTGCATTTTGTTTTAAGTCTATAAACTGCCTATTATGTTTTGTCAATATCTAGTTTCTCTGTTGGACACATGAGAGGCTTACTATTTCCTGCTTCCTTTGAAGCTAGAGGTGACCGGGTGACTTGTTTTGGCCAATGAAATGAGGCCTGAAGGGATGCCCAGCACTTTCTTGTCAGAGCCTTTAATTGCTGGTGTAGAACTTGCTAGGCTTTTCTTCTCCTGCTGTGAAGATCATGGGAACACGTGTTGATTCAGAGGTGTCAGAAGATCAAAGCAGCCTGGAGTGCTGAGGCAACACATGGAAGACAGCTGCCCTGGAGAGTTGCCCAGACACGTAGGGGGCTATGTATGAGTCAGTAAATTTTGTTGTATTAAAAAGGAAACTAAGATTGTGGGGTGTTTTTAACCACCGGGTAACCTAAAATAACTTGACGATTACAGTTGAAAAGTAATCTCAAGGGTATACTACATTGTTAGTAATTGATGATAACTTAATGCATTGCTTCTTCCAGAATATTTCCATTGTGATAGGTGATCTCAGGAGACAAGGTACCTCCCTGAGAGGAATGATCTACTAATGATGGAGCAGGAGACCCCTGGGCATATTAGAGAAGATGACATTTGGGGATAAGGCAGTCTTCCTGTGCTCGCTAATCATGCCATGCTTGTGTCTGGCCAGATATTTGTCTACAAACATATTTTAAAAAGCACAATTTGTGACAGGTGCAGAAGCTGTGAGACCCAGTCTCTTGACTCCCTGTCTATGTCTCTCTAAACATCACTGACATGGCAATCTCATCTACTCATTGTGCCATTAGCATTATTCTGTTTTTAAGTTTGTACGGTTCCATTGTCCTCCTTTATGGTTATTAATAATAACCCATTTTATTTAAATGCTGGAATGTGAGCATTTAATGCATGGTTTTATTATTATCAATAATCTGTGAAGTGTTGTCCCCAAGGCACATGTGTGGAAAATGGGAAGACCACAGGTCAAACCCAAGTCCTTTGGACAGAAGATGCTCATGTCTCCTTGATATCACCCTTGGAAGCAATACAACTTAAATACAACTTCCTCAGCAATATGTCCCTCTTGACCATCTCTAAAATGATCTCTTATCCTTTTTGACCCTTATTCTTAACACAGAACCACAGTAGCTTGTCTTCCAACCTCCTCTTCACCCCATTGATTTGTGCCTCTTGGTGTTTAGGCCCCAGCAGTTTGTCCCCATGACTTCAACTCTGTCCTTTAGAATGTGATGGAAGTGGCATTACATGGCTTCCTAGGTCCGATCATAAGAAACCTGGCTTATCCCTCAGCCTCTATAATCATGCTCTCTTAGAACAGGTCTTTAGATCAAGGCCAAACGCCATGCAGAATTTGCCAATCCAAAACTATGGTTTTCTGAGAAAGTGCAAGAAGACCATGAAGATGACACATGGAGAGAGGCAGATGTCCATGCTGCCTCAGTCCGTGCCAGCCCTGTGAGGCAGCATACACAGGAAAATGAAAGAAACCCTTCTGGTTTTCCTAGATGATCCTGTTCAGCTGTAACTGCTATCACCCAGAAACTGCATGAAACCCAGCAGGTAAGAATCACACCAGGAGGAGTCTAACCACAGAACATCCAGAAAAAGAATATTGAAGTGGTTGTTTCCAGGTAACTGAGGTGTGGGGAGGCTCATTTTACCTTGAGTATCTATAGTAGAGACTTCCCCTGTCGTACCCTCCTTCTCCACAGGCTGATTTTGTGTTAGCTGCTATAATGTTTATTCCCTTAAATAACAACTGGCTCAGTGATATCATAAGGGAAAGCTTTGGATGACTTTTTCTCATTCAAGATGAGTACTGTCCCATCCTCATTTTGTACCTAGGGCATGGCAGGATGTCAACAAATGTTCAGTTATCAATTGCTCAGCTACTTGAGCTCAAAGACTACAAAACTCCCCCCAACATAAACTACAATACCCACCCATCCAATGACTGCTCTCTCCCACAATGCCTCTGTTCATTGCAGATTTCCAACGATGTTTGTTGCTAATTATCCTGACCACCTGAATCGTCTAACCTGAGCAAATGTTTGACTTCCTTTGTGACCTGTTTTCCACAACACCCTTCCTTGCATGGTCTAGAGACTCAATGCTTTAGCCTAATGGGACCAGGCACATTAATCTGAATATTTAGTCACCCTGCTCTCTGAACTAGGAATGTTGTCCCCTCTCAGACCTGTTCAACTTTGTTAAAATCTATTAATTTCTTCTGCGGAATCTAACAGAGACGTGTTCTCCTTAAGCTTTGCCTGTTCCCCCACAGCCCAGCGGTCCCTTTCTTTGGATCCCTGTGACCTATTGAGTATTTATCCCTCAGGATGGAAATCCACTGATTATTGCCTATTAAGTCTTAGCCAGGAAGTCTTGCAAGGATGGAGGAGGCTGCAGCCTATTTAACTCTGCCTCACCTGCACAGTAAGCAGCACAGGCATGTTGATAAATAAAAGAGTGTGGGATGAATGAACACATTTTACAAGGAAAGAACAATTATGGGTGAGATAAGAAATAAACACAGCGCTGAGTCCTTTGTCACCACAAAGTGCTGTTGATGTACAATGGGCACCCGGCTCCCTAGCTGCTTCTGCCTGTCTCTTGCCTTTCATCTTTCTCCCCAAAGCCAGCAGCCACTCTCTAATCAATGTGGCTGCCTCTCTGAGAACCTTCTATAGTTTGTACTTGATTTTTTTGTCCTGAGATGCCTGAAGCCTCTTCATGTTCAGCCCAAAATAGCGCTGACCTTTCAGCTGCTGTGTCACCTGGCAGCTCATATCTAATTTCCTTTTGCAAGAGCCTCGCTCCCCGGCTTTTAGCATTTCTGCTGTCCAGGTTTCTCTTGCAGCCTGCAGGGCTGCTGATTGTGTTTTTCCCTCAGAGAATCTGGTTTCCACTTTTTTTTTTTTCCTGGTTTGAACTCCATCTGACTGTTTATTTCTACCCCCACCCCCAGCATTCAATGGTTGGTGAGGGGTTGGGTTGGGAAATGGGAAAGGCTATTTCTTAGTGATTTCTCTTTTGTGGGAGAGCCCACCTAAGACCTGGAAAAGAGTGCTATCCCCAGTTCATTCTCCCTCTCCCTCCCAGGACAAAGTGTCCCCAGCTGCTTTTTCAGACATCACACAGTAAGGAATGTGATTCCTTGTACAGGAATTGTGCGCTGTTGGCTTCTTTCTCCTTTGTTCTTTTTATGTTTTGCTTTGATTTTTCCTTTTACAAATTTAATTTGGATACTATCTACCCCAAAATTGCATGAAAATATGTCTTAATTCTTTCACAGACATGGATAGCAACTATCTTTCTCAAGGTCTAGCCTGGCACCCTAGGTGAAATCTTTTACAAATGGCTTTCAATGGAGAAAGAGAAAGAAGTCTCTATGTCTCTCTTCCTGTGAGTCAGAGCTTTAGTAACACACCTGTTTGATATGTCCAGGGACTGAGACTCTGATTCAGATACAGACTAAAAATTGAAGAAGTCAGTATCATACATGGCTATGAATGTCACTGTTGAAAAAGTATAAATACAACTGGGCATGAGAGATAGACCTAGAAGAATTGTCAGAAGTTCAAGTCAGCCTGGTCTACATAAAGAACTGCAGCCCAGCTGTGATAGAATCACTATATAGATGTGTGTGTGTGTGTGCATGTATGTATGTATGTATGCATATATGTATATATGTTTGTACATATATATATGTATATATATGGCAAATATAGTTTCTAAAATACTTCCTAAGTCCTTATGACTTCATGCTGTTAAAGGAGCTATTTACCCTATGGGAAGAAACATTGCTCAGTTTCTCACCTATTCAAATTCCAACTTATTCCTTAAAGCACATCTCTGACGGCACATCCTTCTTGAAAAACCACCTTGTGACCTAGATGAGCATTCTCACACCCCCTTCCACCTTCCCACAGCTCTGATTTGAGTACACTGGAGTAGCTAGTAATGAGCTTTATATCCAAATTGTTTATGGAGACAATGTCTTCTATTAACTATCAAACTCCACGGGGATGTCTCCTTTCCTTTGACTTCTACCAAGGAAAGCATAAAATCTTGATAACTATTTTGCAGTTTATTTTCAATTCTGCTTAAAAACTGGGAAAAAAATGTACAAGGTGACAAGTGCTGTTGAGATTATAAGATTCTCAGATTATTTTCTTAGGCTGTTGCAGGTTGGAGGTTAAGGAAAGCCTCTTTACACTTTGGTGGGTTCCTCAGTGAAAAATATGGGGCTGGGGTCAGGGAGCTAAGTAAAAAATCTGTGGGAGCAATGGAAGATACAGTGACTGTCTTTCAATTAGAAATCTGAATATTTTGCCACAATGGGATTTACTGTGACTCTTCACCCAAAAATAATATTACAAATTTTTATTTTAACACTTAGTATTTGACAGTTCAGGTGCTATCCTAAGTGTAGGTAATATAGAGGTCAGTTTTCATGACAACCATAAGAAAAGGGTTGTCTTCATCATGATCATCATGATCACCCAATGGAGGTAAGGTTCTGGCCAGAAAAGTTAAGCAGCTTCCTAAGCTCACATAGCTGATGAATGGCGGGTTTGACTTTAATCCCACACCAGCTAAGGCAAGATTCCCGGTCTTAAGCAAGACACTAATTTGTATCTCTCTGTAGGTGGGGAATCCTTTATTATCCTGTGTCAAAGTTTCCTGTGACTATGAATGGATGTGGAAGGTTGTTGAACATGGTTGTCATGTAATAAAAGGATTAAAACTGATACCACCAAAGAGAAGAGTCACTGTAATTACCAAATTAATAAATGACACTTTGACTGTTTCTAAGAGACTTGTATATGTCGAGAACTTTCTAAACAAACATCTCTACCATTGTTAACCAGCATGCAAGGAAGGCATCATAATGCTCATTAAACAGATGAGGAAACTAAAAGGCATGGAGATTGAAGAGCTGCATGGAGCCCCAGCAGACACTCAGTAATAAAGGGGCGGTGCCTGTAGGGATGTCTTTGATGGAACCCCACACTAGCTGCTCTGTTCCAGAGAAAAGATGAGATTAGTGCTCACCCCCTCCCAATTCAAAGAAAACCTTTGTTATTGTTCTCATTGTCACTTTCCATCTAGGGGCCCTTTTGAACTTGGAGATTGTTGTTGAGTCCTCTCTGGTCCTAATCTTATTTTTCCAGAATTTTGTAGGCAGGGTTGACTATAATTGTGTTGGACATCAAATTGAAATTTTCTATTTATCCTACTAACTGAACAACTGAAAGACATGACAATTTCTTACTCACCATTGAAAACTCAATTCCTGGTAAATAGAGGGTCAATAAATGTTGAACCAAACATCTCTCTCCCCTGTCATTCTCTATGGTTTTACTGATTGCTTGCCTTCTGTCTCTTGCCTTATTTTATCACCTGCCTTATTTTGACTTCTAATCTTGGAACTATAGTGTCACCCACAGTCACTGTCAACCCCACGGGAGCATTTTGATTAGAAGGTTTGGCTAACCCATCCTTGGGAAACAGGAGCCAAAGCAGGGTGTGTTGCCTTGGGAGAAGGGCTGTCTGCTTCTTCTCTCCTCTCATGGAGCACTGGCTATCACACTCTTGTTTAGCAGCACTTGTGTTCAGATTCATTCATTACTGAAAATTAATCAATAATTGAGTATTATATAGCCACCTAGAGGCCATTTCTTGCTGCAGTGGTATATTTATTACTTCAGTGAAGGGACTCAAGAGCTCTCTGGTACTGCTCACAGTTTGGTTGATTATAAGATGCCTGACTGACAATATAGGACTCTTAGCACCTCCCTACTGGCCCTTCTTCTATATATCAACCCAGTCCTTCTGGCAAAGCCGCTGTCTGCACTAGTCCAGACCTCTCAATCTATCCCTCTTAGACAGTCATCTTGGGTTCCTCAAGCTAATCTGTACTGAGGCTGGGCTAAAGCCAGACAGCTTGGGAACAGTGCCCTTGGTGGCAACAATAAAGCCTGTAGGGTTGTCCTGCCAGCAGCTGGTACTTGTTGCTTACAAGAGGCACTGCCATTGAGTTCAAAGCTCTTTTCCCTTGTGTGATGGGAGGGAACTCCAGTGTGTTTTGAAAAGTGCAAGTGGAACTTGGTAAGAATGCTATTGATCACACAGAACTGCAGCATCCAATCCTAGGAGAAGCATCTGAACTTTCTAGGGGGAAAAGATTCCCTTAAAATCAGGTGTGCTATGCAAGTCCATTGTCCATGCCATATTTGGGGAAGTCTTTTGATTGACTGGCACTTGGGATCTGACTTGGCTACTAATTGCTGTGTTTTGCCTAATATATTCTATTGCAGGCTAAATCCATATTTTCTAATTCTAGCTAAATTTTATTCTTAGGAAAAATAGTGATCTACAGGTCCATGGTAGTTTCAATAAGGGGAAAAAACTATACTACTAAGAGATACTCACCCTCAAGGCTTCCAGAACTTCATGTTTTTGTGTATGTCCAGGAGGAAAAGGAGGCTGTTCAGTTCAAAGTTCTCTTAAATGTCTTCTTCTAGCAATATTCAGATCCTTTGTTCCTTCTGTTTAAGAGACGAGTGACAACATACCCAAAGCCTGGTGGGATTTCCAATCCCCCTTTATTTACACAGCTATGCTTATGCTCTGCCATGATGGGCATTTATTCAAGGAGAGTCTATTTATCATAGCTCTCATTGACAATGACCAAACTAATGGATATTAATGGCGATGACATAAATCTAGCCATTGTTCTTTAAGGAGAGACTATGTATCAAGAAAGCATCCTTCTCTTTCAGGATACAAATTCTGGGGAGAATATTGTCAATACCACAGGTGCTTTGCATGGGGATTTCACATGGCATTTGATAAGTTTGGGCTCCTCTGTAGAGAGGATGGGAAGAGGTAAGTCTACTATACAAAATTATGTAATGGTTCAGTGTTTTGTTTTGTTTCTTTTTTGTTTTTAAAGCAAAATTAGCCATTGTTGATAGAATATCTACTAAATAAATACCAGCACTCATTTTTATTCTTCATTCTCCTACAGCTGAGTTGTTGAGACAAACATTGGATATACTTTTATGTATAACTATCCCACAGGTAGAATGAGGCAGACAGATCCATGAAGCTCCCTGTTTTTTCTTTCCCTTACAGCAAAGAAAAAGAAAAAAAAGGATGGACAACATCTGAAAGGCCACACGTGATGTTGTCACCCAGCTTCTGCATGTAAATGTACATTCCTGCACATGCACCTGCCCAGACATGAGCACACACACACACACACACACACACACACACACACACACACACACACACACACTTTTCCCCATGAAAAATCTCCTTTCAATTTTTGCAAAAGAGATTCTGAAAGTTTTCCCATGATTTTCATTGATTCTTCATAAATAAGTAAAGCAAAGGCCTGGTGACGACTTTTGGGATATGAAATGAACACAGCATGAAATCTTTTATTATAAAATCCTTAATCTCAATCATAAGGGAGGAACTCTCCTAGCCTATCACTTCTTCATGTCTTCACTTCCTAACACCATCAGCTTGGTGTCCCTGAATTTAAGGAAGCTACTCAAACCATAATCCTATTTACCGTGAATAAAACAGTATCTAGAGACTGATATTGGAGTTCAGGCTTCAAGCTGAAGATCAGAAAAGCAAAGCTGCCAGCCACTAGCTCTTACCTCCACTTCAGGCTAAAAGATATGTCCTGTCTCCATGAATCCTCAGAGGCAAAAGCCCTGAGTTCCTCTCTCTTTCTGCCTCATATTCCTTTCCCACCCAGTCATATCACTCCTGTCTCCACATCCCTAGTGCTGGGATTAAAGGTGTGTGATCCCAAGTGCTACGTTCAAAGGTGTGAGCTCTGTTACTCTTCACTCTTGTGTAGGCCAGGGTGGCTCCATCTGCCTGTCTCCTGAGTCCTGAGATTAAAGGTGTGTATCACCATTGCCTGACCTCTATGGCTTATGGCTAGCTTTGCTTTCTGTATCCTCAGGCAAGTTGTAGTAAATCATAAATAATATTTCACCACAATCCCACCACCTCTACCCACTGTTTATTCTTGTTTTTCTTTTTTCATCCTTTACCTCATATACACTAAAACCACTGTGTCTGGGTCTTACCCTTATTCACCCTGCAGTCTCTCCTGGTCCCACCGCCAAACTGGAAATCTCTCAGGCATCTCAAGAAAGAACAGTTTTTCTGAGACTCTCATCTATATTTATTGAGATACTTTTCTTCTTTTCACATCTTCACTCTTTCCAGGCTCCTAGAAACACCATAGGTCATGAGAATCAGCGAATGGCTTCCTGTTGATAAGGGAACACCAAACCCATCCAGGAGTTGAGTTCAGTGTTTAGCTGTGGGTGTCTGCCTCTGCTTCCATCACTGGATGAAGGCTCTAGGATGGCATATAAGTTAGTCATCAATCTCATTATCAGGGGAGGGCATTTATGGTAGCCTCTCATCTATTGCTTAGATTGTTAGTTGGTGTCATCCTTGTAAATCTACATATATTTCCCTAGTGCCTGATTTCTCTTTAAACCTATAATGGCTCCCTCT
Source organism: Cricetulus griseus (assembly GCF_003668045.3). Taxonomy (NCBI): domain Eukaryota; kingdom Metazoa; phylum Chordata; class Mammalia; order Rodentia; family Cricetidae; genus Cricetulus; species Cricetulus griseus. The sequence goes on from NC_048598.1 coordinate 23,657,175, forward strand.
ATTATGGTATCTCTTATCTGTTCTCCTCTATTCTTCCCCCTACTCAACCTTCCTGCTCCCCCATGTTCTCCTCTCCCCTCCTCTTCTCCTCCTCTTTTTCTCCCATCTCCCTTTCCCCTCCCCCATACTCCCAATTGTTCAGGAGATTCTGTAACATTCCCCTTCTCCTAGGTACCATGCATGTCTCTCTTAGGGTCCTTCCTGTTTCCCAGACTCTCTGAAGGTGGGATTGTAGGCTGGAAATCCCCTGTTCCATGTCTAAAATCCATATATGAGTGAGTATATACCATATTTGTCTTTTTGTGACTGGGTTACCTCACTCAGTGCCATCTAGTTTCTTCTAGTGCCATCCTTTTGCCTGCAAATTTCAAGATTCCAATTGTTTTTTTTCTGCTAAGTAGTACTCCATTATGTAAATGTACCACATTTTCTCTATCCACTCTTCAGTTGAGGGGTATCTAGGTTGCTTCCAGGTTCTGGCTATTACAAATAATGCTGCTATGAACATTGTTGAGCAGATGTCCTTATTGTATGAATGTGCATCTTTTGGGTATATGCCTAGGAGTAGAATTGCTGGATCTTATGGTAGAATGATTCCCATTTTCTTGAGGAATCTCCATACTGATTTCCAAAGTGGCTGTACAAGTTTGCACTCCCACCAGCAGTGGAGGAGTGTTCACTTTTCTCCACATCCTCTCCTCATAAACTGTCATTGATGTTTTTTATTTTAGCCATTCTGACAGGAGTGAGACGGTATCTCAGAGTTGTTTTGATTTGCATTTCCCTGATGGCTAAGGATGTTGAGCCCTTTCTTAACTGTTTCTGAGCCACTTTAAATTCCTCTATTGAGAATTCTCTGTTTAGTTCTATACTCCACTTTTTAATTGAATTATTTGGTGTTTTGGAGACTAGCTTCTTAAGTTCGTTGCAGATTTTAGAGATCAGCCCTCTGTCAGATGTTGGATTGGTGAATATCTTTTCCCATTCTGTGGGATGCTGTTTTTGTCTTGTTGACTGTGTCCTTTGCCTTACAGAAGCTTCTCAGTTTCAGGAGGTCTCATTTCTTAATTGTTTATCTCAGTTTCTGTGCTATTGGCGTTATGTTCAGGAAGCTGTCTCCTGTACCAATATATTCAAGGGTACTTCCTACTTTTTAATTTCTTTTTGTAATGACTCAAAGTTCTTGTTATACAGCTCTTTCACCTGTTTGGTTAGAGTTACCAGAATTACTTCTGTCTGCATGGAGGTGGGAGGCTGTGTGAAGGGCCAGCTTATCCATGCCCAGCCTACACTGTCTCTGTGAAAGAACAGGAAGAGAATAAGTGAAGAATAACCAGTATTTGAGATTTTCATGACTATCAGGCATCTCCTGGGATCCAATTTTAAAACAGCAAATAAAAATGTCCTTTCATAAGCACATATTATTTAATGTAGTTAAAAATTACTTGCAAAAGCAGAGATTATAAAACTCACATTCCTAGATATCTCTCTAATGCAGCTGGTTTTAATTTGCCTCATTTAAAAGAAGTTTACCTTGCAGAAATTCACACCAGCACAGTGAAAAAAATCTGATGGTTGTTGTTATTATTAGTAGTATTATTGTTATTATTATTGCTCTCTTTGTTGGTCTGAAGGCAACATCGAGGTCATAACTATGTATGTTGTAAAGTAGAGACACCTGAAAAAATCTAGCATGAAATGTTTTGTTTTATTAAATACAAAGGAGTGTGGGAGAAAACACTCAGAAATCTTGTCTTCAGACAGAAGCACATTGCAGCGTGTTAGTTTCTCAGTTAGTGGATAATGGAAATTTGAGAGAGTAGAATATAAAACAGAGTGATGAAAAATCACTTTGGGTGTGGTGAGTTTACATCAGAGCTGGGTGTTCTGTGGTGGCTTACCTTTGTTAATTCCAGCATTTGGGTGGAAGAGATGGGACAATAAGTAGTTCAAGGTTATCCAGTGGGTACACAGTAATTTCCAGGCCAGCCTGGGGTACACATAGCTTTGGGACCCTGGAGAGAAAGACAGATAGACAGACAGACAGATTTAAAAAGTAAAGCAAAACTGAAATTTATTTGGTTTAGTCCAATCCACATGAGTGCCACCACAAGAAAAACCCAACCCTCAGATTTAAGTCTGTAGTAGAATTTTATAAATATTAGATTTGATTTCACAATGAAATATGATGTACCATAATTCTGAACGATAACTCTCTGAACAAATGGTCTCTTATTGAGAAAAGCCAAAAGTGCCAAGTTCCTCTTCTTTTCACAATAATGGAAAAGATGAAAGTTGGTAATATGTGAATCTAACTTTTGGGAGTGTAAGAATCCTTTGTGCTTTGAGAAGCTCATAGGTGTCTCAGTTTCCACTCTCCTGGTTCACACTGCACTTCCTTCCCTACTGCTAAGCCTGGTGTTTGTGTGGAATAATGAGTCCTCCAAAGTTTGGACCTGATGATGCTTTTATAATGTAAAAGAGGAAAGCCAAGGAGAGTGGATTTGTGCATCTCTCTAATGAAAAGTTGGCCTGTCTGTTTTTATCAGCCTAATGAAGCCCTGGCCCCATTCTCTTGCCCGGTGTAAGCCTCACAGTGGGGACATTGAGTGCTTTCCAACACATCCCCTCCACAGATGCTATCTGCCAGCTCTCTTAGCAGAAGAGTTCATTTGTAAGGGATCCTGGCTTGCTTGAGGCTTTGTGAGCCTCCCAGATTCATTACAAACCAATGTGGATGAACTGACTGCTTAGTACTCAAAAGCCAACTTAACAAAAGCTGACTCATTATACGTAGAGACAGAGGCTCTGGGACACTGTTGGGCACTGGGTTTCCTTTTGTTTTGTATTTCAGCCCCCTTAATGCTTCTCTCCTCTTCCTGGCCACCCCAACATAATCCAGGTTTTGTGGCAATACTCTAGTGATGAAGTGGCCCTTTCCTTCCTCTCGTATTTCCTATTCTATAGACATAGGGTTCCAGGAAGGATGCTTCTTACTGGATCTTGCACTTGCTATGGCCTAACCTCACTCAAAGCTATTACTCTTTGTTTTCCACATTAGTGTATTTCTACATTAGTGTATTGGTTAGCATATGTATAACAGTTCCAGATCCTTTCCCTCCTAACCCTGGGACACACCCTTGTATCCAGGCCAAGGGAGTCAGGCACTCTTGCCCATCCTTTAGGAAAAGAGCTGGAGTTGGCTGACCCAGACACTCCCTCTCTCCTAGTCTCACTATATCTCTGAGGAAATTGTAGAGTGCTTTTATATACTATATTCAGAGCCAGGAGAGTGACAAACCTTTGCAATGACATGGCCCCCAAACTGGAGGGGGTTCAAATATTCTAAATTCAAGTATTATGATGAAGTCCAGATCTGGGGAGCATCCTCTTCTCCAGGAACTAGAACATTCTCTGCCTGCAGGACTCCACCTCCTTGTCTTTCTCTGCTGAAATAATCACAGTAAGTGCGTTGGATGTCCAGTCACTCTGGGATATCCTCCACAGTAATCATATGAAGTGGGATCAGCCAATATTTATCCTTCCATACATGGGAAGAAGAGAAAAAGCAATCCACCAATCACAAATTTCTAAGGAAAGGCTGCATGGAAAGGCAAATATTCCTTTATACACAGTGTGGGAGTTAAGACACTATATTCTCTATCTCTGCATAGAAGGCTCAAATAAAATAATCCTAGGAAACTAGGAAAGGGTTTAGAGGGCCTGCCCCAGAGGCATGAGTGACCACCCCTTCTCTATCCCTCCCTCTTGCATACTATAGATTCCTCCTAGCTCCTAACCTTTGAAGTTGCCACCCTGAACTCTAAGTTTCTTCCAAAGAAAAGAGACAACATGTGGGAGGCAGACACATCAAATTTAACATCCAGATCCCTCATCGCCAGTCAAGTGCAACTGAAGAATCTAGCTAATATTCTTGATTTTGTACTTCCCCTTCAAAAAAGATATTGAAGCCGGGATCACAGGAGTAACGTTTTCCAATGTGAAAAGGAGTGACATACATTTGAAATGCTGCTCCCCATCTCATCTTTCTCTCTTCCTGCCAAATTGTACAAGAAAAGGCCATTAAACTGATCCACACTCATGACTTCCTAAGCTTAATGAGTCACTTCTCCCAGGGGAACCGCTTTTAAACACACTGGAATGCTTTAGGCTAAAAGGAATAAATTTCTAATCATGGAATTTGATTATTAGATGTGAAGATTCTCCATGTTCAAAATCTTTGCATGTGGTAGATGTGCTTTCTTTACGGTTAAGTGAGTTAATGGGAATGAGTACCCAGTGAGTCACAGAACTTTGAAATAGTTTGTCTTATTATTAAGTAAAACATACCAACAATGATCACCCAAAAAGCTTTTGGGAAAAGGGTAGGTACGCAGCTGACATGATTCCTTCACATGGGAATCCAGTTTCTCATTCTCAGTTCTGCCCATTTTTCTTGCATACGGAGTCAGGAGTTCTTGTTGTTGGTCATATAAAACTCGAGTACCTTCAAAGCCTAGTGATTCAGTAAAGAATGACCATGGCAGGAAAGATTATAAATTGCTGTAGAATTATTTCCTCCACTAGTTTTCTAACTGCTAAGATGTCAGGAGACAAGCCACACAGCCCTTTGACAGTTGTGAGTTCCAGAGAAATTTCCTCCTGGATTTATGAAATCTGTCACTACCCTTCATTACGTTCATATGTGCATAAGGCTGTGCTGCTTGCGCCAAATCAAACTTTCAACAGTCAATTGACCTTCTCCAGTTCAAGACAAGAACCAAGCTCAAGAGAAATGACTCCATTCTGATCTCAGAGTATGATTATTCCCCCAGGACAGGATGTGCCTCATGGGAAGTTCATGGTCAAAGCCAATCCAGCCCCAAGTGCAGAACCACATCCAATAATGAGTTATAACCCTGAGCACTAGGCATTGCTCACTCAGCAGCTCGGGCTGTGCTGGGAATGGTGTATCTGGCAGGCCAGGGCTGCAGGGCTCCAAAGTCTTGACTTCCACTCCCACTTCACTGCTCAATCTCATTTATTCATTCAACATTTTTGGGAGCCTCCCCTAATGCCAGGTCTTCATGATGGGATCAAATTAGAATGCTACTGATGCTTGTTCTTATCGACTGGCCTAAAGCTGTCAGAATTGTGTGTGTAAATGAAGGAGCAGATAGCATCTGCCACCCTCCATGAACAAGGTACAGATGATTCAGGTTCACGTACCAAAGAGACCCTGGTACAGCCTTCTCATGAATCCTGACTCTGTTCATGAACCAGAATCTCTCTCTGGGGTAAGTTTGGTCCCCAGAACCCACATAAAATAGCCAAGTATGGTAGTAACTGACTGTAATCCCATAGGTAGGGAGGCAGAGACAGGAGTATCCTTAGGGCAGAATTATCCTTAGATACAGGAGTATCCTAACCAAACAATCTAGCCTAACTTGTGAGCTCTTAGTTCAGTGAGAGACCTTGTCTTGAAAAATTAAGGTTACAGCAACTGAAGAAGACATTTTAATGCCAACCTTCTACCTCCATTTATACACATACATGCAGGCAAGAGATACACACACACACACACACACACACACACACACACACACACACACACCAAACAACAACAAAAAACCACTCTGATTCCCTGGTCTCCCCCAAATTCCAGTCTCTCTCTCTCTTTCTCTCTCTCTCTCTCTCTCTCTCTCTCTCTCTCTCTCTCTCTCTCTCTCTCTCTCTTTGGTTTTTCAAGACAGGGTTTCTCTGTGTAGCTTTGGAGCCTATCCTGGCACTCGCTCTGGAGAACAGGCTGGCTTCGAACTCACAGAGATCTGCCTGCCTCTGCATCCCAAGTGCTGGGATTAAAGGCGTGTACCACCAACACCCAGCTAAGTAGATACAAATTCCAGTCTATTTAGAGAACTTTGACTCAAAGTGCCAAAATAGGCTAAAATCCAGGTTGTTATTATAATCATTTCTTTGCTTTATTGTGGTTGATTTTTTTAAAATGTCAATGTTTGCTTTGTATATAGTAATAGTGACAGAACTGAGGGAGTAAGATTTTGATCATAAATTTCTGCCTTTGCCAAAAAAAGACACTAACTATTCCTTAGACAAAAGGAATGTATTGCCAGAAAGGAGCAGCAAAACCCAAATATTTTGTTCTCTACTGTGTACTGACTGGTTTTAAAGAAGCTCACAAATTGTGAGCCTCTTCTTTGCTCTTCTATAACAATAATTTTAATGGTGCTAACTCCCAAACAAACTTTTCCTGTTATTCTATGCTTATATCTAGATTTCTTTAGAACCCATTCAAACATTGTAACTCTAAACTACTTTAAAAATAATGCATCGTAAATATTTCCTTCTACTAATCATGAACCACGACACCTTAATTTTGCAAGATATAGTGATTGAATGATTCAGTATCACATGTACAATTTTACAGTTTCCCATGCTGTCCTATTCACGTCTCTGTAACATCACTTATCTTTTTTTCACCTTGGTTTTTATTCTTGGCTCCATTTCCAGGGTATATTGTTACTTTTCTCATTTCTATGACAAAATGCCTAGCAAATGCAATATATGGAAGCAAAGGTTTCCTTGTGTCTATAGCATGAGAAGATACAATCCTCCACACCAGGAAGACGCAGCAGCTTAAGCAGGAAGCATCTGGTCCCAGGCTCCCACATTTAACAAATGTGGAGAGAGAGGAAAGCTGGCATTCAGTTTACTTTTTATTCAGCCTGTGACCCCAACCCAGAAAGTGATGCAACACAGAATAGCTGTCCCTGCTCAGTTAAACCACATAGCACACCATGGGTATATGCATTATGTGTTCCCATGGTGAGTCTAAATCCTATAGAGTTGACTATACAGATAAACCATCTCACGGGATAAAATTCTTTATCTCATCTCATCTCTTTGAATTTGGTGTGGATGTTTTGTTTTCTCCAGTTGGATTATTAAGTTTTTTTTTTTTAAAAAAAAAAACAGGCCATGATCAAGTATTCTATTAATTTGAACAACCTACACTAAGACCTCTTGCATTACCGGTCCTCTAATCTGACAGTGCCCATACACTCTACTCCTTTGAGGAGGTCTATTCAATGCATTGTACTGTATGGTAGCCACAGTATAGTCTGCCTGAAATGGTGGGGAATGCTGTACCCCAGTTGGTGAATTACTAGACCTGATAAACATTTCTTTTTACAAAGGAAACACCATCCCAAACACACCAGTGTATATCAAAATCGTGTTGGTTTGGCATTATGTAGGAGGTGGGAGAGGCTATTTAGTGGGATCCTAGATCTTCAATTGTGAAATTGAAGGAAAACTCAAATGGCAATAGGGTAAAGTAGAAAAGGAAAATGGAAGAAAAGAACAAAGGAGTGAAGAGAAGAAAAATAAAAAATCATTTCCCTGTAGAGTCTGTTCATTTGTACGACTCCCACATTGAAAATAAGTACTTCCTAATCTTTCATTACATTTCTATTCTTTGTCTGTGTGTATGTGTGTGTGGGGGGGCGGGGGAGATGATCACATGTATGAGTGGCCATGCATGTGTCATAGTGTGTCTGTGGAGGTCAGAGAACAATTTGCAGGAATCACTTCTCTTTTACCAACATATGGGCTCCAGGGATTGAACTGGCAGTAAGTTGCTCTTTCCCACTGAGACTTTTCAGTAGCCCCACCTTAAAAGCAAAACTTCCCCCCCAAAGTTATCCAGGGGCCCTTCCAGGTAGTCACAAGGTGCTCAGATGATGTTAAACCTAAGTGAGCTATTGTCTGGGCACTGTAAGCTTTCAGGAGCAGGCTGGCGGACTGTCTGGTTGTCTGGGCAGAGGGATAGCAACAGGTACTCTACTTGGGAGGCCAAGGTATTGGTGTCAGCGCTCAGGCTACAGGAATGGCCCTAGAAGTGGGAGGCTTGAATGATGAGCCTTACAAGGCAGTGCTGTTGTGGTACAAACCATGAACCACTGTGGCTGCAATCTAGAGGTCTGTGAATAAAATATGTTTGGAGCCCAAAGTAGAGCAGATGATTACAAATGGTTTTGTAGCATAAACACAGCTGGAGCCATTTTATTTAAATGAACAGAAAGGGCAGCTTTTTAAAAGCAAAGCCCATCTTGAGATTCATAAAACTGGCCCCAATGCAAAAGCCTTGGCCAGCAAGCTCAGTAAAACATTCGGGACAGCTAGGGTCAAAGAGTCTTTCACAAATATATTAAGGAAGAAAGGCATACTAGAGAGAAAGAGAGAGAGCAGTCTGCTAATAAATCAGAAAAGGAATGAAAATCATGATGGCTCAAAAATGACTGACTTCCTGAACTGACATATGGTCAGAAAAATAGATGTTAGCAAGAAGGCTGAAGGAAAGCAGTGTAGGGTATTAGAAAGCAATGGACACTCAGTCCATATAAAGTAGCTATTGATGGAGAGCACTGTTAGAGAATATTTGAAAAATCAAAGGCATAAATCAGTAGTCTGGGAGGAAACTTTCCTCGACTCTAGCCAAGGATAATCTAGCCTTTCATTCTGCGAGCGATACTCACCTCAACTCTGACTAAAACAAAAAGTGAAATCTGTACCTGTCACACAAAAAGAGCTATGGAAGCCAAACAAAAAACAATCATGAAGGAGGCAGGACATGGAAAAGAATTTTGGGGTGAAACCGTAAAAAGTTGATGTAGGAGAAAAAGTCTACATCTAACGTGATGGGGAATTTCAAAGTTAAGTGGATGTGTAGCAGAGAAAATAAATAAATAAAACAGCTGGTAATTTCGGGTTATGCTCTCTCCTTGTCAGTTCAGTTTTTGTTTTTTTCTCTTCAAGTTAAACACATTTACTTCCTGTTTTCCCAATTGTATACCACCTTTACGAAGTCTTGACTAAAAGTTACAGTGAAGTCGTGGATCCAAGCTTTCTGGTAAACTCCCACATAATCTGCTGGATTGTGAGTAACACAGATCCTCACTCAAACTAGGCTCAAATTTAGTACTATGCCTTATGTAATAAAATTTCTAAAACTATGGTTAACTTTGAGAGAGTTTGATGTGGAGTCCTAGTATATTTTGTATAGTATATTTGACCCCAGTATATTTTACCTCTCTCTCTTTTGATGCACCTTGCCTGCTATGGCCTGCATTCTAAGCCTGGCTTCATTACACCCCTGCGAACTGTCACAGATCTCACAGCCAATGTTTCCTCAGTGACATATGCAGAAGGAGAGGATTTCTTTGACAGCCAGACATGGGTATAAGGAATAAGAAAACTTAAAACCTGTGCCAAATGTCATTTCTAGAAAACAGGGTTTCAGATACAGAGCGATTCAGTTTAGACAAACCTTGGTAACTGAGGCAGAGTAGGTGAAGTCAAAGATAAAATCGGGTATCTTGAGTAGAGAGCAGGTGCAGTTAAACAAACATTGATGAGGAGCTAGCTCATTGACCATATAAAGTATACACACATGTAATCCCTGGGCTGCAGATATGCCCACAGGAATAATGCTTGCCTAGTATGTGTGACACCTCATTGGGTCTTAGACTGAGAGAAAAAAAAAAAAAAACTTGGAAAGTTGAACTGATTTGGATCCTGCCTTAATTGTTTCCATGTCCATCTTATTATTATTATGATTATTATTTTGAACAGAAAGCCTACTTCCAAGGGCTCTAATAATGCCTTTCATTGTTCAGTTGATACATCTCAGCTTCTAGAGGCACAGTGCTGCTGGTGTGGTTAGAGAAGGTTTACAACAATAGTTACGAAGGTATAAGGCTGACTGTAACACGGTAACATAAAAGACCCAGAGACTGATATTAGGTTTCAAACTTCAAGCTGATGAACAGAAAAGGAAAGCAGTGGCTACTAGCTCTTACCACAACCTTGGGCTGAATGGGCCAATCCTCCTGCCTCTCCTCAGAATGGCTGGAGAATCCTGAAACTGAATGTCTTCCTATCCTCAATGTGGCTGGAAAATGAATGCCTAATACTGAGACCTTGCTCCTGTCTTATATACTTCCCTAATTCTGGAATTAGAGGTGTGTGATCCCAGGTGCTGAGATCATCTTTGTGTGGGCTGTTTCTCTTTAGGACTGGATCAATCTTGTGTAGATCTGGGTGGGCTTGGACTCACAGAGATCCATCTATCTCTTAATTCTGAGTCCTGGGATTATAGGTGTGTACCTCCACCTCCTGGCTTCTGGCTGCTGAGATTAAAGGTGTGTGTCTGGCTTCTATGGCTTGTGGCTGACTTTGCTTTCTGAATCCCCAGGCAAGCTTTAATAAGTCATAAATAATATATCACCACAGTTGACATCAGAGAATGGCCACAAAAAAAGTGTGTGGCACTTGCCCAGTGTTGGCTTCTGACCTGGGGTATCAGGAGAGGAGAATTCAGCCAATGTATCCTTCCCAAAACCTACCTCAGTTAAATGTGAGGACAATATAGCTACAGCTAAGTGCTTCAAGAAATAAATAATAATCTTGGCAATGAGTTTGTTAATGGCCTCAATTTTCCTTGCTCACTGCTTTAATTTACCAATTTACTTTATCTTCAAGTTACAATGTCACCATCCTAACAAAACCCAACATAGCATTCCTGTCATTTGTACTTGTGAGCCTTGGGTCTTACTGTTCCACATTTTCTTATGGAGATTTTTCTTTCCGAGGCTATGCTAAAATTTTGCTGCATGCAAACCGGGAGATGCATATGGAGCATTTATTATTTTAAACACCGTCTGGAATCCACTGCTTGTCTGCCTCCCCCTCTCTCCTGCTTTCTTTTTTTCACCTTTTCTTCATCTGTTGCATGCCCCCCCTTCTTCCCTCTAGTATGTTTATGCATTCAGAGAAGAGTCTTCTGGGAAAATAATGGAAGAGAAAAGCTTGTGATTTAGCATTACACTATAATGGGTGCCCTGCTTCCGCTGGAGGAGGTCAAACTCTCTGAGAGATACCACAGTCCCTCCTTATTAACGTTCTGTTCCCACTAATGGCTCGGGGTAGGGCAGCCAGGTCTTACAAGGAAGGCATTTAAGAAGAGCACTTTGTTTAATGGAAGCTGGGGGTTTTACGGGGACACATAGCACCAAGCATTCCTAGGAGAGTGACATATTCATAGATAAAGAGCTCCCTCCCCCCACTCCTGGGGGTAGCCTTTAAAACATCAGGCCTTTCCCCCTTGCTTTCCTCTTCTTTTTTCCTTTGTCAGTGCTTTTTTCTTTCTGATTTTTATTCTGACACACCTTTACAATTACAATTCACAATTTTCACTAGCCCTTTTGATTTCAGACCCCCATCACCTCGTCCACTCTTTAATGGATTCTTTTCTGGGGTTTGCCCTGCTGCCAGCTCTCTTTGTAAGTTACTGGTTTCATCACATCATAGCCATGCTTAATGCCTTTGTATTCACTGAATGACATTCAAATTCTTTAACAGTGGGGCCCCTCCAAGCTCATTCCATTCCTCACCTCCCTGCGAAAGCCAGACCTGCCCTGAACTCTAAGTCAGTGCATCACCCTAGAGCCTAGAGAATCAAACAGGAATAGGACGTATAGTGTGAAAACCCGAGAGCTTAAATCTCAGTGCGCAAGAGCAAATGGAATGACGGCTTGTCTTCTTCATTTATTCATTCATTGTATGAATTATGTATGTATGTATGAGATGTGTATGTGAGTTTCACATGTGTGGGGTGCATGTGTGTTCATGTGAACACATGTGCCAATAATACGAAAGACACAGACACGCTGATGTCTTTCATGATGGTCCCCACCCAATATGTTTTGGCAGGGTCTCTCACTTGAACCCAGAGCTCACTGATGGAGTTAGTTTGCCTGGCCAGTTTACTTAGAGATCCTTGTCTCCACCTTCTACGGCTGGCCACCATGCCTGTCTGTCATTTATGTCGGTGTTGGATATCCAAACTCTGGTCCTTACACTAGTACAGCAAGTGTTGACAAGTGAGCCACATCTTCAACCCCATAATGTGCCCTTTTTCAATGATGTTTTAAAGGATATGGAGGCATGTCCTATATTGAACAATTCCCTTTATATCTCAATCCTGGTCACAGAGCTTGGTCTATTGTAGAAAATAATAAAAGAAAGAAGTAGCAAAAGATAAGATTAATGAATGAAGTTCAGTAAAATTCCAAGATAAAATTTAAAGAAAAAAATAATTAGGCATGGGGCATTAATTTCAAAGTGTGGTGCCAGGAAATAAGTAGTGAGTTTAAAAACCCATCCCTATCTAATGATACGCGATGAGCCACAGAGAATGGCGCCAACGACATTGTCCGTTTCACACATGTAAGTGCTCCCTAATTATTCTCTTCAGTATAAATGATGCAAGATGGCTGCAGACTGGGGAAAAGTTCACACAGGCACGTTTGTGATGTGATATGATTTATTACCACTTTCCAGAAAGGGGTAAAAAGAGAGAGGCTTTCCAAGGTCACAGACTAACTGCAGTAGTGTTTATGAGCAGGAGACAGTCACTACTTCCAACTGCCTCTCCTGTTATGGAGCTTAAATGCTGCAGTTCATTGAGTCATAGGTTGCTGGTTTAATTGACTGCCGAGAAGACACACAACATTGATGTCTTAGCTTTCAGGCTTGTATTTGTTATGACACGGTCTTGGTCTATTATGTAGTGAATAGTTAGTGTACTGCCTGCCCTTTAATCCACTGTTCTAAGTCATTTTAAAAATCATTCTAATGTAGGTCTGTGTTATGAATTCCCAAAAGCACCATAAGCATATACAGTACATATAATGGTTTAATAGTACTGGTATAAACACAAAAGCAGTATTGTGCAAATATTAAAATTAACCAAATTAACGCAGGATTGGGTAGATTCACACACCCTCCTATAAAATATATCCAAGCTAGGTTTTAGGCTTAAAATTTTATTTTCAAAATAATACTTACTGATACCTTTTTCTCTGTTGCAACAAAATCACTAGGTATAGCCGAGGCTAAGTTTGAAATCTTGATCCTCATGCCCTACACTGAGGAATCCCGTGATTACAGGTGTGTACCACCACCATTGGCCCATGATAATTGTCTTATTTTGTTTTGTAATTCATTTTATCGTCTCTATCACTCTCCTAAAAATCTAGACAATAAGTTAATAGTATATGCTTGCGCTAAATAGAAATAGTGAAAATGCACTGACTGGATAAGAAGGGTCATTTCACTTGAGCTTCTTACCAAGAAAACATTTAATTTTATGCTAAAAGTATTAATTAGGAACCAGAACTCCAACAGCTAACCCCACTTTTGTCTTACATGCTGTGAAATAATTTTGGATTCATTCTGCAATCACAATATGAGCTTCGATGTTGATGGCCAAATTGGTTGTATAGGAAAGCCCATGAGATATGAAAAACACCATAGATATCTCTCTGAGAGGATTCCCAATGTGGGATAACTAAGAACTTTGGAGTTCCAAAGTAGGTGGTACCATCCCATAATACGAGGGCCCAGATAGAATAACAGGCGTTGAGAGAAAGCCCAGTACACTGTAGATGCTATTTCTCTTTGCTTCCTGGCTGTCATGAGAAGAGCATCTTTCTTCCATCATCGCCTTGTACCATAAATGTTCTGCCTCCTTGGAGGCCCAGAAACAAACGGCCAAGAGGTCAAGGACTGAAACCATCAACCCAAATGAGTTATTCCTCACTTTAAAATTCTCTCAGAATCAACACACACAGTGATAGTGTGCATGAATGGAAAGGGTGTTTTGTTATAGATCAATAAAGGAATCTGTAAAGAATGATCGATCTATACATACATATGTATATTATTTCCTATCACATAGTAGACTGAAAAAGTGAGCCCTGGTCTCCAATCTCACTAGGGAAAATAGGATTTTATCCTTATGACATTGTGTAAACTTTATCCTATCCCAAGGCCTAAACCATCATATTGAGGATTAAGATTTTGAAATTAGAATTTGTGGCGTATACAACACATAATCCATAGTTCTATTCTCCCCACCATTTACTTACACATATACACATAAAGTAAGTTCAACATGTGATTAGAATATGCTCCATCAACAAAGGATTAGAGACATGGACCCAAACACTAAAGGAACAGCATTGTATTCCAATGTACTTTTAAAAAATACATTCATTTTAGCAGAATCTCCTAACACATAATTTTAAATAAATAATTTATTTTCTTTTTTTGCCTAATATGGATTTTTTTCTCTGTAATATTGCTCACTGAGTGTGAAGACTAAATTCATCTATTACTTTTCAATCAGTTATCATATTATCATTGAATAAAAGGCAATTAATTATATGTTGTTAAATAATTTATTCATAATTGTACTAGCCAGAAAATAGTAAACTATTAAACTCTTCTTTGTATATAATTAATAACTGTATACAGCAGAAAATAATTTGACATTATTAAACAATCACCATTTAATTATTTCAGTTAGCAAAATCTATTAAATAGCACTCAATCAGTTTTCCTACAATTATGTTATTTGCTAAATTGTCTTTAATCTGCCCTTAAAAACAAATAATTTTCTAAAAATCACATTTCCTCACATAATTTCAAGAATATTAAACATCCCAATACATCCAAGATAATTTTAAGATGAAACCTTTACTTTTTAAAAAGTACAAACTTTGACCAGTCTTACAAAGAGCTATTTCTGATAAATCCAAATAACTTTTCATCTTTAGATTTCATTAAAAAGTATTAAATCTTCTTTAAGATAGTAGTATTTATACATTTAATAACTGAATTTTAATTCAATTTTAATTTTCAGCTTTGAGTTCTTCTGTTTCTGCAATCATAGTTATGGGCACTGAAATTGATTCAATCTAATATTTTATCATATAAACTATTGTCCTGTTTTTTTACGTTCACAAATGCCTTTCTCCATCAAAATGCTAATTTCCCAAAGCACAGAGGACAATATGTTTGTGCATGTGTATCTGTGTATTTTAATTCTCCATCTACTTGAATAATTGCATCAATATTGGACATTGAATCAAAGGGGAACAGATAAATTGACCAGTGATTAGCTCAGAAGGTTGACTTAAGCTGGTAGGAGTCTTTTTGGAGAGGTTACAAGTTTTAAGCAATTTTAATGACCCAATCACAAGGTCTTCTAAACTAAGCACATCCCATTTTCAAGATTAGCTGTTAGTCACATCACTGAACCCCGAGTCTCCTTTATGTACTAATGCCAAGATAATTAAAAATTGAAAGTCATCGATAGTGCTGTTTTAGCCTATTTGAGAAGCCACGTAAAGTGGCTTAGACTCAGCTATAACCAAAGTACCTCAGAGAAGAATGCGATTACATTATGTTCTTTTGGCTGAGTGAAATGAACATGATATATCTTTTTAAATTGCTCTCTATGATTCTTCTAATGACTTGACATTTGATCATTATTTTCTGAGTACTATTTAAGTTCATATCTCATTTCTCTTTCAGGTTTTCACAGTCACTGATTCTACTTTTATTTTAAGGTCCATCTCAAATATTGAATCTTTATGAGATTTCTTAGATATTCCTTCTCTAATCTTCCCCAATCACATTTTTT
Organism: Cricetulus griseus; assembly: GCF_003668045.3. NCBI lineage: Eukaryota > Metazoa > Chordata > Mammalia > Rodentia > Cricetidae > Cricetulus > Cricetulus griseus. The sequence continues at coordinate 23,672,743 of NC_048598.1, forward strand.
TTAATTCTGCCTGAGTAGAGACTATTCTGTGTCTTCCACTGAAGTTCTTGCTTTGAAGAAAATAAAGATCTTTGCTCCCTTCTCAAACATAAACCCATTCAGAAGACAGACCTTGTGTTTGTGTTGTTTATATAAGGATAGTAAAGACGAATCTCCCCTTCTCTAGGTGGGTGAAAAAATGAAGTAAGATCCAGACTCCCCTTTCATTGGGGGCTGTTCTGCTGGGGTGATAAGAAATGGGTGAAAATGGGGATAACTCTAAGGACTCCTACTGCACCCACCTCTTACATCACTCTTTCCTATGCCCTTTGTTCTTTAAACCTCATTTGTCAAAGGTGATAAGGACCCAGCCCTGCTCCTGCCTTGGCAACTTGGGCACCCCTCAACTCAGATTTCACAACCCTTCTGGCTTTCTGCAGTTTTCCACCCACAGCAATTTGCTGGTGTCAGGTGAAGAATTCTTCTGTAGATGCACAGTTCTGAAGGCTGCCAGTGGGTCTGCCTGTCTCAACAGAATCCCACCCCACACCATTTTGATATACACATGTTGACTTGGGGCCATTGAAAGGGCTGCTTTACCTCACCCAGCTTAGTGAGGATCCAATAGGGAACTGTTAGCTATAAACTAGTTCCTCTGGTCAGTTTCTTTCAAAAATATTTATTTTTATTTTGTTAACTCTCTCTCTCTCTCTCTCTCTCTCTCTCTCTCTGTGTGTGTTGTGTGTGTGTGTGTGTGTGTTTGTGTGTGTGTGTGTGTGTGTGACTACAGAATCCAGAAGAGGGCGTTAGAGTACCTGGGGCTGATGTTTCAGGTGACTGTGACATACTCCCCATGGGAGCTAGGAACTGAACTGGGTTCTTCTGGAAGAACAGTAAGAGCTCTTAACCACAAAGCTATCTTTCCAGGTCCTTCTGGTCATTCCCAACACTACTGTTATCTACCCTTGTGGCAAGCAGAGTAAAACTCAGTGATTAGTTTTGGGGGTATTTTTGTTTGTTTTAATAAAATAAAACTCTGTCTCTCTACCTCACTTAATTTTCCTCTCAAGTTAAAAAGGAAGTCTTCAGTACATTTGCATTTCAAATTCAAAATTTGTATTTAAGGCACTTAACAGGGTCCTTCGCACGATGACAGCTTCCTTTTTAGCTTCTCCCAGACTGGGCTCTGTAATGTGTTGAGTCTTAATTTGTAGAATATGTGCATTGGCATAATGTTTAATTAGGCTTCCGTGTCAACTTTAAATCTAACACCATCAGCATCTAATGAAATAACAGAAGTGCTTGGCTTCTGCATGGTGGAACTTAAGAAATGCACTTCCTTTGACTGACTGACTCACTTAGAAATAAATTAAAAAGTAAACAAATAACGATAATGGGGAAAATGGGAACTCAGTTTCCAAGATGAGGTATTCCTATGGCCATGGATGTAAGACAGAAGAAAACAGAATCCAAGCGACTATTAAGGGAAATCAGATGGATCCTCCCCTACACAATTAGCAAAAATTTGAACAGATGGGAGTGAATTAAATTTATGCATATAAAATTATTTTCTCATTGGCTAACATTACCGCTTCAGGTGGGCTTCACTTTTTTTTTCTTCTTCTTCTTCTTTTCGTTTGAATCCAGGGGCTGTGATGGGAACTGAGAAGGAACACAGGAGATGTAAACACATTCTTAGCCTTAAAGGAGGCTCCAACCTCTCAGCTGAGCAGTCCTGATAAGACAAACACAAACTGCTATAACTAGGAATTCATCAGCTTGTGACCATGGGGATGCTAGCGTTTATTAACCTCATGTTTCCTTTCCAGTAAAATGGTAATATTAGTATCAATACCAAAGCTTTGCCCAGGTCAAATAATTAGTGCAAAGTTGTATGCTTATTTCACTGTCATGAACACAACAAATACACAGTATGTTTTAAGTGTTAGTATGAATTGACTGTTGAGGTACCTGTATTCTCAAAGAAGAAAATATATATATATATATATATATATATATATATTTTGGTTTTTCGAGACAGGGTTTCTCTGTGTAGCTTTGGAGCCTATCTAGCACTCGCTCTGGAGACCAGGCTGGCCTTGAACTCACAGAGATCCGCCTGCCTCTGCCTCCCGAGTGCTGGGATTAAAGGCGTGTGCCACCAATGCCCAGCAAGAAGAAAAATGTATGAATCCCAAATATATTAGTTCCCTATTGCTTTTGACTAAATTAGCACAAGCTCAGTGACTTAAAACAACAGATCATTGCATGGCTCTAAGGTCAGGGTTCAAAGTCAATGTTCCTGGGCTCTACCTAACATGCTGACATGTCTCCTTTTCGAAGCCTCTGCATGCCTTGGCTACTCACCTTTTTCCTTTTGCTATTCACACTCTTGACATTTTTTTTTTTTTGGTTTGTTTGTTTTGTTTTTCGAGACAGGGTTTCTCTGTGTAGCTTTGGAGGCTATCCTGGCACTTGCTCTGTAGACGAGGCTGGCCTTGAACTCACAGAGGTCCTCCTGCCTCTGCCTCTGAAGTGCTGGGATTAACACCAACCAACGCCTGGCTCCACTCTTGGTATTTGTTGATACAGAACCTCCTACTTCTCAGTATAAACATGTTGTCCTTTTTATCTGGGAAGGAGGGCAAAAAATTACCTAAAATCACATACCTATTTTGAGACCCTTGACATGGTCATGTTTAAGAGAGTACTTTTGTTTTATAAAGTGACCATCAGAGGATTCTGAAAGAAATCTTTGAACACAGTCAGGTTGTGGTTCAGGTTACCATTCACCTTGTGAGGGAAAAGCTTTGTAGGTTGGGGGTAGAATGCTGTCAACTCATCTTTAGTTGTTTAACCAACCATTCTATAATTCCCTATGGAAGCTTCAAGGTGCCTTAGTCTTTTCTGGGTACCACATTATTCAAAGTAATGTGTTCACATTTCAAAGATAATGAAACAATTGAAAGCTCATAGGTATTGTCCACCATTCAGGGAGAAAACAGTGAGATTCTGTTTTTTTTTTTTTTTTAAATGGTCCCAATAACATCATAAATATAGCTAAGAAGAAATAAACTTAATTATATGGAGCTTCTGTAGTTCATCTATTGAGATAAGATATATCTCTAAATCCTAGATCTTTGACCTTTGGGGAAACTCTAGGCTTTGAGATTTTGGAAGTCAATTTTCTTTCTTATCTTTGGTCTTTATCCAAAGTGCTATAGTCACTCCCCCACACACAAAACTTGTCCTTTTAAGAGAAAATTATACATTTTGGAGGGTATATTTGAGTGAAAGTAGCTTTATCTATCTGTTTCATCAAAGACAATCTTGCTATCTCATGGAAGAAGGGCCATCATTGGATTTTATATCTAGAGTTTACCTATCTTTTCCCCAACTAGTCTGCTGACTATAAATGCCTTCAAACTTTTGGGGGACAGAAAAGGACTTCTATCACAGCTGAACCTCACAGCAAGCCAATACAATCTTAGCCAATACTAAGATTCCATATTGCAAGTCAGGAACAGAGGTCCATAGAAGTCAATCGAGTTACAAAAGCCTACATCACATGGTCATAAAGAGAACTTGACATTGTCTTCCCCCTGTCAAATTGTCCTTTATACACTGTCCACAGTTCACACTCCTTAGGCTAGGTTGTTGGATAGACCATGAAGACTTCCAAATTTTATGTTTTTAAAGTTCAGTAATGACTGAAGATGATTCAATTCTGATATACGTATACACATATTTTAATATGTGGGGAGGCCATTAACAGATCTTAACTTTGGAAGGAATGTTGCATTCTGATTGGTTTATAAACCTCTGTTAGTCAGTGTGTAAGCTGGATATGACTCAGAAATTACAGATAAAAGTATGTGGACTCTGGTTACAGGTGTGGTTTTTTTTTTGTTTGTTTGTTTGTCATCTTTGGCCAGGCGTTTGGATGAATCTTGGTTTTAGTGAACACAACACAACACACACACACACACACACACACACACACACACACACACACACAGCAAAAGAGAGAGACAGAGATAGACAGAGAGACAGAGGGAGACAGACAGAGAAAGAAGGGGAGAGAAAGAGACACAGAGAGCTCTGTTCACTTTCTGCCTGGCTCATAGGGCTTCCGTTACTGTGTTTCAGGGCTTGCCCTAAATGTTCATCCCATCTGCTCAGGGAAGGATGCCTTCACCACAATTATCTAATCATATTACAGTAGAATATCAAACACAGCATGAGTGACAAGGGTGGAGCTGCTCAGAGTAAAGGGAAACAGAAGGATTCAACACAAAGCATGGTGCCAAGTATGTGTCTTAAGTGTAAAATGTACATTCTCATCTCTGAGAAGCTTCTGGAGGCTCCTGTTAAGAAATGAAATGAGATGATTTGGCATACTGGCTTGATTGAGAAAACTGTCAGTTCCAAACAGTCTGTCCAACATGACTGGGGCTCTTGTGGAATACCCATGTATTTGCTACAGCCTCCTGAAGGCAGCATTGCACTTGTTGAAAACTAATGACTCTTTTGAATAAATACAGTCTAGTGTATGCAAATCACATTTGAATATATTTAAATAATGGGGCATACCTTTCTGTTTGCCAGAGCTCAGCTTGCTCTATTACACCAGATCCTTCCAGAATTTGGGTTGCCTGCCTGCAACTTCTGTTGGTCCAGTCTCTACAGCATCCTCTATTGTCTTGTGATTTACAGCCTTTAATTAAACTTTGACAGTTCTGTGGTCATTGCCGTTTTTACAATGGGCAAACAAGGGTTAAGGGGACTCTGCTGTCTCTGCTACAAAATGTTTATACACACTATCTGACAAGCTTTCTATATCATTTGAGGAGATACATATACAATAATAGCATCAAGCTAACTATTGAAATTATTAGGAGTTTCAATGTGGGGATATCAGATCAATAAATACTCCGAAGATGGAGCTTGTCCAGGGTGGAAACCCATTATGATGATCCCAGGCTTATGGGCAAAAGGTCATCTTACCACTACATAGCTTTTCTACTACATAGCTCTTTCACCTTGAGTGGGATGGGTATTATTGGAATGGGAGAAATTTAAGGTTCTTATACTTGTATTCTACTCACCAGAAAACTGGAAAAATTTGGTAATAATGTGTTACTAGCAGGAAAGGTAAATGGCCCCTTGACAACTTTATACAAAAACAATTCACTTATTAAGCCATAACCTTTCCCTTTGTGTTCATGCTCCAGATCTCATATCACAATACAAGTATCATACAGCTTTAACAGTGTCATGTCTTTAAAAATTAAAATACTTTAAAAATCCAGTCTTTTTCATATCAAAAGTCTTCTAAAACTCCAAAATCTGCTTAAAGCCAAAAGTCTCTTTAACCATGAGTTCTTGTAAAAATAAAAACAAGTTAATACATTCTTATTCTAAGAAGGAATAACCATGGCATGGTCACAATCAAATCAAAGCAAAATAGAAAAGTTTTAAAAAGCACCAACAGCTCAGTGTCAGACATCTGAGATTCTGTCATGATCTGGGCACTTCTGAAGGGCGTTACCACTTCTCTGGCTTCACCCTCTGCCTCATATTAGCTTGTTTCCTAGGCTCAGGTTTCCTCCGCCCCACAGCTACTGTGGTCCTTGGTGGTCACCCATGGTACTGGCATCTCTAATACGAGGGATGCTTCTGCTACAACCGGGCTGCCCCTTCACCAATAGCCTCTTTAGCTCTCACTGGGGACTCTGACCTGCCACATGATGTCAAGCCTTAAGTTCTCTTCATGACCCCTTCAATCCTTCTGCTGCAAATGAGGCTGCACCTTCACCTTCTGGTTTCCTTTCAGGAATCTTAGATCTGCCCCACAGTGCCAATCTTCAGTCACTTTCCATGAGCTTTAAAGGCCCTTCATGCCTTTAAAACTAGTACCCTCTTAAATAATACCAAGGTAGGCTGCCAGCACAAGGTACAGTTTTGGCCCCTTTGGATCACAGCTTTTGTGTACTGACCCTGAAGAAACACTTTCTAGAATACGTGGTCTTAGTGATGATGATCTAGTCTTAATCCCAGCTAACTTTTTAGCCCCAGGTGACCAGAATCAATTTTCCCAACAAAACAAAGTTTATGCTGTAGTTGTTCTTAATTCAAAATATCACAGAAATGACCCTGATAGAATTCCCACAATAGCTCACCAAGCTTTGAACACTCAATGGCTTTTCTAGTACAACATTCCAAAGTCCTTCCACAATTCTCCCAGTCAAACACAGTCAGCTCAGTGATAGCAATGTTCCACTCCTGCTGTGAATTTCTGACTTAGAGTGTCTATTGCTGTGATAAAAACACTATGGCAAAAGCAACTTGGGGAAGAATGCGTTGTTTCAGCTTACCTCTCTCGGTCACACTCCATCACTGAGGGAAATCAGGACAGGAACTCAAGCAGGGCAAGGACCTGGCGGCAGGAACTGACTGATGCAGAAGGAACTTACATAGAGGCCATGGAAGAACATTGCTTACTGGCTTGCTCAACCTGTTTTCTTAAACAATCCAGGACCAACTATCCAGGGGTGTCACAGCCCATTTTGAGCCTAGCGCTCTCCCATCAGTAGTTAATCAAGAATATTCATCACAGACTTGCCTGTGAGCCAATGTGGTGGGTGCATTCTCTCAGTAGAGGGGCCCTCTTTCCAAATGTCTCTAGATTTGTATCAAGTTGACAAAAACACAACCAGCACAATAAATAACAGCAGCCCTAATATTTTCCCTTAGTGATTTCTGACAAATCATCTGGATGGTTGAAAACAAATCCTAATCGCGTCATTAGCATTTTTAGCATTAGAGCCACATACTATTAATATAGCATTTCTTTATTGTCACTTACTAGGTAGAGACTTAAGAAATATCCCTACTTCCACGGATCTCATGTTTTATATTATTATGATGCTTTACATTTGAAACAAATCAGAATTCAGTGGATTATGTTATGAAAAGGCACTCATTGTAGCAAGAGAGCTGGTATCTTTCCACAAGGAGGCTTGCAAGAGTGACCAGAAACCTTTTGCCTGGAAAAGAAAAGAGATTTCCAGTTAAAGCTAGAAAATGGACCAGATATTTTTATTTCTGCTCCCTCCTGAAACTCCACTGTAATTCTGTAGAGTAATCTTTAATAAGATCTAAATCCATAAACTCAACAGCAGTGAGAAGACATCTTGATACTGAAAGATAGCAATAACATTCTGGAAAAGGGGAAAGTGAATGGGTTACTTGTAATTCACTTACAGAGCACCCAGAACCAAGCCTTCAGTACAGAGGCCACAATGCCACCATCACGTTCTGACTTAGAAGCCTACAAAGGCTTGGGAAGTGGGGACATGCCACCCCTGAAAGTGGTGGCACTAAGTATGAAATGGAGCGCCGGTGTGAAAGTGCGCTTGCAGTCCAGTAGTTCTCTCTTGCAGCTGTCTCTTGTGTCGTTGCCCAAAAAAATACTGATTATAAAGTTTGGGGTCCAAACCTCTGCTCTATTTCCAGGAGCCTGAATCTCCCATTGTCTTTCAGATGTCCTGCTAATTACCGAGAGATGGATTGGCCTTAGTGGAGAATGTCTCATAGTTTACATAACAACAGACCTAGGTCCTCAGTGTGCCTGCACCTGTTCCTAGAACTTTCTTATGTGCCTAGAGACTGTTTAGGTGCCTCTTGAATAAAAAGAATTACTTGATAATCAGCTTTGTACATGATAGTAGATGCCTTCTGTGGTCACCCCACTGTTGGAAAGCCATTTAAGAGGACGCATGAATAAACAGGAGACCCCAGACTCCATCATGGACTGAGAGCCCTCCTGAAAGGACAGATGTCTGTGTCTTGTCTTTATTGCCAGTGGGTAGCTAAGAGTTTCCCAGTCCAGCCCCCCTGACTCAGGGATGGACCCAGGGCCATTTGGCTGGCTCTGATCTCAGCCCTAAGGACACCAGTCCAGAATAGATAGCCCCTGTAGTGTGCAACTGATACAAGCCAGCCCCATACTCTTGTGAAGATTCTCAGGTGAAAATTTCCTAGCCACCCCCACAGATATGAGAGTCTCTACCCTAGAGTAAATGAGATAAAGGTTGTAGTAAGAGAAGGTGAGGCACATCAGAGAAAGAAGAGTGGGGTCTATCAGGAATATGGGTGGAATAAATATGCTGTCCCTTAACCCTAAGACATTCCAGTCTTACACTGAATAATTATACTGAATAATACTGAAAGCTTGGGCCCACCAAGCAGGTAGGTAGATGCCTCCCTCAGCACACTGATGTCCAACATGAAAGACTTATGAAACCGGCACTTAGCAATCATGCCTTGAGCACTCATGGTTCCTCCCTAATCAAAGACTAATTCAAAAACAATAAGCAAGTCCTCTCCAGTCATGTAGAACTCCTAGGTGACTTTTGAGAAAGTCTCACAATGGGCTTCCAAAAGTCAATTTATGCTTTATGAAAGTATTTAACATTATAGACAAGATAAATATCAACAAGTGAGGATGAGGGGTCATAGGAAGTTAGGGACGTCACAGAGAGAAGAAAGTTTTAAGAGTCCTCTTATTAATAATATCCAGAGAAATAAGTAATTTTAATACATGTTCAACAGGGACAATGAAGAAACTGGGAATGGTGGAGCATACATGTCATTCCAGCTACTGAGGACGGTGATGCCTGCAAGACTCTCAGAAACAAACCAAAACAATAAATAAAGGCTTTGGATACAGCTCAGTGATAGAGCACTAATCAACGGTAAGTATTCAAAAGATCTTGAATTCAATGCTTTGTGTGTGTGTGTGTGTGTGTGTGTGTGTGTGTGTGTGTGTGTGTGTGTGTGTGTGTTAGTGTGTGTTAGACACAGAAGATTAAAGATATTGTTGGAAAAACAGAAAGTTTAATAGATTTGGAAGATTAAATTAAATTGAAAATAAGTGTTCACTAAATTCTAGTTCTAAAAATCTTCATGTTGAGTTCAATTGATTGTCCCCATAGAGATTTGAAGTTGACATCTTAAAGTTTGGTATCTGTCTGAGTGTATATGTGTGCACACATGTGCCACGTATTTCATTGGAGATTATGGGACAACTTTGTGGAGTTGGTTCTCCCTCTCTACCCTCAAGTGGGTTCCGGGGCTTGAACTCAGGTTGTCAGGCTTATGCAACAAACACCTTTGCCCACTGAACCACCTCAAAAGCCCTAGAGGGATTTTTTAAAATGTTCTTCTCCTAGCTTACCTTCCAAAAACACATGTGAGGGTCCTCCTGTGTGCTTGAAAGATTGATCCACATATGTCATTATCACTTTTGGAAAGGTTTTGCTTAGATCCCTATATCAAAGATCAGGATCTTAACCTTTATTATTCTTTATAAGGCATTAGTGCCATAAAAAGGAGGGATACAGTCCATCCATATGGAGCCATATGTCGGCAACTCTCAGGGCTGGTGCTGCTTCATTGTCTCTTACATCTATTCCTTGTCCTGTTCTGCTAGTTTGCTTCCACTTAAGAAAAGAAATTTGTCAGGTCAGCTGTTTCTGTGGGTTTCACCAACCTGGTCTTGACCCCTTTGCTCATCACTCCTCCCTCTCTGCAACTGGATTCCAGAGTTCAGCTCAGTGTTTAGCTGTGAGTGTCTGCTTCTGCTTCCATCAGCTACTGGATGAAGGCTCTAGGATGGCATATAATAGTCATCAATCTCATTATTGGAGAAGGGCATTTAAGGTAGCCTCTCCACAATTGCTTAGAATGTTAGTTGGGTCATTCTTGTAGAACTCTGTATATTTCCCTAGTGCTAGATCTCTCTTTAAACCTATAATGGCTCCCTCTATTATGGTATCTCTCATCTTGCTCTCCTAAATTCTTCCTCTGATTTAACATTCCTGCTCCCTCATGTCCTCTTCTCCCCTCCACTTCTCCCCAGGAGCTCATGGACCCTGGACTGATAGCTGGGAAACCAGAATAGGACTGATCCAGAACCCCTGAACGTGGGTGTCAGTATTTATCCTGAGCATACGAATGGACTTTGGGAGCTCATTCCACATAGAGGGCTACTCTCTCAGACTAGACACAACAGGTATGACCTAGGCCCTGTTCCAAATGATATGACAGACTTTGAAGATCCCCAAGGCTTCACCTTCCCTGGGGAACAGTAAGGGGATGGGACAGGGGTTAATGGGGAGCAGGGGAGGAGGGAAGGGAGAGGGAACTGGGATTGACAAGTAAAACAAACTTGTTTCTAATTTAAATAAAAAATAGAATAAAAAGAAAGAAAAAAAGAAGTACCCCCCCAAAAAGAAATCTGTGTACTTTCCAGCCTGGAACACATTATCAATCCATCACCAATGTGAATTATACAATAAACTACAGCCATAGCTGACTCTCAATCAAAATATTACCCAAATCCTTTGGAGTGAATGCAGGCTCTCACATAGCAAAGAAGTGAGACTTGTTCATGTTTTATCTATATCCAGGAATGTGTATGATATAAAGTAAATATTTAGTTAACATGTAGATGAATGAATCCATGTATATCATTAAAACCCATATAGAAGAAGAAAATATTTTCCAGGGACTGGGGAGATGGATCTGTGGGTAAAGTTTTTGTGGTGCAAGTAAGAGTTCCCAAGTTTGATTTCCTAGTACCCATGTTAAGGGCCAGATTTGGGGGTATATCCTTGTAATTCCCACAGAGGGGAAGACAGTGACAGGAGGATCTCTAGAGTTCAAAGGCCCATCAATGCAGGTGAATAGTGAGCTATAAGGTCATTGAAAGATTCTCTTTCAAGAAAATAAGCTGGAGAACTACCTAGGGAGAGAGATGATTTGAGCTCTGACCTTCATATTCATGTGCTAATATACAAATATATTACAAATATAAAATGAATACCTTCTTCATTGGGTAAGAACTTGTTGTTTTCATAGCAGAGTAGTAAGACCTATAGCAGGGGAGAAGTTCAACACAATTGCCAACACTAGGATCACATTAGGTTAAGGGGCCAAGCAGATGTCTGTATGATTTACAATTAAGGTGGCCATACATTATCATCCAAACTAGAACATTTTTTTGTATGTGACTGAAAAATGGCTATAAGATAATTGTCAGCTATTTAATGATATAAACTAGGCATAACTTGTGAATGTTCAGGCAGCTAGAATATATATATGGTCACCTTATTTAGGTGGGTTGTATGTCGATGGTTACTTTAACCAGGTTGTATTTTAAGTTATAAGAGATAATTATAAGGGATTTTTTCAGCATTCTAAAGGGAAACTAGATGAATAGGCCTAGTTACCCTACTTTTGGAAAACAGTTTCCATGTCTGCATCTGGGTATCTGCCTATAGGCAGGACTCTTTCCCTCACCCTTGACCTCGGTTCTCATATTGCCTTGACCTTTTCTCTTCCTTCAAAGGAGCAGTATCACTGTCCCCAATAAGCCAACTTCCTGCAGTAAGACAGGGTCCATGCAAGGCTGCAGGAGGCCAGCACCTCCTTTCAGGGCTGGGTAAGGGGCTGCCAGGTGATGAATAGATGCCTGTGGAGCAAGGTGATAAACCAACGCCTCAGTCATGTAATCTTCCATTAAAATGAAATGCATACCAGGCATGCGGTGTTTCTGCAACTTGTACCCTCTCCCATGGAAGATCATGAATAAAAGAGGGAAGTGTACTGCTGACAGATGCCAGCATGCATAAAGGACACTTCCTATAAAGGCGAAGCTCCGGCTAACAGATGGACTAAAGATGTGAGATGCAGAAAGATTTACCAATCTAAATAATTCAAGGGAATGTCGTATGGTAAGCTAGCGCTTTGCGGAGGGAGCCAGCAGAAGGTGCAGATGGAAAGGCAGGCCAAGCCCTTCCCATAAACCCATTAAGAACAGTACTCTTCTGAGCGACAGTATGTCGCAGAAGGCCCAGGGAGAGGCCAGCAAATGAGAAATTTGCTTTGAGACTTTGTCCCGCAAGGTCAAGAGCATATTTAGTAGTGAAGGTTGCAGCATCTAATGAGAGTGAAAAGGGGGTGCTGTGTGCTTCACTGCTCATTCTCCTGCCCTCTCCAACCCCCACCCACACTCCCGAGACCTTTATCTTGTGAGAATTAAAATCATGGAAAGTGAAAGCATTCAACGACCTTTCGAGAGGATGTCTTAGTTACTTTTCCCGTTATCGTGACAAATTGCCTAGAATGCCAACAGAAGTGAGCGTTTGTTCTGCCCCACAGTACCTACCAGGCTGCGCCATGCTGGAGAAGGCATAATGGTGACAGCACAGGCGGTGGAAATAGAGAGAGGTGACCCATACTCTCCTCCGTTTTATCATTTTAATCACCCTGGACCTCAGTGGGTCTCATTTCCTAAATTAAACCTCTCTAGAAACATCCTCACAGCCAAGCACAGAGATGCATCTCCTTGGTGATTCTAAATCTAGTTGAGCTGACCCAATAATGGTTAAATTTTACAAAAGGCCAGGAGGACCAGTCTTTTCAAGTTTTAGTATGACAGAGACTTTAGGCCCCAAAGTCAATGACAAATGACAGTATCACTTCTGGAGTTTTTCACAGAAATGTGTAACTTCATGAAATGTCCTCTCTAGATGTCACGGATATATCTTTGTACTGGCTCTTAAAAGGAATGACAATTATTGTAGCTTGTTTCTGGGCTTCTTCTCATATACTTAGTCTATCTTACTGAACACAGTGCCTAAGCACACTTGAAGAAACAATGTCTCTTTCTCAGCCACCAGAGCTTGCTCTGAGAAAGTACAGGGTAAGTCTCTCCTGGTAGTGAAACTCCTTCAACTTAAAACACCCGAGACTCCTCTACATCCTATAAAGCTGTGTTAACATGTTAGTGGCCCAGGCAGGAGAAGCTGTGATGGGTAACATGACAAACAAAACATGTGGTTACACCTCAGACTGAAGAACAGAAGTCTGCCCAGGCCCCAGGGTGTTGAGTTATGCCAGGGAAGCCAAAGCCCCATTCTTCAACTGTAAAGTAAACAACAAAGTATTTCAAACTCTGTCAGCTCCTTGTACAACTACAGTGAGGTAAACTAGGAGACTCTTATGTAAACATTTCAGATACTTAAAACAATCTCTGCATTGCGACTTTTTTCTTAATACATATCCACTGGTACACCATCTACTGAAGACCCACAATGCAATGCTTCTCAGTGCTAGTATGAATTGATAACAATTGCCTAGCATTCTCCACAATAATGTTCTTGCTGGAGACATTGCTTCACAGGCAATTTTTAAACATTCTGACACTATCACAAAATTCTTCAATTCCAACATCACTCAGTCTCTCTCTCTAGTTCTTGTTACCTTATTCCTTGTTGGTAGCAGGAGTGACAAGTCTCAGTCTCAGGCCAACTGTTAGGGGTAAGAAGTGTGCATTCTCTTCCCTTTTATTTTTTTAGTCTATCAGAGCTCTCCCTGTTTAATGTCAAGAAGACAGTCCCACTTAATAAATTAGTAGAAGTAGGACTCTAAGTGATCTTGATGGTCAGTCTCTGCATCATCATGTGGACTGATGGAGATCCTGGGGTTTTGTTTGTTTGTCTTTTCTCCTGCCAGCAGCATCCAACACTGAAGCATAAGCAAGGGCTGGGATTTGTAATTAAAAGATATACAGGGTTGAAACCTGGCCTTGACTATGGAAGTTGATTGCATTTGGTTATTTTTAACAATCCTACCAGGATTGCTTTACATTATCCCTTATGAATCAAATGAGAAAACACCAAAGAATGAAAATAGCCATACCTCATGTTGGATACAGCAGTGACTGGCATACAGAAGAACTACTTTTTAGTCAAATTTATGTCAAGAAGTTTTTAGAAACTCAGTTTTGACTCTTCTTTTACAAATAAAAAATTATATCGACTTATTGTACATGTGTGTGTGTAGATACATACAGGGGCCAGAGGAGAAAGGGAGGGAGGGAAAAGGAAGAAAGGAACAGGAAAGAAAGAAAAGTTTGAAAGAAACAGATAATTACAGAGAATAGATGAAAATTTCTATAATCAATATCCAAACAGATATTGACTTCATTAATAAACCAAGGACAAAAATCCAGTGCATAGTAATAGTAATTCATAAAGCAGAAATCACCATAAAATTTTCTTTTTATTTTTGTGAGCACGCACGTGTGTGTGTGTGTGTGTGTGTGTGTGTGTGTGTGTGTGTGTGTGTGTGTGTGTGTGTAATTACACCTTCATTGCAGGAACCTGAAGTGACCATAAGGGGCATTACATCTTCCGGAGCTGCGGCTACAGGGTGTAATGATAAATCTTTCTGTCAGCAACCCAATTTCCCTCCTGCCACATGGGTAGCCAAAATAACACACAGAGACTTATATAAGGTACAAATGCTACTGGTCAATGACTAGGATTTCTTAATGCTAGATCAGTCTTAATTATCAACTATAACTATTAATCTGTATATTTATAAACATCTTATTGAGGATGCTGGCAGAATATGTCCTGTTTTGCTGGGATCACATGGCGGCTCCAGAGCAGAGAGCAGGGCGAAGAGGAAGATTTCCTTCTTGTCCCTGCTTATATTCTAAGTCGGCCTGCTATGTCACTTCCCGCCTGAATCTCTATACCACATTTCCCAGAATTCTCTTTGACTCCTAGTCCCACCTAGCTTGCTTTTCTATTGGCCAACAGTACTTTATTTATCAACCAATAAGACAAACATATACACAGAAGGACCTACCCCATCAACAGTGGGTTTGAACTGCTCATTGTGAATGATGAGAACAGAACTCAGGTCACCTGGGTCACCTGAACCCCCTTTCCAGACCAAAAATATTGTTTAAAAAGAAGAAAAAAAGACAGGAATAAGAAGCTTTTTAAAAGGAAGCAATAAAAGTTGAAAATGAGCATTTAGAATCAAACAAAAACAATCAGAAAGAAAAGTAAAGTCCATAACAAAATATTAACACATGATGTTGCCCCAAATGCAGGGAGATGAATCTTAGCATAGAAACAAATAAAACAAAATACAATAAGTTCCACTAGTGTCCATTATGGTGAAACTGAGCTCACTTGGAATGTCCAGAGACACTTAAGAGAGAAAAATATAGATTTTGTAGCAAAGAATGGAGCCAGGGTGGAAGTTTCTTTCATGGAAATACTGAAAATCAGAAGCCTATAGGAAACTAAAAGAAGTATATTTTTCTACTTCCATCCAGAAATCTTGTCAATGGTTTAGCCCTGAGTGGAAACAAAGACAGAGATTCCTGGAGTTTTACACTACCGGGCCTAAAGTACACATAGCTCCCACTAAGAAAGAAACTCTAAAAGGACCAGAGGAATAGGGATCAGACTCAGAATCGGAACAGTTATCTCAGAGTCATGCTAGTGTTCAAGCAGTACAGAGAATATCTGTGAGAGCCCAGAAAGATAGTCAGACAGAAGCTTCCCCACACAAGCAAATGAGGTCTAACACACTAGAGACAGATAGGTTGCTGCCAACTTTAGCCATTCTGGTGGCTATAGCTACAAAAACAACACAATGATTGTTAATTTGGGGTGTGGGGGGGGGACAAAGCATTGTATTAAGAAGAATTACAGCCACAACACATACTCTAGTAAGCAATAGCTACACAATGACCAAACAAACAGAGTTCACTATATAACTGTGAAAGGACTCCTCTGGGAAAGATGGCTACTGGCAGATGTGAATAGGAACAGTTGTGCACAAAGGATGAACTCATTTACATTTTCATATTATTGAAAGCCAGAAATAATATTAAAAATTGAATGGCTAAGAAATAGTGTAAGCACACACTGC
Source organism: Cricetulus griseus (assembly GCF_003668045.3). Classification (NCBI taxonomy): domain Eukaryota; kingdom Metazoa; phylum Chordata; class Mammalia; order Rodentia; family Cricetidae; genus Cricetulus; species Cricetulus griseus. The sequence continues at coordinate 23,688,529 of NC_048598.1, forward strand.
TTCAGCATGGAAACTAGTTCCAAAAGAAATAGCAAAAACATTGAAAGTCACTCCTTATCAGTGGGCCTTAGCATCTTATGGGAAGGGTGGAGGCAATGTACCATCAGGCTTACAGCAGGCTTCATGTACACATTTGTCCATTCAAATTATGAATAAATCAATGAATTATTTTGATTTTCAGTAAAAAGCCATGATGTGAATTCATGACCACGCAGACAAATGTGTCAGTATGTCCCATGCCACAGAAGTAACCCCATAGACATACAAATGCATCTAGTTCATATAGATGTTGTAATGAGAGGTTCTTTGTCCCAGATGGTCCCTAGGCTCTTGGCCCCAAGTGAACACACAGATGCTATATTAGTTATAAAACTGTTGGCCAGTGACTTGGGCTTCTTATTGGCTAGCCCTGTCTTAATTATTAACCCATTTCTATTAATCTATGTATTTCCATGTGATCTTAGCTTACTGGAGAACAACTTGCATGTCCTCTCTTCTCAGGCTCCAAATGATGACCCCTGTCTGCCTACACTTCCCAGAATTCTGCTTGTCTCCTAGCCCTACATAGACTTCTTGCCTCATTGGCCACAGTGTTTTATTCATCAACCAATAAGAGAAACATATACACAAAAGACATCCCTGTCAATATGTAAGTGCTTCACTTTCATTCATGTGTAGAGCACAAACTGTATTGTATGTCAGAAATACTAAAATTTAAAATAAATGTCTTGCAATATTTTGATATCAAGAAAAAAAATGAATGGAAGGAAAGTTTTTTTATGATGTTGTAGTATGTCTTCCTGCCTCCAGACAGTAAACAATATTCCTCTAGCTATTTTGGGGTAGAGATTGCCTTGACCTCGTAGCCATGGCAGTTGATTAAGCAGAATAATACAGTGGTAGCTATGTCTACGATGATTGTGATGGAACTATTGGCAGTCTGTGCTGAAAAGAGGGAAAGGAGAGTCACAGAACTTTTATATGGAATTCTAGTCTGTGACATTTAATATTGCCAACTTGGAAAGGATACAAGAGAAGTTGATGGGTATCCCTGCCAAGTATTGTTTAGATTAGCTTAATTGAGGTACCTAAACTCTTGGTTTAACAATGGATGGAGCCATTCCATGGGATGAGGTCTTAGAATGAATAAGAAATAAAAAAGTGAACTGAATACCAGCATTCATCATTCTTGGCTTCCTGGTTGTGGATACAGTCACTTCAGTCCTATACCACCATGATGTTTCTTTCCCGATGGACTGTGCCACTGAACTGTGGTCCAAAATAAATCCTTCCTTCCTTCCCTAAATTTCTTTGTTACATATTCTTCCATATCAATGAGACAAGTATCTATTTTATAAAACTAAATTCCCTCTTGCCTTTCCTAGCTGTGTGTGATCTGGGGAGATGTTGAACATATTGATATTAGAAACCTAAGTGACAATGGCATTCTGTAATGCAACTTACAGGAAGTTATCTTTCATCATGATGTAGGATTTTGAGTTGATGAAGCTGTTTTGGAGTTAACCTTGTTCTTGTAAGCAACATTTCATCCATACTTTCTAAATAAGTCAAATAAGCTCTTTAGTTCCTCATGTTGGATTTTGGCAGAATGATTGCTTTTGTCTGTCATCATTGATGCCCTTCTGGGATAAAGATATTTGTTTATATTTTCCTAGAAAAAAAGAGTTAATACAACATATGTGTTCTCTGCCAGATTTCATAGAGTATACACTGCATAGGAATGTTGCCTTTGAAGAAAATCATTGTGTTTCTGTATTTATTGTCAGGGAACTGGGTTGAAAAGCCTAAACATATGTTTTATTCAAAATTCAAACTATTTTTTTATTAGTTCAAATTAGGAACAAGCCTGCTTCCCATGTCAATCCCTTCTCCCTTTACCTCCCCTCCCCCCAACCTCCCACCAGTCCCTCACCCCACCCCCATCTGCTTCCCATAGAAGCAGTCTAGGGTCCATGTGTTCCCCCTTGCTCAGGTTAGCTGCCCCTATGGGTTTCACCAGCCTGGTCTACCCCCTTGTTCTTCATTCCTCCCCCTCTGCAACTGGGTTCTAGAATTCAGCCCAGTGTATAGCTTTGGGTGTCTGCCTCTGCCTCCATTAGCCACTGGATGAGGGCTCTAGGATGGCATATAAAGCAGTCATCAGTCTCATTATAGGGGAAGGGCATTTAGGGTTGCCGCTCCACCATTGCCTAGACTGACAGTTGGTGTCATCCTTGTAGATCTCTGGAAATCTCCCTAGTGCCAGATCTCTCCTAGGACCTATAATGGCTCCCTCTGTCATGGTATCTCTCATACTGCTCTCCTCCATTCTTCTCCCAACTCAACCCTTCTGCTCCTCCATTTCCTCCTCTCCTCTCCTGTTCTCCCCCTCTCATTCTGCCAGCTCCCTCTCCCATACCCTCATGCTCCCAATTAGCTCAGGAGATCCTGCCCTTTCCCCTTCTCTGGGGTCCATGCATTTTTCTCCTAGAGTCCTTCTTGTTTCCTAGTTCCTTTGGTGATGTGGATTGTAGGCTTGTAATTCTTTGCTGTATGTCTAAACTTCATATATGAGTGAGTACATACCATGTTTGTCTTTTTGTGACCGAGGTAACCTCACTCAGGATGGTTTCTTCTAGTTCCATCCATTTTCCTGTGAATTTCAAGATTCCATTGCTTTTTTTCCACTGAGTAGTACTCCATTGTGTAAATGTACCACATTTCTCTATCCATTATTCAGTTGAGGGACATCTAGGTTGCTTCCAGGTTCTGGCTATTACAAACAGTGCTGCTATGAACATAGTTGAACACAAGATTGGGAGACCTTTGAGTTGCTACTAGAAGGTGAACCTCATATGTTACTAATGTAGTGGGCTTTGTCCTTACATATTCAGACTACATGTCCTTCCAAATTTCACTGAAGCAATTGACTCATCTTTCCTACATCTAATATGTAAAGTTTTCCTGATAGAGAACAGGCAAACATCTAACAGTTTCCCTTGAAGGAAGGGTCTTTACTGTCAGGGAACCTTAGTCTGAACTGTCCTTCTGTATGTCACCAGGTACTCTTACCAGGCTCCAAAAAAACCTTAGATTGTACTTGAGGACTTGCCTGAATATTTTAAACCTAATGGATGCCATTGATACCTGTGACAAAGGATGACAATTTCAAGCTCTAATTGCTAAATTGAGATTGTTCAACATAATAATAACTTTATATCATGGTTTGTACAAAGATTTTTATATTTAATTTTGACTTTTAATATGAATTATTAAAATTCATTGTTAGTCATGATTGGGACTTCTGGGAAGGCTATGAACTAGATGTATAACAAAGACTATTTTACCCAGAATGCACCATGAACAACATTTTCCTCATCTTCAGATTCACTGCTAGGAATTTGTTTGCATGAGGCTGGGATGGGGACAATAGTGAAGATGATAAAACAATGTTATAGCAATGCCCATGTACTTATGTGTCAGTTTCACTTAACATTCAACTATACAAATGAAAAAAATCCTCACTAAGAGTGTTTGGGTGAGATTCCTTTGTACAGAGAAATTGTGAAGTGTCAGGTGTCTACCCACTCTCAGACTACCCTACCAGGTTCATGTGGCATGGAGAGAGACATTGTTTTTAGTAAAGACAGGCCTCTACTACTGGAGACAGGCACTGATGGGGACTTCACCTGGGAAAGGTGCTGGGTACATGAGGATGTCATAAGAAGGAAGGTCTCAGTAAATGGTTAACAGTATGTGAGAGAAGAAATAGACGTTAATCTACAGCTTCTTCCTGTCCAGGTTGTGCATCAGTAGCAACAAAATAATAAACTACACCTATGACTTCGCTAACCTTGCTGTCTATGTAGACTACTTAAATGCATTATTAAATACTGGCAGTTATTTTGCTCCAATCATATGTTCTTTAAGAAAAAGCACAAGAAAGAAGTCCCAAGGGAAATTATATGCAAAAACTATATTAATAAGGCACTCAGGTACAATTGATGAAAAAGAAAGCCTCAGGAGATACAAGGCTTTAGAGACTCTTGTAGTCATGAACAAGCAACTACATTTCTTATATTCTATCAAAAGCTATTTCAACAGCTTAATGAGCAAATTTTTTTAAAAAAAATTATGGGTAGGATAAGTGAATTAATGTTACTGGAAAAAATGTTAAGCTTTGATACTTCTCAAGGTTTTCAGGCTTCCATCCATTAGCTAAATGTGACAACCCTGCTTTCTGGGACCACATGCATTACAGCGATCATCTAGACACAGGACTTACAGCTAGCATGTTCTCATCAGAGGTAAATGTCCTTCCTTCTTCTTTCCTAACTTAAGCTTAAAAAAGATGCTCAGATGCATTGAAACATCTGGGGGCTCCTTATTAAAGACTGCAGGGCTACCTTCACAGTGGTTGGAGTCAGCACCACACAGAAATGTTGATGTAAATTTGCAATACAGTTCCTTCATCTGCCTTCAGGCTGTTTGACCTGTATTTGAAAAGTCAGTCATTTGGAACTGTGTTCTAAGGATCTAGTGGCATTTCTGAAGTCTATCTCCCAGGGAGAACATTGCTCAATTTCACTTTATTGTCATTCTGACCACCTAGAACTTCTGTGGTTATTACCACAGACATGCAGACTTATACCTGGGTGTGATGAAGTATAATAATAATAATAATAATAATAATAATAATAGCAGCAGAAGAGCCTATCTCCAGCTTCTAACTTCAGTCAAATGTTTATGAATTGTTTATTTATTCTGATTGTCCTTTTCTCTGCCATATTTTAAAATATTAATTTTATTTTATGTGTATGAGTGTTTTGCCTACATGTATGTATGTGTAACACATGCATGCCTCTGCATACAGACGCTAGAAGAGGCATTAGCTAGAGGGAACTGAAGTTACAGAGTTACAGATGGTTGTCAATTGTTGTGAAGGTGACAGGAACCAAACCCAGGTCCTCTGCAAGAGTAACAAGTGTTCTTAACCTCTGAACAATCTCACCAGGCCCTACAACTATTGTCAACATAGCTGTTTTCATAATGTAATAGTAAAGTCAATTCAGAACAGCCCAAAGTTACATAATTAATAACATTCAGTTTTAATTACTATGGCTCCTTCATTTTGGCCTTCTACAAGGACAATCTAACAGTGGGCAGTCAAACTGCCATGGAAGTCTTTCAAGCTTGCTAATTCACTTAACTTGAATACTTCAATGTGTGATTTCATTTTTTTCCATAACATTTTCTTTCTCAGACAAGTCACACATTCAAGAAGACAGGCTAGTTATACTATTTTATGCATCCCATCTTTGACACAATGGAGTGAAAATCAAATCTCTAAGACAAGGCTAGATAGGGGTTTACTCCTTACATACCAGACAGGGAAATGAGTCTTACCAAGAAATGTGTGTGAGCAAGAATGTGGGGTTTCAATGATATGTGGCTAGCTCAGAACATTGTCTTAGATGACTTTCTTGGCTGTATTATCTACCTTTTTGTGACATTTAATCAGTTTTGTTAGTAGCATTTCCCCTAAGATTAATCCTAAAATTTCCTAAGCCATGTGAAATGCACTTGGGAAATGCACTCACACTTGCAAAAAGAGCTATTGGTTATGAGCCCAAAGAAGACATTTATAGCACTAGTTCTTCAATCTAATTTCAGATTCATGCTATCAGAAGCATCTGGACACTTGCTCTACTCCATGCTAAGGCTGCTGGATCAGAAACTCCAGTGAGAATTAACAGTCACCATTTCTGAGGTGACTCAAGTGCTTGGGGACTGCTGATTAAGTGTGACACTGTCAGGCACCACGAAGCCAGGAATCACACAGGAAAGTCAAGATCCCTGGGTTTTGGCTGTAGCTCCTCAATGAACTGAAGATGTACCATTTTCAAAGGGAAGCTGCAGCAAACAGTTTTCTACGGTCCAAATAAGTAAAGGGGAAAAAGGTACCGTCACATTACACAGTAGAAGCAGGAGATTGAGCAAGGGGGGAGGAAGCAGTCTGTCTCCAGGTGTGATCCCATGCAAAGGGAACTGTTCAGAGCCCACAGACCTCAGACAATCCTATGTGTGCTTTCATATAAAAGCACTCAAGAGGCTTTATAGAACTGTCATTGAAGGCTACTTTCTGCATCATTGCCTCTGTACGTAAGGATGTGATGAGTGAAGGCGGCTTCAACCTAGCCAAGGTTTGCCCATGTTGCCTCCTGTGTACCCCGGGAGACCAAAACTGTCGCTGAACTCCTCCGTCCACCACTATCCAACCTGCTATAGCTGTAAGACAGGAGGTGGCAAAAAGGAAAAGAACACTGGTAAAGAATGCCGGAGGAGAAAAGGAGAGGGAGGAAGATGGGATTCAAAGATATAAGGAAGAGAAAGAGTTCAAAGGAGAGAGGCAAGAGTGAAGACCTGAGGGGACGCCGAGAGGGCAAGAGGGTGGGGCCACCCAGCAGCTGTTTGGCATAGGCTGCTTGCACCATCCATTTTGCACAGACTCCTTCCTGTGTTCGTCAGCGTCTGCGATGTGGTGATTAATCATTCATGTCAGAAGCCCTAAACCTATTCAATGGAAAACAAATGCCATGGCACCCAGCCTTTTGCTTATCCCGTGCATGCTCTTCACGAACTTGCTTGGACGAGGCCGTCTGGGTCCAAGATGTTTTTTCTTTTTTTTTTTTTTTCTAGGGACTTCTAACCACCCTCTCCATGCACATTCAGGATAGCTCTACATACATATTGGCAATGCCTTGTGATCTCTACAGCCTTGTCTTATTTATGTTGGTGTGTGTGTGTGGGGGGGAGCCACTAGCAATGAAGGTCAAGTTGTACTAGTTACACAAACAATCAACATTCATTTAATTCTCTTTTAAAGAGAATGTAGACCCTGTTACTTACAAAGCTGCTTTCCCGGACCTCAGTTCCTATCCCATTATTGCCGCCCACAGTCCTCCCAGCAGCCCTTGCGGCAAGGGTTGGCTCTGTGGTCTCTCTAGCAAATTCCTTCTTTGTAATCTTTCTTCCACCTAGTTCACACTCTTTACTTCATTTCCTTATCTGTTTTTCTTCATCTATATGTGGCTGACGCTGGAAAAAACAAGTCTAAAAACATGATTTGGCCTAAACTGCACTAAGACAAATTGTCTCCTAAATTGTCACTTGCTCTGGAAAAAGGAGGAGTCTGTGTAGCACAAAGCTGAAGTGGTCGGGCTCTAGAATCATGAAAACAAATCTTCAAATCCAAGTGTCCCACCTGGGTAGCAGCATGTATCCATTAATTATCTTCAACAGGTTGGTTCAACACCTGGTAGACTGATGAGACACACCTTTGTGAGTTCACTTCCAGAGAGGATTGGTTGTGGAGAAGGCACCTCTCCCTGAAATGTGAGTGGTGCTGTCCCATAGTTTGGGTTCCTGGTTGGAACATGACAGGGGAAAGGTGGAAGCCAGACAAGGGGGCAGAGTTCCTCGTTTGTCTTCTTGGAAGTCAGTCATGTGAGCAGCATTCGGCTGCCCTAGACTGCTGCCACAGGTTCCATCTGCAATACTTTTCTACCCAAACAGCCATGGATTGAATTCTCTGGAACCAGTAGCTAATATGAATCTTTCTTCCTTAAGTTGTTCTGTTTGTATTTTGGTGACAACTATGAAAAGCATATAGTGTAGAATCCGTGTCCTAAATTTGGACATCAATAAGACTTTCATTTTTCTCATGAGCAAAGACACTGAGACTGCTATGGCCCAAACTAAGTGATACATGTCCAGCATGACATGTAGCTTGTGCCTCATATTCATGGCTTCTTTTTAAATCTGATAATCAGATGCCTAAGGAGAAGCTGAGGAGGATAGCTGTGCTCCAGGGATGAATATTGCTTTTTAACATTCAGTGCAAGGCAATTTGCTGAGCAGGTTTAAGGACTTCTACTGGTGGAAGAAGTGAAAAAGACCTCAGTGTTTTGAAGCTCACACATCTCCTGATTCAACATCAAATTGCTTTGTCTTGCAATGATGACCATGCTTTAAAACGCATGTGCATTCTTTCCTCCAAGCTTTTCTTCCTTGTGTTTTGTGTGCTTGCTTCACTGGTATGCCCAATAAGGGGTGCATGCAGCTGTCTACAGGGAAGCAGCAAGGACAACTGTGGACTTGGCACTAGCTGGTCCTAAGCACATTTTCTTACTTAAGACCTATTACAAAGTCCGTGGATGTGATTTTCATTACCAGACTTCTTGGCACTTCCACTTAACAGCATTCTTATGGGTTAAGTACGAATAACTTTGGTTTACGGAGAAGGAAATGACTTAGGGAGCTTGTATGACTCTCTTCAGATCACATACCGAAAGAATAGGGTAGTCTGGAGGATGTGTGCAATAGAGAAGACCAGGAAAAGGGTGATGATTCAAAGCCATCCAGCTGCCCTCTAATGTCTGTAAGGATGGGTTCTAAGAACCTCTATGCCCCCATAAACCCTCAGATTTGGCATTCTCTCTCTCTCTCTCTCTCTCTCTCTCTCTCTCTCTCTCTCTCTGTGTGTGTGTGTGTGTGTGTCTCAGGTTTGTGAGTGTGCATGCATGCATGTACATTAATGTATGTAAATGAGGACACCCACATGCTATAACATATTTGCTGAGATCAGAGGACCACCTGGGGTGCCACTCTCCACATTCTACCTTGCAGGAGGTCTTGGTCATTTTCCTGTTGCATGCAGCAGTCAGGCAGGCCCATGAGATTCCAGGGAGCCTCCTGTGTCCCCTTCCATCTACTGAAAGAAATGACAAGACTCCAGTTGCTCTTTTATGTGAGTTCTGAGGACTCAAACTCAGTTTTTTACACCTATGCAACAAGCACCTTTACCCACAGAGTAGATTCATCTCCCTAGCCCCAAATCATTCTAATAACATCTAATACAATAGAAATAGAAATACTATGTATGTAAATTCTTGTCATACTGAATTTTAAAAGAATAGCAAGAACAATGTGTACATTTTATGGATTAGTACAATTTTTCCTGGTATTTTCCAGAAGAGTTTGTTGTATATGTGTCTATAGAGTCTACACATAAAGGAAACTAGAACTGAGTGGCTACAGAGAACTCAAGAAGAACTTCAAGATGACCTTCTGATTATGATAGATATGCATGATATAATTTGTCAGCTTCAGATAAACAATAAACATTGTTCGGAAAATATTGTTAATGTTAATTAAATGAGTCTGAGAAAAGGGAAACAGTCTGTGTCTGCCAGAAATCTAGCTGGTCATGGGTGAGAGTACTGATGCTTCTTTGTTTTTCTATAGCTCCTCAATGGATGTTAACAAGGATAACTTTGGTGTTTCTCCACTAGATAGCTCTGGTTCCATAGTCCAGAGAGAACTTGTGGGTTGGTGGGACATGGCATTTCAAAGTGGCATTTCTTACTTGGTTATGCAATTCTGAGTCCTGTGACCACCTCACAGAGACAGTGTGCCAGGGCAGAAGCAGACTACAATTTACTACTCTCCTGGATGCTACCCATTCTTGCTCATCAAGAACTTGCTTATTAACACAGAGATGATTCCAGGTACCAATGTAGCAAAGGAGGGTTAAGAGCAGCTCCTCCACTGATTAGATGAAATCAACCCACAGCACCTTCCAGTCATATTTCTAACCCAGATTCTTATTCATTAGGTTATGGTTAAATTATTAGAGAAGCTGTGTGTATGTCCATAGGTGTTTGTACATGGTTCAGTGAACATGTGAGCATGCTCACATAAAGGTCAGGGATTGACTACCGGTGTCATGCCTTCGGGCACAATCCTTTTTTACTTGAGGCAAGGTCTCCCACTGGCCTTCAATTCACTCTCCAAATAGAATGCACTAGTTGCCCAGAAATCCCCCAAGAACCTGCCTATACCCCCCATTTGTAATGTTAGGATTTCAAGAGTGTTTCACCATGCTGAGTGTTTACTACATGGGTCCCGGGCCTGAAGCTCAGGTTCTCAGGCTCTCATGGTATCCTGGGTGGTTTTATGTCAACTCAATACAAGCTAGGGTGATCTGAAAGGAGGGGGGCTCAACTGAGAAAATGCCTCCATAAGATCCAGCTATAGGGCATTTATTTTTTCCTTTACTATTTATCTACCAAGGGAGAGTGCCGAGCACATTGTGGTTGATTTCATCCCTGGTGGTCATTGGTTCTGTAAGAAAGCAGGCTGAGCAAGCCGAGAGGAATAAGTCAGTAAGTAGCACTCCTCCCCAGTCTCTGCATCACCTCTGAACCTCTAGGTCCCTGCCCAGTTTGAGTTCCTGTCCTGGCTTCCTTCAATTATGGTCAACAATAATGAAGTGTAAGCCAAATACCCCCCCCCCACCAACCTGTTTTTGGTCATGGTATTTTATTGTGGCAATAGTAACCCTAAATATGAAACATGGGAGGCTCTTTGCCAACTCAACCATCTCCCCACCATTCCTAGAACACTCTTTCTCAAATGATTCTAATTCTGTACTTTAGAACTTAAAACACTTAAAAAGAAAGTTCTTTTTTTTTTCTTCCTCTTATGAGTTGCTTATAGTTTAACAAGAATAACAAGATAGCATGCTTATTTGTTTGCAGGTAATAGGTGAATTTTACTCACTCCTCAGTCCCTTGCCTGGCAGCATAACAGGAGTCTAGACAGTGAATTTATTTCTCTAAGGCTGCACTTCTTCATTACATGGTGCTCTCTAAATCCTCTTTTCATTCACTCTCGTGTCTCAATGGGTGTGGCTGCAAGTCTGAAATGTCCTCCCACAGAAGAATGAACAAAAGCCACAGGCACAGCCTGACGTTGCTGTGCTGTGAGGTTCTGATTGTTAGGAATCTCTTAGATAGCAAAGAGCAAGACACCTAAAGGTAAGAGAATCCAAACAGTTTCAAATTTCTCTCCCTCTCCCTGAAGCACCTTTTTCCCCTAAGCATAGAAGCAGCAGAATTCCATCTTAATCTTCTCTGATGAGCAAAGGTGTAGACCCTCCATTGAGTAGACGTCTACCTTGCAAGAATTTCAAGAACCCATAAGAATGGTAAAGCAAGGGCTGGAGAGATGGATCGGAGGGTAAGAACACTGGCTGCTATTCCAGAGGACATCAGTTTGATTCCTAATGCATGGTGGCTCACAACCATTTGTAACTCCAGTTCCAGAAGATCTGAACCCCTCTTCTGATCTCTGAGGCCACCAGGCACACACATGGTATACTTACATGTAAGCAGGCAAGGCACTCATACAGTTAAAAGAAAATAATAATTTTAAAAGAATGGTAAACCAGAGGCTGTATGGAATTAAGAAAATATAAAAGATATTATCATTCATCTTTTATACTTAACTCAGCCTAACTCTGATCTTATGATTGGGGTCTTCCCATCATTTTCCATTCACTTTATTCTTTATATGAAGTTTGATGCTTGTGATAGATTCACACTTGTTATTCGAGTAATATACTTTTAAGGAGACAGACATTGAATTAATTTTAGCCATCCCTATCACTCTTTTGTTTTCAGGCAGGACTGATTGGAGTGAGTGTCCTGCTTTCTAGTGATTGATGCATGGACACCAGAATGAAAAATGAATAAATATTATCCACAGTTATTTCTTTGCTCAGTTTTCACAGCATGGAAAACGAATGTGTGCGGCTCACTGTGCTTGCCTCCAGGTTGTTTATAACACAATAATTTCAAAGTGATTCAAAAGCTATTCATTAAATATCTACTATGGTTTGGGCATTATGCTAAGGAGAAAATGAGCAAAATTGACACAGTACCTGCATTTTAAAAAATTAGCAGATTAATGAGAACTAGAGGTGAGCAAATAATATAATAAATGTCATTGTAGGGTGAATCATAGGGAAGAAACATAATCCACAAGATTGTGGGAGGCATTTGTATCACAATGTCTGATAAGCTGAAAAGTAGACAAGGGGAACATTAAAAAGGACTCAGGAAGTAAAAAGGGAGAAGTGTTATGGGGACCACAGTGACCAACCATCTTGATGCTATAGAGGACACAAAGAATGGCTGGCTCACACAGAGAAGGGGAAAATAGCAAGATGTGAAACCAGAAATGGAATGACACCACCAACCAAGGAACATCTTTTGATACCATATGAACAAGTGTGAGTTTTAGTTCAATGGCCTCAGAGAGCCAGAGAGATTCAAGCTGGGAGTCCTCACCTTATCCTCATGTTAGAGGGAGTCTTTTGCAATATGAGAACTGGATTTAGGGAGCTCTCAAAATAACCTGATGAAAGGTAAACATAACCATGGCTGGGAGAGGGGAAGGGGGGAAAGTGAGCATATTCTGGAATTTTAAAGGGTGTTGTCCAAAAGTGGAGTGTTTGATAAACTGAAGCAGACTTGGTTGTTCTGATGCTTGGGTGGGTGTCAGGCCTAGGTGTCAAGATGGGGCACACACAACAAAAGAGTAAGTTTGAGAAGGAAGATGACAGGGGTTGAGAAGGGTAGCAAAAACGTATTATGTGATATACATAAAATAAACACTAGAAATTTCCCAATACAAAGCAGGAATTTTGAAGGGTACAAAGCACCTCACATCTGGAAAACTCTGAGCAGCTTAGAAGGGGCATGGAAATGAAGCTATAGTAGGTGAGTAAGAACTAAGAAGGGTATACTAAGGCACTGAGCTGGGATAGTCATCACTTGTCATTGTCATCATATCTAGGATTGACAGGATTTCCCTCACTCGGCCTCACCCTCTAGACTGAGTGAAGATGATAGATACCCTTTCTGAAATCTAAGCTACATCTTCACTCCTGTATTTGGTCTTCTCTTGCTTCTCATTCTCTAGGGAGTGAAGCTGAGGTCATTACCATGGCCTAGAAAACCTCACCTACCACATGAGGGTTTTCTCTTCTTCCCATATCACAATCGCCCTTGTCTTCCCCCATCCTGAAGGTGTGGTCTCCTCCAGGGTTCCTGGTGTAACCCCACCTCATGGCCCCAGCACATGATCCTCCTCCTAAGTTTACCCCATACCCTCTTGCTTTCACACTGTGTTCAATGGTCACCCAACTTTTAACACTCTGGGGGAATAACCTTCCATATAGAATCTCATCTGCTAGACCTCCTATTCTTATTCCCACAAGTCAGGACTTAAGTTTTAAGAGAATAACATTATTATTATTATTATTATTATTATTTATTATTATTATTATTATTTTGATGACACCTAACATATTATTATATTATTATTGTTGTTATTAGTTTAATAATATCCCAAGTCTTAACATATTCTCTGAAACAAAGTACATATTGCTGAGTAATTAAAGAGACATGTAAGCCTGCGCTACTATCCATATATGCACAAGCATTAACCAATCTTTTAAGAATACCTTTTTTTCTAGGAAGACACACTGAAAATAGCAAGCAGTTGATTCTTCTAAGGAATGCATCTCCACCTTAACTACACAGTAAAATTATCAGAAGGGCTTTAACATAAATGTGTGGATCCCACTCCTAGAGAACCTGACCTAGAGTTAATGATTTACCTAACCTAGGAGAAACGATCTCTAAAAGTAATTCTCTGTTGATAGCCACTGCTGGGAGGGGAAGAAGAATTTGACTTGCAACCAGAAAGATAGAAAGGCATATGTGTCTTTAAAGTTCAATGCTATGGGCCGGTGAAATAGCCTAGTGCATAAAGATTCTGAAGTTTAATGACCTTGGAACCACATGATGGAAGGAGAGAACCAACTCTCACTCATGGCATAAACTCATGTGCGCTCTCCTCCCCCACCTCTTCCTCTCTCCATCTTCCTCACATTCTCTCTCTTACACACACACACACACACACACACACACACACACACACACACACACACACTAAATCCATAAATATTTGAACAATTAAGTTTGGGGTTGGAATGATGGCTCAGTAGTTAAGAACACTCGCTGCTCTTGCAGAGGACCCAGACTTGGTTTTCAGCATTAAAGTGACAGTTCACAACTGTCTAGAACTCCAGTCCCAGGGAATTTGCTACACCCTTTTGGCCTTCTTGGTCACAGGCTCACACACAGTACACTTATATACATATGGGCAAATACCCATACACATAAAATAAAAATAAATGTTTAAAATGTTGAGGCCCACTGCCTCAATGAATGAGGGAATAGCTTGTTCATTCTTTTATATAGTCATAGACTTGTTTCATATTTTCTTTACACTCTTCTAACTATAAAACTCACATATATAAACTCTCTGAATTATGTCTCTATCCTTTCTCCACCATTTCCAATGATTAAAACCCACTACTTCCCATAAAGTGCTCATGAATAACTGCTTCCTATTTTCCTAAGTCAACCCTTATAATTGTCCTGTCTATGGTATTACAAAAGTTAACGATTGCCTCCTGTGCAGAGCTACATCCCCCACCAAACTACACTTTATACCACTCTAGTCTGCCTTCACTCTAAAATCTCAACTTCCATCATATAGACATCCTGATCATTGTTTTTGCCTTAGCATGATGCTCACATCAAATCCTAACCTATCTTTCTGAAGTACTATTCCACTAATTGCTCTTGGAAACAGTCACCTTCAGTTAAACTGGGTGTACTGATTACTCATGGCAAGCTCATTCTTCTTCTGCACTTTTGACATGTTTCTCATGTCTAAGATTGTCTCCACTTTCTTCTTTCTTATAATTTCAACCCATTTATTAAAGCCAACTCACCTCTTCAACATAGCTTACCCTAATCATCTGAACATCATCTCTGCATGAACTCATAGCAATTATTGTTTATACCACTCATTTTGTACTTAAGGTTAAATCCCTCTGCGAAATTTCTCTGAATTTGTGCTGCAATTTGATGTCTCATTTTCCCAAATAGCTTACAAGCTGTCAGCACAAGGATAAAACACAGTTCCTATAAAGCTCTTGAACATAATAAGCACTCACGTTTATTATTTAAAGGGATGAATTAATGCATGAACAATCATCTGGTCTTAATGCATCCAGGTGACTACATGTCTTATTTTTGATGTTGATGGAAAGACTTTTCCCCAACGACCTCACCATGTCTATAATCTGAAGGGCTGGTGTAGTACCTAGATAGATTATCCAAGTACATGATAGAGAAAACCATATGCATGCAAGAAATGCAGAGAATAGGACACTATGTTTTCATATGTTTGAAATTTCCTTAAATCTGCTAACCCTCTTCTTCTTGTCACTGCTTTCTCAACCTCTATGCCAGTGGTCCTCAACCTTCCTAAAGCTGCAATCACATTGTGGTGACCCCCAACCATGAAATTATTTTGTTGCTACTTTATAACTGCAACTTCACTAACTGTAGCGAATTGTAATGCAAGAATCTGACATGCAGGATATCTGACATAGAACCCCAAAGGGGTGACAATCCACAGGTTGAGAAACACTGCCCCATGCTTTCCTCATGTCCATTTCCCCAGAGCCTCATTTATCCTCCTCTCAGCTTTTGACATGGGTTTTCTCTAGTGGAGCATGTAGGTTGTCATGGAGCCTCAGACTCCATTCCACGTAGCATATGAGATTGGAGAGGGATGACATAAAAGGCTCTTGGGACTGCAAACTTTTCTAGGGTGCAAAGATGGTCAATACATGCCGCTCAAGAAATGTCAATTCTGTTTTGGGCACTGTGAAAAAGAATCTCATCCAATTGTTTTAATATAGTAGATTTTTAGGATGCTAAAAAGCAGACAGTGATGAGGATGTGTGCACCCCCTAACCAGGGAAAAAGGGGAGGAGGAAGAAAACAGGGATGTTTAGATTAGCTGGACATCTAAAAGAGACCACAGGGATAGAAGAAACTCAAAGTGTATAACTTCAAACACAGAAAATGATAGTGTCACTCTGGATTAAGGAAATATTCTGGGCTATAGATAAATCCCAGCCAATCTGTTAGGCCCCCATGCTGAGGTTGTCCCTAAACAAGATAGAACCTTGGCATTCCATGTGAAAACAAATTAGAAGGAACCCCAGACATGTGTGAGAGAGAGAGCATAGGACTTGGCTTCAGAAAACCCAGTCACTCGTTCCAGTCAGCTTCCTTCCTCTGCCATGGGAAAGTGGTACATTTAAGAACCTTGCTGTGTCTTTGACCACCAGGTGGCAAGGAACATGAAGAAGTGACTGTGTCACATCACAAGCCAGAAGGTGCCTCTGAAAAGTCATCACACATTTTATAGATGAGAAAGCTAGATGCAAAGAAATTGGATCTTACGAATTATTGCTGTTTCACACTTACCATGCACTTAACACAGCTCTCAAAGTAAACAACATTTTCAGTGTGGACTTGCTTTTCCTAAGGATCAAGTGGTTATTTGGGCTCAGTCTGATATTTTAGGTTCCCCTTCATCAAGGGATATTTCTTTACTTGTTCAACCTGCCTTTGCGTCTTGCCGATATGGCAACATCTGGCTTCGAAGCTGAACTCAGTTGAGCATGACTCTGTACTGCCTACAGCAACTACTGCTGCAGGTCACCTGCTCTCTGGACTTTCTAGAAACCCCAGAAGCCAAAGCCATTGTTTAGGGGCTGCCATCTTCCACTTTATGTTGAAATGGGCCATGTGTTAGAAAGGTCTGAAGTAGCCTAGCATAGCTCCCAAACTTTGACTCTCCACTCCCTCACTTTCCATGAGAAAGACTCTTGTGAAAGGCACAAGGTTAGGAGCAGAAAAATGGATTTGGCTACCAGTGAGAAATCTGGATAATTTTTCAGAGATTATTAACATTCAAAATAAGTCACAGTTATTCAAGATTTGTGTCTTTGAGCAGATACTTGATATTTCTTAATCTTAATACTTTTCTTTCTTTTTCCTTCCTTCTTCCTTTCTTTCTCTCTCCTTTCTTTCTTTACTTCATTTTATTTTTGAGACAGTTTCTCTGTGTAGCCCTGGCTGTCCTAAAACTCACTCTGTAGACCAGGCTGGCCTCAGACTCACAGAGATCTGCCTGCCTCTGTCTCCTGAGTACTGAAATGAAAGGCTTGGGCTACCACCACCAGCACAATGCTCTTATTTTTAAGTGAGATGCAACAGCATGTACTGATTTCTTTGGCGTTGCAGTGAAGAACAATGACAGTCTTTAAAGTAAAAGCAAAGCAAAACAAAACAAAACAAAAACTCCGATATTGAGGGTGTAGCTCAGTAGAATGCTGCCTAGAATACACAAAGTCTTAGGTTCGAGCTCCAAAACCACACATATATGGGACATGATGATGCTGTTACTGATAATCCCAACACTCACAAAGTTAAAGGCTATCTCTCTTAGTATATAGTGACTTGAATCTGGCCTGGGATATATGAGATCTGTCTCTAAACCTTTGCTGTTTGAAAAAGTTCTATAAAAATGACACAATGGCTACCAATGCTTATCCATGTACCTTGCTAGCCCTTCCTTGAAACATAAGCTCAGATCCCACCTCCATGTTTAAACCAAACCTCCTCATTAGTAACCCAGATTCTACTACCACTAATAAGAAACTTTTCACCCCACACAAACATTTGCACAAGAAGTGAGGAAATCGGTTAAAAAGTGTGAAGACAATCCATCCATATCTCTAAAATATTTAATCCAATCCGTGCACTTACCAAATGTGATTTTGTGTTTCAATTGGAATAGCTTGTTTCCAGAATGTTCTACTAGCATCTTTATTTGAGCCTTACTACATTTCAGGACAGATATAGCTGGGGCAGCTATGGACACCTGCTGCACAGGCCTGAGAGGGCTTGATAGACCAAAGTGGGAAACACTGGCTTTGAAGTGACTAGCTGTATTCAAAGCCCACTTTTTCATTAGTCAAGCAGGCTGGAGCAGCTTCTCTAGGTTTTTTAAACATGTTGTTTCTATAGTTATCCACGGGAATAAGAATACCTGTTTCTTAGTTCTTTCAGAAAATAGAAATAAGGAAACAGATGTAGAGTGGTTATCATGGGGCTGTGCACATGGTAAATGCTTAATAATTATAATTATTTTTTATTAATAAGAACCTGGGCACTTAGTTTTCAATGCTTTTTATTCTCTCCAATGAGTCTTTAAATTCTTACAATATAAGAATTCTTGCCTCACACATTGTTAGCCTAAATTGTCTCATGTACATTGAAACAGGGACTTTTTCACACTGAAAGAGAATTCACTAGTTTGAATGACTATACAACCTGCCAGCCAAGAGTTCAGCTTTCTCTGCGTAGCTACCTTTGTCTGGAAATGCATAGTGTAATTATTTGAACATTCCCTTTGTGCTTTTCTTTTATTATTTTATGAAAATGACTGAGAAACAGGAAAATGAATGTGCTCATACTGGTGGCAGGAAGCTCGGGCACCATAAATTTACTGTAGTTGAGACAAAGATGGCAGTCCCTAGATATTCTAGAATTGATGAATCTTTGTTGAGGCCTTAAGATGATCAAGTGGGCATCAGCTACAAAGAAAAAAAGAATAAAATAGCAGATTGGAAACATTGGAAACACCTCTATTATAATTACATCTAACTGATAAATCATTTTTTTTCTTTTAGAAACTGCTTTCACACCATTTAGCTTTCTCAGACCTGGAACTCTG
The DNA here is from genome assembly GCF_003668045.3 of Cricetulus griseus. Taxonomy (NCBI): domain Eukaryota; kingdom Metazoa; phylum Chordata; class Mammalia; order Rodentia; family Cricetidae; genus Cricetulus; species Cricetulus griseus. The sequence goes on from NC_048598.1 coordinate 23,707,111, forward strand.
TATACGCCTTAAGTCAGTTACTACATTTCCTCTCTTAGATCTGCAGGTACAAAGAGTTACAGACTCATTCTTTCTTCAGCATCTGCTAGCAGACAAAGTGGATGTGCAAAACCACTAGCAACAATCATGTTCCTTCTTTAGAGTGTGTCTCACCTAGTCTTTTTTCAGATGCATAGGAAACCTAAAGTAACAGCACAATTTTCCACTACAAGGGCAATGGGAATGACATAATCTTGTGCATGTGATGTGTGTCTGCTCATGGGTCTACATAGCATCTCTCAGGATGCACACGGTCCTTGTCTGTGCTATATTTGAAACTGCCAAGTATGCTGGCTGGTGCTTGCCCTGGCAATAGATAAGACTCTATATCTGTTTCTTTGAGCTCTGTAAACATGGTCTATTTATACTCATGTACATTTCTTGTTAACTAAATACAAAGGAGATTTTATTTAATGATTCTTATCTCATTTTTGAATAAGATGTATTTAAGGTGAGAATACACTGGAGAAGCTGGGAACCCAGCTCATGTTTCTTTAAACAAAATGACATTTCTTAGTAAAGAGGTTCCCAGTGTCCCCTGCAGAAATATATCTGATTTCAGAAAAGGATTGATTCAAATAAAAATGTGTTTGTATAAGAAAAATTATTTTCTGCTGAGAAAACACATAGTTTGGGGGTAAATTTATAGTTCTGGCCAGGTCATTAATATCTGGTTGTCAAAAAGTATTGGTTTGAACAAAAATATGTTGTAATAAAAATGCATTGTTTTGGAGAAATTTATTGGCCCCATGAAAACCTATTCGATTCAGGGAGATGTGTTGATTTCAATGAAAAATCTATTTGTTTTAAGGGAGATAATGCTTGGCTCTGAGCTTTTCTGTGGGAAATCTCTGTGACATTGATATTCATTTAGAAAGATGAAACATAGACATAATTAGTGGGAAGACTGTGAGGAGTGAACACAAGTCCCGTTTGTTCAATAACACTTAACAGGGCATAAAGAGTGTCAATCTTTAGAGTTTATTGACAGACATCAGCCAATGACTCCTTTCAAGTAGCCCAAAGAGGGGTGTGGCTGGCCATGATTATAGAGTACGAACTCTAACTGCCACAAGAGGACTAAGGAGATGGGAAGAAGCCCTGACCTCAAGGGAGCTGTAGATCTAAAAGTCCTTTTATGGCTGTCCTTGGCCCACTGCCTGCCATGCCTCCTTCTTCCCTGCCTATTGTAGATTGAAGTCTTGAAATATTTAAAAAAAAACATTTCCACAGATTATTTCCTATGAGCAACCATATACTTACTTTAGGAAGATGAAGATAATCGCATAAGGCTGGCGTTGAGCTGGCTCATTGTGAGCAATGAGTCTGTGTCATCTCTCTCCATTGTCTGTCCCTGAAAGTTGGTGAGAAACACCAAATCCAAAAGCAATTCTGATGTTTTTAGCTGTTGACTTCCAGCAGGACTTGGCAGAAAACCATTTCTTTAAAAGGGCTAGATAATAAATATCTGAGGCTTTGCAGGGCCATATGTCTTCTTTCAACCTTCAACTCTGCCAGTGCAGCATAGACGCAGTCACTGACAAGGAAATTCTTAACTCTGTTGTGTTTTACACAAATAGCCTGCATACAAAATGTGGCTATGGACCATAGTAAGCTTATAGAATCAACTTGCTATACATCACACTAGTAATTGTGCACTTAATATACCATTAAGAATGTTGTCACCACACCCACAGCTAAACACTGAACTGAACTCCTGGAACCCAGTTGCAGACAGGGAGGAGTGATGAGCAATGTGGTCAAAACTTGCCTGGTGAAACTCACAGAAACAGCTGACCTGAACAAGGGGGAACTCAGGGACCACAGACTGATGGCTGAGAGGCCATCATGGGACTGATCCAGACCTCTTGAACATGGGTGTTAGTGAAGAGGCCTCTGCAATCTATGGGGCCTCAGGTTCTAGACCAGTATTTATCCCTGGCACACAGATGGACTTTGGGAGCCCATTCCATATGGAGGGATGCTCTCTCAGTCTGGACACATGGGGGAGGGTCTAGGCCCTGCCTGGAATGATATGACAGACTTTTGAGATCCCCCATGGAGGGCCTCACCCTCCCTGGGGAGCAGAGGGGGGATGGGGTGGGGGCTTAGGGGAGCTGGTGGGGGGCAGGAGAGGAGGAGAGGGAGAAGGAGCTGGGATTGACATGTGAAGCAAGCTTGTTACTAATTTATAAATAATAACAATAATAAAAATGAGAGAAAAAAAGAGAGAGTGGTGTCACCATGCAGAAATCAGGTAACAAGCAAAAACACATGGGCAATCCCCAAGAGAAACTGCTTGATACAGAGAGAATTCAAAGAGCACACTGCTGAAGGAGGAAGAGCTTGCATATTACTCCCCAAGCTTTGGGGATTCAAATGTAATTGGCTAGCCCAGTCTACTTCCTTTGTATTAAAGTTCAAGCTCAGGACATAACTGTACTTTTAGAGAGTTAAAAGGGAAGAATCGTGCTTTCTGTCTGAGCTCTGCCTCTGGAAAGCTTTAGAGACAAATGTGAAGGGTTTGTTTCTTAATTCTAATGAAAGACAGACACTGTTTTGCATGCAGCAGAAACGGTGAGGCTCTTGCTTGGGCCCCATGATCATGCTTTGCTTCATAGTAGGTACATTGATCAAGTGTGATGTTTTTCAAGACTTGAAGATTCTTGACTCCCTTGACTCCCTTTGGCCCCTGCAAGTAGGATCAGCAAATCCACTAAATATGCATTAATTCCAGTCTAGATCATTCTACACACCAATTATTTAGTGTCTCTTCTGCCATAAGTTCTTTGAGGGAACTATTCATAGGTAATTAACAAATCCTTTGAGTTTGTTTTTTCCCCCTATGGATTCTTGTAGCACCTTCTCTTGCCCTAAGTTCCTTTAACATCATGGACTCCAACAATATACCTTGCCGAAGAAGCAGCAGCTGCTTTAATCAGTCTACCTAATGAGAGACCTTTTATGAGTTACTGTTTATTGTGATCATGTTTATTATTCTCAGACAGGGTGGAAGAATTTCAGAGGCTTCCATTTGGTTCTTCCATCATTATACTCACAATTTCATATCAAAATAATTAGATGGTTCTGATAAGTGCCATTCATATTTATTCCTATTATGTGGTTTTTAAAAGGCAGAGAAAATGACAAGTGATAGTTCTGTGGATTCCCTTTAATTCAGTCTCACACTCCTACTCTCATAGTATAAACAGAGGGAACACGAGGATGCTTTTAGCACTTAGGAAGCATTTGGCTCTTGGATTCTTACCACATCATCACAGCTTCTTCTCTCGGCTGGTGGTAGCACAGGATGGACTAATAGAACCATCATCATCCATGCTTCCTTATGCTTCCTTGCTGCCCAAGATGTTATCTGCCCTTCAGACAGTGGATTCCTGCAAAATCTGTCTCAGAGATAGAAACTAGGAAAGGGGCTGCAATTTTCTTGGGATGGCAGACATCAGATCTATTATTATTATTATTATTATTATTATTATTATTATTATTATTTAGTTTTATAAATTTAGTGTTCATATTGATGGTTATCTATCTTAGGTTTCTTTTTTTTTTTTTTTTTTTTTTTTTTTTTTTTTTTTTTTTTTTTTTTTCGAGACAGGGTTTCTCTGTGTAGCTTTGGAGCCTATCCTGGCACTCACTCTGGAGACCAGGCTGGCCTCGAACTCACAGAGATCTGCCTGCCTCTGCCTCCCGAGTGCTGGGATTAAAGGCGTGCGCCACCAACGCCCAGCTGATGGTTATTTATCTTATCTCAAGGAGAGCAAGGCAAAGTTCTCAACTGTGACCCCTCCTTTCGTTAAGATAAGTGTGTCCTTATTGCTCTAGGTGTCTGAGGATCACCCCAAGACCTCTATGATATAAGTTGTCCTGCTTGGAAATAATATCCTAGCAGCAGCATTGGCCCGCAAAGGACACCTCAGCCACATTTCTCTCATTGAGACCAGAATTCTTTTTTTAGTATTTTTTTTTTTTACCAGAGTCTAGATGAGCTGAGTTTAGAAAAGTAAGTAGAAAGAAGAAAGCCCTACACGTTGGGTGAGGAACGATCTAGGCACAAGAGGACAGAAGGAAAAAGAAAAGGTGAAGAATTTAAGGGTTTAGTGGTCCAGTAGTCGCAGTGCATGACAACAATAAGGAAAACTGTGAGGTCAAAGTAGGTCTAGGGGAGCAAGAGCACATCTGCATAGCAGGCTTATGAGTGGAGACTTGTCTGTCAGTAGTGGCAAGTGAAAGAGGCATGAAAAGGACTATACACAGGGTGAAAAGTGAACCCGTTCCCCATTGCATCTCACACATATGAAATGCAAGCGAAATGAGATTAATGCTGGGAAACTGGAGTGGGGTGGGGTTGCCATGGGTGTAAGGTGCAAGTTTAATGTGCCTTGGGCCTTTGGAATTGTAGGCTTGTGACATGCAAATGAGCTGCTTCCAGTCCAGCAGCTAACCAGATTATCAGCCAGGATAGAGCAATGCTGCTCTACCAGCAGGAACTCAGGCAAAGAATTCTCTCCAGGCAGCAAGTCTTTCTGGTTTTCTCACAAAAGGTTTTCACAAGAACCATGGGTGTTTAATTTCCAGAGTGACTTGCCAGATTGGGTAAACAATGAGACCAACTTTACAGAATTTTTAGTCCTTTGATTTTCATTTCCCCCCTTTCTTTTTGACATCTTGGTTCTATATAGATGGTTAACTACATATCAAAAAGGCACCTTTGAGGCTAGGAATGTTCTCAAAATAGCAACTGTGTATGTGTAGAGTAAGGAATTGATGAGGAAACTATAACTGTCATCTAACATCTAGGTTCACAAAGGCTTTAGCATTGGTTTTTAGTGTTATAAGGAAATACAAGGTACATAGAGTTCAATTGATCCTTCTATCTTTAAATTTACTCTACAAAAAACAAAACAAACCAACACCACATGGATAACTTAGGAATTTCTTCATGTATCTCCTGCATAGAAAAGTTACTGAATCAAGAGAATATTCATCCTGCTTTTATGAAGGTGTATGTTCTATTTGACTTATATTAAATTTTCACTCATGATCCATTGTCTAAGGTTATAAATTATATATTCACTATTTGTATTAGTTACTTTTCTCATTTCTGTGATAACATGCTGAACAACAAGCTATCTTAGGGAACAACAAGGGAAGAAAGATTTGTTTGGAAGAAATACATTCCATCATGGCAGGGAAGCAAGATGGCAAGAATGTGAGGTCACTCCAGTCAGGAAGCAGGAAATGGATAGGAAGTGGAGCTGGGTTGTACCTTAGTCCCACCCTCAAGGACACACTTTTTCCATCAATGCACCATCTCCTAAAGATTCCACAGACTTTCAAAACAGCACCAACAGCTATGGACCAAGTGTTTAAATACACAGGGCTGTAAAGAATACTTCCTACTGAACCTATGCCACCATACATGGCACTTTGGGGGGGGTACTTCACATTGACCCAATATTAATATCTCTACTAGACCCTTTCTGAATCCTCAGAGAAATTGAAACCCCCCATGCTACTTTGAACTACCCTCAGTGTTACTCAGTGACAATCACATTGTCTTTGTCTCCATTTTCTATTATCATTTGTGTCCAGACCCCAGAGCTTCACAATCTCAGCAGGTAGTCAACTCCTGACCTGGGGAAATGTGTGTGTGTGTGTGTGTGTGTATGTGTGTGTGTGTGTACGTGTATGTACATGTGCACGTGTGCATGTGTGTACATGTGTGTATGTGTGTTTATGTGTGTACATGTGCACACATATGCTACCACAGAACTTGGGAGGAAAGAAGAGTTAGGCAGAAAGAGAGCCAACAGCACCAGGAATTGGACCAAGGTTAAAATAAGGAATTGACTATGCAAGAGGTATTGGCTGACATCTCAGAATTCCTGTGGGGTGATAATAGCATGATTTTAAAATGTGAGGAGCATAAAGCAGGCTCTCAATACTTGCAGAGGTTCTGGTTTCTAAGGAACAAACATGTTTTGTACCTGTGTGTATCTGTGGTGTGTGTGTGTGGGGGGGTGTTCACTTTTTGAAGTGTCTATTTGAAGTATCTGAAAAGCTCATTCAAGAAAGTATTCAGAAAACATTAATTTAATAATGAATCAAGTGCTAATGCGTATGCCAAACAGCAGATCGTAAGCTCTCATTGAAAATCATAATCTAATTTCAAGGCTGGGTTGAGATTATTTGGTGGTGGTGGTTTGTTTGCTTGTTTTTGTTTATCTTTATTTTTTAGTCGTGTGTGTGTGTGTGTGTGTGTGTGTGTGTGTGTGTGTGTGTGTGTGTGTACCACTTTGTGCATATAGAGGCCAGAGGAGTTGGCTGTCCCTCTGTGTCACCTTCCCCATTCTTCCCTTAAAACAGAGTATCCTCACTGAACCTGGCAGCCAAGAAAAGCTTACAACACTTCTGTCTCCATCCCTATCACACTGAAATTACTAGTGCAACCATATCAACACTCACTTTTTATTTGGGTGCTGTGGATCTGAACTCAGGTCCATTTGTTTATGCAGCAAGCACTCCTACTCACTGAACCTATCCAGCCACTGATTTTTGGCCTTATTAATCCTACCTATATTTTTCACATTTTAAAATCAAGTTATCTGCAAAGATAACCCACTGTGCTTCCTCACCCTTCACACAATTCACAGCTGAGACCTGTATAACAAGTAGCAGACTACATACAAGTCTAACATTTCATTGAACACAAGAATCTTCAGAAATGAAGATCCAAGGAAAAAAGAAGTACTGTGCATTGTGTGGGCAACTGATTAAAACCATGATTAGAGGGTGTATTTTAAGATCTGATGATAACAAACTCAGTAGAATTTATCGAGTTCTAATTATTCACACTTTTTCAGAAGGAATTACTAATAATGGCCAGTCTACACAGTTACTCTCCTTCTAGAAACTGCAGAGGGTTTTTGAAGAACGGAAAATAACTTTGATTTGAATATGAAATTATTTTTTCTCCTGCTCACTTTTCTTCAATCATTTTTCTAAATAATTTTTTTGTGACTAATGATGCGTAAATCCTCATGAGTTAATTCTGGAGTGAGGGCTAGAAAGATTGGGCAAATATCTTCTTATTCAAAGTTGCTAATAAAAAGACAGGATTGGGGCTCTTTGTTGAGTTCTTTGTCCCCAAAGCATAGCCTGTGTCCTTCTGTGGACATAGAAAAATCCATGTATGAATTCTCTCTCTAACCCAATAGTGCTTTTAGTATTCAATAAGATCATCCATCCTTGTGTTAGTTTTAATAAGATGGCCATCTTGGGATCACATGTTTGAATGCTTGGCCCACAGTTAGTGCAACTGTTTAAGACAGACTTGGAGGTTTGGTATTGTTGGAGTGGTGTGTCAGCGGGGTGGTGGTTATAGGGGGTGGGCTTTAGACCATACCCAGTCTTTCTCTTCCTCCCCCACCTTCTGTGTCTTCTAGCTTCAACCAGATGTAAAGCTCCCAGCTACCACTTCAGGCCCATGCCTGTCTGCCTCATTCCAAGATGATGATGGACTATGTAGAGTTGCAAGCAAGCCCCCAACGGAATGCCTTCTATTATAAGAGTTGCCTTGATCATGGTGTCTTCTCACAGCAATAAACTAGTAGTTAAGACACCTCTAATGTGTAAAATAGAAATAATGGGATCAACATTACAGGGTTATTGGGAGGCTGGCAATTCAGTACAATTTTGCATTCTTAATCTGAAATTTGGAAATCTAAAATCCAGAATGTTTTCAAAATCAAAACTTTTCAGTGTTGACATGGTGCCACAGGTATAAATTCCTATAACTGACTTCTTGTGACAGGTCATAGTCAAAACACAGGTGCACTGAAAATATAGCATAAGATTCCCTTCAGGCTATGTGTGGAATGTATATACGAAATACAAATCAGTTCTGTGTTTAGACTTGGATCCCATCCCTAAGATAGCTCATCATGAATATGCAAATATTTCCAAACACCCAATCTAAAACACGAAACACTTCTAGCTAAACATTTTAGATAAGGGACACTCACTTTGTACATGTAAAGGCGCTGACAGAAGAATAGGCTCTCTTTATTTCTTTACTTTCCTGGAATGGGTTTTAAGCTGCAGATCTTTGCCAGTCAAGATTCAACCAGAGAAACAGAAAGGACTCTGTCTGCTTCAAACAGTCACATTTGAGTGGAGCAAATTGGTTAAGGTGATGAAAGAATTGAGAAGCCAAAAATGATAATGAGATGATCAGGAAACAACAGCCATCCCTAGAAATAAAGACTCACCTCCAGGAGATAGTATTACCAGACCCCAGAATCCAAAGAGACTCAACAAAATTAGAGTAACGGCCTGTTAGAGCTGCTTTCCAAAAGCTAAGATGGTACAGAGATGTGTCTTGAGTCCATGTGTATTGGAAGCAGTAACAACCAGAGACAATATACAGACCAGAGAGGGATAAGACACTGCGTTTTCTCCTCCATCCACCTCTAACCTTCTACCTACCATATGCACTACCAAATACAAGTGCAAATGACACTAGGAATTGTTTTCTGAAATCCAGGAGGGAAGAAGGAACAGAAAAACATAGGATCTGAGTCTGGGGGGAGGGGAAATCAGTCTTATGTCCAAATATTCACCAATTTACTTCCAGAAAAGAAAGGTCTTTATTGAATCTTTCATCCCTCTTTACCATAAAGCTACTACTCTCTGGCTGTCCAGCAAGGATTTTATTGAGCAAGACCATTTCTTGTTTCAAAAGATGACCAAAGATCCAGGAGAGTGTCATTGAGTGGGTAGAGCCCAAGGTTTCTTCACCTGTCTTTACTACCTGCAGTAACGTGGTCTACAAAAAACTTATGAGTATTTAAAATGAATGCTATATTGGTTACATTATTAGTTTGATTTTGAGTTTTAAATTCTTGCCAATTAAAAAAATTAATTTATTTTTCCTGCCTCAATCTACTGAATAGGTATGCACCTAGCAAATTACAGATACATTTAATATTGAGTGCACTAAAATATTCACATGTTCCAGGAACTTAACAGAAAGAGTAGTGTCAGGATTGAATTTTATTATGAAAAGAATCGTTTTCTAGTGAATCTAATTTTTCACATATTGGATTTGATTTATTTGATAATTCCATTTGCTATCCCTCTGACAATAAATGTTTTATAAACTGTTGTATTAAATGTCACAAAAGAAGAAGCAACAAAATATTAGATAGATATAGACAGGAGGAGGTAAGGGGGAATAAATTATAGCCACTGGTATATCAATATAAATTCATAAAAGAAGTTGTAATCTAACTAATCCTTGGCAGAACTGATAGATTTTTTTTAAAAAAAGAAACATACAGAGAATAAGCAAAAGTCATACCATTGGGAAATTACAAGATCTGCTGAGTAAATTGTGTGCTGATATTTGTATGGAACATGGTTGAATTGGGGTGAGATGTGACTTACATGTTGGGTGTAATAAGGCTACAAAGGATCTTGAAAGTTAAATTGAGATATTTGCACTGTCTTTGGCAGCAGGGAGTCATTGAAAGTGTTTCTATTCGGACAGCAGAGTGCTATGACTAAGATCTTACAGACTGATACTCATTTCTATGCCTAGGAATTTTCAAACGATTATTTTATTTATTTATATCTGTATAAGTGTCGGGCTGCATGTTTGAATAGAGTCACAGGTCATCGGACCCTTGGGAATGGAAATTACAGACTCTGTGGGCTGTCATGTGGGTGCTGGGAGCCAAACCAGGGTTCTCTGTAAAGGCAACAAGTGCTCTTAACTGCAGAGCCATTTCTCCAGCCCAAAGAATCTTTTAGAGGGCTAGGGAAATGGAGATGTGCTCAGTGATCAAGTATGAAGACCTAATTTCAGATCACCATCTCCTAAAGAAAAAGCTACGTGTAGTGGCACATACTTTAGTCATAGTATTTGGGAAGGCAGAGACAGGAGGATTACCAGAGTTCACTGGCCCATAGCCTAGTCTAATTGGTGAGCTCCCATTCATTGAGAGAAATCTCAAAAATAAAAGGGGAAATGACCAAGAAAAACATCTGATATGAACCCTTCAATTTGTTTTTGCTTTTTAGAAAGGCACAATGGGAGCTATTGATATAAAATGTCACAGTGTAAGACAGGTAAAAATGAAGAAATTTAGTTCAGATTTCCAAATTAATTATGCAATTAAAGTATGCTTTTTTTTTTCAGACAGGGTTTCTCTGTGTAGTTTTTGGAGCCTATCCTGACACTAGCTCTGTAGACCAGGGTGGCCTCGAACTCACGGAGATCTGCCTGCCTCTGCCTCCCGAGTGCTGGGATTAAAGCTGTGTGCCACCAACGTCCGACTAAAGTATGATTTTATAATAACTGAATTTACTGTGTTCTTTACCCATTTGAAGAAAAATAACAGATTAGGATTTTCAAAACAAGGTTGTAATTTTCTAAGTATTATTTCTCTGAATACCCCAATAAAAATGTACAGAACTAGTTTAAAATCTAAAATAAAACTAGTTAAATCCTATAAAGAAAATTCCAAACCTCCTTTGGTTCTTTATTTCTCTGAAAATATAAAGGTAACAGACATGACCTACATAGTCTTACACATAATTTAAACCAAATACTCAAAGTTAATCCATTTACATTGACTTCAAATTTGTGTTATCCCCAAACTATGATGTTTTCACCTACTATAAGAACTATTTCTTCATGTCTGGATTTTGTTTAGAGAATCTAAATAAAGGTAACAAAATTAAGTAAGAAGAAAAGGCAAAAGTTGCAGTGTCCAACATAAACACATTATAAGTAAATTGGGATATCTCAGCCACTGCAATTTTGTAAGACTTCAGAGAGGAGATGGGGCCTGTGACTCATCAGTACCAATGTGTCTGTGTATCAGTCTGGGTGTGAATGGTTCTACCTCTGGTTCTACCTTTAGACTTGAGGCCTGAAATGTATAATCTAGGACCATACAACTAAAGCAACTTAGATGCAGCTGCATCCAATTTAATTCCAGGCAGTTTAAATGTTTCCTCCTCAATTGGGTGACCAAAGCATTTATTACTCTGCTGGTATTAGATCTCTCAGTTCTCATTTGAAGAGCTCACAAATGTTGGAGAAAGTAAGGAAAGAGAAAGGGAAGGACTTTGGTGTTTTTACAGGAAGGTGAAATCTATTGGCCATCTAAAGATCAAACCCAGAAACTAAATCTCCTTGACTTTTCTTAGAATTTATAGTGTGAGCAGTTGTATGTGGTTGACTCGTGAGTTAAACCCCTCTCCATCAGAAGACAGTCTGCTCAAACAAAGCACACAGCTCAGAGCAAATGCCAAGCCCGGTAAAGACGTCACAGTCTCGGTCTCGGCCCAAATCCAGTGGCAGCAGATACATAATGCATGACCAACAGGATTTCTTTCTGCTCTTCTATCTTGGCCGTTACACAGGCACAAACCCCAGTGGAACCAAGTAATCAAATACAGATTTAGAGTCATTAAATCTTCAAGGGGAAAGTTTTTCAAACATTTGGTTTGAGCAGTGCTCACAAGCTGGAGAAGCAACATGAGAAAAATCAATTAGAAGTAGGAAGTTGGCTTTGGTAATGTAAGAAATTATAAATTTTTATTATGACCTTGAATTTTACTCCTGCTATTCTACAAATGCGATGGTTTAGAAAGCAGATTCTTCTTGCCCCCACTTATCCCTTGATTCTCTCTAAAAGAGAAAGACTGGAAGGAGGCAGGGTGTATTTGGCTTCCTCATTATCACTAGATATGCAACTGTAGGATATTGTCTTAACTTCTGAGACCATCTGGCTCTTTATCTGCAAAATGGAAGTTAAGTACTGCAGCGTCCTCGCAAGAACTGAATAAGATTCACGGAATGGCTGCTTTCCACTGAGAAGAGATGACAAAAGTTCATGGCTTTCTTGCTATTACATTTTAAGGCCAAAAGCTTTTGAACTGGGAATTGAGTTTATACTTCAGCTTCCCAATATAGCCTCTACAAATAACACTTTTTGCATCGTTCATTTTCTGAGAAAGGATCTGTGAGTATGGGTATGGTTCTAAAGAAGGTTCAAAGAAAGAGAGAGACCACGTAAACCTTATTTAGGAATACAATTTCCAAAATGAAAAATAAATAAAATAGATGGAAGATAAATAGATATAGAGATAGATAGGTAGATGATAGACAGACAAATAAATACATAGATAAAAAGTAGGGGTGATTCCTGTGCATGTAGTCTAGTCCCTCAGAGTTCTTGTTTCTGATATTTACTGTTTCACTCCAGGCATCTACTCCCTTTGACTCTTATAATCCTTCTGCCCCTCTTCTGTGATAACTCCTGAGCCCTGGGTTTTTAATAAAGATGTCGTAGTTAGAGCCAAGCACTCTAAAATAAGTTCTCTACATCTTCATTTGTTGTGGGTCTCTATTAATCACCATTTACTGCAAAAACAAGTCTCTCTGATGCAGGTTTTTAAAGAGGCATTAATATATAGGCATAAATATGGTGATGGTAGTTTATTATGTCCATTTATCAGAGTAACTAAGTTCTTCCATAGGGCCTATGCCCTAGCCTGCTGCTGGTCTTTGGTCCAGTTAGCCATACCAGACATAGGTTCCATCTTGTGGAATGGGTTCTAAATTCAACTAGAAAGAAGTTGGTTAGTCCTATAACATTTGTGCCACTATTCCACCACTGTACATATCTTGACCAGGCGAGTCATTCTTGCAGCTATCAGGGTTCACACTGGTTAAGACTAATGATGACTTTCCATCACTGGTGGTGTGCTTAGAACATCCCAACACGATGAAAGATAGCCATTGGTAATGAAGTTCTCACGTAAGTACCAACTAGATCATCCCATACTATGATGAAAGTATGTGATGTCTTCAGCAATAGAGTTTTATTATCAAGTTTTACTACTGAGAGCAATGGCAATGGCCTTCCATGTTCAGAGGTATTGTCACAACCCACTAACCAATAACTTGAAACTCATACCTGGTATTGAATTTTTATTTGATGGTCTGTGGTATCTGGAAAAGACATTGTCCCTTTATTACAGTATGGCTCCATTTAAAACCTCTTCATTTATGTTTCTGTATGTATTTTAGGAAACTTCCACAATAGTGAGTTTTCATGGGGCATTTTAAAAGCCTTTATTGTCAGCCTTTCTTTCCTATATTCCCTGTACTATGCTACCCTCCTAGCCCTATCACATTCAACTCTGTCTGTTCTGTTATTGCCATTCCTCCTTCATATCACCATGATTTTATGCTCCCTGTTTTAAGTCCCACTACCATGGCCTCTTCATACTTTTTGTCTTCTATGGGTTCTTCAATTCAAACACACATATTTAAAGACTTAAAGCTGGGACTCACATTAACTGTGATTGCATGCACAAGACTTGAAGAAGACCAAACTGACAAAATTTCCGCATGGTTTTGGGGAGGGGATCATGAATTCCCATCCCAATCTGAGGAGCTATTGGCAATCGATAGTTTTCGAAAGGGAGAATCAGTTTTCCTCAGGCATGGGTCCTGAAAGGCTACCCATACTCCAGTATATGGTTGCACATTAAGGCAGCACTCAGTGGGTATTGTTTGAATAGAGAACACAAGAACATGGGAGAGAAAAGTAATAGGGAGATATGAGAGGTGAGGGAGTAGAGGGGTGGTTGATCACTACACATTATATGCATATATGAATATTAAATAAAATATTTTAAAATAATAGAAAGGATCAAAACCAAAGAAATAAAAAAGAATAGAGAAAATTTACATACCAACATAAGAGGTATAATAATTTGACTGGACTTACAGTTTTAGTATCTTTGATTTATGCTCTTTCTCCGTCTGCTTTATCCTCTTTCTCATCTTCTTTCTGGGTCTACTTGAGTGGTAACTACATTGCGCCTTGTTGAAGTCATGCCTATGTCTTTCCATAATAGGCAGACAGAGACATCAATGGGCCTACGACCTACAAAGAGACAAGGACACAATCCTATATCATCAACTCACTAAATCCCTTGGGAAAAACATGATCAGTGTGCATATGACCCAAGTTCACACTCAAATGCCTCATTGGCTGTGGGAGAATGTGATACTATGAGCAGCCTCCTTGACTGAGCCATGTACTTCCTTATTTCCCTAACCAGATCCATGTCAGATGAGGGAAAATATATGAAGAGGAAAGGATACGCTGCAGGCAAGCCAAAGCTCTTTTACTACAGTAACTGTTTTTTTTTTTTTAAAGTTATTTGTTTCTTGTATATGAGTGCTCTATCTGCACATACAGCTTTATGTCAGAAGAGGGCATCAGATCCCAGAACAGATGGCTGTGAGCCACCATGTGGTTGCTGGGAATTTAACTCAGGACCTGTGGATGAGCAGCCAGTGCTCTTAACCACTGAACCATCTCTCCAGCCTCCATCTATCTATCTATCTATCTATCTATCTATCTATCTATCTATCTATCTATCTATCTACCTACCTATCTGTCTATTTACTATTTATTTTGACTACACTAACTTTTAATTTGTGTGTGTATGTGTGTGTGTGTGTGTGTGTGTGTGTGTGTGTGTGTGTGGTGTGAATGCATGTGTGTGTGTGCATGTTTACTTGTGTATGGAGTCACATATATGTGTGTTGGTTCATGTGCACATGAGCACACTGAGGTCAGAGGTTGATGCCAGTGTTTTCCTGCATTGCTATCCAGTTTTGCTGCAGTAGCTTTTATGAAGTGATCAGAGTGCATTCCTACAAACAAACTGGCTCTAAAACCTTCTACTAAATGATCTGTCTTGTGAGAGTTGCTGAAAGTCAAGAAAGACAGTGAGCAGCATAGTATTGCTATTTATATTTTTATTTTGAAAGAAGGAACACAGAGGCTGAAGGGTTGAAACAGCTTGACACAGAGAAAGATGAAAAATCCAGTCTGACTCTAAAGGCACTTCGTGGGTGGCAGTGTCCCTTCACGTCAGGTGAGCACCTTCCATCATTATTGGGAAAGTAGAAAGGACAATAGCAAAGTTTGGACAACATACTGCTTGTAAAGAAGGTAGCATAACCCTCAGAATATGGAAGAAGAAAGATACACCCAACACATGCAATGGAGTCTCTCTTCTCTTCCCTCAAGTTTAGACGCAATCCCTAGATCCTGAGAGTTTCCCAGTGAACAGTGTTCAAACTTTAATAGAGGTTTATTTAATCAGCCGGACTTTTCTGTTTTATTTTCAGAGATGAGTTTGGTTGTGCTAATTCCTTCTAATATTTTAATTGATTTTAACCATGCTGTCTTTACTTCATCTCTCTCAAACCACAATCATTTGAGGCTAGAAATCGGAACCAGCCAGAGAGAAATGCCATAGAGGAAGTGAATGATAAACACCATAGAGTTGTGCTAGTGTGGTATAGCTCCTCCACTGCATACTTGCCAGACTGTGAGGGCAATCTTGTCTGTGATGAAAGCAAAGGGACAGCTGAGATGAAAGGTCACTGTGTCTAGGTTAATGGGGTTAAGTTCATACTCTTTAGTGAGATGACTTTCAAGATTCTGAATATATCACAGAAGATGGACTTGAGGTGGACCTTCCACAAATAAGACAATTTACCCTTGACCTCACCTATGCATTTAAATATGGGGACTCCTTTACACCCAGATAATTTTCTCTTGCTCTACTTTGGAATTCTTGCATTTTCTAAACAAGCAGAAGAGGTCTTAAGACTTTTTGTGAGTGAATACAGCTCTGTAGATCAGAAATTTTCATCAGCAGCTTCCGTCCCTGTAAAGATAATAACAATATTGTCAGATGCCAAAGGACAGGCTTTTGGTGCTTGGCTCACAGGCCAGCCAGCAGGGACTTGTTGAAATCCAGCTCCACTTTGTAATCCAAATGAAAAGCCACATGCATCCCCAGTCAGGCTTAGAAGGGCAAGTTCTGAGCTCCCACCTGAAAGCTACCCTCACCCTCTCGCACATTTGATTTAAAACAATCATGACTTATTTGCTATGGACTTTTCTTTCATTATAGTCCAACCCTGATATTTAATCAGTCTCTGCTATGTTCTGTTTGAACAAGTTGATGCTAAACCACAATAAAAAAGAAGGGTCTAAGAAATGTCATCACTGCCATATTATCCCCTCTCTGTGAACACATTCATAATGCATTATGATTTCAATAGGAAGGTTGTTTGTAATTAAAATTAATACAGAATTAAAGCTGTATTTGTGGTGATGGCCTCCTTTAATTTGGCTTTCATCAATTAGACCAGAAAATTGGAAGGTGGGGGATGAGGTACAAACTGTGAATTAGGAATTTATATTACATTCATTAATCATTACACGAGAGAAGATTTGAGAGTCAATCTCTCCTTTATCTAACACCTCAGACTAAGATAGCATCGAATTCACTAAGAAAGTGGTTTATATACTTTATTAAGCATAGCTGGTAATGAAATGAAATCTTGCTGAACAAAAATCGACTGAGATGTTGTATCTCCTGGGGGGCTGGGGCTTCTGAATTCATTGTGCTGTTTGCATGATAATGTTTTCACCTCTCCCCACATACAGGTCACCTCACCCCAGTGTCTCCTCATTTCTAAGGACTCCTAACTCCTCTCTTCAGCTAGTGGCAAGGAAAAGAAAGATAAGTATGAAATATGTGGAAAAAAGGGGTACCTGTGTGCATGTTCTGATCTGATACATGACTGTGTGTTATGGAGTGGTACTTAACCATCAGTGTCACTCTCTCTGTCTCTCTGCCTCTCTCTCTCTCTCTCTCTCTCTCTCTCTCTCTCTCACACACACACACACACACACACACACACACACACACGAGAGAGAGAGAGAGAGAGAGAGAGAGAGAGAGAGAGAGAGAGAGAGAGAGAGAGAGAAAGAGAGCGCACAGAGTGAATACTAGCTAGAGATAATTGCTGTTCTGGGTCATCTAGAAATCATTTCTCCCTATGTAAATGTGAAAAACCCTTCCAAATGTTATCTCCAAAACTGGTGTGTCAAGCCCAATAGTGAAGGTACTCCCTGAAAGACATCACCCACTAAATCCAATTTTAAAAGAAACAGCTGAAACATACCCAGTGAATGGAGATATTGAATCAGCTAATAAACAAATACAAAGGAAACACTGCACTCAGATGACTTCACCATGGAATAATTTCAGGCTTTTAAAGAATTTGTACAATGTTTCACAAACTCTCTCAAAATTGAAAAAGCATTATCCCTTATTTCTTTTTACGAGGACAGTATTACCATGATAACAAAAGCAGCCAAGGATATCACAAGCGATAAAATCATGGACCCATATGGGTGCATGAATATGGGTGCAAAATGTGAAAGACAGGCTGATGTTCTCTAATACCAGGAGTAACACAGGGATATCCATTTTCAACTAGTTCTGCTTCACATTGTACTGGAGGTTCTGATCAGGAAAATCAAAGAAACAGAAGAAATACAAGGCAATTCAGTTAAAAAATAAATAAAACATTTCTAACTCTAGACCATGTGATCATATGTTTGTGTGTGTGTGTGTGTGTGTGTGTGTGTAGATATTCTTGGGCCGGTAAGATTGCTCAACAGATAATGGCTCCTGCTACACGTCTGAGGACTTGAGTTCAATTCTTGAGACTTACATGGTAAAAGGAAAATGCCTATGTCAGCAAGTTGTCCTCT
Organism: Cricetulus griseus; assembly: GCF_003668045.3. Taxonomy (NCBI): domain Eukaryota; kingdom Metazoa; phylum Chordata; class Mammalia; order Rodentia; family Cricetidae; genus Cricetulus; species Cricetulus griseus. The sequence goes on from NC_048598.1 coordinate 23,724,849, forward strand.
GATCTCCAGATGCAGGCAACGGCATGTATGCTCATGAGCATGGGTGTGCATATGCATGCATGCACAAGGCATGTGTGTTTGCACATAACAGACACATGCAAATAAAACTAATAAAAAAGGAATTCTTTCAGAATTTATTAATAATCTGTTGGAACTAATGAAAGAGCACCACAAGGCTTCAAGATAAAAGATCTACATGCAAAATCAATTTTATTTTTATATATGCACAATAAACCACCTGAAAATGAATTAAGGAAGTAGTACAATTTATAATAGCATCATCATGCATAAGATTTGTGGGAATAAAGTTATAAAAATGCAAAATATAAACTGTGGAAACTATAAAACACTTCTGAAATGTAAGCATCCTTGGTTTGCTGATAAGAAGACATTATTAATATAATGATGTCACCCGTGCTTATCCACAGATTTCATATGTCTCTATCAGATTCCCAGATTTACATCATCTTTGAGGAAATGTACAAGCTGATAGTAAAATCCATATGGGATGGAAAAGAGGCCAGGACTAAAGCTTCAGAATTCACACTAATTCCAAAAGTGATCATGACATGACTGTAGTCAAGATGGGGACAATGTGCTACTGACACAGAACAGAAGTACAGAGCAGCAAATTGAGACTTGCAACTGAGAGCTAATTAATTGATTAATTTTTTCAGAAATAAACCTGTATAGTTGTAATTGGCGACTTTCAGAGAAGTCTTCTCTAGGAAACCTTGGAGATGGCTCAAGACACCCCAAGGCCATGTTCTTAGAACAAAGATTCCTCAGAGGACTGGGAATAAGAGACAAAGAAGGACAGAGGACAAGGAAGAAGGAAAAGTGGACAAGGGAAAGGGGGTGGGAATATTTGTCCTAGAGAACAAAGGACTCACTGCCTCAGGATAGAGAGGAGACATGGCCCATAAGCAAATGGTGATTTAAAAAGGGAAAACTGTGTGTTAGGATGAGGTGTATAATTTTAATTGGGCTTGTTATTTTTTTTAAAGAAATTATTTTTATTTAAATTAGAAACAAGCCTGCTTCACATGTCAATCCCAGATCCCTCTCCCTCCCCTCCTCCCCCACCACCCAATATCCCCCACGCCATTTCCCCTCCACTCCCCAGGGAGGGTGAGGCCCTCCATGGGAAACCCCCAAAGTTTGTCATCTCATCGAGGGCAGGGCCTAGGCCCTCCCCCATGTGTCCAGGCTGAGAGAGTGTCCCTCCATGTGGAATAGGTGAGCCAAAGGGGGCTTTCAATTGCTGGGCTTCAATACTTTGATAGGTGGACCTTGGTAGTCAGACTCAAAAAGAGAAAGTGGACAAATAATGGAATATACCTTGTGGGTTAGCTTTAGAAATTTTATCTAAGGCTGAGAGAATGGGGAATAAGGGGAAATGCATACCAGAGCCATGCTTGCCATGCTCAGGTTGGATAGAGTCCCTTCACCATCTTACTCCATCTAATAGAAAACAAAACAAAACAAAACAGTGCTTTCTACAAATGATGCATTATCTTTCTGTTTCTGTGCAGATGAATTACTGTGTCACTGGGCAGCTAAATAGTAGATGAAGGGGAAAAATCCCTTCATAAGACATTCCATCTGAGAAATGGAAAAAATAGAGCTAGATGTCATTATTTTTATCTATGTACAGATTTGGTATACAAAGTGTATATTTAAATAGACATATATTAACTAGCCACATTGCTGAGGTCAAACACATTTCAATTTTTTGGGCCTTTCCAAATATTATGATACGTCCAAATAGATATTTCTCAGTTTATCTAGGTGGTGGTGTGAGTGAGATAGCTCCCATAGTCTCAGGCACTTAAATGCTTGGTCCCCTGTTGGTGGTGCTGTGGGTAAGTTCAGGAAGTATGGCCTTGCAGGATAAAGTGTGTCCTGGAGGGAGGACTTAGAGGTTTTCCCATTATCACCTTCTCTGTTTCAGGCTTGTGTTTGAAGTTGTAAACTCTCAGCTTGCTCTGCCAGCCAACATGTCTGCCTGCTGCCAGACTTCCTTTGGTGATGGTGATGGACTCTTATCTCTCTGGAACCATGAGCTCAAATGAACCCTTCCTTCTGTAAGTTACCTTGGTCATGATGTCTTACCACAGAAATATAAAGTAACTAATACATCTAGTCTCTGAATTCAACTTAAATTTTCAGGAAATACCAAGAGCAAACTTTACCATGCAGATGCAATAAGCTAAATTTAGTCAATGGGATACTCCTCAGGTCATTCTGTGCTCTCCAACATGTAACTGCAAGTGAAAAGCACAGAAAGGGAACCCATTAAAATAAAAATTCTATAGGTACCACATTAAAAAAAAAAAACCTAAAATTTCAGAGTCAAAAAAAAAGCCTAATTGGGTGGTAAAAGTTTAAAAACATTTAGAATTAATTGCTCTAATACCAAAACAACGGCAACGGCACTATGTCAGTAAAAGGAGAGATAAGCTTGAGATGGAGTCCATAGAAAAATCTCCTGTAGTATTGGTAATATTTGTTTCTTATTTATTTATTTACTTACTTATTTATGTCTATCTGTGGTGTAACAATAAGTCTCTTCCACCAATCCACCTGAGCCCTGCTGACACGTTAAGGTCTCAAGTAACATACAGAGACTTATATTAGGTATAATGCTGCTGGCCAATGACTAGGATTTTTTGTCTGCTATCTCTGTCTTAAGTATCGACCATAATTATTAATCTATATATTTTTATAAAGACTTATCTGATCGAGGGCGGTGGTGGCATGTTTCCTCTCTGTCCAGCTCACATGGTGTCACCCAGAGAAGGGAGGAGAAGGAAGAGGAAGAGAGCAACTTCCTGCTTGTCCCTGCTTATATTCTGAGTCTGCCTGCTATGTCACTTCCTACCTGGATCACAAGACTTCTTTTTACTATACTTCCCAGATTCCTCCTCGACTCCTAGTCCCACCGAACTTGCTTCCCTATTGTCCAACGGTACTTTATTTATCAACCAATAAGACAAACATATACACAGAAGGACCTCCCCCATCATCTGTGGTGCTTGAGATCAAACTCAAGGTCCACTTTTGTTAGGAAAGTCCTCTGCTACTGAACTATAGTTACAGCCTTCAAATTTCTATTTCATGACTTAAACATGTTAACTTATTATGAGCAATGAGTATAGTATTTGGTTCATGAGGCTCTAAGTATTCATGTTTTCTTTAAAAAGATATTTTGAGTGGGCTAGCTCATATTATGAAAAAGGCTTAGTGTACCTAGTTCAATTAACTGGATGTGTATCAGTTACATCACAGACAACAGAGAAAGTTTTTGAGTGGAGAGTGACATGATCATAATGGCCCATTAGAAAATTAATCAAGCAATGTGTGGAATAGATTAATGGACCAAAGATGAGAAGACATTCAGCAGATTATGAAACAGCTTCGAAAAGAGTTAATTAAAATATGACCCAGGGCAAAAATAGATGTGACAGGGTTTGCAGATGCAGAGTGAATATTGTGCACATATTTAGGGGAAAATGAACAATTAAGAGTGACCAAGATTTTTACCTACCATTTTTTATATTTTGTTTGTGAGCCTGTCCTTTAATGGCTGAGCCATCTCTCCAGCCCACTACCATTTTTAAATTTAAATTAATGCATTTTGGTTTTGATGAAACAAGGTCTTACAATGTGGCCCCAGGGCAGCGTCACACTTGTGATTCTCTTCCTCAGCATTCTGAGGTCTAGGGTTAGAAATATGTAACACCAAGACCAGGATAAGACCTCCACAAAGAACTGAGAGACAGGTAGCATATGCAGGACAATAGATCAAGAGAATGCATGTGAAGTGTTCACAAGCATCATAACAGTCCAAGTACAGATCACAGTGCTATCCCAGTCCTCAACTAAACTCTATTCTTTTCACAAACTGGTCTGAGTAACTAAGCCTTTTAAAAACACAATAGACTCATTAATAAGTGAGCAATGTCAGAACTCATTTCAGAGGTTATTGTGAGGAAGATTCAACGTCACCATCCAAACAAAAGTGCCCGGCATCTGTACATATAGTACCAAGTTGCAAGGTTTCTTAGTGCCCATGTATGTTGCAGTCCTATAGGCTTTGTGGTTTTAATGGATGCAGTTTGCTGATATAGCAGGATACATGATGTATTCCCAGGAAGTGATGATTTTTCACTTCCCTCTCCTTCTCCTCTTTGTTTTGTGTGTAGTTTGCCTACATTTATGTCTATGTGTGCACTTAAACACACGCATGCACATGGAGGCAAGGAATTGAGCCTTGGTGATTGATTTTTCACTTTATTGTGCCTAGGCAGGGCCTCTTGCACAATCCAGAGCTCACATACACTGATACAACTTGCCTTGTGGACCAGGTCTGTGCCTCAGAAGCTCCCCAGCTTAGAGATTGTAATCAACAAACCTTGTTTGTCAGGCTTCATGTGGGTGCTGCTGGTCTGAACTATGGTGCTCATGCTTTATCACTGAGCTACCTTCCTAGCCCGACTCCGTCTGTTGAATGGTCCAAATTGAAGACAAGAACAGACATCTTTAGCCCAAAGTGCACTTTAAAGAATCCTAGTCTGGTGCTCATTGGAAGGTGTGTCACAGACTTCAGCCTTAGACACAGTCTCATTGAACATTATGCTGGGTCTGCCACTCGGCAGTCAGGTCTAAGCTGTTAGCATTTGACAGAACCAGAACAAACCAACAGTCTTCAGTTTTACACTTAGTGCCAGTTTTGCCTGGAGCATTAAATATTTGACAAAGGCATTCTTCATTGTATTCACTTGCTTCCTCTAAGCCTTATTAAATGATACCAAGGTTCTCTCCATCAAATAGAAGGCTCCAGTGGCTCTCCTAGAAATCTGACTATTTTTGGGGAAATTCATAAGGAAGAAAATTTTCATGGAGTTGTTGTTTTATTTTCTCTCTGACTACATTCAAGTGTCTTTGCAAAGTTTATTTCACATTTCCTAGTGACTCTCAGCATCATAATTAGGGCTCAGATTGATTGATTTTCTCAAATGGTATTTTGCCTGCTTCAGTTAACAGTTAACATGAGAAACAATTTTAAAATATTTTTGATACGAGATCTCTGTCTTCCCCAAGATAAATTAGCAAAAGGCCACATTTTCATTGAAACATTTTTGAAAAAGGGAATTGATTACAAAATATATATGCTTGATGACATGAGCAAGCCTCTGGAATATTTGGGACTCAAGAGGAAATGTCTTGAGGAAAAAGTAAATCCAATGAGGTGTGCACAACAGTCCATGGTCAGTCCGTTCCTTTGAAGTATTCCAGAAGCTGCAGGAAAGATGCTGAAGTAGACAAGAATGTGCAGAATTCCTAAAGAAAGGAAGAGCTGGGTACATACCTTAGCAATACCTATGGATTGAGAACACAAAGGTCAAAATTTAGAATTGCTAATAGTTGAGGGTTGAGACATGTGCTATCGGCAATTCATCTCAAAAATTTTAACTGTGATTTCTCTAGACAGTAACCCATAATCCAACGGATACCCTACCAAAAAGCACACAAAAACCTGAGATTTCAGCAACTATGGTAACGAGGAGACAAAGCTTGATATTTAGGGTTTGGCAATTTGGAACCCCTGGCCCTGAAGAATATTACTTATGTGGTTAGTTTCTTTCAGTTTGTGAAAATGCTTCCATCAGATTGGCCTGGAGGGATGTCTAAGGATGCTTTAATGTTTAATGATTGATATTGGAAAGACCAGGCCACTGTGGTTGGTGCCACCCCCAGACAGGTGACACTGAATTCTGTAAGAAAGCCATGGCGATCAAGCCAGTAAGGAGATTTTCTTCAAGGTCTCTGCCTCAGTTTCTCCCTTTAGGTTTCTATTTTGAGTTTCTGCCCCAACTTCCACTAATGATGGACTATAAACTTAAAGCTGAAACAAAGCCTTTTCCTGTTCAAGTTGCTTTTCTTATGGTATTTATCAGGACAATAGAAGCAAACTAGAACATTACCTTCCAGTGTGGACCAATATAGAGCTACATCCCAGAATGGCAGGATATGGGAGCAGCTATAAACATTTTAGTGATTAACAGTGAACAGAGAAACATGCTAGATTCTGTTAGAAAATTCAAGTTAAAAACCATAATGAATTAAATACCTATGGATCAGAATAGCTTAGCCCAAAACACAACAGCAAACAACACTGAAAAACTGAAATCAGTGGAAATGCAGAGCAGCTAGCAATCTGCTCTGATAGAGTGTGAAGCAGCTCAACCACTTTGCAGAATGGGTTGGAAGCAGCTAGTGATGCTAAACAGACATATGACTGCAATTCAGTAAACGAATTCCTATTCAGACACCACACAATATACATATTCATGTTCACCAGAAAGACACATAAGAAAAACATAACAGTAACAGAAAGTGTATTTCTATCAGTAATAGAAAGGATAAATCATTAGGAATTTGTGTGATGGACATGATACAATAACAAGAGGATAAAGGCTGGGCTTCTTAAACACGAGAAAGAACAAAGAAAGCCTCTGTTCTCCCATTTGGTTGCTTCTCCAGGGAATTTCCCCATGAAGTATACACTAACTAAAATACCACTTCTAAAGCTGATCTAACATTTACTTATCCAGTTGCAACTGATCTCATATTGTGAGATGTTTATTTTTATTTCATCATTTGAAATCATTTTGTGTATTCCTTTAAAAATGGTTTTAAAGTGAATTTATGTAAAATGGAAAAATGAGAACACAACAGTACAAAATCAACTCCAATATGCAGCATGGAACTTAACCCCATGGTCTCACCAGCACTAAGGACTATCTCACTAAGCTATGTCAAATTGATTTTAAGAATTATGTCTTACATTAAATCATAATCGATTGGTTTCTGGTGTATTTGCTGTTTAAAATTACATCTGCATTCAGCTTCCTATGAGTTATTGTTTTTTTGCTTTCTTCGAGATGTCAGTTTTTCTTAATGTTTTCTAAAGTATTTTTATATAATAAAGATATTGTATTTTGCTGTTGCAATTGTAATGTTAGCCAGTTAACAACTAGTGGTGGGAGGGGCACATAACTAAGTAGTAGGAATTGAACCTAGGTCCTCACCAGTCTAGTCAAGCACCCTATCCATAAACCACACTACTGAGCCAGGACAACTCAATTTTCAGGTCATTTATGATGTTGGTGACAAGAAAATTTTCTATGTTTATTAATCTGAAAAATTTTCCCCTTAGTTTTCTTTTATTGAACTTATGCTTAGATAATGTATAGCCATTTCAAACCACCACAATATATGTTAGGGTTAGCTGTTGTGTATCAATTTTTTCTAGATCACAGACTGCTCAGATACTGTGAAAACAAGTGTGGTGTGTGTGAGAGGTTTGGGCGGAGAGAAAATGACTTTGGGGATTCTGGATGAGAGTACTTGAATTGGGAGACTGAGTAAGGTGGATCAGAGTCTCCATTGTGTGCAGTGCTCAGGAAATTCACTGAAGATATGAACAGAACAAAATTAACAAACAGGTTTTCTTCCATGCCTGCCTGTCTCTAATATGAGGCCTGCTTTCTTACTTTGGACTCAGAATCAGATTGCTATTTACTGGGTATCTAACTTGTCAATGGCAGAATTCAGGGTTCTTTACCTCCACAACAGTGTGAATTCAATCTTTATGAAAGATACATGACAGTTGATGGAGGAGGTCCTTTTGTGTATATGCTTATCTTATTGGTTGTTGAATAAAGCACTGTTGGCCAATAGAGGAGCAAGATAGGTGGGACTAGGAGTCGAGGAGGATTCTGGGAAATGTAGTAAACAGTTGTCTTGTGATCCAGGTAGGAAGTGACATAGCAGGCAGACTCAGAATATAAGCAGGGACAAGCAGAAATTCGCTCTCTTCCTCTTCCTCCTTCTCTCTTCTCTGGAGCCACCATGTGAGCCAGACAAGAGAGGATGCATGCCACCAGCGTCATTGATCAGATAAGTCTTTATAAAATATGTAGATTAAGAAATCCTAGTCATTGGCCAGCAGCATTATACCTAATATAAGTCTCTGTGTTTTGTTATTTGGGGCAAACACGTGGTGACGGGTCTCGGGTGGCTGGCAGAAAGATTTATCGTTACAGATAGATAAATGATAGATAGTCAGACAAACAGATAGATATAGATAGGCAGGCAGACAAACAGATAGATGATATATTGATATATAGATAACCAGACAGATGACAGACAGAGAGACAGATATATAGAAAAAGATACATAAGATAGATAGATTAGATAGATAGATAGATAGATAGATAGATAGATAGATAATACTGGTTCAATTTCTCTTGAGAAACCAGATTAATACAATATCCACTTAAATTTTCTTCTAAGGTTTCATTGTTGCTCCTTATTTAATTCTTAACATGACCCAGAGGTTTCAAAGCAAAGAGGACATAAATTTTGTTCCTTGTTTCACTGAATAACTGACTCTACCCTTCTGCATTTGAAAGCAAGCCATCTATTGTCTCCTCAGTGTCATCATTGCCCCTGAGTTTGTCTCTCTCCTACCCCTCTTTTCCATTGCTCAGTCCTCCTGTCTCCACCAAATATTGGCTGAGACCCTTGACCTTCTCCTAATAGTAGGTTTTCCTTTGGGTATGTATGTAAGAATCAGTGCCCGACACCTTTTCTTCTGGAAAGGCCCTGGCTGTCACATGGGGCTCACACATGGGAGATTTTATGAAGTCAGAACTGTTCTCAGCATGTGTCCATGGACAACTCCACTGCACTGATTAGGTTTATTGCCTGTTTTTAACTGTAAGTCCTTGCCTCCCTCTCTCCCAATTCTGCTCTATTGAAAAGTTCTAGGCTTATAATGGCTGTGATAATAAGCACCACTGCATAGCCAGAGGCTTTGGTACAGTCATTTAGAAGGTGTGAAAACTGCAGTAATAATTCTTAACCACATTAAAATTGTCATGCTGTTAATTTAGGAAATGGATGGAAGATAGACTTCAACAGATAAATTGCAAAACTACACAGTAAACTAAAACTTCAGGTAAATAAGGATTTGGATGCCTAGCCATCAGAACCTTGGACAATCATAAGATCAACCTAGGCACCATAGTGAGACATTTCTGTCTCATAAGAAAAATTTAAGGGTATGTTTCAGTGATCATTTGCTGGCATAGCAGGCAGGAGACCCTGGGTTCATGCTCCAGGATCAGGACTACAAAATCAAAACAACATCAACCACAAGCCCATATGTAGTTTTAAATTGCATGCCCCATTCAGTTTCTGGTAATCCAAATATGACTGTGTGTTACACCCAGAAAAGCATTTACCAAATAAAAGTAACCAACAAGATGAAAGCAGAGAGGAAAAGCATGGTTTATCATTTACCTTTTATTCTGTTTTTCTACATTGAGCTTCCATCACCTGAGTAAGCGGCAAAGGACCTTTGTTTGATATATATATATAATATATATATATATATATATATATAATATAATATGTGTGTGTGTGTGTGTGTGTGTGTGTGTGTGTGTGTGTGTGTGTGTACATGTATATTCATGAATCTAAATCTGTAAGTATATGCATATACTTTCAGATTTAGATTATTATAGATACATACATACATACATGGGAAGGATTGCATCACACAATTATAGAGGCCAAGAAACCCTACAACATGCTATCTGTATGTTGAACAACAAGGAAAGCTGATGGTATAATCCAAAGCAGTTCAAGCAGACAGCAAATTCACCTGGCCTCTGTCTTTTGTTTTATCCATCTCTTAAAGAATTGGATGGCTCCCACTCACTTTACTCCATCAGATGACTGCTACAGCTAAAATGGCCTCCACAGACACACCCAGAAGGAACATTTGACCAGTTACACCATCATCCCCTTAGCACAGTCAAGTTGGTACATACAACAGATTGACTATTACAGTTACTACCTTTCCTCCCCTCACAACCTATATCCCTCCCAAGAAATGGAGTGATGATGATAAAGGGAGTTGAAGTGGAGGAAAGGAGAGAGAAGGAATTAAATTGTCTTTCCCCCAAATTCTCAGCTGAATCTGATCTTGTGCTATCCTCTTGCTGATGGTGACAGCTGTGCTGCCCTAGGCAATGCTGATTCATTCTCAAATTAAAACAATAAAATTTACTAACAACTCTACAAGTCCTCCAGTGAAGAGATCTATAAACTGTTTTCTCTTTCCTACAACTCCCAGAAAATACTTCTCCATCTCCCTTTCCTTTTAACTACAGGATTTAAGTACTCTTCTAAAATCGCACAACTCTATTTCTTCTCCCAGTTGGCTCTTAGCTTTGGTCTTGCTCAGCTTTTATTATGATTTTTTTCCCCAAACTGCCTGATTTCCTGAGAGAAACAGAGCCTGGAACCTGACAGACATGGGCTCTGATACTGTTCTGTTTCTCACTAGCAATGTGTGTGTTAGAGACTCTCACCCAGTCCAATGTTGCTATCTGCACACAAAGACCTAACAGCATTGACATACAAATATTTTGATAATGTTGCAATCGAGGTTTTCTGGATTACTTTAGATGGGTTCAGGTTTTAGATACAGTTCTCTTTTGAAAACTAATTATCATTGAATCCTTGCATTATGGTCAGAGAGACAGAAGAAACAATCCTAGTGTTGGAGAGTGGTCAAAAGTCACAGAGTCCCGAGGGAATACAGGTACACACACACACACACACACACACACACACACACACACACACACACACACACACACACACACTCAACCACAGCAGGGCCTGCCTAGAGATGAAGTTGACAGAAAATAGGGCTTTGCACTTATCTGGAGATGGATTCTTAAAGCTACCCTTTTTGTATGACAACAGAAATCCTGTCCTAAGACACTGTGTGGTGTATTTGTAGTATTTGGCCTTTTTGATAGGCACGCACACGGATAAGTTTATAGTTAATTCATGAAGGACACTAGGAAGTACTTTTGGCCTTCTTTAACAAGTGAAATACCAGAAGCTTCAGGGAGGAAGTGTGAAAGGCAGTGTTGTTAGGAGGTAGCCAGCCCAAGAGCAAGCTCTCTGTTCACATGCACATAAAATGAATGTCACAGGTAGAATGCTGGCTCGGAAGAAACACAATTCCAGAGACGCTTGAGACTTTGTGTACTAATTAAGGGCTCTGTCCTGCCGTGATGAAATCCCCCATGGCTAACTAATATATGCCATCCATATTTAGATTAATTACTGGAAAACACTTAAATCCTTCATACATCATTCATTCATAGGAGATTAGAAGGGCAGTCTTATAAGTTAGAGCAATAATTATAGGCAGAGATGTGAAAACAGTGACTTCTTAGCCTTGCACTGCTCTTATCGGGTGTAGATAAGCTACCAAAATCCTGTAGGTCTCCTTCTTTGCTTATAATAAAAGCAAACCCAGCTTTATTATGATCACAATGAGAGCAGACACTCAATAAGCAAAATATCTCCACCAATATTTATCTACAATTCAAAAACTATTTTCCACTTGCAGTCATCCTACCCTAAATTCTGATATCCATCACCTTGTGGCATCTATGCACAATTTTAGTGAAACAGAGGTGGAAATAAATGCATATGCTTTGACCTAAAGAAACAATAAGGAAAATGGAATTCTCCGAGTCAAAGAATACAGTTGGGGATTTAACTTCTATTTTAATACCTATTGATGAATCCACTCCAAATCCACAAATACTACCATTCAACATTTATTCCTTAGATGAAGTGCCAGGCACTGGGCATGAGACACAGACTCTATTTCCAAGGTCTTTCTCAGAAGCATTAATACCTCCATGAAATTTATATCTTTCAGAGAAGGCCAGCACCAAGTATCATAGCACCATAGCAGATGAAAAGTAAAGAAGGGGAAATCCCAGAGACTCTGCCTGGAAGATTCTCTGAAGTGTGGGCTATCATGTCTTATAAAAGTTGTATTGGAAATGGGAGCCGGCAATGCAGAGTTTTGTTTGCGTAGGTGTCATAGATACTAGGTGAGCAAGATAGAGCAGAACTAAGAGTGCCTGCTTCCAAGCCTAAAAAATTTGACTTTGAATTCCTAAACCATGTGTAGTGGAGGGCAGGGGCCATTTCACTTAGGTTGTCTTCTGACCAGGACCAAACCCACTTACCATGCACAAGAAATATATAATTTGATAAATTTTTAAAAGTTAGGTACCATACCTCACACCAAAATTCCAATAGGCACTCTTCTCCAAAGAATAAACAAATAATAAACACTTGCCTGTTTATCTCTTTTCCTGGAACCTTCCACACTTCTAACTTTGGAGGATTCTTAATAGAATTGCTGTCTGCCTTTTCCATGAGAGAAGCTAGAAAATTGAGTTTTCTTGTCTCTTTTACAAGAAAGGCACAGCTGTCAACAGTGTGTGACATAAACAAAAAACACTATCACCACATGGTATATTTGTTCAACTTTTCTCTACATTGAAGTTTTACAAGTGAAATGCAAAGCAGTGAGCAAATATTGGCTAGTGATTCAATATGAGCCATATTAGCCAGTTCTTTTGTTGCTGTGACTGAAGATCTGAGAGAAATCAACTTTAAGGAAGGAAGGCTTGGTTCTAAATTTTGAGTTCTTGTTTCTTGGCTCTGTTGCATTTAGACCCATGGCAAGGCAGTTCATCACAATAGAAACACCTTCCAGGTAGACCATGCTTCTTCCAGGATGGGGGTAGCAAAGAGAAAAGGAACTTTTATAACAGAGCTCCTTTAAGTTATGATCCAGGGATGGTTCAATTACTCATAAGGGTAGGACCTTCATGATCCAATCACCAACCTAAGACCTGCATCTGAACCCTTCTGTGTTGGACATCAGGCATCAACACACAAGCTTTTGAAGAACATTTCAGATACAAATTTTAATAAGAGATCAGCCACATGAAAGAACAAGAACAGGTGGACCCAACCTTCTGGTAAAGTTAGAGGGTTGCAGCATTAAGGTTTGTTCCATCATTGATCCCAAGGGCAGAACTTGGACCCAGAAGTGGGGTGAACTTGCACTGTAGTATCCAGTGTTCAGGAGCTATGGAGTAAGAATCCCACCATCCAACCACCTCTCCAACGTGATTGTGACACTGATTAATGAACTAAATTCTTAGGGAGGCAGAGAGAGGCTGACCATTGGAGACGTGGCTTTAATGATGAAAAAAGTTGGGGGAATGCATCTCTTCCAGTTTAACTAAAGCAAAAAGGACCCCCACATAGTCTATAGGAGACTATGTACAGATCTGCTATCCATAATGACAGTGACTCCACTGTAATCCAGAGAGGAGAGGAGATCTGTTGAGACAGAAATGTGTAGAGTGTAAGGGAGGTTGAAGATGACCACACATTTACTGCAGTACAGAAAAGTGGTTTGGAAGTTCTGGAATTTCTGGAAACTGCTGAAGATTCAGAAGTATCTCCAATCTATAGGTCATATATTTTCCCAGCAGCACATGGCATCCTCAATATAGATTCAAATAATATAGATAATTAAGTTCACCTGGGATGGAGTTCTTGCCAAATGGAAGCAATGAACAGACAAGCTAGCAAGATAATTTATTTCTTAGAGGTCTGATTTTTGTCTTTTGTAAAGGTTAAAAGTAGAAAGAGCCTTCAATCTTAACATTACACTGAAAAGAAACATTACAATTTTAATTGTTCATTCCTTGAAAATCTCATAGATAATAATTGTGAAAGGCATTCATTAGTTGAGAAAAACTATATAAATTGCAACTCATGTAGCACATTAAGCAAAACTGAAGTCTGCATTTTAAATTCCTGTAGTCGGGAACAACAGTTCAAAGAATAATGAAATAAGTCATTTTCTTATATTCTTAGCACGTATTTGTTATTCTCCAACTCTTAGAGAAAGCAGCCTATGCAGGTGAATTTGAGTGCTTTTTCATTAGTATAAATAAAATGTTAAGTGGTGTAAGGAATTGCTGTAAATACTGTAGACTGAAACACTTTCAGCAATGTTTTTCGTGAACAAAAGTGGCAGTTAAAAGAATATTTCAGGACGTGTTGTGATGATGACAACAGAAGAAGCAAAATCTTTTGTCTTGGGACACACATGACTTGTACAGTTAGAAGAGGAAACTGTGAAGGGGATTTTTCATTCTTACCCAATGCCCATGGGGTCCATGTATGTTTTAAGGAAGGAGTTTTAGCATTTCTTTATCTGCTTCCCTTCGGCCACCTATGAGCCAATCTGCCTAACAGTCCTCTAGGACTTTGTTCTCTTCTTCTATGTGTTTGCTTTTTTGTTTTGTTCAGGAGATTTTTTTGTTAATCATTTGTTGTTGTTTTTTAAGTGTGTGTGTGTGTGTGTGTGTGTGTGTGTGTGTGTGTGTGTGTGTGTAAGCCAAAGGTCAACAGTCAACTTAAGCTTTGTCCAGCAGATAGAGGAGGAAACCATGGCACCTACTGTGTAGAGGTCAGCTGTATAGGCTCTGGGTAGAATTTCTGTCATTCTTCTTTCTTACTGTCTAAGGCTCAATAGCCACTCAGTTAACATTCATGAGTATAACAACACTGTCATAAGGCAAATGAAAAGGTATCAGGCATACAAATGGTCACATGACACAATTGTCCATCATACTATTAGTTAAAAAAAGCATTTGAATCCAGCTCATTACATTGTTTCATTGTTTTTTTGTTTTTGTTTTTTTTATCACAGTGGCTTAGTATTTCTGGAATTCTACATCATTTTTTAACCAATTATCAACATGGGGTATTGCGTTCTTTGTTTTGTTTATATTTTACTTATTGGAAGTTCCTGTCCCTGGGATGTCCATGGAATGGAAATACTAGCATTGTTTCCTTGTGTCCTAGCATGGAGAACAGGCTCAGTATGAGGGATATACTGAGATCACATAGATTGTGACTAGGATGTGAATGAATGGACTCTTCCTAGAACTGGAGTTACAGATTTGTCTTTCTGGGCCCACTGGTGCCTCCTGATCTCCCCATCTTCCACAGCATATATCTGTGTCTTTTACAACATAGCCTGTGAGCAGAGTCTACCATTGACTGAAGTAGTTCTGATGGCCAGGCTCTGGAGTCTAAGCAGCATGTAAGTCTCATCTAGGAGCATCCCTGCTCTAGAAATTCAGTTCAGTAACTTGGCTTTCTGAGGGTGTACAACTCTGTCAGGTGGTTTTACATTAACAGCCATTTTGAGGAAGAGACAGCTTGGCAAAGCAAAAGGAATCGAGCCCTGGGAAGAACTCATCTCTGAGATTAAATCTTCGAAGATTCTCAGATAGCCATTATTGCTCTGGCTCCCTTCCAAGTGAGAGAGTCAGCAACAAGATCAGTGACTTATCTCCCAGGTTAAGGATACTCACAGCCATTTCTTTTGGAGTATATAAAATAAAAAATTTACCGAGTGGTTACTTCCTGTGTTTGGCAGTTTGAAAGATACACAGGATATGTTTGGAACAGAGAGGAATGCCAATAGCCAGTTTTCACACACTAGAAGACCCCATGGGCTTTGTCTATAAATGTATGTATGCGCAACAATGTTTTTCTTAGTTGATGGAATTGTTGATTACATATGTGTATGCACTGGATTTCCAAAGCTAGCCCAAGTTTCTAGCTAATTTAATAACAACATCCACTAACACACTAGATGTATGGAAGATGTTCCTTTGCAATGATACTTCTAGATTAATGACAGAAATTCAACTGTTTCAAGACACATACATACATATATATCCCAATTCACTGTATTTTTACATTATATTAAACTTGAAATTATCTCTTCTTGTAGTTGAGGGGTGAACGTTGGCCTTCAGATGATTTTATTTCTCTTTCACCTTTCATTGTTTATACATAGATGATAAGTTCCTTGAAAGTAAAGTGTGAATTTAAAACTTTTCTTGTTAAAATCTGAGTTCAGGAAAGTGATCTTTTCTTTTCTCATGAAGAATTGGTAAAAGAATTAGGATTAGAAGTTGGTCTGTTGATATACTAAAACCCCCAAGATCCTCCAAATTCCATATACTAATATAGAATATATTTAGATGTATTTAGATTTCACTAAACCCCACTGGTGGCACCATCCATGAACCATCTTTGCCATGTGTCTGACATGTGCCACACACGATTGTGCCTGTATCCTTCAAAAGATTTCAAGACATCTGGTTCATGGTTTCAGTGACTATTCCTAAACTTTGTGCTATCTTATTCCAAATAAAATTACAAATAAAACTGTCTGCTTCTGGGACAGTCTTTATCACACTAGAAATATTGTCTAAAATTATTATAGTAGATTAAGGCAAAACAGTGACACAAAATAAGAGAAGTTCATTTCTGCATAGTCCTGGTGGCCAGAAATTAAAAATCAGTTTCACTGGGATGAAACCAAAGTGTTGGCAAATCCAGGATTTTTACTGAAGACTTAGGAAGGAATGTTTCTCCCTGCCTCTTGATACCATTGGCCCTGAGAATTTCTTGTGTTTGTTTACATCATCTGAATTTTGGTCATAACAATTCCTCTTCTTCTCTGGAAGACTTCATCTCCTTCCTCTTATAAAAACACCTGAGATTGCTTTCAGAGCTCACGTGGATAATCCCAAGTTGCATCTCTAGCACAATAAATCAATTGCATATGTAAAAACTCTTTTGTTCCAGTGATTATGGTCTTGAACTATTTCTGGCAATTATTTAGTACACCATACTAGACAAGAACAGATATTTCATGAGTAGACACATCACTCTTTTAGTCATGTGTTTGAATCAATCTCATCATTGGTGGAGGGTAGAAAACAGAGGTAGAGAACCATCATATTTTAGGACTAGGGGTTTACTCAGTCAGTAAATGGCTTACAGTACACTCATGGTACCTGAGTTTGAGTCTCTGCACCCAGATATAAAAGCCTAGCACAGGACGGCGTTGGTGGCGCAGCATTTAATCCCAGCACTCGGGAGCAGAGGCAGCTGGATCTTTGTGAGTTTGATGCCAGTCTGGTCTACAGTGCGAGTGCCAGGATAGGCTCCAAAGCTACACACACACACAAATAGCACAGTGACTTATGCTTCCGATCCCAGAACTGATAGAGACAGGTAGATGCTCCAGGACTCCCTGATCAGCTGGCCTAGCCTACTTGAGAAGTCCCAGACTGATGAGAGTCCTAGTTTTATAAATATATTAAGGTGATGGGGCCTGGGCAATGAGACCCTAGACTGACCTCTGATCTCCACACCAAGATGTACACACATGTTCATATATACATGTTTATTCTAGCAGTGCCATGGTTATTTTTTTCAAAGAGAACATGTTTGTGAGATGCATTTTATGCTATATAATTGTGAAAAGTACATTTTGAAAGAATTAATGTCATACATAATGTCTTCAATACTGGAAAAGGTTTGCTTTTTGAGGTATCATCAGCGATGAGTTTTTGGAAGTCACTGTGCCCAGATGTCACAAAGGATGGATGATGCAGCATCAAGAGTTACTGGCTGAGCAGCGCTAAGCAAGTGGCATTGCTAGGTGGCGGTGGTGAAGAATATCCAGTCAGAAGATTCTTTATTTCAATAAAAAAATAAAAATGACCATGAAGGATTCCTTGTCTTCCACCCTTCTGTCATGAAGAGAGCTGAAATTCTTCCCAAGTGGCACACTGGAAAACAAAAGCTTGTTAGAGATAAATAGGAAGATATGGTCCTAAATTATATAAAATGGCCCCCTTATCCACTAATTGGAACATTAAATAGTTCATTATTTTTCTATTCACTATCCCCAAACTTTATTAATATTATATAATGACTGCATGGGTTTTTTGAATTTTTATTTGAATTAGAAACAAGATTGTTTTACATGTCAATTCCAATTCTCTCTTCCTCCCCTCCTCCCCTGCCCCCCCCCCAACTAACACCCTACCTATCCCATACCCTTTCTGCTTCCCAGGGAGGCTGAGGCCTTCCATAGGGGGTCTTCCGAGTCTGTCATATCCTTTGGGATAGGGTTTTATTTTTAAATTAGTTATGATATATAGGGGCCTCAGCAAAACTTTATGTGTGGCACCACAGTTCATAGAAACAGCTCTGACCTTTCCTGTGTGTCATGTACAAGGGTAGGTGATTAGCTGGTGAAATTTAGGTAGAAAATTTTTTATCCACTTTGCTGGTTATTCCATAAGTACTAGTTTTAGTCGCTACTGCTAGATTTAAATTTACACTAAAATGTAAAGGAGTTTGTAAGGACAAGAATTCTTTTTAAAAGGTTATGTGTGCACATTACCTTTCCAGTTGAGTTGGGCATTCTGAAAGCACTTCAATGATCTCCAGTATTACAGAATAACATCTATACAAACTGGTGTCCATATTCCTCTGTGAAAGTCTGTAAATCAGTAACACTCACATTCTGGCTTGTAAATATGTTCACATGCATCACATCCTGAAAAGGCTGAAATGTCTAATTGATCAGGGAGTTGATTTCCCTGTCCATCACTCTTTATCTAGTCATATTGTTTGCTCCAAACTTGGAAATAAGAGCACATCTGATTCTACCACTGCAAATATTGAGTTCAACATTTTCTGACAAGTTTCCACAGATTGTGGCTATAGGCATCTCCAGGAGTGGCCACTGCTGGGGAGAGCTGCTATACTTCAGAATGTGGTATAGAAACAAGTGGGCTGTCACAATAGTCACAGTGAATGATTGGCATTTGGAAAGCATGAGCCTGAAGCTTGTGACACAATGGAGAATAGTGTTGTACCCTAGATGATGTTCTTACAGGTGAAAGGAATATGCTGTAACTGATCTAAGATTGAGACCTGAATCCATCATCCATGTTACATGTAAAATTCTGTGGTTATATGACAATATAATTTTAGTCTACAGTGAGGCTTATAAGATTGTAACTTCCATGCCAATTCAAGGAAGTATTTGCTTTCCTTAAAATGTTCACAATCTGGTAAGCATTTTGGAAAATTACATCATAGAGGGAAAAATCACTTAGTGTTTGATACACACCACATGTAGCAGTTTATCTGTAGCCTCCATATCATTCATAAATCTACATAGAGAGGCAAGCATCTAGTGTCACAAACACAGCGAATCCTCTAGCATTGTTAAATCTTGCTATATTGAAACCCATAGCATGTATTATATAGTAAGTATTTCTGTTATCATTGTACTAGAATTCTGGAATCCTGCTGCTTTTATAAAATGCATTTGTAAATAAGTAGTCTGCATGACTTTCCACAGGAAAAGATGGTACTTTTGGATAGACTTGGGGAAGCATTAGTACAGACATCTACAGTGTAAGCCTCTGTCTATTGAGCCAGAGCCTAGGTTGGAAAGTTCAAGAATACTAGTAACAGTTGGTTTGCTTCACAGGAAAGAAGATACACTCAGGAAACTGGTTTCCTTTGGTGTTCATTTTTCCTTGGATGTCCTTATGGGTAACACACACCCAATAAGAAAAGCAGAGGGGAGATTCTACTAGCCATAAGGAGTTGACTAAAGAAACTCCAGTACTAAGTAACCTTTATACAGCTGAGTCTATTCAGAGCTAAGTAGGTGACACTGCTGTTAGTGAGGAAACAATCTATGTCATTTGACTTAATTTGTATCCTCTTGAACACAGATTAGATTCTGTTGAGGGGAGAGTCCTGAGACAAACAGATTCACTTCAGTAACACTGGAATGTCTGTCCTATGAAGGAGAAGTCTCTATATTCTCATAAGCATCACCTTCCAGGTTCCTAGGAGAGACCATTGGTACTGAAGCCACTAAGTATCACTTGCTAATGGATGCCCACCTTGGGTCTTAATTTTCTGAACATTTCTGTAGCATGATTACCAATTATTTTTATAGGTCTAAGCCTAAGTGAGATGTTGAACAGACTGTGTTTTGATGGTGGCAGCATCGCAGAATGAATTTTTTATAATTAAGTGTGGTTATAAAAAGCACAGTAAGGTTTTATGCATAGAAGAATTAATAACTCACCCAAAAATATGAACTGACTGGCAAGAAGGCCAGGAGGAATGCCTGAAGCAGCCTCCATCATACTGAGTTCTTGCAGGAAAGGCTCCACAGTCCAGAAGTCTGCCTCAATGGTTTCCATCAGAAGTTTATTCAGAGTCTATTTATTATTTAAATAGAAGGAAAATTCAGCCAAATCATGAATCACTATCATTAATTATTCCCTGGGATTAAGGAATCAGTTATAACCATGTCTCCCTTTAATCCTGTTTTATTAATTTATATTCTTGGCAAACTCTTCTACTAAACGGATTCCAGCTTACCACAGGGACCCAGAGGAGAACGGAGGTCCCTGGGGTCAGAGAGCAGCATTTGCTTTAATTTGATAAAATAAATTAGCATGGGATTATGGGTGCTATTAGCATAAAATCCTCACTGCTGCTGATCTGGCCTTCAGGAGAATGCTGAGTGATTGTGTTCACTCTTGTCTGGACGTCTATCAAAGACAGATTTCCAGAACAGCTGTTCTAACGTGATCAGGAGGGTGGGAAGCTCTGGGGTCTTTGGGAATGTGTGTGTTGAGAGAACAGTGTGCACCCTGGCATGTGGAGAAGTTAAGGCTGATTTTAAACTTAGAGAAACCCCCTCATCGGGTCACCAGTGGCACACCTGGCATGGCTTTTCCACTCTGGCCATGGAATGTGGAGGAACAGATTCCCTGACATAACCTCTCCAAAGGTTGGACTGAGCAGGCACGCCGTCATAGTTTATCAATCAACATTGCAATTTAGTCTTAGATTTCTCTCAGCAACAACCAAACTCTCTGTCTGTCTGTCTGTCTGTCTGTCTGTCTGTCTGTCTGTCTGTCTGTCTGTCTGTCTCTCCATTCAAAATCAAACAGGCCTTTATATGTGCCTGTGCCATAAGAAGTTTCCAATTCTTCACATGTTTACAGTGAACTCATCCTTAGTTCACTTACTAGGGGCTTCCTCCACTCCCCACAACATGTAGAATCTGGAAAACAAATGAGTCCAAATTCATTTTCTACCCTCTAAGAATGGGGCAAACTTAAGCAATGAGCTAATTAATCTCCTAGAACAGTCCATGCCTATGGTAACATAAATATCAAATAGATGCCATATAATTGACAGAGATTGTCTAAAGCAGAGTATGTAAATTTCCTGACAACATGGGAAAAGATGCATGACAAACACTTCTGAGACAGTCTTTGCCTTTGGCCCCAAACAACTTATTCCTGACCAGTCACTTTGTTCCTGGAGCAAACTGAGCTTAAGATGTGTGGCTGTGATCATCAGACCACCTACACAACAGAAACTCTAGTAGCTGAAGCATGTGCAAGGATTGGGTGAGTCTATGAAAATGACCCTCGTTTTCTGACTTCCCTGTCCTCTCTGATGGCAACTACGACATGTGGAAATAAGAAAGTCAGCATGTCAGACCCAAGAACTTTATAGAGTTAGATGTTGCTGTTATGTGCATGTTTGAGGATTGCAGTTTTCTCTACCAGTATCTTTAAAACAGATATGCAATTGAGTAAATGGAGTCATTAGAGCTTAACAGATTGCTCAAAATTAATGTTAACTGGGACATTGTTAAAGAGTATATTATATCTGAAAAATATATAGTTTGTATATATTACATATCAGAAAGTAAAGGTCCTTTATACTGTAAGGGGAAATCCTATTAAAAGGGAAGTAATGGTTATTCTTTTAATTTAATTAGAGGCATCATTCAGCCATCCATGTTTTTTTATTGTGTGTGTGTGTGTGTGTGTGTGTGTGTGTGTGTGTGTGTGTGTGTGTGTGTGTGTTCAGCTTTGCATGGGTGCAAAGATGGCATCAGGGTGTGTGTGTGTGTGTGTGTGTGTGTGTGTGTGTGTGTGTGTGTGTGTGTGTCCCCAGCTTTGCATGGGTTCTGGGGACCCAGACTTTGTTCCTGATGCCTATGTAGCAGGTACATTAACCACTGAGCCATTTCCCTAATCTCCAAAGGCAGTAACTATAATAGAATCTCATAGATTAAATGGTGGTTTTTCTTCTCTTCTTTTTCTGTGTGTCTCTCTTTTCTGCCATCCCAATATAGTTGAGCATAAGCCTTTGAACTTTGTGACACTTTGGCATGGCATGGGCTATCCTGCCCACCAACAACCTGAGAGCAATAGAGTCATGGAGTGAGGCTATCACCAATACCTTGTTACTCTGGAGCTGCTGTTATAGGTTAGCAAATGAAAATTCTAAGATTGCTCTGCAAAAGTGAGTTATTTCATTTCATGAAATTTGTATATGGGCTGTTCAAAGTTATTTGATATTAAAAATGCGAGAGGGAAACTCCACTGGGAGTCACAGTGCAGCAATAACATTTAAATAAATTACTGAACCTGACATTCAAATCGTTTATTTTAAAATACCCCACCACTCTTCATGATAATTCTCAGTCATAACCATCATGCGTTAGGTACCAGCCTGTTTATCACATGTGGGCATACTACCTGTTAGTCTTTAATCCCGTTCCAAGTGCTTTATATTAAGAACTTGAGAATGGAGGTGCAAGAAATTCTCCTGGTCCAGTCTGCTCATACTTGGCTCCTGCTCAGTGTGATGCTGCTGCAATGTTAGCTGCTCAGTCAACTTCTTCAAGGCCAGAGATGCTTTCAGTCCTCAACCCTGTAACAAAGAAAATGAAATAACTGGAACCCTGTCCTTCTTTCTTTCTTTCTTTCCTTCCTTCCTTCCTTCCTTCCTTTCTTCCTTCCTTCTTTCCTTCCTTCCTTCCTTCCTTCCTTCTTCCTTCCTTCGATCTTTCCTTCCTTCCTTCCTTCCTTCCTTCCTTCCTTCCTTTCTTCCTTCCTTCCTTCATTCCTTTCTTCCATTCTCCCTCTCTCCTTCACTCCTTTCCTTCCCCTATCCATCCATCCTTTCCTTGTTTCCATCTTTCTTTCAGACAGGGTCTTTTTATGTAGCCCAGGCTGTTCTCAAACCCACAATCCCCCTGCCTTGGTCTTTCATATGTAGAGACTACAGGCATTCACCACTACTCCCAGGATCACCCTGAAACTTGGTTCCTCTGTGTGTGCCATCTGAGAGTGGGCAACTCACCTCAAGGACTACTCTTCCTGTCAATAGTAGGTATTGATCTCAGATTCTCCTCTGAAAAACTCAGAATTATATGTCCACTCAGTTTGAATTTCAAAGTGAATAGTGACCCAACTGAGTCTGGTATGTATACTACACTCAAGACATTTACTTTTTGTACAACCTATGAATGAAATGTAGGCTGGAAATGAATAGTCTTCCATGTATCCAATTCCACCTCCATGTCCACATAAAATGTGTGTGCCAGGAGAGGAATGAGGAGCCTGTGGTCATGCTGTTTCCTCTGTCTTGGTTTCTGGAAAGAGAGTAGAATGGGGGAAGAATCTGGTCTAATAACTCAAATATTGAGGCTGCACCAAGTCCACCCTATACATTACTATTGCTTGTTTCCCTGTGTAATCCATTTCCTTATCTGTAATGTATTGTGCTTATACACACAGATCCAGGTTGCACTCAACCTTTGTCAAAGCAGCTTTATTTTGCAGTGGGCAACAGTCATCAGAGAGATGTATAACTGTCAGAGTGCTGAGAACAAGGAACTCAGTGCTCAGCTCTAAACAAGACATCTATATCAGCCCCCTCACACTAAGGCTCTGGGCAGGAACATCTCAGAGGAGGAGGTGGAAAGAATTCTAGACCTAGAGGATGGGGATGAGTGCTATGAGATGCTGCCTGATGAGACGTGACAAGACCATCACACTCATAAAGCCACAGCAGCTGTGGTTTCCTGCACAAGACTGGCACAAGATGAAGCCATCTAAAATCCCAGCATAGATATTTTAGATGATCTCCAGGCCCCACCCCTTACTGATGAGCTACTGGCAGTGGACAGTTGTTGAAGGGAGGAGATTTTGTATTTTTTGAGGGTGTGGCTGCTGGTAGCCACATGAGTGGGGGATTGTAATGGGACATAGTGGTGGATATGATCATATTTCATTGTATGCATGTATAAGATTCTCAAAAATAAAGAAAATATTTTTTAAAAAAGATTAGACTAGTCAATGTTTGTCCACTGAGGTGGACACCAATACCAATCAAACACAAATTAAAAAATACCTTCAAGTTATTATACGAATTGTGACCTCCTGGAGTTCAGCTTACCCTGACAAAAACCACATTATTGAATGTTGAATTTAATTTCTTGGGAGGGAAGAATAAACAAACACTTGAATGCACACACATGTGTGTATACTTATATACACACACACATATGCACACATACATATGTGTTTTTCCCTCATAGGAGTGACATTGGATAAAGAAAAGAGCTTGACATACACTAAGCTAGATATTCCCCGGCATCATTGGGTTCCTTGAGCTACTGGATTGAACAGGATTTGGAAATTGCTGTGTATGTTGTGACAGGGAGTGAGTTACATGAAGTGATACCTAGAGAGCTTTAAATTGCAAACCTAAAACTGGAGGTTGTGACTGAAACTGCTGTATGGCCTCTATGAGATATGTGATATTAGGGTGTCAGTGGTACCAGGAACAAGAAAAAGTGAAGTTTAGGATTTTTTTAGAAAAATGATTTCCTTCTATACCAAACTATTTTGAAATGTAAACACTTATTATTCACAAATCACATGGTGTAAAGTCAGCTTTGCATAAAGACATATAAGCACTGTCTAGATCCCAGTGTGTGTGTGCGTGTATGTGCGTGCATTCATTTGTGGAGGTCAGAGGGTAACTTTGGAGAACAGCTTGTCTCCTTCTAAGATACAGACTAGAAAACAAAGCTAGGTCTTTAGGTGCATCTCCTTGCTAAGCCAATTTTTTTTTGTGCCCGATTTAACCTTTCTTTTATCACTAAGTTTAAAAATAAGCCAAACAAACAAACAAACAAACAAACAAAACATAAATCTTCAATTTTAATGTGTATTTGGCAACACATTTAGTCCTTCATGCTGTTATGACTCCTGGATCTTTACACTTTGATAAAGCCACTGTAATCATTTTAGAGCTAAAAATCTCTCTGCCGACAGCTCATGGGTCTATGAGTTGGAAGGTATGGATTTCAGATCTCCATTCTTCAGGTACTTAATTAACTTTCCCAGTGCTTTCTTTCTTCTTTTGTCCTTCAGTTCTTTTCACAAGATGAAAGGAATTTTCTTAAATTCAGTAGAAGGCAGATGTAAAGGCCGCTTGGGAAGATGTCATGTGCTTTGTATGATAAGAGCATTTTAGACTCTTGCTCAAGTCTCTCATCTGGGGCCTTCCATTTCCATGTAAGATTTTTTTTCCCTTAAAAACAGTGTGTCAACCAACTGCACATACCATGCAGGGAACTGCTGTATAACTTGGATAAACATGGATTCTTTAAGATGGCAATTATGACTATCACATATCTCATACATGATTTGCTTCCATTGACTTTGGCTCCTAAGAGGAAAATACCCAGCTTTTGCTTCACTACAGCATTTTTGTAGTCTCTTCCTCAACAGTAAAAATGGTTTCACTCATGCCCCTTAATCATGTGACTACCATTGTTTAAAACATTCCTATACACTCTTTGCATTTAAAATCTCCTAAGTATGGGGCTGTCTAATTCTTTTCTTAGAACATCTTGGCAGAAGGTATTCAAAGGAAAAGGCATGATTAATCTATAGTTCTTATCAGGATCTTTCAAGTACCATTCAAAACACAAGATAAGCACTGTAATAATGATGGAGCTCCAGACAGCAATTGACTGGCCTGTGCATTGGCAATCTTCCATTGTGGTCAATGCAGAAGCCCCTGCACTTCTGGAAATCACTCTCGTCTCCTGAGCATTACTTTACATCATCTAAAAGCAGAAATGATCCCCTTACTCAGGCCTTTTGCTTGTTTTGCATCAGTAATGTTTAGCCTCTTCTCACTTAGAACTGTTTCTTTGAGACAGTTACACATTTCAGTGAGAGAAGTTACTGTGCTGAATTCTTTATAGAAAACTAGGACTTATTGCCATGGTGGGTGGCTGGCTAATGGAAAGATGCTACAACAGATTAGGTCTGTTAGTGTCCCACCCTACCCATCTTTGGACATTCTCTCTCTCTCTCTCTCTCTCTCTCTCTCTCTCTCTCTCTCTCTCTCTCTCTCTGTGTGTGTGTGTGTGTGTGTGTGTACTCTATTAATCCTGAATGCATTGTATCTATGTATATTTGTACTCTGACTTCTGAAGGAAGTATGTCTGTGTGTGCATGTGTTTGTGCATGTGTTTTTTCGTGTGTGTGTGTGTGTGTGTGTGTGTGTGTGTGTGTGTGTGTGTGTGCGCACTCACTCTGACTTCTGAAGGCAGTGACTTTCAATTCTTGACCTACTCAGGCCAGCTGCAAGACCACTTTCTGAGCTTGGTTTGACAATGTATTGGGTATCTTTGCAGCAATATTGACCCATATCCTCTGTATGGAACTATATGTGATGAATTTGATGGTTCGTTAAGTGACAGATTGAATTTGTATATATTCTTAGACAGATTTTTTTTTTATATAATGAGTTTCTCACTTTAATATACCTAGTGATTCTATTACCACTCTCAATGGAAAAGGGTATATACTCTCAAGGTGACCAGATTAGTCAGATGGTACTTACATTGTAAAAACATCTACTTTTGCTCCTCTTTCTGAATTTGGAAAAATATCCACTGACCTGCAGGTGCATAGGACTGTAAGAATGGAAGAAGCCTAAGATTTCAGCTAGTCCAACTTTATTATGAAAGTGAGAAAGAGGTCAAGGTGCAGAAAAGCCTGACCAGCCAGTGAGTGCTGACGCTAGGACACATGGGTGCTATTTAAACAATTACTTTCTTATCTACCTAGGTCAAGGGAGTTGATCACTGATTTGTAGTCTCCTTCATAAATAAAGGACTCAAATTCCCTTGAAAGGCTGTCAATAAGCTCCAGGTGGATTTTCTGCATAATAGCTGACTCTTTTATTTATGCACAGAATGAAACTTAATACATGCCATTCTATTGAGTTTAAGTCAAGCACGGGTGCTTCTCAATCTCTAATAGAGTCATCTGCTTACAAACTGGCTGTCTGTAACCTGCAGTCCTGCTCTCTGTTAATGTGTAGATGATCTCAGCTCATGTTGTATCAGCACACAGTCCAGAAGCAGTTCAATTCCATGTGTGTACAAAAGGATACAAATTAGATATTAGTTACAATATAATAAACACATCACCTGCCATTGCAATTAAAATATGCATAAAATAACTTGTAAAATTGGCTTGATTTATAGAAGGAAGTTGTGGCTAGAGTCTTACAAAGACACTTGTTCTTCATTCCGTGGTGATGAGAGGTGGGTGGTAGAAGGCTGAATTCACTGTGACTTTATTTCCCAGCTACCTTCTGTGTCAGCAAGATCATAGGACTAGTTCTAGTGACTGTGAGGTGAAGTGATGTGAGCTGCATGGGAGGTGGGTCCTTAGAGAATCTGTTCCACCATCTGCTTTCCATCATGCAACTGAATACAGAATCTTCAGGCCCTGGAAAGCGGCAGGGAAAGTAGCAGATACCCTAATTTCTAGATCTCCACATGGAGGAGACCTACTTCACCCTCTTTGACTACTATTCGTGTGGCAAGAAAGTTGAATCGGGTAAAGGCTATGAAAGCAAATGGTAGATGCATTCCAACACTGGAGATATTTCTATGCCAGAGTCAAACTAAAAATAACCAGATCTACTCTTAACAAAAAAAATTAAAGGAAGATACAGATTCTATAAGAGATACCCAATTGTACCAAGTGGCGTGAGTACCAAACAAAGAGTTGTGTATCTCATACTCTGTCGCTGAGTTCTATATACTTAGAGTCATGAACTGAGGATTGTAATTGAAAGGTCAGATTGATGAGACCAGCAGCAGAGATAAGATTTCCATGACAGGTTGATGGATACTCTACTATCAGGGTGTACTTTTAATCATAATCTCATTACTATACTTCTGGATGGTTGGACTCACCTTGCAAGAAGAATATAGTTCTGAGAATGGACTGCAGGGCCAAGGGAAAGGTGAGTGGGGAGAAAGAGAAAGGAAAGGTGAATGGCAGAGAAAGGGAGAGGGAGGGAGGGAAGGAGGGAGAGAGGGAGAGAGGGAGAGAGGGAGAGAGAATGAGAGAGAGAGATAGAGAGAGACACACAGAGAGAACAAATACATAGCAAAGTACTGTTAGTAGGGCAAAAGAAGATGAGGGGTTAGAAACTTAATACAGTGTCTGGTACAGTGTGTGCAGATGTCTCCATGGGACCAGGAGGAAGCCATCCCAAGCCAATAAGCATGTCATGGGGAGAAATGAGGATTTAAACTTAATAGCAAATAGATCTAGCAATGCAGCTTTGTAGAGCTGTGGGGGAGTTTGGTTCTTCGCCCAGAGAGAGCTTAATAGAAGTCAATAATGAAATCATCAAGATGCGAGCATTAAATGCTTAAATGTGCTGTCTTTGCCTGATTACAAAGGCTTTGTTTCTCTCCGAGCACAAGCACATTCTTCACTCAAAAGAAAACAAAGTACTTGCTTTACAGAAAAAAAATAGAGTCATATTGTCTTAGTGCATTATCTCTGTCTTCCTGGAAGGAAAACCAAAACCAAGGAAGCTGAAATAGTTAAGGGTTGGAGACAAGCAAGAACACTGGATATAAATAGAAATGAATGTTTAAGTAGCTTTTCTTAAATCACCATCTAGTTAGAAATATTGTTTACAGATTCCTTTCATCTGAAATTTAACAGCAGTGACATCCAGTTGTCTGGTGCTTTCAATGCAATAGCCTCAGTGCTTCACCAACATTTCTGTCTTAAATACCAATATACTCTAGATAGAAATGTAAGTATATTGCATTCACATACAGCTAAGTTCCAATGTGATTATTTAGTCACATGGCAACTCATACTGGTAGATATCACATCTGGTAGTAATTGTCTTGGGGGAGGGCCTCATGAGGAAATCCTCTCTATAAAATTAAACAGACTAAAATCATAGCCCTGAGGAGTCAGAACTATACTATTAATTTTAAGTTAGAGAAAAGGCATGCCATCCATGTACTTATTCATTCCAATACACCCTATTGTACTTTTCTGAGATGCACAATTTTTGCAATGGTTGTAGACATGAATCTAACACCATTTCTACCGTTCAGAAGGTCAAATAGGACTATTTTACTCTGTTCTTCAATTAAATTTCTAAACAAATAGGAGGGAATAGAGGTGACAGAATCATAAAGAAAGTTCGCATTGAATTTTGCAAATACAGAAAATGACTGGATATTTTTCAGTAAAAACTTAATCTGATCTGCTGTAAGTCCAAGTATCTGCTCTGCCATTAAGTCCAAGTGTTAGAAGACACGGGGTAAGTAAGAGTCTTCAAGATTCATGTTTTGTGAGTAAGATTCTTTGAGGGTCTGCCAATGGAATGTAAGCTCGTCCATCTCTTTTCTAGGCTTTCTCTTTTATGGAACACATGCAGAAAGTACATTGGAAAGGAAGCTGTGCTGTACACAAATACTCAGGATGTTGGAAATCACAATAGGAATTGTATTCTGTCCTGGGTTTCTCAGACAAACACTTCAAAATAAACATCTGGGTTCTAAACTTGGGAGTCCCTGCATGGGTCAACCCACTGGTGTCCTAATAGCTGGGCAACTAAGACAATAATGAACCTGTGCCCAGCCTGTCATGGACAGACTTAGGCAATGTGGTTTGTGAGTTGGAGGTGGGAGCCACATTCAGAAGGGGATAGAGGCACTGAGCAGATGTCTCTAGAGAAGTATAAACCATCCTCAACAACAATAATTTTAACATCCCAGAAAGTATCCTTTTCTGTCTTATCCTTTTTTTTTTCAGATCAGAGTCCACTTTGATTTCTGTCCCTTTAGCCCTCTGTTGATGATTCTAGCATTTGCTATCAATGGAGTCACATGATATGTAGTGCTTTATGCCTGTCTACATTTGCTTAGCATAACATGTTTGAGAGTCATCAATGATATTGACTATCATTTAATTGGAAAAATACCATCATTTTTCAATAGTCAGCTGTGGGTGAAATTTGTTTTGCTTTAATTTTTTTCTTTTATGATTAAATTTGATATGAAAATTCTGGTTAATTTTTTATATATACAAACATTATTACTCTCCTTGTAAGTATAATTTCTGAGTCACAAGATAGCTCTATGATCATCTGTCCATGTTAAGTAGGTAACTACGTAACAATCCTATCAACTTGGAAGTTCCAGTTCTTGGGGAGGAGACTTTCAGATCAGCTCCAGTTTAGTTCCTCCAAGTCTTATGTCTGCAGTGTGTGTCTTCAGCAATAGGGTCTTACCTTCAAGTTCTGGAAGGAAACCAAAGAACAATAGCATTATCCTATGTTTTATTTTTGTGAGTCTCTAGACTCCCATGGACAACAACTTGAGTGAGTGAGATTCCCAATGTGTTAGTCTTTTATTCTTAGAAGCAGTATTATCACCCAAGTGATATACCTTCATTAATCTGTGTATATACAAGAATATATATACACACATATATAGTTTATACATTATACACAGTGTACACACACACACACACACACACACACACACACACACATATATATATTCATAAAATGATATGTCTCCCTTTGGTGTTTTCAAGTATCCTTAGGCTTATCTCTCCAGCGTATCCCCCTTCTTCTGTAGTGCCCACCCTCCCCTTCCCAGTTGAAGTCCTCTCACCCCTGTTTCGTCCATTTTTCTCTTCATAACACCCGTGTCTTTCTACCCCCATCTCTAGAGCTCCTTCTATCACCATGGTCCCTTTTTCCTATCCTGGTATCTGTAGTCACTCCAGACTGTATACTATCATCTGAAGATTTGGAGGTAAGATCCACGAATAAGAGGGAACCTGAGCCACTTTTCTTTCTGGGTCTGAGTTACATAAATCAGTATAATATTTTTTGGTTCTGTCAATTTACCTGCATATTGTAATCTTTCATGTTTCTTTACAGGTGAATAGAATTCTATTGTGTAGTGTGCTATCGAGCTATAAAACTTACAAACCACAACAATGACTGCCCTGGCAAGAAATTCCCACTTGTGCAATGGTGTCTTATATATATCTTAGGAGTAACCAACTATTTTCTATTTAGACTAAAGGCTAACTCAATACCTGGTATTGTAAACTTACCTAAGAACCTATGACTGGTATGGTCACAGACCCTAGATGACAACCAAATATTGTCAATTTCTTTGTTTTTATTTTTGGGTGTTTTTTGTTGTTGTTGTTGATGTTGTTGTTGTTTTTGGTTTTTCATGACAGGGTTTCTCTGTATTGTTTTGGAGTCTGTCCTGGAATTCGAGCTGTAGCCCAGGCTGGCTTAGAACTCACAGAGATCCACCTGCCTCTGCCTCCCAAGGGCTAGGATTAAAGGCATGTACCACCAACGCCTGGCTTCAATATTTATTCTTATAGAACAAATAAACATGGCTCTCACTCCTCGTCAGAGAATTTTTATTTATTTACTTTTTTCCACAGATAGATATCATTTCAGAAATTTACAACTGATCAAAAATGCAAACAACTACAATACAAACCCTACACTTAAGGTTCAGAAAACATTGCAGAAGAGGGGGCAGAAAGATTGTAAAGAAGACTGGGATACATGCTGTGAGATTGTGTCTTCTAGAAATGACAGGAGTTGTAATTTTGAAATCTCAACCATGTAGCTGAGTAAACAAGAGCCACACATGGCAATACCAGGCTTCTGGGGAAAACTTCAGACAGAACCACTCCTGATGAAGAGATACAGGCTTCTAAGGTAGGAAGAATCTGTCTCCTTCAAAGATGAGTCCCTATATAGTTATCCCACCCAAATGGTTACCTCTAAACACATACATATGCACAACACGATACTAAATGGATTCAACAGATGTTTGTGTGTGTGTGTGTGTGTGTGTGTGTGTGTGTGTGTAAAACAATAGTAATAAGAGTAGAGATTGTGAATTTGAGAGAGAAAAGATCAGACATAAGAGGAAACAGCAGGAGAAGAGGAGTTATATAAATAGAGCACACACGTGAAATTCTCAAAAAATATAGATTAATCAAAATGAATATAATTTTCAGTTCCCATTCTTGCAAACATTTAGATTTGTGAATCTTTCTCATTGTAGTCCTCCATTTCTTGGGGTAGGGTGATGGGGGAAGTACTTCTGTGTATGCTTATCTTATTGATTGTTAAATAAAATACTGTTTGGCCAATGAGACAGCAGATTAGATGGGACTAGGAGTCAAAGAGGATTCTGGGAAATGTAGTAGAGAAGTGGTGATCCAGGTAGGAAGTGACATAGCAAGGAGACTCATATTTAAGTGAAGGAGAAACAGGAAGGGTCCTTTTTTCCCCCTCGGCTCCTGCTCCATCGGCACAATGTGATCTACCGGCAAGAAGGGACGCCAATAAGGCGTCTGATAAGATAAGTCTTATAAAATATATAGATTTATGATAATTAAGACTGAGCTAACAGATGAGGAATCCTAGTCACTGGCCAAGCAGCTTTGAACCTAATACAAGTTTCTGTGTATTCATTTGGGCCCTAATTCAGGTGGGTGGCTGGAGTAAAGCTCACACATGGTGGGGGGGCTCAGGCGGCTTTTGGTGGAAGATTTATCGTAACAGTAGGGCTGTAGTTGAGGCAAAGTCTCACTTCGTCCATCAACTGGCTTGCCTGAAACTCACTATGTATGGCAGGATAGCCTCAAACTTGTGACAATCCTCCTGCTTCAGCCTCCTAAATGCTGGGATTACAGCATGAGCCATATGGATTTTTAGCCTAAGTGTGAAAGGACTTGAGTAACATCCTAATTAGTATCCAATAAGTTTATGGAGACTGACAGAAAAATTGATCAACAATATGAAATATGCAAATAAGAAGATGGGTTCAGTGGCCTGGAGGGAGATAGATTTATGATACACATGCACACCTAAAAGCCTTTGTTCAAAAATGAAAATATAAGTGGGAATGTGTTGCTTAAATGGAGTAACTTAATTCCTCTCAAGTCACTAAGGTGTGAAGGTAATTCTGACTTATATCATATAGCTGCTTTTACTCTTCAATCTCTCAATCCCCCTGAAACTACTCTGGGAGGCCCATTTACCCCTTCAATCATTATTTTAAGCATGTCAATTTGATCACTAATATGGTCCCTGATGTTGCTTTGAATTTTTCTACATTTTCTTGCAGGTGGGGGAAAACACGGTGGAAGGAGTTGGTAGGCAATTCTTAAAACTGTTAACCCATCTTCATTAATCATTTGAAAAAGCACAACAGAAGAATTTGAAGACTATGAAAAGTTTCTTGAACAAAATGGAATCATTGTGACTGTTATATGACAGGGTATTCATGCTTAAGGCAGGCAGAAATGTCAGTGAAACATGAAATACAGGGGAATTGGTCTTGCTTTAGAATCTCTCAAACACTTGACCTGACAATACAGGTTATGGGTACAGTGAATTATGCTTCTCAAACATATCTAACTGAAGATCATCTTATTAACGTCTCAAGTAGCATTTGCTTCCATCTTCAGGAACAGAAGTCAGCAGGCACAGTTTGAGGAATGGTATTCTAGTTAGTATCAACCTGTTCCGTTATTTATGAGCAACTAAACCTTATGAGCCCTCATCCCCATGGATGTCTGAATCTTCTCTGATCTCGTTTTCATCATCATACAACACTAATGAGGAAAGACCCAACAACAAAGGAAGAGATTTGATGATTTTGCAGTGGAATTTGGTTGGCCTCCCGCAGCCAACTTTCCTGCTCAAACCTCATCCGGCAGCCCCTCACCTAATAGCTTGTCAAATCACGATGTAATTCATTCCTTTCTCCCCCTTGAACCTGCTGGAAGAGTTAGTATGTAAATTTCAACCTATTTTTAAGGGTTATTTTCACTCAAGTGAAATCTATCAAGGAAGGAGGGTTATTTTTACAGCATACAGCAACTGCTGATCACCATGGCAACCGGCCTGGTGAAATGCAATAAAGCATCCCTCTGTTATCGTAAACACAAAAGGGAAACACTGAAATCTAAAAGAAAGGCAATTATTGTAGGGGAAGAAACAAGATGCCAATGGGGCCTTTGCAATATTGTACGATGTGCCCACACTACACTGGACTGGATTTCCTACCCTGACCAGCCTTTGGCTCACTTGGTTTGGACTATAAAAAAATAAGGATTGGGTTAAGAGTTCTTGAAAGAACCTCAGTTGCTTTCATTTCTAATTGACAAAATCAGACATTTTTGTTAAAACCCATATAAACTTGTTTTTTTTTCTTTTTCTCATTTCTTAAATCATGAAATAGGCTTAGAAAAGAGAGACATTGGGGAGGAGGAAAAAATATGTCATTGTGATTTTCTTTAGGGGAACATTTTGTTGTTGATTGTGGAAATGTGGATAGAGAAAAGAAAGGGGAAGAACAATGCATATAGAACACATTCTTTTTTATATTTCCTCTCATAACTTAATCATCTCTTACTATGATTACTGGTATTTCTAAGTAGATAGAAGGCAGGCCTCTTTTAACAAATGCTCGGATTTTACATTTAGTAAGTTCTGAGATTCATGTAAAATCTGGGGCATCAGGAATGTTTGGAGCACACATATATATTGAGAAGAGATGAAGTATAAATTTTTGTTTCCACATTGTGGATTGAAGAGCTGGGGGCCCATAAACATTCAAGTGAATAATGAGCTAAAATAGTGGAGTGTCCAGGAATTGTGGAAAGAGCACATGGGTCAGGATTTAAGAGACTGAAGATGTCACAAGCCCCATTCATTTTTGAGGTTTTGTTTCTCTACCAGCCTGAAGCTCAAGAACCTGGCTGGATTTCTCCTTCTCATCAGAACTGTGTCCAGCTAGTATACTTAGGAATGAGAATGGACTGCCCCAAGTCTGCTCCCCAGGAGACAGCGACTTCAATTGTTGAATTCATTCTCTGTTTTAGTTCCTGCCTGAACATCACAGTGCATGCTCTGTCCTGATATGAGTCTGCCTTTCTGCTGTAAGCTCTGTAGAAGTGGGCAGAGCAATTTCCTCCAGACTAGTAGGCCGAAGTTGGGTTATTGACTTACTTCACGGTGTTTGCATAAAACGTAAGGGAAGTACATCATATAAAACAAGACAGTAAAACTGGCAGGTCATATATAACATTTATGGTCCAAGGGGATAGTGTCCCAGGTTAAAGTCTTCATGTATACAGTTCAGTTACAAAACTGGCTTTTTTGTAATTCATCCTCCCCCGCCAAAAAACCCCACTTTCCTCCTCTCTTTATCTTCTGACTTTCACTGTGCACCTCTCCATCTCATCCTCCTGTATCCATCAGTACATTCCATATTTATTAAGTGCATAGTATATAATAGACACCATCCACATGTTGGTGAAACCCAGAGGAGGAGTAGAGGTATCTATACTTTATAAAGAGAAACTGCATAACCCGATGGATGTAAATAGAAGATCCCTGGGGTTTGAGTTGAGAATATACTGCAGGAATACAGAGGCAGAGGTCCAACTTGGAGGTTATTAGAGTAACCTAGGTGAGGTGATGTGGCTATTCAAAGGTCACAGTGGATGTGAATTAATAATCTACCTATACCTAATATGCATGCATATATTTAAGATGTAGATTGTAAGAGATGGAGATGGTATTCTAAACCATGACTGTACCTAAAGTAATATCTCAATGGCTTCATAAGATAGTCTCTTTTTATGATTTTAATTTGTTTCAGGATTCCATATATGTGTAAGGTGTTTATATCATACCTTCTCTTCCTCTGCTCCCTCTAGTTCTTCCTGTGTCCCTATTATTCCTCCAGTTAGGAGTTTTTAATTATCTATTTATAACTCTTAATATGGGTATATTTGAATAAATTCAAAAATATAATCCATTTATTGTTTCTAGTTGAATCCCTTTCCTTTTTAAAAATCCAGATGACAGTGTCAATATCTCAATGATCAAGGCTGTTTTGTTATCACTTAGTTATTTAATGCTCATAGATAATATCAGTAAGAGATGTTAATTTCGACCTGTATCATCATACTTCAACATTAATGTGCAGGGATACCTTCCAGAACTCAAGCAAATGTAAGATAGAAACACTGGATGTCCAAGCCTGTCCTGGGATTGATGGCTCATATTCATATACCTTTAGATCACTGGTTCTCTCACATTCACCACAGTGGTGGGGGTACATTGTGAGAAGAGACCACAATGGTCACTTGTTGTTGCTTGGACTTCCAGAAGATACTGAAAGAACCACCAAATCCATGCTTCCTCTTTGCAATTCCCTGTAGAAACAAATTCACATTTCTTTCATTAAAGGAAGGGAAAGAAAAGTTAAAAGATTTAAAATTCTTTATTTCCAATTGGTTGAACAAACTGCTAATTTGGATTGATCTTTCACTGACTTTAACACTGTAGTGAAAATTTCTTCCTGACTTGGAGTTTAATATCAGGAAAGAGAGGCAGAAGAGGTTCTAGTGCCATTATTCTTACACTGCTTATTAAATGGTAGAGAGAGCCCATGGATTAATTTAGTACACAAACACTATCTCCATTTTTAACAACCACTTAACTGCCAACATGTAATTCAGAATTTCCCTGTTTTCCTTTTGCTATTAACATAATATCCAAGCTGGATCTATCATAAAGAAGAGGGTGTTTACTCAACCTTGTGTTTGGGAGGTCAAAATTCCATACTCCAAGCTCTGGAAACATCTTCACTGCATAAGCAGCATCAGTGTGGATGTCTTCATGTCCGGAATGAAGAGACAGGGAAAGGTTCTCAAAGTGAGGCAGGAAGCTAGAGGCCCCTATTGCTCTCCTATAATAGTCCCACGCTAACAAGAGCCCTGAGAGGACTGCTGTTACGTTTCTAAGGACGTACTTCCTGAGGTCTAACTGCCTATTACCTCTAAAGGTCCTACCACCTCTTAACATTGCAGCACTAACCATGAAGTCTCACAAAAAACACATAGAAGCACAGCCAATTTTCTCTCCAAAATAGGCTCCTGAGTGGTGGTTACCTGTAGAGATGGGCAAGTTGGTTGGCCCTTTAATTTTCTTTTCTTGGCTTATGCTCACACACACCTACTCTACTCCTCTACCCTCCCATGCCCCACAACTCTGCCTGACCTAGATTGATAATCACTAGTTAAACTAACATTCGGGAAGAGAAAGTCCATAGGGAAAGCCTTATCTCCTACCCAGGCAATAGTTTGTCCCCAGCTTCAAAGCCTCCTGGATGCACATACACTGTCTCTTGGATGTGTTCCTAGTGGGCAGTACTCCTCTGTCTATACCCTTCATGCTTCAACTCCTGTGACTCAGGCAGAGCTTTCCAGAAGGAGGCCTTTCTTCCCTCTCATCTGGTACACTGGTGACTCACTCATCTCCGTGGAAAACCATGTGGTGTTTCCAGGGATTCTTCTCAAACAAATGATAAAACACCTCAACGCTGCTTAGGGTTATGCTTGTTTGGTTTTAGCTTGCTTGGTTTTTGTTTTGTTTGTTTGTTTGTTTATTTCTACACTGAGCCACATCTATTCCTTGGAAAATATACAAGCATTCAGCCATTATAGTGAAATTTGGAATTTCACTCTTCCTTTATACATTTAGGCTAATCAAAAAGTCTTGCTTTTTACACAAAAACCCAAATGATTATTATCCCTTTTCTTTCAGATTATAATATAATTATATCGTTCTCCTCTTCCCTTTCACCCTTCTAAACTCTCCAATGTCCTCTTTATTGGCCTCTTTTTCTGAATTGTTGTGACATATGTATATATGAATGTCTCTCTCTCTCTCTCTCTCTCTCTCTCTCTCTCTCTCTGTGTGTGTGTGTGTGTGTGTGTGTGTGTGTGTGTGTGTGTGTGTGTGTGTGTGCATGGCTTTCCATTTTT
This sequence comes from Cricetulus griseus, assembly GCF_003668045.3. NCBI lineage: Eukaryota > Metazoa > Chordata > Mammalia > Rodentia > Cricetidae > Cricetulus > Cricetulus griseus. Next base: position 23,762,819 of record NC_048598.1, read on the forward strand.
CTCATTAATTCACTTCTTGGTTTTCTAAATTGATATATTCATCACACTTTTCAATCCACCCAAGTTTCTCCACACCTCTTAGCTGATGACATAACTTCTTACTTCACTCAGAAAAAGAAGCAACAGGATGGGAACTTACACACCCCCATCAGCAAGTGTACCATACAGGCTGCCTGTGTGCATGACGTGCACAAATCAAATCATTAAATATGGAAGATGTTTCAAGCTCTCTCTAAAACCAATTTTCCATTTGCTCTGGACTTCAACTTCTGTGCCTAAGGTGACACTAATTTGAAATTTCCTACCATGCTCCCTATGCCAGACATTTTCCTGCGTTTCTTAGTGACCTTTGTCGGTGTGCAGACTTGCTCTTTCATCGTCATGAACACACGTTTTTAAGCAAATGTTAAAAATACCTCTTTTGACTTCCTACTGCAATAAAATTGATTGTAAGGATTTCAGCAGCCACCAGGCATTGGTGGTGCACACCTTTAATCCCAGCACTCGGGATGCAGAGGCAGGTGGATCTCTGTGAGTTCAAGGCCAGCCTGGTCTGCAGAGCGAGTACCCGGACAGGCTCCAAAATAATACAGAGAAACCCTGTCTCGAAAATAAAATTCAGCAGCAGCCATGTCTTCAAATAATTTTGGCCTGGTCTAAAGACATTAGCCTTAGATTTCCCCCTCATCATGAGCCCATCTTCCTCGGCCCCATGACATCAGTCTGTCTCAACTTTCCCTCTTTCAGTGGCTGCTCTTTTCTCTGATCCTTGTTAGCTTTTCTCATCCCACTTGCTATGACCAAGTATAACTTATTTAACCTTTCGAACCTCCTCATTCCTAAATTTGTATTAATATAAGTACCTTATTTAGGAGTGTTAAAAAATTAAATGAACTGTTTAAGGTACTTAAAACAATGTTTAGAATATAGTAACCATTATGTGGATGATAGATTTTAGCATTATCATCATCAATAACACCGTTACCATCACTATTCACACTAGAATCATTATAACAAAATCACTGCCTCTAACACCACCATCATTACTACCAGCATCATCACCACAAACATTTACCACCACCTTCATCATCATCATCATCATCATCATCATCATCATCATCATCATCACCACCACAACCATCAATACCGCCATCCTCAACAACAACATCTCCGTCACCATCAAAAACATTACCATCATTACCACCAACACATCATCCTCATCGCCCTGTCAAATTAACAAATGCTTAGATGACTTGGCACTCAATTTCCAGTCACATCCTTAAATAATTTAATCAGTTTAGAGCAGTTAGCATCAAGAGTTTGGTAATTCCTATTTTGTCTACAATTTTATTCATTCTGTGATATGTAGATCAGTCTTTGCATTCCTACCCAGCATTCTCACCTGTTACCAAAGAGCCATTTCAAACTTCTTCCTCAAAAGCTTCATTCCCATAATATATACATTCTCAGCAAATTCCACTGATTAGGCCAAATCTTGATATTTTTTAGTGTCCTTTCCATTAACTATTTTGAAATCTATAATTGACTTTAGAATGTTACTCATAATAAGCGGGATGGCACAAATATTTAAACTACATTAATCTTGATTCTTGAATGTGGACACTGAGTATCCTACTAAAATTCTAATCCTAGGAGAGTCAACCAGCGTCTTATCAGCCAGGGCACCATTCCAGAAGTGGCCATTGGAAGCCCTTCTGTTATTCTTGTCTCATCAGACAACCAGCATTTGCTGATTAGCATGCTGGATGTCAAATTTGATTTTTATTGGTGAAACTAGCAACCTATTAATTAGCATGATGGATGCTAGAAATGGGCTGTCTTTTTATGAAATTAAAGCATTTAAGATGCAAGGATTGGCTTGAATAGCTTAGAGAGTCTCCTCACCTTTGCATTCAAATATTCTCCTGAGGCCTGTATTCTGCAGCTCTCAGGGATGGGTCCCTTGAGGTTGGACCCCTAATCAGTCTCTGTCCAGCCAGTAATTTAGGACTTCTGGTTGTGTGATCCTGGTAATTATGCAAAAATCCTTCCTCTTTCCTAGCAAAATTGCTGCATGGGGTCACAGTTCATTATTCTTACATTGTTTTAGAATCTGGCTTCATTGGAGGCACCTAGATGAGTACATGGAATGCTATGCCTGTAGCCAAAAAAAAATAAATAAATCTTGGGCAATAAATGATTCTCTGTGTCACAAACCTGGCTTGAAATCCTTGTTTATGATCATCAGATATTCTGTTTTGAGGAATTAGCTGTTGTTCATGACCAGAGGCTTCTTTCTTTCTTTCTTTTTTCTTTCTTTCTTTCTTTCTTTCTTTCTTTCTTTCTTTCTTTCTCTCTCTCTCTCTCTCTCTCTCTCTCTCTCTCTCTCTCTCTTTCTTGAGGCTATAACGATTTATAATGAGAATAATCTAAATATTGCATGTGACCAAGCTGATTTAGATCAGCTTAAAATGCTACTTTTTTCTCATATACCTCACTTATGTTGTAGGCACACTGCTTCAAAGTTTCAGAATTCAAGAGGCATTTACTTGACTTCTCTTATCCTGGTATTTAGGACTAGAGCATATAGTAAGTAAAGAGAATGTATTTTTGTTGTTAAATCAATATTTCTCATTCATACAGAATGTAACAACATTTCAAGAAATATTTTATATTTATATTTTTTACTAACTTTCAAATGATCTTGAATCAGTTTTGAAGCCTTCCCTAATATTCCTACTTGAGGTGTATGCCAGACCTCTTTTTGATGGTTCCCTAGAACCTTCACTTTGGAAAATTTGACAAACACCATAGATAAGAGACAAATTGTTCTCAAATTAACCTACAAATTGCAAGGCTGCACCTCTCATTTCTGTAATGGTATTTCCTTTTCCCAAGCAAAGTGGCATGAACTTCAGTCATCTATATCTTGGCCACAGACACACCATACCATATTTTGGCTCCTTGGGCCTGTCAGAGTCAGGAGGGAGATTTTAGCAAGCAGTATACTACACAATGTTTGCTCTCCTAGATAGTGATGACCTAGTGGAGTATGAAAAATACTTCTGTAGAGACTTGATTATTTCCTTGCATGAGGACTTTGTGTGGATTGCAGACAAAGCAGGACTTTGTGTGGACTGATGTAGAGGGGATGTCTTCAAAGGGAAGCTGATTGTTTGGAGCTCTGATAAGCCAGTAGAGTCTCCCCTCCCCTCCCCTCCCCTCCGATCCCCTCCCCTCCCTTCCCCTCCTCTTCTCTTCCGCTCTCTCCTCCAGCTCCAGTATAGTGTCAGAAACCTCAATAAAACCCCATTATAAAAATTAGTTGTTAATACAGAGCAAGTGGAAAAGGAGACTGGGAACTGAGGGTTTGGAAAATTAAAGTAGCAGTAGTGCCTTTGGCAAGTCTGGGGATGCTAAAGAAAGGTGTACATGAAGGAAAAGAAAGGAACGAATGAAGAAAGCAAGATTGAAACTTTCTAACAACCAGCTCTGTGAAACAGAGAGAAGCTGAGCTTTCCTTTAACTCTCAGCCCTGCCCAGTGCTGAGTGAGGTTGAACAACCAGAAAGTCTCGTGTTTCATTCTCTCTCTTCTCCCTCATTTGTCTGATTTCTCTGTATTTCTTTTTAATTTTTTCCAAAATATAAAGCAGGGGTTATGAAGCTTGAAAGAAGGGAGAAAGGATGGTGTGGGTGGGGTGCAGGGCGTCTACTGAATTTGCAGAATTCAGTTCTGTGGTACGAGCAGACATTGAATGAGGAATATGTCCTTCTATGCTGATTAATATCTGTCCCAGTTTTATTTCTATTTCTGAGATAGTAAAATGACTTACTGGAGAAGGGGTTTGTTAAGCTTACAAATGTGTGCAGTGGTGGTGATATCTTGTTTGTACAAAATTTTTCTGAATATCAGAGGATGGAGTTTGTCACTAGCTAACCATAGAGGTCTGGAGGTATGTCCCCTTAGTCTAAAGAAAGGCTGGGTCAAAGCACTGAATTCAAAGGAAAAGGTTCTCGGGATCCTGTAAGTTGCTGGCACTCAGTGGAGGGGAGGAGCAGAGAGTCAGGTGCTGCCACTTGACTGATTGAGCCCATGGCAGCTGGTGGCTATCTCCGGGCCAGACTGGGGCCCTCGTGGAGTGATTTGCCTTCGTCCTGCCTTAGTGTTCTGGCCATGTAGGCACCAAAATGTAAATGGTTTCTTAATTGTTCTAAATAATAAAAGCACGGAGTCAGACATAGAGGAAAATGCTGAGAGATCAGAGAGAAGAAGGAGCAAGCCAAAGCCACCTTCACCTCATTAGGCAGTCAAGGAAGGGGCTTAAAGTATCTAGTAGCATCCATAGTCAAGAGCAGAGAGAATGAATTCATGCATTCCTGCTAAAGCTCAGCTCACTTTCTCCATTTTTATATGGCCCATGACCCAAGCTCGTTAAAACACACTGCACATTTTTAGGGCAGGTCTTCCCACATGAATTAATGTAATCAAGACTGCCCCTGACATAGTGCCCAACAGGCAACCTAAAAGAATTATCACAGTGTGTATACTCAGTTTATATCTAACTCATGTGTAAGTCTGATTAGCTTTGCTGCACTTTGGAATTTAGTTACAAACTCTAGAAAGAAATGTTCCCAGGACAGAATCTTCAAAGTATAGTCCTTGTTCCTCGTTCATCTCTGGCATACCAGCTCTTTGGTTTTAGTGTATGTCACTTGCCTTAATCAAATTTCTGACTATTATTGCTCTTTTTCCATTGAATTTATTACTTTAATCTCCCTTTTCAGTTATTCTAACAGAATACACAGTATAACATCAAAGTAACAGTCTCTCTCTTTCTGTCTCTCTCCTACACACACATACACACACACACACACACACACACACACACACACACACACAAATACACACACATACACACACACAGAGAGAGACACAGAGAGAGAGAAAGACAGAGGATACTCCCTATAGTATTTTTACCAATTTCTATATGAAAATATTTATTACTTATATATTTATTTAAATATTTATTATTTATAAAATATTTATTACTCTCAAAACTATATGGGTTGGATTAGCTATCCATGCCCCCTTCCCTCTTTTTACTCCTTCTTGCATATATGTATTCTAAAGGATGTGATTTCACTAAGCTTATCTGAGTTCCTCTCCAGAATGGCTCCTTTAAGTGGTAGTTATGGTGTCAGATTACAGCTGCCAGATCTCCACTGCAGACTTCTTTAGCTCAATTGTTATTCAGCTGGTAATACCTTTCCTTTACTGGAAAAAAAAATCACAAGAGCGATGCTCTATCAGAATCAGGAGACATAATTTTTAAAAGCAACTAGGAGAGGAGGGGGAAGCTTTGGACATCCACAGCCATTGAAAGGGAATTTGACTAGCAGGAGGATTTGCTTTAGACTGTCTCACTTCTCTTTTGTATTTTTATCTAGGGGAAGGACTGTGTCCAACAAGCAAACTACAGGTCAAGCAATCACTTACTGGGTTTGCCCTGTTGAATAGATGACTTTACTGGCTAAGAAGATGACTAGTCCAGTCAAATTATGAATTAGCTTTTGATTCCAAGCGAATTCGATCTAACCTGGTTTTAAGAGAGCTTATGGTCTCATTGGGAATGTACTCAAGTTTATGATGACCTATTAGAAAACTTTTGGTAATTTTGTAGGCTTGTGTCCCTGAAAGACTATGCCTGAGATCTACGTTTGTACAATGCCAGTCACAGCTGCATTACCTGTTTGACCCAAATCCATTAAGTAAGTGAAGCCCAAGCAGCATCAGTTCCCAACTCTCTTTCCTAAGGAAATATTGAGTATTAGGTTTTAGGTCCCAAGGTAAAGTTGAATAGAATCCACTAAAATAGGAGTAGAATTGATGAAGGGTCCATTTTACATTATTTAATAATTATCCTTAAGTCTTACTTGTTGCCTATAATCTAATAATTGTCTCTATTCTACTTCACTATTCAAAATACAGAAGCAAACAGAACAAATCCTCACACTTTCTGAAGCTTTTCTTCTCATAGTCAGGAAATATGCACACAGAAAAGCAAGCTCACAGCTATTAAGCACAGGATAGCTAGAAGGATGGTAGAGATCAGTGGTGTTTGGAAACAAAACTCAAGCCACATATAAATTTTTGGTTGTTCTGGTAGCCCTTTAAAATGCTTAGAAAGTGCAGTGGATTTTAATGTTACGTTCTGAATGAGATAGTGTGGTATTTCCATACTGCCCTTGAACTCTCTTTTTTTGTTTTTGATGTTTACTTGTTTCTTTATTTTGGAGGATTTTATACATCTATACAATAAAATGTGGCCATTTATATCCCCATTATCCTGTTCTAACTTCATCCCTATCCCTGTAATGTGCTCCCTCTCAACTTCTTCCATTCTTGTTGTCATCGGTGGATAAGCCACTTATTCCGGAACCATCCACAGGAGCACAGGAAAAATACCAGTCGTCACAACTTCAAAAGAAAGTAATGTTCTACTCTGCCCAATAACTCCTTAGTAAGGATTGGGAGCTGGAAGTCACATTGTCCTGTGTGGGAATTTTGGCTGGTTTTATCTTGTTCAGGTAACTATAGCTCCAGTGAGTTACGAAATGTATCAACATAGATCCCAGACCCCCTCCCTATCCTCTGGCTCTTACATTCTTTTTTTTTTTTTTTTTTTTTTTTTTTTTGTCATTTCAATTGCTTTCCACATTTATTTTATTTTTTTGTAGATTTTTTTATTTAAATTATAATGACAATCCCAGTTCACTTTTCCCTCCTGTTCTCCCCTACTACCCACCCCCAAACTAAAACCCGACCTATCACATATCCTTTCTGCTCTCCCTGAATGGTTAGGCCTTCCATAGGATGTCATCGGAGTCTATCATATCCTTTGGGATAGGGCCTAGGCCCACCCCTGTGTGTCTTGGCTCAGGGAGTATTCTTCTGTGTGGAATGGGCTCCCAAAATCCACACCTATGCTAGCGATAGGTATTGAACTACTGTAGGAGGTCCTGTAGATTTCCAAGGTTTCCTCAATGAAATCCATGTTCCTGGGGTCTGGATCAGTTCCATGATGGTATCCCAGCTATCAGTCTGGGGAGCAAGAGTTCCCCGATGTTCAGGTCAGCTGTTTCTGTGGGTTTTACCAGGCTGGTCTGGACCCCTTTGCTCTTCACTCATTCTTCTCGGCATCTGGATTCCAGTTTAGTTCAGTGATAAGCTGTGGGTGTCGGCTTCTACTTCCACCAGCTGCTGGATGAGGGCTATCAGGTGGCATATAAGTCAGTCATCAATCTCATTATCGGGGAGGGCATTTAAGGTAGCCTCTCCTCCGTTGCTTAGATTGTTAGCTGGTGTCATCTTTGTAGATCTCCAGACATTTCCCTAGTGCCTGATTTCTCTGTAAACCTAAAATGTCTCCCTCTATTATGGGATCTCCATTCTTGTCAACTTCTATTCTTTCCCAGACTCAACCTTTCTACTCCCTCATGTCCTCTGCATCCCTCCTCGTCTCCCCTTCTCATTCTCCTAGCTCCCTCCCACCTCTTCCTGTGCTCCCAATTTGCTCAGGGGATCTTGACTTTTCCCCTTCTCCAGGGGACTATGTATGTCTCTTCAGGGTCCTCCTTGTTTACTAGCTTCTCTGGCAGTGTGGATTGTAGGCTGGTAATCCTTTCCTCTATGTCTAAAATCCACATATGAGTGAGTACCATGATTGCCTTTTTGTGATTGGGTTACCTCACTCAGAATGGATTCTTCTAGTTCTATCCATTTTCCTGCAAATTTCAAGATTCCATTGTTTTTTTCCACTGAGTAGTACTCCATTGTGTAAATGTGCCATATTTTCTCTATCCATTCTTCAGTAGAGGGGCATCTAGGTTGCTTCCAGGTTCTGGCTATTACAAATAGTGCTGCTATGAACATCGTTGAACACATGTCCTTATTGTATGAATGTGCTTCTTTTGGGTATATGCCTAGGAGTGGAATTGGTGGATCTTGTCGTAGACTGATTCCCATTTTCCTGAGGAATCGACATACTGATTTCCAAAGAGGATGTACAAGTTGGCACTCCCACCAGCAGTGGAGAAGCGTTCCCTTTCTCTACATCCTCTCCAGCATAAACTGTCATTGGTGTTTTTGATTTTGGCCATTCTGAAAGGTGTAAAATGGTATCTCAGAGTTGTTTGATTTGTATTTCCCTGATGGCTAAGGATGTTGAACATTTTCTTATGTGTGTTTCAGGCATTTTAGATTCCTCTATTGAGAATTGTCTATTTAGTTCTGTACCCCACTTTTTAATTAGATTGTTTTGTGTTTTGGAGACTAGCTCCTTGAGCTCTTTGTATATTTTGGAGATCAGACCTCTGTCAGATGTGGAGTTGGTGAATAACTTTTCCCAGGCTGCTGGCTGCTGTTTTGTCTTGCCTACAGTGTCCTTTGCCTTACAGAAGCTTCTCAGTTTCAGGAGGTCCCATTTATCAATTGTTGATCTAAGTGTCTGTGCGACTGGTGTAAAGTGCAGGAAGCAGTCTCCTGTACTGATTAATTCAAGGGTATTTCCCACTTTCTCTTCTAATATATTCAGTGGGGTGGATTTATGTTGAGGTCTTTGATCCATTTTGACTTAAGTTTTGTGCATGGCGATAGGCTTGGGTCTATCTGTAGTCTTCTACATGTCTGAATTAATTTATGCCAGCACCATTTGTTGAAGATGTTCTCTTTGTTCCATTGTAAAATTTGGATTGTTTGTCAAAAATCAAGTGTTCATAGGTGTGTGGATTAATATCAGGGTTTGCAACTCTATTCCATTGCTCTACCTGTCTATTTTTGTGCCAATACCAAGCTGTTTTCAGGACTATAGCTCTGTAATAGAGATTGAAGTCAGACATGGTGATGCCTCCAGAAGTTCCTTTATTGTACAGGGTTGTTTTGGCTATCCTGGGTCTTTTGTTTCTCCATATAAAGTTGAGAATTGTTCTTTCAAGGTCTGTAAAGTATTGTTTTGGGATTTTGATGGGCATTGCATTGAACAACGTAGATTGCTTTTGGCAAGATTGCCATTTTTACTATGTTGATTCTACCTATCCAAGAGCATGGGAGATCTTTCCATTTTCTGGTATCTTCTTTAATTTCTTTCTTTAGAGACTCAAAATTCTTATGGTACAGGTCTTTCATGTTTTTGGTTAGTGTTACCCCAAGGTATTTTATGTTGTTTGTGGCAATTGTAAAGGGTGATGTTTCTCTGATTTCTTTCTCTACCAATGTGTCACCGGTATATAGTAGGGCTACAGATTTTTTGAGTTAATCTTGTATCCTGCCACTTTGCTGAAGGTATTTTTCAGCGGTAGGAGTTCCTGGTAGAGTTTTTCGGGTCACTTATGTAGACTATCATATCATCTGCAAGTAGTGAAAGTTTGACTTCTTCCTTTCCGATTTGTATTTGCTTGATCTCCTTTTTTTGTCTTATTGCTCTAGCTAGGATTTCAAGGACAACATTGAAGAGGTATGGAGATTATGGACAGCATTGTCTTGTCACCAATTTTAGAGGAATTGCATTGAGTTTCTCTCCATTTAATTTGATGTTGGCTGTTGGCTTGCTGTATATTGCTTCTATTATGTTGAGGTATGTTCCTGTTATCCCTGATTTCTCCAAGACCTTTATTATGAAGGGGTGTTGGAGTTTGTCAAAGGCTTTTTCAGCATCTAGTCAAATGATCATGTGTTTTTTTTCCTCAGTCTGTTTATATGGTGGATTACATTGATGGATTTCATATGTTGAACCATCCTTGCATCACTGGGATGAAGCCTACTTGATCATGGTGGATGTTTTTTCTGATGTGTTCTTGGATTTGATTTGCCAGTATTTTACTGAGAATTTTTGCATCAATGTTCATGAGGGATATTGGTCTGTAGTTCTCTTTCTTAATTGTGTCTTTGTGTGGCTTGGTTATCAAGGTTATTGAAGTCTCATAAAAAGAGTTTGGCAATGACCCTTCTGCTTATATTGTGTGGAATACTTCGAGGAGAATTGGTATTAGCTGTTCCTTGAATATCTGGTAGAATTCTGCAATGAAGCCATCTGGCCCTGGGCTTTTTTGTTTGGGAGACTTCTGATGACTTCTTCAATTTCATTAGGGGTTATAGCTCTATTTAAGTTGTTTATCTGTTGTTGATTTAATTATGGTAAGTGAAATCTTTCCATAACATTGTCCATTTCCTTTAGATTTTCCAATTTTGAGGAATATAGGTTTTTGACGTATGACCTGATGATTCTCTGGATTTCCTCTGTGTCTGTTGTTATGTCCCCCTTTTCATTCCAGATTTTATTATTTTGCATGTTCACTCTTTGCTGTTTGGTATGTTTGGATAAAGGTTTGTCTATCTTGTTGATGTTCTCGAAGAACCAACTCTTCCTTATATTGATTCTTTGTATTGTTCTCCTAGTTTCCATTTTATTGATTTCAGCCCTCAATTTGATTATTTCCTGGTGTCTGCTCCTCTGGGGTGTATTGGCTTCTTTGTGATCTAAAGCTTTCAGTTGTGCTGTTAATTCTCTAGTGTGATTATTCTCCTGTTTCGTCATATGGGCACTTAGCACTATGAACTTTCCTCTTAGCAGTGCTTTCAATGTTTCCCATAGGTTTGGGTATGTTGTGTCTGCATTCTCACTGAATTCTAGGAAATCTTTAATTTCTTGTTTTATTTCTTCCACGAGCCAAGAATTGTGCAGTTGGGTGTTACTTTCCATGATATTGTAGGTTTTCTGTAATTCATGTTGTTGTTGAGTTCTAACTTTAACATGGTGGTCTGATAAGATACAGGGGGCTATTTCAATTTTTTTTTTACATGTTGAGGTTTGCTATGTTGCCAAGTATGTGGTCAATTTTAGAGACGGTTCCATGTGGCACTGAGAAGAAGGTACATTGCTTTGTATTTGGATGGAATGTTCTATAGATATCTGTTAAGTCCAATTGTGCCATAATTTCTATTAGTTCCTTTGTTTCTTTGCTCTGTTTCTTTCTGGTGTTCCTGTACAGTGGTTAGAGTCGGGTGTTGAAGTCTCCCACTATAATTGTGTGAAGTTTTATGTGTGATTTGATTTTTAGTAATGTTTCTTTTACAGACGTGGACGCCTTTGTATTTGGGGCATAAATGTTCAGAATTGAGACTTCATTCTGAAGGATTTCTCCTGTTATGAGTAGGAAGTGACCTCCTTCATCTCTTTTGATTGATTTTAGTTGAAAGTCTAATTTGTTGGATATTACGATTGCTACCCCAGGGTGTTTCTTGGATCTATTTGATTGGAAAATCTTTTCCCAACCTTTAATTCTTAGGTACCATCTGTCTTTGAAGTTGAGGTATATTTCTTGTATGCAACAGAAGGATGGATTCTGTCTTCTTATCTATTCTGTTAATCTGTGTCTCTTTACATGCAAGTTAAGACTATTAATGTTGAGGTATATTAATGATCATTGATTGTTTATTCTTGTTTCTTTTTGATTTGGTGATGGTGGTGAAATTGTGTGAGGGATTCTATCCCTTTTTCCTTTTGGCTGTTTGTAAAGTGGGATTATCTATTGCCTATATTTTTCTGTTTGTATTTAACTTCCTTGGGTTGCAGTTTTCCTTCCTGAACTTTCTGTAGGGCTGGATTTGTGGATATGTATTGTTTGAATCTGGTTTTGTCATGGAATATCTTGTTTTCTCCATCTATAATGATTGAAAGCTTTGCTGGGTATAGTAGTCTGGGTTGGCATCTGTGGTGTCTTAGTGTAGGTAGAATATCTATCCAGCACCTTCTGGCTTACAGAGTTTCCATGGAAATGTCAGGTGTAATCCTGATAGGTTTGCCTTTATATGTTACTTGACCTTTTTCCTTTGCTGCTCTTAATATTTTCTCTTCATTCTGTATGTTTGGTGTTTTGATTATTATGTGGCAAGGAGACCTTTTTTGGTTCAGTCTATTTGGTGTTCTGTAGGCTTCTTGTGTTTTCATTGGCATGTCTTTCTTTAGGTTGGGAAAGTTTTCTTCTTTGATTTTGTTGAATATGTTTTCCATGCCTTTGAGTTGGATTTCTTCACCTTCTTCTATACCTATTATTCTTAGGTTTGGTCTTTTCACTGTATTCCATATTTCCTGGATATTTTGTGTTAGGGATTTGTTGGACTTAAGATTTTCTTTGGTTGATAAATCGATTTCTCCTAGTGTATCTTCAAATCCTGAGATTCTCTCTTCTATCTCTTATATTCTGTTGGTTGTGCTTGAGTGTGTAGCTCCTGATCATTTACCCAGCTTTTCTATTTCCAGCATTTCCTCCTATTATGCTTTCTTTATTGCCTCTATTTCAGTTTTTAGGTCTTGAACTGTTTCCTTGAGTGATTTGTTGATATCTTGTATTTTTTGGTTTGTTTTTCTTCCATTTCTTTAAGGGATTTTCTCAAAGATTTCCTCTTTGAGGTCCTCTATCATTTTCATGAAGATTTTTTAAGGTCATTCTCTTCTGTTTCATCTGCATTGTGATGTTCAGGTCTTGCTGGTGTATGGTTCCTAGTCTCTGGTGGTGTCATATTAGGTTTTCTGTTGTTGAATGTGCTTTCACATTGTACTCTTCTGATCCTTTCTTCTGGTGGTTGTAGCAGGAGTCTCCTGGTAGGTATGGGACCAAGGTTCCCTTCTGGTAGATGCAAATGGTTCCAATACTCTGATGTCTGTTCTCTTGTCGCGGATGCAGGCGGAACTGTCACTGTAGCCTTGGCAGTGCCCAGGTGTGTTGGATCCTGCCACTGAGTTTGGATCCAATGAGAAAACCCCTAGTGTCAGATGTTTCTGAGCAGAGCCACTGAACCATGCCCTTAAACTCTTATGTGTGTTTTACATTTGCAGTCCATTCAAATTTAGGGCGGTCGTATTTCAAGTGGCTGGTAACTGACTTCTGTATTTGATAGTACAGATAGAGAATAACTGTTTCAGAAGCTTCTAGAAGAAGATGGCATTGGATGTAACACCTAAATTTCAAAGCAGAAGGGCCAGCCAACACAAGAGGATTGATGCCAAACTAGGAGGCTTAAAGAAAGTAGGATGGCTATATCCTGGGAATAAGAGGAGAATGGTAAGGCAAAGAGGGAAGCAAGGACTTAGGGATTGGGGCTTTGTGGGTCTACAGGGATCTTCAATTTCATTCTGTATGGATTGGGAATGCACTGGAAGATTTTCAACAAAGGAGAAGTATAATCATATTATTCCTGAAATAAAATTACTCTGGTTGGTGTATCAACTTACAGAAAGCAGTGGAGCAATGGCAGAGGACAGTTATGAGAGTGTTTCAGTGATGATAATCTAGGAAAACAAACTTAGGTATTTGTGTAGTATTTTATGGATCTGCCCATACTACATAAAATCATACATGTTGGGTCAAACAGGTAATAGAGCTGTGACTTACATTGTACAAACTTAGATCTGAGGCATGAACTTTCAGGGACACCAGGCTACAAAACTACCAAACATTTTCCTTTTTTTGTGAGAAGTCTCATTAGAAAGGGAAGGGGGGTCAGGCTGTGATGGCACATGCCTTTAATCCCAGCACTCCGGAGGCAGAGGCAGGAGGATACATGTGAGTTCAAGACCAGCCTGATCTACAGAGAATGTTCCAGGAGAGCCTCCAAAGCTCACAGAGAAACCCTGTCTCAAAAAAAAGAAAGAAAGAAAGAAAGGGAAGGGGGAAGGAAAGAGAAAAGAGGTAAAGAGACATAGAAAAGAGCTACCAAACATTTCCTAATAGGTCGCCATAAACGTGAGTGCATATCCAATGAGATTTTATGCTCTAGATCACATTAGCTTTAAGTCAACAGCTTATTTCATGATTTGACTGGACTAGTCATCTTCTAAGCCAGTAATTTACCTGTTCAAGGTACCCCCAATAAGTGATTGCTTGAACTGTGTTTTTTTGTTTGTTTGTTTGTTTGTTTTCTTTTTGTTTTTTTTTTTGATACAGCTCTTTCCCCTAATTAGGATTACTAAAAAGAAGAGAAACAGTCTACAGCTTAAATCATATATTCTAAAAGAGTGCCTGGAATATACTAACATTCATCACTTCCTGTGGGTGATGTTAAGACATTTAAATCCAGGAGCATCTTGTGTCTAAGGAAAAGCATAATTTTGAAAACCAGACAAAAATGTAACTAAGTAGCTTTGGGTTTCTTTATTTGAACAAAGAGCATAGACTCTCTGATTTTTTGTCTTTGAAAGATTCACTGTGATGTTAGGTTAGTTGTCCCTAATTAGGAAATGCAAAAATGTCAGGGAACACAGAAACTCTTTTCATCCAGCTTTCTCCTTTAGTGACTAGTAATCGTTGGCCTCAATTCCTGGGCATTGATGTTCCTGAGAGCCAGGTATATGTATCTGCCCCCCCCCCCACAGCATTCCTTCTCACCTTCACTGATTAGCTTTTCTCTTGTGTTCCATCCTAAATTTCTAGAAGTAAGGCTCCACATTGTTGAGGTAACAACACTGAAATACTCATTAGGTTAAAGCTTTTTCTTACCTTTTGAAAAAGTAGATTTATTTTATTTTATTTTATTTTTATGAGTATTCTATCTGCACACAGGACTGTATACTATGGAGGTCAGAAGGGAACATTAATCCCTTGAACTAAATGCTGTACAATAATCCTCCTTTAAATTGTGAAATGTGTTGCTCTCATTCTTAATAAAAAGCTGATTGGCCAATAGCTAGCAGAATTTTCAGGGCAGAGAGAATCCTGGGGAGAAGAAGGCATGAGAGAGAGACAGAGGAAATGGAGATCAGCACGCTGTGCTGAGAGAAGGTATGGCTACGTAGCAGAGGGCAGATAAGAAACATGGGTTAATTTAAAATGTGTGTGTTAGCTAGTAAAAAGCCCAAGCTATTAACTGAGCATTTGTAATTAATATTAAGTCTAAGAATGGTCATTTGGGAGTGGCTGCTGAGACACAGAAAAACTTTGCCTAAAACTAAATTTATAGATAAACTGCCATATGGATGCAGGTAATTGAACCCGAGTCTTCTGCAAGCGTAGTAAGTGCTCTTAATCATTCATCCATCTCTCCAGCCCCCTCAATTGGTTACTCTTGAATCATGTGTTCACCCTTGATTCAATCAATTATGGTCAAAGTGTAGGAGAGTGAAATAAATTATGTGGTCAGTATCATGGCCAGATATGTAGAAGAAACAAGTGCATATCAGTGAAGACTGTATAGAACACTTTTTTCATTAAAAGAGAAACATGAATATAATAGATATTTGGCTAATCTCACCATTGTCTTGTGTTCATTTGAAAAAGTGAAGTATAAGATATTATGTCAAGCTAGCATCGGATATAATGGGTTATTTTGTGCCATGCAATGATTTGAAATGATTTCTCTGAATATAACAGTATTATAAAATATTTTCTCCATGGGAGACACAGAAAAAAAAAAAAAAGACAAAAACAAAAGCAGAAGCCAGGAATTCAGTTTATAGGCCTCTACAATACCCAGCAAGACAGGCTGGTGCTTGGAAGGAGTGAGAAGAGTCGGATCCATCAGGGAGAGTTCCACATTAGGAAGAGCTTGGTCAGCGCCCCTGGGAGTTCTTAGTTGGATGAAGTTGGCCTATCTACCTTCTTTGTTTACCTGTAATTGCCCATCTGGACAGACTCTGGCATTATAAACCTCCACCACCTAAGGAGAATTTGGTAGCACTCCAGATAGCTGACTCAGTAAGGCATTTTGGTTCTTGATGACTTATTTCTCGAGCTGGATATGGAACGGAAGTGAATCTGAGAAAGAAGCCAAGCCCTTGGGCAGTGATCATTACAATGACCTACATAGGGCGGGTCAGTTGTTTCAAGGTCAATAGCATCCTCCATGCTTGACCTTTGTTTGTTTGTTTGTTTTTGAGGTCAATATTGGAATTGGAACCATGACGATTTGCATTTGCTGCCTTCACCTAAGTGAGCCACCCATTTGGCTTCTGGTTGCAGCCATCCTGACAGAGGGCACCTGCCCACCCATGGTGAGTGCAATCAGATGGAAGGTGCATTCCCCACCCAGCTGCCCAAGGCCCATGGCAACCATCTGGAGTCACTAGAGCATGACTGCTCCAGCTGGGGTGGGTGAGCAAGCACTCTGCTGAAGAGCTGCAGAGTTAAGGAATCCATGCCGCTCAATAATAAGAACCGGCTCCACTTTTAACCAGTAGGTCTGAAATATGTTTCCTACTCTTTTGCAGGAAATGCAGAGTGTACATGAATTGTTTCAATGAATGCATATTTCCCATGTGTCAGGAGCATACTAGAACCACAAGGATAAATAACACCCCCCCAATTTAAATAACTCATTCATTTCAAGGAAATGAACACATCAATGCAGATCTTAAAATGATATGGCAAGTATTATAAAAATGTAAATACAAATGTTATGGGGACAGATTTAGGTGGAAGTGATTATGGCCCAAAAAAGTAAATATGGCTATGTTTTGAAGAGACAAAGTTTATCAGTGAATACAAGAAAGAAATATATTCCCGACTATAGCTGTGAGAGCACACAGGAAAGACAAAATGCCAGGTATATTTGGCAAATGATGAATAAAGATACTTTAACCAGAACACTGCATGTAGGCAGACTAGAGACATAGGAGGCAAGTTGTTAACAGGTTGTAAATGGTTATTTTATTAGGTACAAAATATAAAACCATAAAACATGTCTTGTTTTTCCTTTCTTTATCAAGAGAATAACAAGATGATTTTATAAAGCAGCCATAAATGTCTTCATAAGATGAACTTGAACCTTCTCCTCTGACTCAGATATCTGCACTTTATGTTTTTTATTTCATTTCTGGCTGTGTACTCTGCCCCCAGTTTTTCTTTTTACATTCTGCTCCACATTTTCATCCATATTCTTCCACCATGACAAAAATAATGAGACAATGGACATCAGTGAAAGTAATAAAATACTGAAGAAAAGAAAACCAGAAAAGGCCTTTCTTATACATCCAATAAATACGTAAGAGTTAGTTTTTCCCAAACATACAGTGACACTAAAATTATTTTCTGGCTTTAGATACAACCATAAATCACAACATGTTTTCATTTTCAGCCCAGTCACATGAAAATATCAGTTAATTTGCTTGAAAATTAAAGGCTGTGGAGCTATGATTCGCCCTTCACAGAGACACAATCTACATGCCTGTATTGCTTTTTTGAATGATTTTTTTGAGGCATTTCTATATGTGAAGAAATCCTTTTCCTTATTTTTTTATTATTTCAATTTCTACTAGCAAAAGACTATCACACATAAACAAAAACTCAGTAATTTTTTGGTGATAGGAAAAAATGGAAACAAGTCTACCTTTAAATTTAATGACCTTTAAATGTGTCCAATAAGAACACATCTTTGTATTTGTCATCTCACCATCCTAGGAGCAAAGTATTAGAATACCTAGCTGGTACCGACTTGCTTTGGGATGTTTGATAATGTGCTTCAGTCTTTCTATTGAAACATAATAAGTGAGGCCTATATTTAGATCTCCCTGTTTTTTGAACATTCAGTGACTATAATCTTCAATGGGGAAATCTTTACGGTTACTACCCACAAAGTATACTCTTACGGAAAGTCAGTAAAATGCATTCCAGAAGCTCACTTGCCCACCACACTTTCCTGTTATTTATCGGTCTGACCATGTTAACAGACTTTAGTAATTTTTGGATCATTCATCAGCTTACATAAGCAAACCCATAAATCACCATGCATGAATTTCTATTCGTTGAGATTATGGTTTTGAAAAGCTAATGAGGGGAGAGAGAAGAGTAGAAAGATAAGTGATAGAGAACTAAAGATCTAAAAAGGAGATAATCCGCACTTCACTATGGAAGTTTGCTTTTTCATAATTTCCCTTAATGGTTTATCCAAGCATTGAAAAAGGTCAGAGATTCTTATCTCCCAGCCAAGTGACATATCCATTTATCACACTTGAGCTAACACAAATGCTTTGGCTATAACTTCAAAAGGACTGGTAGAGTGATTTTTCTATTCTAGTTTCTTCTCTAAAAATACCATTTTGTTTAAATTTTTTTCTGTTTAACATAGATGTTAGTGACCATGCTAGTCAGGAATTATGGGCAAGCTCAAAAGTGATAAGTTTCACAATGAAATATTAACTAGTCAGCTGATAGAGAACCAGTCTCCTCCATCTCTTGCTGGATGGAGATGAATACATTAGCAAGTAGATGTGACTCCCTGAATTATATGAGTCAGAGGAGTTTGGTTTACAGATATTAGTCACTATAAATGATCAACAACCTACAATCCATTGTGGTTTGGTAGAGGACATATAGATCCTCTGGGTAGGGGGAATTGAATAGATGTTATGGGTGGACTAAGGCAGGTTCAGGCAAGAACTCGATGGCCAGATGGGGAAGGGGAGGGGAAATAGGGTAGAGAGAGAGATTGCTGGGAAAGATCCTTGCAATTAAGGGGAATTTGAGGGATGATATGGAAACCTAGTGAAGTGGAAACTTTCTAAAATACATTAAGGTATAATGAGTTCTCCTAATAATGGGAGATAGAGTCCCAACTAGTCATCTCTTGTTACCTAAGAAGGCTTCCAGCAGCAGGACTGGGTTGTATTCAATTGAGTTGTTGGCCAAGGGGGTGGGGAGGTCCTATGAAAATCCCCAAACAACTTAGCCTGTTACTAAGACAATGGTTTGCTCTTTGCAAAATAACATCAGGGCCCATTGTGGAGCAAAACACCTACACAATTCATGAAAAATGGACAAATTGAGCTAGTGCCTATATGGAGCCTTCATTCCTACATTCTAGTATCTTTTTTTCTCTCCATTTTTTAAATTTGAATTAGAAACAATATTGTTCTACATTTCAATCCCAGTTCCCTCTCCCTCCCTTCCTCTCCTGCCACCCCCCCAACACCCTACCTATCCCATACCCTTTCTGCTCCCCAGGGAGGATGAAGCCTTCCATAGGGGGTCTTCAGAGTCTGTCATACTCTTTGGAATAGGGCCTAGGCCCAACCCCGTGTGGCTCAAGGAGTATCCCTCTAAGTGGAATGGGCTCCCAAAGTCCATTCCTATGCTAGGGATAAGTACTGATCTACTACAAGAGGCCCCATAGGTTTCTGAGGTCTCCTCACTGACACCTACATTCATGGGGTCTGGATCAGTCCCATGCTAGTTTCCAAGCTATCAGTCTGGGGACCAAGAGCTTTCCCTTGTTCAGGTCAGCGGTTTCTGTGGGTTTCACCAGCCTGGTCTTTATCCCTTTGCTCATCAGTCCTCCTTCTCTGCAACTGGATTCTAGTTCAGTTCAGTGTTTAGATGTGGGTGTATGCTTCTACTTCCACCAGCTGCTGGATGAAGGCTATAGGATGGCATATAATCTCATTATCAGGAGAGGGCATTTAAGGTAGCCTCTCCTCTGTTGCTTAGATTGTTAATTGATGTCATCTTTGTAGATCTCCAGACATTTCCCTGGTGCCTGATTTTTACTTAAACCTATAATGTTTCCCTCTATTTTGGTATCTCTCATCTTTCTGTCCTCTATTGAGTCTAAAATGGCCGAAAGACAAATAAGAAAGTGTTCAACATGCTTAGCCATCAGGAAAATGCAAATCAAAACAACTCTGAGATACCATCTTACTCCTGTCAAAAAAGGCTAAAATCAAAAGCACCAATGACAGTCTATGCTGGAGAGGATGTGGAGAAAGGGGTGGGAGTGCTAACTTGTACAGACACTTTGGAAATCAGTATGGAGATTCCTCAGGAAAATGGGAATCATTCTACCACAAGATCCAGCAATTCCACTCCTAGGCATAAACCCAAAAGAAGAACATTCATACAACAAGGACATCTGTTCAACCGTGTTCATAGCAGCATTATTTGTAATAGCCAGAACCTGGAAACAACCTAGATGCCCCTCAACTGAAGAATGGATAGAGAAAATGTGGTACATTTACATAATGGAGTACTACTCAGCAGAAAAAAACAATGGAATCTTGAAATTCTCAGCAAATGGATGGAACTAGAAGAAACCATTCTGAGCTTGGGAACCCAGTCACAAAAAGACAAACATGGTATATACTCACTCATATATAGATTTTACACATAGAGCAAAGGATTACTAGCCTACAATCCACACTGCTAGAGAAACTAGGAAACATGGAGGACTCAAAGAGAGACAGACATGGTCCCCTGGAGAAGGGGAAAGGGACAAGATCTCCTGAGCAAACTGGGAGCATGGGGACAGGGGAGAGGGAGCTAGCAGAAAGAGAAGGGGAGAAGAGGAGGGGTAAGGAGGACATGAGGAAGCATTCTAGTGCCTTTATTGTGGGGATAAATACTCTGAAGGCTACCAAAGAAGAAACAATAACACCTACCTAGCTACAAAACCTTTGGCCTCTGTCCTTGCTGCACAATATGCTTGGGTAATGGAGGTACTAGGCTTGAAGCAGTAGCCAACCAATGTCTGATTTGACTTAAAGCCCACTCCATGAGCTGTAACCCATAACCAACACTGTGTGGATGACCAAGAACCAGAGACTATATAGCTCAAAGAGCTAGGGTGAACCCAACACTACTGAATCAATAAAATAACTCCTAATGATATCTGCAACACTCATATATCATCACCTCATCTAGCCATCATCAAAGAGGCTTTCTCCAGCAGCAGATTGGGATAAATATAGAGACCCACAGCCAGACATTATGTGGAGAGAGAGAGAGAGAGACAGAGAGAGAGAGAGAGAGAGAGAGAGAGAGAGAGAGAGAGACCTTGAAACATGCAGCTTTAAATGGGGTATCTCCATCAAATCCTTCTCCTCAGAGCACAGTGAACCCAAAAGAAGACAATGAAGAGAGAGTGTAAGAGCTAAAGGGGTTGGAGGACACCAGGAGAGTAAGGTCCTGTGAATCAGCTCAGCAAAGCTCATATGAACTCACAGCTACTGATGCAGCAAGCACAGGGCCTATGGGAGTCTGCACCAGGTCCTCTGTGTACATGGTACAGATTTCAGCTCAGTACTTTTATGGGACACCTGAGCATGTGTATGAGTGGGTCTCTGATTCTTGTGCCTGTTCTCGGGGCTCTTTTCCTTCTGTTGGTTTTTCTTGTGTAGCCTCTGTAATTTTTTGTTTTATCTTATAATATTTTGTTTTGTCATATTTGGGGGGTTTTTTGTTTTTTGGTTTTTTTGAGACAGGGTTTCTCTGTGTAGCTTTGGAGCATATCCTGGCACTCGCTTTGGAGAGCAGGCTGGCCTGGAACTCACAGAGAGCTGCCTGCCTCTGCCTCCCAAGTGCTGGGATTAAAGGTGTGAGCCACCAACACCTGGCTGTCATATTTGGTTATTATATCTTAGTAGTCTGTTTTTTTCTAATGAGAGACAGAAGGGGGGGTGAATCTGGAAGAGGTAAGAAGAGGGACTGGAAGGAATAGAGGAGAAAAAACTAAGTAGGATATAGTATATGAGAAAATAATATTTTTCCAATAAAAGGAAAAATGGGGGGAGTAAGAAAGAAAGCATCTGTTACATTTCCAAATAATCTTTCTAGCTAGTCTCATATACCTCATTTAATTAGGCCCTAACATCCCCCCTTGAACTCTGCTCCTATACACCCAAGATGGCACAATTCTTAGATCATAGTGCTCTGACCTCAGTGATTATTTTAAAACTCACCTGGAATTTCAAGTAAGAGAAATTTCAAAGAATAAATCTATTTTGAAACAAGTTAAATAAAATCTCAACTGATTACATGCTAAATTTTTCCTTTACTATGACTTCTTTTGTATATCCCAAGTTTATATCAGAAAAGGAAGCAAGAATATTTCTGTCAGTAGGAGGTGACTTTAGCACCTTTGGCTGAGTCCATGCTTGCTTTCACGTCCCATGTACTCTGTCTGACCCCATTTGTGTAACAGAGACCTGGTAAGAATTAACATCATCATAATTAGGTCACACACACTCGCCCTGTGTTTTCTGAGTACTTATTCTGAGTACTTGATTTGATTTCTCACTCAACTCCTATAATAAAGTATAGGAATAATAACTCAACAGTTCCCACTTAGTAGGTATTTTATATGTACCAAAATTATGCTGAGAATACTACAGATGATATAACACCCAGGATTGAAAACTATCATTTGAAACAGATACTATCACTTTAATTTTATTTGTGAGAAAACTAAGACTCCTGAAATTTAAAAATTCTGTCTGGATTACAAAGCCTATCAATAGTAGAGCTGGAAACTTAATTCCATTCTCTCTGACTCCAAATACTATTATTATTATTATTATTATTATTATTATTATTATTATTATTATTATCTATTCCATAGTTTTTTTAAACTCTGGACTGAGGAATTATTTGTGATTCATAAAATTTTGAGACATGAAACAGAAAATATCTGCAAGGCAAGAATGTAGATTGTCTTATGAACCTTTGATTTTAGTCTTCCTATTTGTGAGTTTGTGTGTGCATGTGCACACACTAAAATGTGAGTTAAACTATCTCACAGAGAAAGGATTTTGAAAGCTGCTCTATTGTGCTTTCTGAATTCCATATTAATCACTAAAGGTAGAGACCTTGCTTTGTTTACTCTCATAACTCATGCATATAGTCAATGTTTAAAATACTCCCTGCTGAATATGGATAACATGGCTATTTTGTAATTAAAACATCACTCCAATATGAAGACTGTGGTCAGGGTCTGGTTCCATCTGAAGAGTGAGGCAGAGGTGATGGGGGAAGTACTTCTGTGTATGTTTATCTTATTGATTGCTGAATAAAATAATGTTTGGCCAATGAGACAGCAAGTTAGACAGGGCTAGGAGTCAAAGAGGATTCTGGAAAATATAGTAGAGAAGTGGTGGTCCAGGCAGGAAGTGACATAGTAAGGAGACTCATATTTAGCAAGGAGAAACAGGAAGTGTTCCCCCTTTCCCCTTCGCCTCCTCCAGTGGCACAATGTGAGCCACCAGCAAGGAGGGACGCCAATAAGGTGTCCGATAAGATAAGTCTTATAAAATATATAGATTTATGATAATTAAGATTGAGCTAACAGATGAGAATCCTAGTCATTGGCCAAGCAGCTTTGCACCTAATACAAGTCTCTCTGTGCATTAATTTGGGCTCTAACTTGGGCGGGCAGCTGGCGTAAAGCACACATGTGGCGGTGGGGCTCAGCAGCTTATGGCAGAAAGATTTATCGTAACACAGAGGTGTGAATGAAGGGGGAGTCTCAGACTGTTCACTCCGGATTTCTTTTCTGGATCAAAACTGTCAGAGAAGTCAAGGTTTCCCAGGTGGGCTTCTGAACTAGGGAATCCTTTGCCCACATTCCTCACTTGGAGTCAACCAGTAGCTAGGAAATATAAAGTCAAGGTAAGGAATTGTAAAGAACGCAGATCATGGGGATAGAACATAAACATTTCCTAACAACAGTGATCGAGACAGGGCTTGACAGCTCTAGGAGCTAAACTCTTGTACTTTATTAAGTAGCCTGTATTTCTGAGATTCTTTGATTTTCTAAGTTCACTGTCATTTTCTCATCAGCCTCTGTCCACCACTGGAAATTTCCAGCATGTCAACTTAGCTCTAGGAAGCAAGAGAAGGGATGGAAGAAATTGTGGTTCCCATGTTTGGCCAGTTTTCAATCAAATTAATGTCAATTGTTTATTTTTCCATTTTTCAAGGAAGTTATTTTTAATTTCGAAAATGCACAAAATTATAAAGAAAACATTCGAGCTAATAGAGTCTGCACATTTAGGAAACACTGCTGTTGACATGCTAACATTGGATTGTCTGGATGGAGTTTTAGCTGCTTTGTGAGAACACTTTGAATGTAGTCATACTTCACATAAAAGTTTTATCCTAATTCCCCCATTTAACTTTCCATTGAAGTTTCTTTTGACTTTAGGTAATTTAAATGTGTGATTTTAATTATGTACATTATATCATTTTCTATGTTTACATCATAGTTTTTTAGATAAATCTGATTTTCCAATACACCACTTTGGGAATCATACAATTCTGTCAACATTCTGTGCATTCTTACACTTTTTGTAAGAATTTTTTTTTTTACATACCAATTGCAATTTCCCCTCCATCTTCTCCTCCAGCTCCCATCCCCCAAATACCCACCACTCCTCTTCTCTCTCCACTTAGTTGGAGTAAGGCCTTCCATAAGAATCAACAAAGCATGGCACAGCAAGCTGAGGCAGGACCAAGTATCCCTCTCCTTGCATCAAGGCAGAACAAGGCATCCCACCATAGGGAATAGGTGCCAAAGAGCCAGATCATGCATCAGTAACAGGACCTGGTCCCATTGCCAAGGGCAGCAGATAAGACCAAGCTACAATTGTCATCCAAATGCAGAGGGCCTAGGTTGGTCCCATGCCAGCTCCATAGCTGTCTGTCCAGTGTCCGTGAGCTTCCACAGGCTCAGGTCACCTGTCTCTGCAGGTTTCCCCATCAGGATCTGGAAACCCCTTGATCATACAATCCCTCTGCCCTCTCTTCAACTAGACTCCCAGAGCTTGGCCCAGCCTTTGTTGGAGAGGATGTAGAACAACAGGAACACTCCTCCACTTGGTGAGAGTGCAACCTTGTACAGGCACTTTGGAAATCAGTATAGTGGTTTCTCAGAAAACTGGGAATCAATCTACCTCAAGACCCAGCAATACTACCCTAAGGCATATACCCAAAGGATGCTCAACCATACCCCAAGGACACTTGCTCACTATGTTCATTGAAGCATTATTCATAATAGCCAGAACCTGGAAACAACCTAGATGCCCCTCAACCAAAGAATGGATAAAAATAATGTGGAATAGCTAGCTACACAATGGAGTATTGCTTAATTGAAAAAAAAACAAAACAAAACAATGACATCATGAGATTTGCAGGCAAATGAATGGAACTAGTAAAAAGGCATCTTGAGTGAGATAACCTATACCCAGAAAGACAAACATAGTATTACTGACTCATAAGTAGATATTAGAGGTAAAGCAAAGGATAACCAGGCTACAATCCTCAGCTCTAGAGAAACTAGGTAATAAGGGACACATGGATCTCCTTGGGAGAGGAAGTAGATGAAATGCCCTGTATAACTGGGGGTGGGTGGGCAATCAGAGGCGCAGGGATGGAGGGCTGACAACATGGGGGATCAGGATGGTACAGTCGTGGGAAGGACAGGGCAGGAGAGTGTGGGGGGGGAGATAACTTGATGGAGCCGGCCATTGTGGGCTTAGGGAGAAACCTGGTGCCAGTGAGGGTCACCAAATGCACAACGATGACTTTAGCTAAGACTTCTAGCAATAGTGGAGAGGGTCCTTGAACTAGCCTTAACCTGTAATTGGTGACTGCCTTGGTTGTCATCATAGAGCCTTCAGCCAGTAGCTGATGGAAGCAGATGCAGAGATCCACAGCCATCCACCTTGTTTTTGAAAAAAAGTCTCATCATTGAACCTGGAGTTTGCCATTTCAGCTAGACTGACTGGCCAGTGAGCCCTTGGGGTTCATTTATCTCTGTCCCAGTAATAGGATTACAGGTGCATACAGCCATGCCTGGCTTTTATGTTGGTGTTTGGGGATTTAAACTCATATACTTATGTTTGTGTAATAAGCATTTTAGCCCTTGAGCAATCTCCCTATACCTGCTATTACAGAATTTTGTTTTAACTTTAAACTCTTCTTTACTTCATGTGTAAGATCACTTATTTTCTTGACTATAGGAAGATATGCTCCTAGCCATTCTCCCTGGACTGTTACATTATATATTTTTAATTTTTCCCAATCAGAAGAATGCAATTATTTATATTCTATAGATGGGGAAGTGGAAGCTAAGTGAATTCTGATTTTCATCTTACCCTCACTTTGTTGTTGTCTCTTTCCCTGACTACATTTTTTTAGTTTTTGATGAATAATAATCATGTTTACAATCTGGAGGTTTGAGACTATATAACAATATTAATTTATGTACATTGTCATTCAGCTGTATTGACACCTTCTAGGTCAGCTCAGCTGTTTTCTTCTAGATTCATTTGTGGACCCACTGATAACAGGCAGAGAAGCTAATGACTGGATGATGTGGGATGATCCCAGTTATAGGCCTGTCTTCCAGACAGGCTGGTGGCCAAGGGAACCTTGATAATTCTTCTTCTCGGGTCTCCTGCTCTCATGTAGGCTGGGAATTTTATGCCTCTGTCTATTCACACTGTTAATGTGCCTTTCAAAATAAGCCCTGTTACAAAATAAAAGTTTTATTCAGAAACATAAGCAGCAGTAAGACAGGTAGAATAGGAAGAGATTCTGACAATCAGCAGGCTTCCTTAAAGGTATCTGCAGTTAACACCTCACTTTAGTAGCCTTACTCCTAGATGTTATAAAAGTAATCTTTAAGGTAGTAGCTCCTGATGTATCTCAGGCTAGCCTCAAACCCACAACCCTATGCATCACATCCTAAGTGCCATGATGGTGTGTGCTCTCATGCTCAGTGACAATATTTTAATGTATACTAGATATCTTGAATATTATCTTTTGCCTTATCTGAATTACAAGACCAAACTGAAGCTATCAATTAGAGATATATCACTGAACCTAGCAGAAAATGGATTTGTTGCCTATGGATGTTGTGATCTGTTGTCAACCAAAGAGAATGTCTATGATAACATCACAATATCCTCTGAGCTGGGAGGCAATGGCCCACAGGTACTGGTAGTAGCTGGCTTCCAAGCACAGAGAATAACAACTGATGACAGAATCCTTGCACTAAATGTAATTGATCCCATGGAGCTCCATCATCATGGGAGCACTCCACAGCTCTCAGTTCTCCTTCAGATTAGCTTTTTGTCAAGGATTATGCAATAACATCTTCTATTCTCTCAGACAGTCAACCTCAAAAAGACAGTGAGGCTAATTAAAGGCTTAGAGAAGAACAAAAGTGAAACCAAGCACAAGAGACTTTTCATTAACATCAGCAACCTTATAGAAGTGGGGAAAAGAGAGGAAAAAGCTGAAGTAGTACACACTTATGGAGGTAAAAACTACGGGAGGGAGAAGATGGTAAAGCCTTTGTAATAGTTTTGTGTTTAGAGTCTAGAATTGGAATCTAGCACAATTCATTGAGAAATGTAAGCAAAGGGTGGCATGGTCTGAACTATTTGTTCAAGCAGAGTCACTATAGGGTGAGAATATTGGATGTGAAGACCAACAGGATAGAGAAAGTCACTGCTTGTTACCCTTAAGTAGAGAAAAAGATTGAAGAAAGCCGGGCCTTCAGAGTAAGGGTCAATGCTTGCTTATTTAATCCAGTTTTGTCTTCTCCCCGTAATAATCTGGCTACCAAGAGCCCTTCAAATCTCCATGAGAAACTCATCTAGACTCTGAAGTGAGATGGGCCCCAAAATAGAGTAAAAGTGATTAGAGTCTGATTCTAGTTTCTATAATTTAATATTTGTATGAATTTGAGCATTAAATTATACTTTTTTGTGCTTAGTCCCCTTTCTATCCAATAGACATACTCATACATACTTTGATAGATAATTGTCAAGATTAAACTCAATGCATGTGTGTGCCTCTGTGTGTGTGTGTGTGTGTGTGTGTGTGTGTGTGTGTGTGAGAGAGAGAGAGAGAGAGAGAGAGAGAGAGAGAGAGAGAGAGAGAGAGAGAGAGAGAGAGTTTCAGTACTGAAATCGACAGTTAGATCACATGGACTCACTTGCTATCTGTTAGCCTATTTTGTAACTTAGTTAACTTACTAGTATCTTTTGACCTCAGTTTTATTTTCTGTAAAATAAGGCCACTGCCAATTTGCAAGGTTGCAAGAGTTCTCCAAATCCTTTTCAATTATCTATAGATATTATAATTAGGATATGCAGCACATCTTTCTACTATGCCCTTGAGAAGCTTAGAAATTGGTTATTAATGAACCCGGACTTTCCCTTAGATAGTGGTAATAATTCTACTGGAGTAGAGTTGGAGCTTTTGAACTGGGGTGAAGAAGGGGAGATATGTACAGCTGGAATGTATTCCTGATGCACTGTAACTGCCCCCTGTGAATCCGCTCGTGAATTTTGCACAGATGTCTCTTTGTTTCCAAACGGGAAACTAATTGCCTTTCTGGTTTCAGTCTCGGTTTTCCCATACTGCTCTTCAAATAACAGAAGATATTTCTCAAACTTTTCGAAACTCCTCATCAGTGGTGTCTCTAACCAGATGCCTCTCTAGCAACCCATATCACAAGAGGGGACCTCATCTTTTAAGCTGAAAAATCACCTTAGATCTGTTATATTATGATTATGGTTTGCCAATTATTTGCACAGTTACACATCTTGCTGGCGTGCATGTGTGTGTGTGTGTGTGTGTGTGTGTGTGTGTGTGTGTGTGTGTGTGTGTGTGTGTAAGTGCTTTGGGGCTTCATACTAAACTGAAAACTTTTCTTTTTTTCTTCCTTATTGTTTGTTTGCATCTGGTGAATCCCAGGAAGATGAAAATCCAGAACCCAGGATTCAGAAATGCTCTTCCCAGAAGACTAGAGGGGAGGACCTCACAGGCAGCAATAACACATGAAGCTCAGCTTCCTCAGTGCCCCTAGTGACTGTTTCCCTGGCAACCAGCAGGAGCCTGGAGTATCCCTGAAAGTCCTGCACAGTTGCTACAGAAACCCCAAGGCTTTCCTAATTAGAGCCAGGTGGAGCTGTAGCTGGTCAGGATAGGCCAGCTTGCTTCCTTTGGGAAAACGCCATTGAAAGGCCGATCATGGCATTCCTGATCCATTCACAGTTTGCTTCCTACCTTTGTGAATTCATGTTCACTTGATTTGCCTCATTCTGTGGTTGAACAATATTGGGCCTTAAGGCATTAGCTAAGTCTTCAAAATCCTTAGTGTAATGCAGAGTCTCATAGCCAGAGAAAATGTAGCTACCCAGATGTTCTGGGACAGGCCTCATTTCAAATACTCTGTCCTTTGTTTCCATCAGTATGGATATATTTGACAGTTTATTGTGTGACCCGATTTTCATCTGTAATTAGGGTGACAACAATGTGGAGATTTTCATAGAGCAGCTTGGCTAGCAAAGGAGATGAAATTAGAACATAAAGTGTATAACATATATGAACCATATCCAGAGGTGTAAACACACTCCTTTTTGTAAAGTCAATAATCTCTGTATTAAAAATCCTTGTTTCAACACTATAAAGCCTTAGCTTTCATGGTGTAGAATGCAGGTTTGCTCAATTGAATCCTTCTCCCACCATACTTTCTCACTTTCCATCTTTCTCATTTTCAAATGCATTATTCCTCTTTGATTCTTTTGTCCTATCCATAAAATTACAACTTTTCTTGCACCACATAGAGACTTTGCCCCTTAATTTCACGATGGCACAACTAAGGAGGCTTGGATGGTGTGGTTTGGTGCCATCCCAACCCTCACTATTGAAGCCATCCATATCCTTCTCACAGTTCTCCTGGTTCAATCTCCCTTTCCATTTTCTTCAATGACTATCTTGAACCTTCATATTCTTTCTCTGGCTCCCTGCCTATCATTTATTTTGTGGTCTCAGTATAGGAGAGCTCCATAACTTCATGCAGAAGCTTGGAGCTATCGGCAGGGAACACCTTTGACCTCTGAGTAGCAATTTAAGAGTTTAATCTGCACTTTAAGGAGGTCCTTGTTTTACAAGCTTCCCTTCTACTTCACATGAGGATTGCTTACTTCCACATGTTCAACCTGTAATTCGGTACTGGATGTGAAGCCTCAAATTGCTAACACAGTCACACACACACACACACACAAAAATACCAACAGAAAACAATCTCATGTCTTACCTCTCACTTTACTGTGTCAATTATCATGAAGTGATAACACATTCATACATGATAATTCATACAATATACAAATTAAATACACACTTTGGCTTCTTTTTGCCTCTGTGCTTCATAGGTAAATAGAGAAAATGAAAATTTTCACTTTTGTCCGAGGATGTATTAATGAAAGATCACAAATATTGCTAAATAAACAAATAATATAGTGTGTTGTAGACAATAAGAACTCTGATGGAAAAATAAAGCTGAGAGATTGTCTTAACAGTGAAATTTTAAAGAGCAAGCTGCATTTAGAGTGGTACTGGAGAAATCAGAAACAACTATATAAAGATATGTAAGACTTCCACAGAGAAATCTATGAAATATTACTGATAGAAATTAATAATGGGACACACTAAATACGTCTATTAGAATGTCACATTATAATATGTCATTTGTCTTCAATTTTCTAGTATCTTAATAGCAACTTAAATGGAAAATTTCCAAAAGAGCTAAGAAAACCATGAAAAACATTTGAGGGTATCAGGTAATTACAATGTTACATAAGGGTAGATGAATGAAATGAAAAAGAAAGTACAGCTATTCATTGATAGATAAAAGGCCACTTTGTATATAAGAAATGTGTTATAGAAGTGCAGGGGAAGCTTGAGTGTTTCAATCTTTTTGGCAAGGTCAGTTTATTTTATACACATGTGTATAAACAGACAGACAACCTAATATGGTTCCAAGGGATCTGATGTCCTCATGCTTGTACAACCAGGCTCTACTCACAGAACAATCTCCCTAGCTGTTTCTAGAGTGATTTTTAAAAAATTTCAAAATTATAGGAGAAAGATAAGAGGAACATTTCTATGTCATAAATTAAAAAAATATATTTGTTCAACTAAAATAATTGGCACCACCAACAAAAATATAATTTTTCTCTTTTATATTTAGCATGTGTATGTGTAGCTCACACTCATTCATTCCACAGAACATGTGTAGCATTGAGACATCTGCCTGTGTTCCAGGGACTGCACTCAATCTCCAAGCACCTTTACCTGCTCAGACATCTCACTGGCTCAAGGAAAATATTATAAAATAAGAGCATATAGAAATTACAAAAGTTGCTGGGCAGTGGCAGTGCACACCTTTAGCCCCAACACTCAGGAGGCAAAGGCAGGCAGATCTCTGTGAGTTTCGGACCAGCCTGATCTACAAGAGATAGTTCCAGGACAGCCTCCAAAGCCACAGAGAAACCCTGTATCAAAAAACCAAAAGAGAAAAAGAAAATAAAAACAAATTACAAAATTGATGAATTTAAAAATAAGAGAGTCATATAGTTTCCCTCTTGTTGAGTAGGTCCTAAATCCAATTGAAAGGCTGTTGGATACCACAAGGTTATGCATGCTACTATTGCAATTTTTAAATGGTCAAAACACTTGAGCGGCTCTTCATAAAATATCTAGACAACTATATGAAAGTCAAAAAACTCCTAGCATAATTAATTAATAACTTTAAAATGTTTAATGAGATACTTTAACACATCCACGAGAAAGATTATCCATGCCAAATAGTGGTGAGTATTTGAAATGAATGTATCCTTCATTTATGGGAAGGGTGTGAATTGGTACAGCAACCACACAAAACTATTTTGTGGAATGTATTAAATCTGTATGTAAGAATAACTATTTAACTTGCAACTGCAGCTACAACTGAATTTTATCCTGTGTACTCTAACAATAACCACAACAACACATATGCCAGCATTCTTCCTAACAGCCAAATCCCAGAAATAATCCAAGTATTTATTGACACTGGAACTTATAAATGCTATAGTAGTCTCATTCCTTGCAGACTTCTCATCTGATGCAGCCAACATCTTGTGATGAGTGCTTGTCTGAAGCAATGAAGGAACCAAAGGGACTGGACAGTGGGGCAGCATGGGTAGAGAGTGAGGAGCAGCATGGGTCAAGAAGCTGTGGAAGTCCTGGGGATGACAGGCTAGGTGGTGCAGGCCTGTGGAAAGGTCATAGCTTTTAACCAGAGGAAAGGTGGGAGGACTTTGTAGTATTGATGACAAAGAAATGAGATGATAAGAGTAGGTGCTGTTTTAAGGATAGAATATGAGTGTGTAAGTGTGGAAATGGAGAGGTGGCTGTAGGAGGAGAAGTAGTAAGAACCTAGACAAGATGCACTTTAAAGGTATGATTAAGATTGCAGTTTTTCATGTGAAGTCTGGAGTGTGTGTTAGACATGAGTCTCTCTATTGCTAACTCCTCAGTCATTTATCAGTGTTCTAGAGTATTGTGAAACTTATTAAACACTTTTCAGGCTTTTTCTGACTGGATATCTCTGCTCCATGTGAATATTTAAAACATTCATTTTAAAAACATATTTACTTCTCGTGCTTCTCCTGAGCTATGCATGCAACAATCACAAGGGCATAATAAAACTGTTGCTTTACTCATCAGTGAGATATTCCTTCTAGTTTTCAACTTACCATTAAAACATCCCTATTTCAAATTTTTATAGCCTTCTACTCTACCTCCTATTGAATTATGGCTCAATGAGTAAAGCATTTGTCTCTCAAGTATGAGGAACCTACATATATTCACTCCAAAAAAGTATCTCAAACAATAGCAATAGTTTTATTATGCCCTTGTGATTGTTGCATGCATAGCTCATGAGAAGTGCTTTCCCTTTATCTCTGTGGTTTCAGCAAGGCAGAGATAGGGCAAGAAGAATAGAAGAATGAGATTTAAACATGAAAAAGCCATTGAGAATATTTCTCTTCATGTAGTCTTGGATCCTCCCTGTGTATCCTTTATATATCTTTATTAGATTTAGTCACAATAAAATAAAATGAGGACCACCAGACAATATGTTACCCATTGAATTAAAAAGGAGTCTTGGGCTGGGAGTGGTGACTCAGTGTTTAAGATCATTTGCTGCTCTTCCAGTGGATCGAGGTATGGTTCACAGCACCCACATGGAGGCTCACAGCCATCCAAAACTCCGTTTCCAGAGGATCCAGTGATTTCTTGTGACCTGAAGGGCCACCAGGAAAGTATGCAGCGCAACTGAATAAATGCAGGCAGAAAAAGAGTATTCTGCAAAGAAGCATCTGCAAACAGTTCACTGACTATATAGTGTCTCCTGTAACAGTATTGTTTCTGTCATGGTTTTAAGTTAGTTGATTTCTGAGAATAGAAGAAGCACTGGCATCACATTATAAGAGCATGTGGGATATGTAGTATCACTATATTATTTTTGGAAAATGTAAACACATACACCATACACTCACTCACACTCCACTACTACCAACACAGATACCACACACAAAAGTTTTTACCACAGGAAAGCTGCATGTGAAGTATCTAGACAATCATTTAAAAGGAATGGGAGAACCAGGGTTGGAGATAGTGGAGATTGTGTGGTCAGCACTTTCCTTACTGATCTTACAAACCTAAATGTTGGGATAATCTTTTTGTACACTGTGTATCTGTCTTCTTCACCTGCCTAAGGCACCTTCTGATCTGTTTAATAAAGATCTAAATGGCCAATAGCTAGTAATGAGAGGATAGATAGGATTTCTGGGGACTGATAGAAAATCTGGGAAAGAATATGAGGCACTCAGAATTCACCAGCCAGACATGAAGGAGTCAGGTGTGTGGTACTGAGGAGAGGTAACAAGCCAGGTGGCAGAACATAGATTAATATAAATAGATCAATTGTAGTTTTAAGATCTAGTTTGGAAAAAGCCTAAGCTAAGGCCAAGTTTTCATAATTTATAAAAAGTCTCCCTGTCATTATTCTGGAGCTGGCAGTCCAAAGAAAAACTAGGTATACCTAAATATATAAATGATGACATAGTTGATCAGTCTCCTTAAATGACAAAATGAATGCTGTATATTCACAGCTACAGAGAATATTCTATCCTAAATGGAAGAATAAATTTCTATAAACCTTGAAATAATATAATAAAGAATATGATGAACAAAATGACACAGATTGATTCAATGTGTTATATTTAATGAACAAAATCACAAATGGTTGAATAGATTGATGTGGAAAATAGACAAATTTCCCACCTGGGAGAGTTCTAAGTAATAGGCATAGAGGTAACTGTCTCAAGGAGAGAGAACTTCCCTCCACTGTAAAGAATGGCTTCCAAATAATAATGGCTTCCAGTAAAAGTAAAAAGGATACAATATGGAGGAAGCTAGGAAAAAATGCCACCTCTGGGGTAATATCAGGTCCATCATGAGCAGTTAAAAACCTTATGGATACCAAGTCCCACTGGTGCGAACTCTCTGTAGCAAAAGGAGAATGGAACTTTACCTCTGTGCTCATCCTTATGAAACTCATGAAACTCTAAAGAACTAATCAGGAAAATCACAACTGGAGGAAAAAATTTCAACATACTCATGAATTTACTTTTTTGAAATTGCCAAGGTCATCAAGACTAACAAAAGACCCAGAAATTTACAAAGCCCAGAGCAGTTTAAAGAGACAATTGGATGAAACATCATATACAGGATAGGATTTGGGATGGGGGAAAGCACAAAGTGTAAAAGGTAAGAACATATGAATAAATTCTGGATTTTAGTTTAAAATTATGTACTAATCTGGCACGTTACTTGCAGCAAATGTACCATCCTAATGTAATGTTCATCATTGTTTATCATCATGGAAAACATAGTAAAACCATAATGAGATGTGACAGCATACCTGTTAGAATGGCTGTTAACAAATGTTATCAAAACATAAGAGCCAGAAGAAGGCATTGGTAAAAATGTGTGAAAATTAGAACCCAATGTGTTATTTTCATGAACTAATATAAATTAGTCCAGGCATTGGGAAAAACAACGAGTATGTTACTTAAAGTCCCCAAACAGAACTATGCTAGATCTAGAACTCCAAGGGAAATGGAATATTGTGTTGAAGATAAATCTATAATTGCAAAAGTACAGAATCAACTGACTTGATCATCAGTCTGAGAATGGATAAAGAAACATAGCATATACGAACAATGGGTTACCATTCAACTTACAAAACAAGAAAAGATTATCTACAGCACTGTGGACAAAAACCCAAGATATTATATATAATTCAATAGGACAGGTACAGGATGACGATCACACAGTCTCATTACATATAGTATCTAATAATGTCAAATCTATAAAAGAATACAAAAGAATTGTTACTACCCTACTTGGTAGTCCTGCTCATTCCTATCCCATAGATGTCCAGGCCTCCTCCAGGAATCCTTCCCCTTGCTACAAGCTAGGTCAGCTTCTTCTTACTTCATTGAACTGGTAGTCTTCTCTAGGATTCCCTTTGTCTTTACCAGCAAGAATCCCATCCTATTAGCATCCTAAGAGCTTTCTACCCTATGCTACCATCTAGATCCACTCTTTCTTATCCCAAAGGCCTGCTCTCAGCTCTTTAGGAACTCACTTTTCCTATGTCTGCAACCAGAGTCCCTCCTTTACATTCCATAGGCTTGTCTATCTCATCTGGCGTTTTCCTTCCCTGTGTTGGCTCTCCTTAACCCATACACATGCCTCCTAGGGGAACCTTCTTTACCCATTAGGTAGACTTTGTTCCTTTCCACCATATAGTCAGTTCATCTCTTCTGTGATCTGTCTTCTCTAAGTTACTGGGTAGGCATCACTCAGCCTCACTACTTAAGGGTCTTGGCTCCTCTGAACTCCTTTGTCTAAATGTTGCCTGGCCAACTTTTCCTCCAATATATGCTATACCCATGTCTCAGACTAAACCTAGCTCTTCCTATGCTATAAGCTACCTGATTGTCTAGAAGTTTGTTTTTCCACATAGCAAGATATGTTCTGACTCCTAGGATCCACAATCTTTCTACTTATGTATCCAGATTCACAAGTCATCTGTCCTCAACCAACTGCAAACAAGACCTTACTCAAGGTAGAGCAACCAGAGTGATGCATCAGAAGGCAGCAGAAGAGAGGATCTTCAAGAGGTGGGTGGGCCATTAGGTAGTGTCTGTTAATTCAGACAGTAGTAAACTCTCAAAAGAAGATAAGGGATAGAACCCACACCTCTCAGTATCAGCCCCATAAAAGAATACAATGTTTTAACACTCTTAAGACTTAATCATTTACTGAACATTATAAACACCTACACTGAAAGAAAAAAGATGATTTGAGGACAAAGAAAATCTAACTGACAATATACTTCAGATATGCGAGTCCCAATGCAGAAACAAAAGTAACATAAAAAACGACAATGTACCCATCCCAATTAATAATCCCATGATGAACCCCAATGGTATTGAAATGGTTTATCTTCCAGCCATGAAAATAAACAGAATTACTTTAACTATTTCAAAACTACTCAAAGAGGATACAACTATACTCAAAGAGAATAAAAAATACTGAAAGAAATTAAAAAATCAATCCAAGATATGAAAATAGTATTCAATAAAGAAATAGAATTGCCAAAAATAAAAAATAAATAAAGAAAGAAATTGTGCTGGAATTTTGATGGGGATTGCATTGAATCTGTAGATTGCTTTTGGCAAGATTGCCATTTTTACTATGTTGATCCTACCTATCTAAGAACATGGGAGATCCTTCCATTTTCTGGTATCTTCTTTAATTTTTTTCTTTAAAGACTCAAAATTCTTATGATACAGGTCTTTCACATTTTTGGTTAGCATTACTCAAAGGTATTTTATGTTGTTTGTGGCAATTGTAAAGGGTGATGTTTCTCTGATTTCTTTCTCAGCACATTTATTGTCCATATAGAGTAGGGCTACAGATTTTCTTAAGTTAATCTTGTATCCTGCCACTTTGCTGAAGGTGCTTATCAGCTGTAGGAGTTCCCTGGTAGAGTTTTTCAGGTCACTTATGTAGACTATCACATCATCTGCAAATTGTGAAAGCTTGACTTCTTCCTTTCCAATTTGTATCCCCTTGATCTCCTTTTGTTGTCTTATTGCTCTAGCTAGAACTTCAAGGACCATATTGAAGAGATATGGAGAGAGTGGATAGCCTTGTCTTGTTCCTGATTTTAGAGGAATAGCTTTGAGTTTCTCTCCATTTAGCTTGATGTTGGCTGTTGGCTTACTGTATAATGACTTTATTGTGTTCAAGCATGTTCCTGTTATTCCTGATCTCTCCAGGACCTTTATCATGAAGGGGTGTTGGATTCTGTCAAAGGCTTTTTCAGCAGCCTACAACCCACACTGCCAGAGAAGCTAGCAAACAAGGAGACCCTAAGAGAGACATACATGGTCCCCTGGAGAAGAGGAAAAGGACAATATCTCCTGAGCAAATTGGGAGCATGGGGGAAGGGGAGAGGGAACTAGGAGAATGAGAAGGGGAGTTGAGGCGTGAGGAAGACATGATGGGGCAGGGAGGCTGAGTTGGAGGAAGAACAGAAGAGAGCAAGATAAGAGATAATATAATAGAGGGAGACATTATAAGTTTAAAGAGAAATCAGGCACTAGGGAAATGTCTGGAGACCTACAAAGATGACACCAACTAACAATCTCAGCAACAGAGGAGAGGCTACCTTAAATGCCCTCACCTGATAATGAGATTGATGATTAATTCATATGCCATCATATAGCCTCATCCAGCAGCTGGTGGAAGGAGAAGCAGACACCCACAGCTAAAACTTGAACTGAACTGAAATACAGTTGCAGAGAAGGAGGACAGATGAGCATAGGGGTCCATGCCAGGCTCATGAAACCCACAGAAACAGCTGACCTGTACAAGGGAGAGCTCTTGGTCCCCAGATTGATAGCTGGGAAACCAGCATGGAACAGATCCAGCCACTCTGAATGTGGGTGTCAGTGAGGAGACCTTGGAAATCTATGGGGCCCCTTGTAGTGGATCAGTACTTATCCCTCGAATAGGAATGGACATGGAGGGATACTCCCTGAGCCTAGACACAAGGGGGTTGGCCTAGGCCCCTATCTCAAAGGATATGACAGACTTTGAAGACCCCCTTTGGAAGGCCTCACCTTCCCTGGGGAGCAGAAAGGGTATGGAATAGGTAGGGTGTTACTTGTGGGGGTGGGGGAGGAGCAGGGGAGTAGGGGAAGGAGAGGGAACTGGAATTAACACGTAAAATAATCTTGTTTCTAATAAAAAAAATAAAAAACTTAAGAATTGTTCATTCAAAAAGCTAATAAAATTCTGAAGGCCTTGGATAAACAAGAATGAGTAACAAGTTAAAGTGGAGATCAAAGAAATAATCAAAATCAAAGCTGATATTAATGAGATAGAAATGAGAAAAGCAATACAAAGAATTACTCTGAAGAGTTTTGAAGAATCGTGAAGGAAATACTTTAAAAGTTTACATTTCGTAAAACTGGAAAATCTTACAGAAATGTAAGAATTTCCATATGCATGTGACCTATGTAAGTTAAACCAAAATGAACTAAATGATTTTAAAAGATCTATAACAACCAATGAGATATATGCTCAAATTAGAACCTTCCAATGGCCCAGAATTTTTAGAATCTAAAGAAGCCCAAGATGATTTCAGCACAGAGTCTACCAGACCTTCAAATAAGAACCAGTATTACTCTTCCACATAATAGAAAGGGGGAACCTCTTCCAAGATCTTTTCCCAAAATCAGTGTTACACACACACACACACACACACACACACACACACACACAGAGAGAGAGAGAGAGAGAGAGAGAGAGAGAGAGAGAGAGAGAGAGAGAGAGAGAGAGAGAGAGGAGCAAATAATTCTCAATAAAATACTTGCAAGTCCACGTGAAAAATCACATCAAAAGTATCATTCATCATGATCATTTTGGTTTCATACCAGAAATGCAGAAATGGTCAGCACGCATAGAACAATAACTATAATTCACTACATGAATAGTATCAAGGACAGAAAAGGATTTGACAAATTTTCCAGAATTGTATAGATACATTCATAATAAATTCCTGGAAAATCTAGAAATTCAAGTGATAAGTTGCAAAATAATAAATGCAATATACAATAAGACCACAGCAAAAACCATGCTAAATGGAGAAAAACCTCAAAACGTTTCCACTAAAATGGGAGAAAGAGAAAAAGTGAATATAAATCAGAAAGGAGGTAGTCAATATATACTTATCTCTCATGCTGCACTGAATTCAAAGTGGATCAAGAACAGCAATGTAACACACCTGAAACCTTTGATTTCATATAAAAGAAAATAGGAGATACTCTTGAATTTGTAGGCACAGGGAAAGATTTTCTAAACAGGATCTCAGTAGTCCAAGCATTAAGATTAACAGCTGATAAATGGGACTTAATGAAACTCAAAATCTCTGTACAGCACAGGACACTGCAAGTGAAGAGAAACCCTAGAAAATGGGGAGAAGTCTTTACCATCTATAAATCCTACAGATAGTTAGTATCTAGAATTCACCAAGTACTCAAAAAGTTAAACACCAAGAAAACAATGCCATTAAAATTGGGGGCATAAAACTAAACAGAAGGTTCTCAGTAGGAGAAATACAAATGGCTGGGAAATATTTTTCAAAACATTCAATATCTTTAGCCATGAGAGAAAAAATGCAAATTAAAACTACTTTGAGATTTCATATTCCCCAAGTCAGAATGGCCAAGAGTTTTAAAATGAGAACAAACATGGACACTGATACAGGAAAAAGAAACACTTATTATTGATAGGAATACAAACTCATACAGCAACTACAGCACATACCCATCAACTGATGAATGGATAATGAACCATATACACAATGGGGTATCTTTCAACTTTAAAGAAAAATGAAATACACAGGCAAATGGAAAGAGCTAGAAGTAGACAGTTCTAAGTGAGGTAATCCAGACCCAGAAAGACAAGTGTTATGTATTCTCTTTCATAGGTGGATACTAGCTTTAAATCTTTAGTTATGTGTGTTTAAATTGGAGTACACATACAAGTAAAATAATTAGTAAGATATTGCGGGAGGTGGATTTCAAGGGAAGAGGTACAGAATGCAGGTAGTATAAATAAATGCATAAAGTTGAATAATTGAACATGAAGAGTTAAATGGGGCAGGTAATAGGAAGACAAAGATAAAGAAGTGAGTATAGGAAGGATAACAGACACTAAAGTCCTTTGAAAGTGCCATATATAAAGCCAATACTGTAGAGACATATACATATATATCATAAACATAGGGTAAGCAGAGTTACCATATAATGATGGGTTAACAATGTCTTCCAAAATGTCTCCAAAAATTGTTGGTCGGTGGGGCTTCATAGGCCCCTCCACAAAATATTATAAGCTATGGTCATTGCTGTTTGGTTGCCATCCAGAACTTGATTTCTAAAGATATCATATACTTGAGTTCTAGGGCATGGACAAATCAATTTGGTTCTAACTTAGAAACAGCTTCACTCCCACTGACTAGTTTTCATAGTGCTAGAATGTTCTTTGCATGCTACAAAACGAGAAATGTAATCAACAATTTGTGAAAGCTGTGAACTAGAGAAACTACATGGTTGGAGAGATATGACCCTGGTGCAACAATGATAAAGATGTTACAGAAATAACCATCCACCTTCTGATTGAAATATGTCCATTTATCTATATAACC
Organism: Cricetulus griseus; assembly: GCF_003668045.3. Classification (NCBI taxonomy): domain Eukaryota; kingdom Metazoa; phylum Chordata; class Mammalia; order Rodentia; family Cricetidae; genus Cricetulus; species Cricetulus griseus. The sequence goes on from NC_048598.1 coordinate 23,803,264, forward strand.
ATATTAGTATCTCCTCTGGGTCCTATGACCTAGCCAACCACGAATGTTTTTGAGCTAGTTAATGGTGATAGGCATAAGTCCCATCTAGGGGGGTGGACTTTAAATATTTCAGCTGCTAACTGCTATACTCCCAAGCAAAGATGTCCTTGTTCCATTTTAAAGAACCTTAAGACATATTCCAGACTATTACATGTATTCAAAACATTCATATGTATCCATAAAACAGCAGATTTTAAAATCATTGGAAACAAAACTATATTAGCATATCTATATTTGACCTCATGAAACTTATCAGGTGTGTAAAACAATGAGATGAAACTTTATGACACATGGTGATTTCTTCACTCTTGATTTTACTGTTTCTGAAGCTGTTCCATTCAATGTTAACATTGCCTGTGGTGATCTTTTCTGCAGCATCTTGTATCTCATATTTTATCTAAGGTTTTGGTATGTGTACAGCAATGATATTTTATAAAAATACTCCAATAGAAAGCAAAGTTCTACCCTACAGCGAAGGATGAGGAGGGGGAAGGAGGAGGAGAAGGAGAAGGAGAAGGAGAAGAAGAAGGAGAAGAAGAAGGAGAAGAAGAAGGAGAAGAAGAAGAAGAAGAAGAAGAAGAAGAAGAAGAAGAAGAAGAAGAAGAAGAAGAAGAAGAAGAAGAAGAAGAAGAGAGAAAGAAAGAAAGAAAGAAAGAAAGAAAGAAAGAAAGAAAGAAAGAAAGAAAGAAAGAACAAGGGTGTTTACCATGAGGTGGGCACAGGGAGAAGCTGGTCAAAGGGTGCAGATTTTCAGGCCTAGGTTCAGTATGTTTTATAGAGAGCAGATGTTCAATGTAGTGCTTGATTTTAGATTCGATAGCCCTGTATGTTAACCCATGCCAAAGGGGGGGGGTGTCAGTAGTTCTACTACATGAGCGATCCTAGTCCTAGGTATTTAGAATAAAGGGATCTATCTGTAAATCTTGATTGGATATTGATTTTTAAATGTATACAGACTCATCTGAAATCAACACTGAAATATACAGTAGTTTAACCTGTGAAATTACTTGTGTGTAAAATAAACAGCAAGAAAGAAGAAAGGTCAATACCAAAAACAAAACAAGCGTTCTTTCTAAGATTTCAATATTCCAAGTAGTATTTTACCTGAAAGAAAAATAAATTTGTGGCCTCTTTGTCATAACTAGCTAACAAGTCATGGAAAATGTGGACAGATCCATTTTTTAACCATTGTCTTTCCTAAACACTTAGTGTTGTTATAAGAGACGCAAGAGGTAATAGTTGAACTAAAATAAGTATTTACATATAGAAGACTTATAAGATATTTACAGAAATTACTAACATGAAAAGTTAATCTATTCTGGAAGCCTTGATGCTGAAACTGATCCATATAAGTATCCTTAAAATAAGCCCTAGAGGAAACATGAATTTATTTTCTTGTATTCGTTAGAAATAAATAGCATGAGGGGACCTTCTTGTTATAATTTATTTTGTGTACTTCCAGTTTAGTACCTATTTTTCCTTTGTGTGAGAAAGGAAAGATTTCCTTAGAGTAAATATGAAAATGCCCTGAATATGGTGACAGGAAGGGAAGCTTTCAGAGCATGATGGATTGTACATTGTTAAATTTTAGAACTTTCTGAGTTCATCATCTCAGACATTCACCAAGTTATTTCTGTACAATTGCACAATCACCAGGCAGTTTTCCTAGGAGTATGTGCCACAGTCAAGCTGTGTGACGACACTTCATATTGCATTTGATTCTTATGAAGAGTGGAAGACATGAACCTATATATTCACTTTAAATCACAGCTATTTCCACACAAGGATGGTGTTAAGCAAGAACAAGAGCTCAGAAAAAATAAAGCTTCTACCAAGAAGCATACTCTCCCCGAGAATAAAATCCTTTTGTTCTGAATCTTATTGGCTTTTATTCTGATTGGCTTTTCATCTTGCTGGTAAGTACATCAAACCATTATTTCAGGTAAGTATGATATATGTGTGGACTAGATTGCACTTGTGCAATCGTGAAGACCAGTGTTCATATCTCAACACCACTGTTGCAATCTGAGCTTCTGGCAAACACCTGTAAACTCTAACATCCTGAAAACTCCATTCACTCTAGCTCTGAGGATCCAATGCCCTCTTCTGGCCTCTCCATGTGCTCTCATGCACACATAAATAACTAAAATAAGCATTTCTGTAAAGGCTTATATAGGCACTAACTACATTTCTTATATGTACTCCTCTTTCACCTAGTCCATCTCTTTTAAATTGACATGTCTAATCCTGTCTCATCACAAAAGGCCTGGCTGTATGCCTCAAACCAACATTCTTCATGTGTTAAGTGGAAATAAACACGCACAACATCAACACTAGTAGTATTGCTTTTATTCCCACTCTATGTACCTGGACCCCTATCTTATTCCAGGGAACCACTGTCTTCCATGAGTTCAGGATCCATAACTAGATGCTAAATCCTGATACTCCATGACTAAGATTCTATCTTGATGCATTTTTCAATTTCTTGGTGAGTTCAAGCACCTGCCTTACTTTCACCTTTTTATTTGCTTCCTACTATTCACTGCTATATACTGCTGGATCATAAGTCAAATATCCGAGGCAGCCCATCCACCATAGAAAACAGTGCCTTCACTTTGCAAGCACTCTCTTCCCAAGTCTCCCATTGCCATCGATTGGGTTATGTTGATGCCCAGTTATTCCATGTGACTCTTCCTTAAAACAATAATTCCATAGGTATGCCCCTTCTGATTTACATCTCTTGTAAGACTTTATTCTCGCTAAAAGGTGGATGTGATTCCCAGACTCCTCTGAACATCACTTCTCATTAGAAAACCTGGCCTGCTTGAACTTACATAATTTCACTCAAAGTGACCCACCTTCTCGAACTTTTCAAATGCGTGCTATAGCATTCATTTTAATTCAGTATTTAAGTTTGGGTGCTTATGTATCATTTTAGCTCATGAGCCAAAATAAAGATTAATTTTATCAAAGCTTCTTTTAAGATTAATAACTCTCTTATTTTTAGATTCTCTTTTATTCTGAAATATAGATTTGACACTTTTAATCTTATAATAGTGCTAACCTTATCTGTATCATATTTTTAATTTCTAAGTCAATTTTCTAACTTTAGTTCACTTAATCTGCATAAATACTTCTTAAATTTTTTGTTAAAGCAATTGTAATCAAAGCTCTCCAAATTCATCCAGTACACTGTGAAAGAACTATCTTGTAAAAGCCAGAATTTGAAATGAATTCACATCTTCTGCATTAAAGGGGAGCACATTTTTTTTAAGTAAAATCAAATTCTCACATGCAAAATAGTTTTGTACACGAAATTAAAGATTGGGAAAATCACTTCACCCTTCATCACTTGGTCAAAAAGAATAAGAGGGCAGTGAGCTTGGGTGTGTGTCAGGTTCTCTTAAATGTCAGCAGAGTCATCTGTGAATATGTGAATACTGTGCACTTAGTGCCAGAGAGACTATGACGAGCATTCTGCTCAGTCACTGAAAGTCCTTTTACTTACAGCAATCTGATAAGTTGATAATAAAATCTGAATGCAGTCAAGAATCAATGGACAAGCTGTGATATACACCTCCTAAACAAGGCATTGAGTGAGAATGTCCTTTGTATGCTTGTTTTTGTACCTACAGTAAAGTCACAATGATGACAGTTTACTAAGACAGCCATGTCTTTGCCAGGTAATTATGATTGGGAGCTAGTGTTAGTCATAAAGTGTCAGAAAGAGAGAACATTAGTTAGAGAGATGTGTTTTATAGTATTACTGTGACAATAGGACCATCTGCAAAGTATATTCTATATTACACATTCTGAAGATTGAGGTTAGAGCCGTGCAGACTTTCATAGTGAAAATTAAATGTGTCCAAATGATCTGAAGGAAGGCATCCTAGTCAGGCTGCTGTAACAGAATACCGAAGATTATGTAGTTTAAACAACAAACATTTACTTACTATAGATCTGGAAGCTGGGAAGGACAAGGTTAAAGAATTAAGAAACCAAGTCCAGTGACTAGTGAAGGGCCTGTCTCTGGTTTTCAAATAGCTTTTTGTCATAGCCTTATAGGTGTAGAGAACGTAAAAAGCACAAATTCTCTCTCTCTCTCTCTCTCTCTCTCTCTCTCTCTCTCTCTCTCTCTGTGTGTGTGTGTGTGTGTGTGTGTGTGTGTGTGTGTGTGTGTGTGTATGTGTTGATCAATCCAAGGTCTCACAGAGGCTACACAAGTTTTCTACCACTGACCTATATCCCCAACCATGTATCTCTCTTTATAGTTTTCCTTCCTCTTTTTAGATTTTGTTCACAAAAGTTTCATACTGAGAGCCTTTCCAAAGGCCCCTCCTTTCAATGTTATCATAATGAAGGTTTTTTTTTTTTCAACACAGGAAATTGGGTGCCACACAATACTTGGCCCTTAGAAGACTAGCATATCTAGAGAATATGAGCTTTCTCGAGTATTTTGTTACTAGAATTCTTTTTATTTAAATAACATTTTTCATTTATTTTACGTCCCAACCAGTCTCCCATCCCTCCTCTTCTCCCACCCCACCTTTCCCATCTATCCGCCTCCCCATCGACTCCTACTTCATCTCCGTGTAGCAAGGGACAGGCCTCCTATGGGTTTCACAAAGCCTGGCACATCGAAGAATATTTTTGAGCCATTTTTGGATATCAAATCCTGTACTACAGTTAATTAGGACATATTCAACAAAAATCAAATTAGATACATCAACTCTCAGGTTATACGAGCAAAATGTGTGTGTCATACATGTATATACATACATATACACACAATATCTCTACGAAAGGGAACATATCAATGACCATAGATACTAGATTTGTATTTGAACGGAGAGTACAGATAAATAATCAGAATTAAATAGGATGAAATCAGAGAAATTTCTAGAGAAATGTATTTCAAACTGGGCCTGTAAAATATCAGTAGAGGTCAGAAAAGAGCGACTTGTAGTTGAGGTGAATTGAATTAGGAAAGATATACACAGTTTAAAAAATGAGAAATGACAAAGCAGTTAGCTTGGTTCCTGTAGAAGGGAGGTACTGACAGACAATGAGAAATCCTATTGGCATATAATGATGGCATTTTAAAATGTAAGAATGATGTCTATCTAAAGTCAAAATCCGACCAGGCCTAAATCAATCTTACAGCAATATTTGGATCATATTGATCTCTGACTCAAAGCATTTGTTCACTCATTAAGCAAAATGGTGACATCAACATAGTGAGCTCCACAGGCTGACATGGTCTGTGTCCTATAATCCCAGCTGGCATTCTCAAGACTCACCTTCCAATTATTGCCTTCCAACTCCCTGCTTCTTATTTTCTACAGCTGAATTGTTTTTCGTTAATAATGTCTCACTTACCTCTTCTCCTTTTCCTTGCAATGTTGTATCTACCTCTCTGCCTTTTAAAGAATCATTGAGATGTGATTACATAGCATTAAAGTTACCCACTAAAATCTATAATGCAGTATTATGCAATGCTATCACAACAATGTCTACAACATTCTCATTACTCTCAAGGAAGCTCCAAAACAATACCAGTTCATTCTCATTCCTGTGTTTTCTGACTTGGACATCCATAAATGTAGTTTTAATATCTACATGTGCACCCACCTAAAGGTAGATGAGGATGGGTGAACCATCCCATAAGAGCCATGTAAATGTTTTGCATTGGGCAGAATGTTTAGGAATGCATAACTCTGTTTGCCTGCCTTGATAAGACAAGGTCAGATATATAATTATATGTGATCATGCTGTGTAGCATGTTTTACATTTGTTATTTCTTCATATTGTAGAAGAATGAACTGCTAACCCAACCGTAAGTAAAGTTTCTACTTGGGAACAAGGCATCAGTCTTGCTGCTGTTGCCTATAATCTAGCCAAGAATGGAAATTCACGTTGTATAACTTACATCACTTCTGTCATGGTCAGTGCTCTCATGAGCTCATTGATCAATGACATAGGCAGCTAGGCAAAGCAAATAAGTAATATCTACAGAATGAATCATTCTCTTCAATTGATTGTTAAGGCCTTCTGCAAAGTTTCATTTTCCTTGTGCAGGCAGTCTCTCTAAATACTTTTTTATAAATAACCTTATTGGTAAATTTCCAAATTTGTTCTGTTTTCAAAATTCTTGATGATTTTGTCAGATCATATGTAATTACACATCAGACTATGCTGTATAAAAAAAAGTGAACAAATCTATGTATTGCCTGACTTGATACCCAATCCAAGGCATTTACATTGCCACTGCTCATCTGGAATGGGCCAGCAAGGAACTACAGTACCATAGATGCTCACTGAGAATACCTAGATATCTGTTTGGACTATCTGTCAGTCAGTTCTGAGCCTTCTTTTCCTATGTACTGATCATGAGCACATGAGAGCCAGCTTGGAGAGAAAAAGTAATAGAGAGGATATGTAACATATTTTTCTACCACAGTTTGCTTGTACACAATCCCACATGCCCCACTTCTGTTTTTGTGTTGGAGTGTTACTGTATGGTTTGAAGTACAAAATGCCCAATTCATAGGCACACTCTGATGTTACGATAAATCTTTCCACCAAAAGCCGCCCAAGCCCTACCGCCACGTGGGTAGTCTCCGCCAGCCACCTGAGTTCTGCTCACCACGTGGATGGACAAAATAATACAGAGACTTATATTAGGTACAAATGCTGCTTGGCCAATGACAAGGATTTTTCATCTGCTAGCTTAGTCTTAATTATCATAAATCTATATATTTTATAAGACTTATCTGGAGAAAGAGCAGAGGGGAAAAAGGGCCCACTTCCTACTTCTCTTTCCTTAAATATGAGTCTCCTTGCTATGTCACTTCCTACCTGGATCACATTTCTTTACTACATTTCCCAAAATCCTCCTAGTCCTGCCTAACTTGCTGCCTCATTGGCCAAACAGTACTTTATCATCCAGTAAGACAAACACATACACAGAAGCACTTCCCTCATCACACTGACTCTCCTACAGGGGTCCACAGGATCTTGAACAGCATCTCCACCTAAATTCAGGCTTGAATTTGCTAGCTCCAGCAACTCCAGCACCAGACAAGCTTCCACAGTGGATTGGGCCTAAGTTTTACCTTGTTCTGGACCTCACTCAAAAGAGAATTGCATGCCCAGATGGCAAATACATTCTTATAAATTCCTAGGTATTATAACAACCATTGTAACAGTTTCCTGGTAAAGGAAACTGAAAGGACTGAGGAAGAAAACCCAACTTATCCCTTGCCTTTAAAATGTTAGACCAGCTGGACAGTGGCGGTGCTCGCCTTTAGTCTCAACACTTGGGAGGCAGAGGCAGGCAGATCTCTGTGAGTTGGAGACCAGCCTGGTCTACAAGAGATAGTTCCAGGACAGGCTCCAATGCTACACAGAGAAATCCTGTCTGGAAAGAACAAACAAACAAAAAATGATAGACCTTCTCCCCCCCCCCCACACACACAATGGGAACCCTAGAAATGTCAGTGAGAATGTGCCTACACTTGAAATTTATTTCTCTATCATCTTACACACAGGTGTCTCAGGAACAAGTTCAAAACAGTAGTTACCTTTTGCTCACTGGATCTAATGAGAATAATACCATAAATCAAAGAAACCAGTGTGATCTGTTGTAGACAGGAGAGATAGTCAGAGTTCCTGCAAAGTAATTGATGACATTGGTCCAGAGAGTTGATATCCCACTGTGGCAGAAGAGTGGAGGTAAATTGCTGGCTTCGCCACCTGAGAGCAAATCGCTTCTGGTAGTGTTCACAAGCGAGTAGCTGAAAAACACAAAGCTCATCTGCCAGCCTCGTAATTCCCTGCCAGATACAATAATATGCATTAAACTGCTCAGAAGAGGAAGCCATATCTTGTACAGAAAACTGTGGTCTGGAGTCACTAGTTCTTTAAGTTTCTGAAAATTCACTGTCATTCTTCAAGATCAGGCCTTCTCCTGCACAAGTCAAGTCGGGAAGTTGAATATAGATATGGAAAAAAATTTATCTACATCCTTCCATTTCTTAGTGATGGAATGAATCACTGCAATTCCTAGAGGGATGGGACATTGATGTTGGTTTATTGTTTCCTAAGGATAGCCAGTTCTAATTGCTTCCATTTCTAGAATGGCCTTCCTCCATTGATCAGAGAAACACTGGTAATTCTGCCAGTTTATCTGTCAATTCATATACAGAGGAAGTAATTTGAGATGAAATAGGTCACCCAGTAGGACCTCTGGAGATACACTTGAGATGAAAAAAAATCTATTGGTCACCCAAACTTTATAATTCCTTTCTTTACCTGGAGGGCCCTTGGCATTAATTACCTCTATTTACTTAACACAGAGCTACTCTGGAAAAAATCTAGAGGTCCCTTTGAGATGTTTTAGGGCATCAATCAACAATAAAAAGATCTTTTGTTATTTACTCAACATCCTTCTTGCATTGCATCTAGTCACTTTTATTCAATGATATTGAAGTTAAAATGTGGTATTTCCCTCATAAAACCACAAGTTTGAACACTTCATTCTCAAGAGATAGTGTTGTTTGGGGAGATGTTGGAGGCTTTAGAGGGGAAAGCGTGACTGGCAGAGGTCGGGAACTGAGGGTGGGAGCTCACAGGGTTACGGCTGGCCCTCCTGAGCTGGGCTCTCAGCTTCCTGTCTCCCACTGCAATGTGGTTCATTCTACTCTAGTCATCCTTGGACTTCCCTCTGTACAAAATGGAAAATTTTGGTCTTTCTCTTTTGGCCTTTAGCACACTTTCTCATTAATCATACATTGTCTTTTACTACTAGTGGCAACTTAGACTTGAGTCTTGGAAAAAGGCAGGCGAGGTTGGATTTAGAACCTAAGAGAAGTGTTTTCAGTTATAGCACTTGGAGGGTTATTTCACAATACAATAGAAATGAAAAGTAATGTAGGTAAACAGATGTTGGGTCTGTTTATTGTATGATAACCTGCATTTCTTCTTTTATCCTTATCAAGTAAGGTTTATTTCCTTACTTTGATACAAATCTGTTCCCAGTCCTGGACTGTTTACTCTTAGGACAAGGGCTTGTTTAGCTTTGTCATATATTACATCTATTTCTATTGTTTTGATGAACTAATTGTACTAATTTAGAGAGTGTCTGCAGCTATTTATTTACTCTCCCACCAGCAGTGCATGGGGGTACCCTGTTCCCTGCATCCTCAATTAAGAGAATGAATTATTTCCTCTTGCAGTCTCTAGTGGTGATTGAAAGACTTGAAACCACTGTGGATGTAAAGACCTTTCCCTTGAGAAGAAAGGCATGTGAACTGAGGCCTTGGTAAGTCCAGCTTCTACAGGACCTCTCCACATATACATGCCAACTTTAACATCTGTTCCTCCTCCAATCATTTTTCTCCATAAGAATACACATTTCACAATAATGGAGGGTTGGCTTTGTAATTTATCTAATTGCAAATTGGAAGCTTAAATTTCATTCCTATCACTCTCAGCCCTGCAACTACAGGGCATGAGGCAATGCATTCAGGTTCAACACATGGTTCTCAATCTGGGAATTTATATTTCTGAGTTCATCCTTTTTTTTCAGTTTTTCTATATTTGAAGCAAGGCTAGTGTTATTATACTTTTTTCTTTCCTAAAATGACAACAATTATTAAATGCATAGTCATCTAACTTCTTATTTTTATATGTAGTTGATTTTTATCTGATCTAATCCAGCAATGGAGAGAGAGAGAGAGAGAGAGAGAAAGAGAGAGAGAGAGAGAGAGAGATGAAGAGTTCTGATAAGTAAATGACCCATTATTATAGAGGCTGAGAAAGCTCTTATTTGCAATTTGAAGGATCAAGAAGTCTAATGAAATAAAGCACTAATTTCAAAAAATCAAAGTTCTAAGAACCATATCAAAATGATAAAAATCACATTTAATAAAGGGAAGGAGAAGAATGTTTGATCAGCCTATTCTTGAGGCAGAGACAACCCAACCCTCCTCTGACTTTCTGCTCTTCTGGGATGCTTCATGGTAAAAGGTCCACACCCATGCTGGAAGGCTCAGAGTCTCTGGGGGGTAGATGCTGCACACCTACAATGGAACAGAACTCTGCTTCACTCTATTCACCAATTCAAACACTAATCATCTTCTGGAAACACCTTTGCAGACACACCTAGAAATAATGTTTACCAGATATACTTACATCCCTGGCTCCATCAAGTTGACACAAAATTAAACAATCCATGTGGTAACTATTTTAATGTTTTGACGAACTGCCAAACTATTCCCCAATAGCTAAATCATATATTGCCAATAATAGCCTGTGATGGTATCAATTTCTACCCACCCTTAAGAACATTAGTAAGATTGCACTATGTGTTTTATATTTGCTTATTAATAATGACTGCCATAGTATATGTGAAGTGATACTTCATTGTGATTTGTACAATCCCTTAGAAGCATGTTTGTTTTCTTATCAGAGTCCAAAAGGGGATGGATCTGGATGTAAGGGGAGACAGTAGAAACTAGAAGGAGTAGAGGGAGGGAAAACCATAATAAGGATATATTACATGAGTAAAATAGGTATTTTCAATAAAAGGGGAAAAAAGGTGTAACCCTGGTAGGTCAAACATCTTCCAGTGAATGTTCCCCCACCTAGGAGTACATGGCCAGCATAAGCTCAATATGGTGAATTATTTCAAAGGAAAAGGACATTGTTCCATTCCATTGTAGGTGTGCATCTGAGAAGAGCTTAGTGAAAGAGTTTGTAGTAACTATGATCAAAATATACTATAATAAATTCTCAAAAAATAATAAAAATATTATAATAAGGCTCGTTATCTTGTATCTTTTTGTAATTTCCATCTTAAAAAGTGGAATTGTCATATATGGCCTTTATTATGTTGAGGTAAAATTCTTAAATAGTTAACTTTAAGAGATTTTGTGTATACATACTTTATTTCATACTTTTCATATATCCATTGAGATTATCATATTATTTTTATCCTCTATTCAGTAAGAGGATGTCACACAGTGATTAATTATATTATATTAAACCATTTTTACCTGTAAAGGATAAAATGTGCCTAATTATGGAATGTGATCATCTTAATATGACATTGCACTTAACTTGCTAGTTTTGCTTAGGACTTTTACATCCATGTTCATTAAGGACATTGAATGGTAATTTTCATTTCCTTCAGGGTCTTTATTTGGCTTTAGTATGAAGATAATGCAGGCTCTCTAAGACAAGCCTGGAAAGGTTCCTTTTCCTCATCCCTGTGTAAGATTTTAAGAATATCATTAATTATTCTATAAATGCTTGGTAGAATTCATCCTCCAGGCCAGCTGGTTTAAAGCTTTTTTTTGATAGGAGATGTTTTATGCTCAGTCTTCTGATTTATTGTTAATCATTCCATCTTTGTGGTTTGTTTGTATGTTTAGGAATTTATCCATTTTTCTAGACATGTTATGCCATAGCATATAACAATTCATTGTAGTGAAGTTGCTCACAGCTATACCCAATATCCTTTAAATTCACACGTGTAATGTTCTTTCATTTCTGATTCTACTTGCTTGAGAGTTGTCAATTTTTTAAAAATATTTATAAGTAACATCTCATTTGTTGGCATTTTCCTCTTGTTACTTTACTCTTTATTTCATTTATCTCTTCTCTATTCTGTTAAATTTGTGCCTAGGCTTTGTTTTCCTGTTTCTTGAGTTGTAACATTAGGTTGTGTGAGAGCTTTCTTTTTATCTTTCTCTGTGTGTGTCTGTGTGTCTCTGTCTGTGTCTATTTGTTTATGCATGTGCATATGATGGTGTGTATATCCATGTATACATGTGTGTGAGGAGGTCAGAAGGCAACCTTGGGTGTCATTCCTCAGGCACCATCCACCTCTTTTTAATGGCAGAACTTCTCACATTCCTGGAACTTGTTGATTAGGCTACACTAGCTGGTCAATGAGCCCCTGGGACTCACAAGTCTCATTGTACAAAGTCCTGGGATTACAAAAATTCCTGCTGCCTTTTTTATTTATAAAAGGGTTCTTGGAATCAAACTTTGATCCTTGTGACCAAAACCAAATATTTTACTGACCAAACTACAATCCCAGTCACCTTTTCTCTTTTTTTATATCATCATTTATTATTATAAACTTACCTCTCAAAATCCTTTTATTGTATTCTCTATGTTTCTGATCACCTGTAGATTCGGTGTTTTCCCTTTTCAAGTTTCTGATTCACAAGTTGATTAGGGATGTCATTTATTCTCTATCCTTGTGGGTCTTTCAAAATTTTATTGTTACTGGTCTCTAGTCCCATACTGTTGTCATTAAAACTATTTGATATGATTTAATCTTTATGAATTAAAAAGATTTGTTTTGTAGCTGACCATGTGAGCAATACTGGATAATATCAGATATGTGTTCAGAGAAATGTGTTTCCTGTTAGTGCTGGTGGTGTGTTCTATGTATGTCTGTCAGGTCCATTTAGTCTATAGTATAATACAAGTTTTTGGTTTTTCTATAGATTTTCTGACTAGATAATTGATCAATTACATTATCTTCTATAATTGCCTACATACTTATTTTAATGATAGAGTTTGTCAGGGGATGGATTGAAAGTACTGTCTGATATCATTGACACTCAACCTGAAGAACCCCCTTCTTTTAAGACAGGTCTATAAAGAACAAATTCTCTCAGTTTTTATGTATCTTGGAATTTCTTTATTCTGCCTTCATTTTTGACAGGTGACTTTTTTCTGGAAAAAGTTTTGGTTGACAATTTTCACTTTTATAATTCTGAATATGTCATCCCACTACCTCCAACTTCCATTGTTTCTAATGAGACATCTGCCGTTAAAATAGTCTCACTTGGGCTCCCTTGTCCTTGTCATTTTTATCTTGCTGCCTTCTGGATTTTTCTTTGTCTTTTGCTATCATTGTTTTTGTTGTAATTTTTCTAGCTATAGATTCAGACGCACTTATTCTATTTGGAGTTTTTAAAGTTTTGCATGGACAAAGTAATGGTTTTCATCAACTTCAGCATATTTTCACTTACTTTGACCAGACTTTTCCTTTATTGTTTCTTCTCTTCCCTTTCCCTTCCTTTTTCTTTCTACTCACTTTTACTGAAACCCCGTGTCAGTTGTTATGCTTTTTAATTCGAAAGTTGCCTTGTCTTTTTTTTTTTTTTTTTTTTTTTTTTTTTTTTTTTTTTTTTTTTTTTTAGTTGTTTGTTACTGATTCTTTATGTAAGGTAATACTGTTGGTGGCATGTCATCTTTATCTCCATGTGGTCTAGTGTAATTCTCTGAATATGTTTTATAAATTCTGGTCACAATTTCTGGTTTGATCACTTTTAATAAGCTTTGCTTAATATCTTGCATTTCAGATAATTTATTATAATAAGTCAAAAATCCTTATTCCCTTCCCTCACCCCATAGTTGATAATATTATTTTCTTTGTTCATTTACTCATTAATTTAATGGAATGGTTGAATTGGGTCTGAAATGTACCTCAGACATCATGTGTAACCTCTAGCATCTCTATTCAGACATTATCCATTTTATCTTTTCACCTGGATATCAGATTAGAACCTGGGTCAGCATTAAAAAATGTTGTTGTTGTTAAAGCTTGCAATTAATCTGGTTTAGTAAGCCATTTTTCTTTTCTTATTTTACTATTATATGCATGTATGGCTTTGGAAAATCTTTCTCACTTTAGGGAACTTACTTATCCCCTTTCATTAGCCAGGAATTTAGTTTGCATTTTTCCTAAAGATAATTCTTCTGATAGACAACAACTTCTGGTAGGCATGAGTACTAAAGAATACCAAAGGTGTGTGTGATTTTATTTTTCATTTGGCTTGCTAGGAGTGTGCCTTTGACCTGACAAGATTATTGTTCAACCAGATGATATATTTAATTTCCTGGGGATGCTGGGGCTTTTGCTCTCTGCCAGTTGTTGAGTGTGTGCCTTGGGAAATATTTTCAAACCTTCCTTGTGTCCCAATCCGATTGTTCTTTTTCAGGTGCACACCTTGCTTGCTCTGAATGCTCCTCTTCTTTGTACATACCCTTCCCATCATCCCCTGACTGTGATTCCTGCATAGTCTATTTTGGCTTTTCCTTTGATTCCTCTGGTTGACTTTGGATTGTTATGAAGTTTTGATTTCTATTAGTTTTCATCACAAAGCTCTGAGAACTCACATGGTTTCAACCAATACCCCAGTTGCTTTTAACCTGTGAATTTTTCTACAAATTGCTCCAAGGTTACTTCTTTTAGGCAGAGATGAGGAACTGCTCATCATTAGTGCTCATCTCTAAGGCATGCTTTCTTCTGGGGCAAAGCTGTGGTAGGGAAGGATGCACAGTTCTCTTGCTTTGTTGTGCTTATTCTGAATATTGTGTCTTTAACTCAGCGTTGAGGTAAGTAAGAAATATTAATAGCCTGACCTTCCCTAGTTACTATGTATCCAACATTTGAACATGGAAAAAGAGTATGATCCATTTTCTTGCCCATTTCCAGTAGGAATAGATTTCCCTTAGTAGTTTCCATAAGAAATACGTTAGGTCATATCACAGATTCCATAGATTCTCTTTCTTCTTAGGAAGACTTAGACTTTCTTGAATGAATCCTTATCTTTTACTTGATGCTTTTACTAGAATTTGGAGAGACTTGAATAGTAGTATATGTAGGGATATGTTAAATAATTCTCTTCAGTTACATGGTTAGTTGTTGAGGGAGGAGTCCAATTATGGAAAATAGCTGAGTATTTTCTTTCATGGTAATCTATCTTTCCACTACAATGACTCCTAAACTGTTGCTCTATCCACAGCCCTCCCTGCTATGCAGGTCAATTCAGGGATACTTTCTTAGGAGTGTATCCGACTTTGCTTTAAGGGTGTCTGTTTCCCTGACAAACATAGCACAATGATTAAGCTCTTTATCTTGTCATTATAAACCATTTATGAAACTTTCTTTCCCTGTGATTCATTTTTAATTCCATTGCTGTATCCTAAAATACTATATTGACGTAGAAACCAATTAAAAATGTTATCTGTCATGGCTATATGCACTATAGTAGATATTTGGATATCAAAGTTGAATAAGATATGTTCAGTACACTTGACAAATCTTTAATAAACTATAGATGGTAGATATTTCTTAAATATTATTGTAATGTATTCACTACCATATGGAAACATGGAAATATAAATGTGAGAATTTATTTATGCACAGGGCTTTTGCTTAAAACAATAACTACAACTCATTTCTAACTCCCATTATTCCCTTTGTTACCTTCATTCTTCCAACCAAAGATTTCACATCTATTTTTCTTAGGAACAATTCATGCTTGCCAAACTACATCCCTTATGTCTAAATCTATCTTAAAACTAAGGCAACCTGACATGTAGCTTCATTGTTCTACAGATAAGTACTTTGCCATAGCCATTCCCAGCATCACATTGCTGTACTCTGAGAACACTCTTCTGTTACCACCTTAATTGAATATTTCATACCCTTAGACATAGCAAAGACTGCTCGCACTTGAAATGCATCCCCGCTTGGATTCTGTCACACTACTTGTGGTGCCTCTTCTACACTTCCATCTGTTTCTCATCCCCTCCTATTGTTCTTTCTTCTTTTCTTTTCTGAAAGGTTAGTTCACTTTTCAGCTCTCATCAGATGATGTCACAATTTTCATGTATTCACCTTTCTGGTACTAACTAAATGTCTCATGTCTTACACATCTCACAATTTTGTTTACTAGTTCTACATTAACATTTTTTCCTTAACCATCTGGTAGACCTCAGTACTTTCATAAACAAATTGTTTATGGGGAAGTCACTGTAAAACTACATATTCTAGCAAATTCACTCTTCTCTAGTCTTTTTGCAAATGCTCAAGATAATTTGAAGTGCATGTAATTAAATTATATACTCCTTAGCTGAAATCATTTACTGATTTTAGCATCTGGCACAACATATTTTCTGCTTCTAATCCAAACTTGAGGTTTGATAGTTCCAATAACCATTTAATTAAAGCAGTCCATCCAATCTTCTGGCTCCTCACTTCCTTGAATGAGTTCTCTGCCCCTTTCACTTATTCAAGTCCACATCATGTCCAATTGCACTACTTTTGAGACATGAATTTCGGTTCTCTTTCTCTGTCCTGCCTTCCTCCACCTTACACTTAGGGCTCACTTTAATAACTTCAGGAAAGCAGTTTCTTTCTCATCTGAAGACCTCTATCTGTATATATGCCTTTACTCATTCATCATCCTTCATGTTTATCCTATGACAGAATATCATAATCAAATACCTGGAAGCACCATTGATTACTCCATTCTCCTTTAACCTTTTAGCACTAGGTTAATAAAAATAAAACCTGGATAAATCTTAACAAAATTGATTTTTACTTGTATTTATTCAAAAGAATATTACTCCTCTCTTCCTTCCCCAGATCTCCCCGTATTCATTCTCAGCCCTTAGGCTCAGTTGATAATTTGTCTCATAATTCTTTGAGAGGAAATGGTAGGAGTTAGGAGGGAGCAACCTTATAAAAATCACTACCAAATACATCACTCAACTAGGCATTTTTAACTTCATTCTTCTTTTTGGTATCCTACTTTCTCATTCCCTTAAACTCAAAATATTTTACATAGTAGTAAACTGTTCCACTATTTTCTTATTGATGTCAGAATAAAATTGAAATTCCTTACTTTAACCCTCTCACTTTTACACTCTTGGTAACATTTGAGTTTTGTGAGTATGTTGTCTCCCATTCCCTCCACTCACCTGGTCACTCTAATAACTCAGAACATTTGTTGCTGGAATATAAGTAGTTTCCTCATACTTTAGACCAATGGCTCTCAATAATTCTGATGCTGCAACACTTTAATACAGTTCCTCATGCTGTGATGATCCCCTCAACCATAAGCCTGTTTCATTGCTACTTCATAACTCTAATTTCCCTACTGTTATGAATCATAATGTAAATACATAATGTGTTACCCTTATGGGAATCATGACCCATAGGTTGAGAATCACTGCCTTAGACCTTCTGGCCTATTTCCTTTGACGAAAAGGCAGAGTTCCTGGACATTCATAAGACTCTGTCCACCTCACCAGTCTCCCCATATAACACATTCTAAGAAAGATGTGCTGAAGCATCTCACCTCCATATTCTCTTATCTCCCGTTACTGTTTATCACATCCTTATCATTTTCTTCATGTCAACTTAGTACTTCACACTTGGACGTAAAGTATAGTTTATGATACTATATGATTAACATGCTTAAACATTCAACAATTTGTTTCCTCCTACTTCCCCCGCTTGCTCTTCACTGTGTCTCCAGGACCAGGGGCAACATGGAGCCAATAATTGTGTTCAATTTTATTTATATGATTTATAATAGCTCTTGTGTTTTACTCTCCCAAATAATGTTCCTAACACCACACTATCTAACTGTGTTAAAAAAAAAAACACTAGCTTGAAATTTAGTGTCTCTTTCTTACTTGTCAGACCCCAAAATCAAAATCCTGCCAAATTTGCCTCCCAATTTTCTCCCAAATGTATCTGCCTTTTAAAATCTCCATGTCTGATATCAAGCCCTCTGCATTTCATCCCTGAGTCACAGTAAGGACACCAGTCATATCTTCCCTCTTCATGCTGCCCTTTCTAATCCAGAGTCCACAGACAGAAAACATTTTGAGTTGTAAAGCTACAATTGAACCTACCATTAATTTAGCAAATGAAATGTACATAAAAGGTTATTCATGGTTTCAAAATAATTTCTCTTTACCATTTTCAACACCAACCTAGTGATCAGGCATGTATTTAAAACTATTTCCATACCAAAGCCCCTAGAATGTAAGGGCAAAGTTCTATGTGGGCCACAGCTTGACCTCTTTGTGTTCAGATACTTGTGTGGGTGTTGTCGTCAGCAATAAGGACTTGCTGACAGTTTTCAGAGAGCAACCTGCAGTCTTGAATGTGGCCACTGCATGTCTGTGTGGGTCTGGTCTTGAATGTATGAGTTTCTTGTGTTTTATGTGACCTTGGTTACAGCTCAGCTGTTACTGTTGCAGCTAGCCACCTGGGCTTGGAATTTATTTCTTGGCTTTCTGGTCATTAATGTAATAAGGATAGAAATATTAATTGGATATGAAGAATATTAAAGTTGTTTTGCCATGTTCTGTTTTATTGAAGGGCTGGCCTTGGAATTGGGTTATGGTCCACCCTTTTTTGGACCCAGACTTGCTTGTAAAGTTTCTGTGTCTGGGATCAAAAATTGGTGAGCAGAAGAGGCAAGAACAGGACAGCTAAGAAATCATTGGCTTATAAATTACTGGGTATGGTTAAAACTCTATAATACATGTGATTAAAAAGTTAACTTAAGACTTTAACAGTAGGTTAATAATCAGAAGGTTACATAGCTAATCTTAAAACAAAGACCTAATCCATCAATGTCTATGGTTCTGGGCAAATGTTCAAACATGCTAACCTTGCCTTTTAACCCCTTTAGTGCTGCTTCTGACTAACTGTTTATTTCAACTAAAATATGTCAACCCCAAACATGGTTTTTGATGCTTAAAGGCAAACACCGAGAAAGGATCATGGCTGCACACTACCAGTCTAGTCCAGTGTACACACAATATGGTTACTGGCCAACTAAAGTTAGAGTCACAACCTCCAAGCAACAGAAACTGATATATTTCAAACTTACGATGCATTTAAACAGTGACCTTAAACAGTCTGGAAAAAAAAAAAAAAAAAAAAAAAAAAAAAAAAAAAAAAAAAAAAAAAAAAAAAAACAAGGGCAGCTTGACTTAAGTCCTCAAAATGCCAGATAGTTGCTGAATATGGCATTTAAGATATTTAAACTTTTATGACACATAGAGACTCTCAGACCCTAGTAGTGACTCCCAATGCTTCGAAGAAGACAATGGACACAGCAACAGACAATTACACCTGGATGATGGTAATGTTAACCAGCTAACCACTGGGCAAGACTACCCCAATAGCTTGCCTGCTGCCAGGGCTCAGCCTGAACTGTGGACAAGCAGAACTCTGGAGAGTTGATTGCCCCAATTTGCCTAGGCAAGGCAAGGTCAGTACCCTTATGTTCCTCCTCCACAGGAAAGCTCGTCTTCTTCTGATCCTGGCAGCCAGGACTGCTGTCCTGGAAACTCTGGCCCCAACATCATGGGACGATGGGAGCCTTTGATGATTATTTGGTATGGAATAGTCTCTGTAATTTTGGTTAACAACCTTCTCAGATTTCTGACTTTGATGGCTAAACAAACAGTAGCTTTGTTAGCTGGGCAACAGCTGACAATCAGCTCCTTCCCTCAAGACTACAGCCACCTTGTTGGTTCATTAGTCAATTCAATACTTAGTTAAAGCTACTAGGTCTCTTGTTAAGAAAAGGCAAAACAGGTTTGTCTTGCTCACAGACTTCATAATATGCACTTAGAAATTATAAGAAAAACAATGAAGTTTAGATTTCCAAGCCCAAGGGGTACTGAGAACCTTCCAATAGCTGACCTACCTCCTCCCTAAACCATAGAAATACTTGTTATGCATCTTTAGAAACATTATCGATGTTCCAAACAACTGAAGCAACAAATGAATCTGTTTGGTTGGACTGAAAACCTTGCATTGTGTATCAATTTGACAATGATGGAACTTTCAAAGAAGCCCCCAATCTCTAAATACTGATTGATGAAAATTATAACTATAATTTGGCAACAAATTTTTATGAACTTTATTCTTCTGCCCTGCTTGGTGCTATCAGGAGAAACCTGTCTCTTAAGTCCTTGTCCAGAAACCCTGATCCATCAGTGATCTGCTTATGTGGTGATTTAATAAAACCTTTGGAACCCATAAGTGTTGTCTCTCTCCTTTTTGGTGCATAACCAGCTGGATACAACATTCGGAGATTCCACCGAAATGTCTCACTGAGGAATGGGTTAGAGGTATTCCATGGGCAGAGGCCTTACTCAGCCAGCATCAGGGAAGGTTTCTTATGCAAGAGACAGAAACAAATCCTCACAGCCCATATTTTATGCAGTGAGAGAGACCTTGGTGAATACAGCTCCAACTGGGATGTCTCCATCAAATCCCTCCCCTCAGAGCTCAGGGAGACAAAAGGAGTTTAAGAGCCAGAGAGGATGGAGGGCACCAGGAGAACAAGACCCTCTAAATCAATGAGCAAAGCTCATATGAATTCCCAGAGACTGCAGCAGTAAACACAGGACTGACATGGGCCTGCAGCAAGTCCATGTGTATATATTATAGGCTTAAGTTTAGTGTGAACAAGTGGTTCTCTGATTCTTATGACTTCTCTTGAGACTCTTTTCATTTTGTTGGTTTGCTTTGTCTAACTTCAATGTGATGGTTTTTGTTTTTATCTTATTGTATTTTATTTTGTCATAAAAGAAATTTGATATACTTGATATACATACATACTTATATCATAAGTATGGAGAAAACAGCTCTTTTTAGATATGTAAAACATCTCTATACTTGCCTGTATAGCAAGTCTCATCAAATTTCTATTTCAATGAGAGATCAAGTTTTTATTTTAGCTATACAGGATTTAAATAGGTAACATTACATGAGAAATACTGAGTCCAAAAATATTTTTCAGAATAACTCATTTCAGTCACTTACAAACTACGTTTCCTAATCAATGAGCATAATACCTGCTAGGTCTTTCATTTCCATGAATGTTTTCTAGTTTCTACATGTAATTATAATCAATAAATCTTAAGGATGATGCTTTGAAAAATATAACTATTTCTACTAGAAAAGGCTTTTATTGGTGTGTAATGATTTTATTGTATCCTGGGTTTCCTTATAATCTACTCCATATGTGTGTGTAAAATAATATTTGATCATTATTATACCACTGTTGTCCATGTTTGTCCTTCTCCTTCCTTTGGGTCCCTTTCATAATTATTAATAATCTTTCTTAAATTCTTATACATTTTTTTCCTTCAGATTCCACATGCAGGAGAAAAAAGTTCTTTAGAAAAATATATCATTTCTACTATGTAAAAATACACAATTCTTAATAATCATTTGGGTGAAGAAACTCTCTAGACGTAGCTCTTTTGAGGAATTTACCCTTTGTTCTGTTTAGTAACACTATCATAAGCTTTTTCCTCTGGAGTCATTTTCTGTCCCACCAGCCAAATCCCAAATAATGACACAGAGACTTCTTAGTAACTATTATGCTCTGCCTATAGCTTAGGCTTGTTCATAGCTAGCTCTTATAACTTAAATTAATATTAATCTACATTCTATCATGTTGTATTACCTCTCTTCCATTTTGCATCTCCTGTTTCCTCTCCATCTCTCCTGGGGTCTCCTACGCACATAGATTCCTACTCCCAGTCTCTCTCTCTCTCTCTCTCTCTCTCTCTCTCTCTCTCTCTCTCTCTCTCTCTATCTCTCTCTCTATCTCTCTCTCTCTCTCCTCAGAAGTTCCATCTATTTTCCTGCCTAGCTATTGGCCATTTAGCTATTGGCCAATCAAACCAATCAGAAGGTGCCTTAGGCAGAAACACGTCTTTACAGTCTAAACAAATACTTTGCCACACTCCTCTATATATTGATGTACATGTATAGAAATGACACAAATATCAGTCAATACTTTTAACACACTTAAAAAGGAAATGCTTCAATCTTCCAGTTAATATACTCACCCTCCAATAAATATGTTTAAATGTGGTTAGAAAACATGCAAAAATTATCCACAAAAGCGTGACACCTCTGCAAAAGCCACAGCTGAAGCTATTATCCGTATGTTGTTCATCACTAGAACCATCTTAATTTCTATGACACTGAACTCTTTTATTCCTTCATTTTCTAAGAACAATTGACTCTGCCTGCCTGGCCTGAGGAGGGCTCTTGGGTATCATTGCTCTGGCAGGTGGTTTTCATTTGCCTGCCTAGAGATGCTGGCATTCCTGCATCTCCTTCACAGCCAGGTGCCCAGTGCTGCCTGCATCTGACACAATGGCTTACTACTTCCTGGAATATGTGGTCCTAAGAGCACAACACAGTCTTCTTTTCCTTCAACAACTTTCAGATCTATGGTTTCTTGAATGTAAATTATATTTTTAAGTACAATTAAGCACACTAGTTTAAAAATGCTTAACTGGAATAATATGTGTTACCCATTTAACCTCTGACAAAGGAACTGAATTGGAATGGGACCTCTTTGCAAAACCCTGACAGCTGCTGCCTAGGTTTAGTTTCCTAAGCAACCTGGAAACTTAATTATATCCCAACAACAAGGATGGGCATTTAGAAAAGGAGAGATTTAGTAGAATTACTATCATCAAGGATCTATGAACTAAGATTATTGATGGGGGGGGGAAGGAAATATGAGAAAATGCAATATGATGATCAGGAAAAATAGCTTTGAATAGATTTGAAAACAGTGTTCTTGAAGTTTAGAATTTTAAATCTTTGGTTGTTTTCAGTAAGAGTTGAGATGGCAAACATTTAAGTTTTCAGCTTCAATAATATTGCCTCAGACAGCATGGCACCTAACACCTGTTGAAAGTTCTGGAGGCATTCCTCTGAGAAATACCCCTGGATCTGTCCTGCGAACAATGGGCTGAGTTTAGATAGGAAGAAGTTAACCGACATTTATGATCAGTCATTTTTTTATGTATATTTCATTCAGTTGCCGTCACTGTTTGTTTTACCCTTCCTGCTGTTCCCAACATCATGCCGTCTCCCCACAATCTCTATGAACACTAGTTCTGGGTAGAGTTAGGAAATTATGAACAATCTGGATCCTCATTTGATTATAAATATGTTTAAGGCAACCTCAAGCCATTACTCTTTTTATGCTCAGATTAAAAAAAAAAAACCCTTGGAGATTAGACTCTCAAATAGACTTCCAACTAATTTATTACACTTGCAGTACCATATTGTTGTGTTGTTCGGTGATCAAAAGGTTCTGCTTCACCACATCCTACAGAAAGGACTTTGGCCACCTCATTAGGATATTTCCGTATTAGGCAACTCTGAAAATCTCCTTAATGTGAACCAGAATCCCTGAATATCCAACTCTTTTTCCTAGCTATTTCTCTTTCTTTTAGAACTTTTAACGTTTTAAATAGATGTCACTTTCCTCATTTTCGGATATTCTCTGGAATAATTATCTGTGTTTCTCTGATCAGGTTTTAGCTTCTGTGGAATAAGATGTTTGAAAAACAGTTTTATCTCCTCCACTGTCACATTTGCCCTTCTTGTGGTTTTTAGTCTTTCCTTCAATTTGCTTCCAATTGTGGTCTAAAAGTGCTCACTATTTTTTATTTGATAAAATCCCCAAATACAAAAGGTCCACTCATTATTGCCATATACTTCGAAGTAATACATACCTTTGCCATTTTAGTCGATTAATTTCACCACTCGGAAAACAATATGGCTTGGGACTTAAGTAGCTCAAGAGCATCTGAACTCTGTTCCATTTGGGTACAACCTGCACCTGCTTACTCTTCTTAGCAACCTGGAGGAAGAATAGTAGGGCTGTGCTGTCCACATCTACTTTACTTAAAATAAAATTGAAGAATGATTAATCAAGTATTTGTTCATATATGACTATATAACCAAGATAATTGGCTTATTGAGGCCATCAAGCACACTCTGTCAACTGTCATATCTTTTCAACTTCCAAGTTTTTGTTTACAGAATTTATTTTTATTTATTTATTTATTTATTTATTTATTTATTTATTTATTTGGTGTTTCAAGACAGGGTTTCTCTGTGTAGCTTTGGAGCCTATCCTGGCACTCGCTCTGGAGACCAGGCTGGCCTCGAACTCACAGAGATCCACCTGCCTCTGCCTCCCGAGTGCTGGGATTAGTGTGTGCCACCAATGCCCAGCTCCAGAATTTATTTTTTGCTTTTATTTTTTTGTTTTTTTTAATCTTTCTTTCCTCTGTGGAGATTTTTAGAGAGATACAACTGTTATAATGATAGATTTATTCCTGAAGTACCCTTGAGTACTTTATGTGGATCTTCTTGAAATACCCAGGTATTTTATAAAATAATAACATAGTCATCTACTTCTGATGAAAATGTCCATGTTCTTCCCCCTTTTATTGGTCTACATAGATAAAATCCTTCTCAAAATTATTATTTTCTTTATTTCTTCTCTAATTTAGAGGCTAGTGTAGAAATTCTAAAGGCTTACCATATGGTTGATGAAAGAGCTGAATATTTATAAAGTATCTAAATTTGCTGATGTTTTAAAAATCAAATACATAGAAGATCTCCATATTTGTATTGTCAACAGAACTATCTTAGGAGGAAGCTATTATGAATATGTAAAAATAAATAAGAATTACATAAAGTGTTACCAACAAATGTAATATTTAAAAGCACATTTAGAATGAGAATGCTGAAAACAGGAGGAATTTCAGTCAGATGTTTTCTGAATGTAACTGACTCTGGAAGGACAAAGATGTTGGAAAGACAACAAAATCACAGCATGCACACTGTTGGTGCATTAGTTTGCACCTTAGTTTGTCTTCCCTGGGCTCCCATATCTGGTTTTTACTTCATCCACTGTGTCTATGCACACTGAAAATGGTTTATTTCAAAACCTTTCTAAGAATCAGATGCAGGGCATAAAGTTATTGAGGCATGAGTCCACAAAGCTTCACTTAGTGGACAGACACGGTGATGTTCCAAATCGCATTACTACTAAGTGAGAGTAATGTCTTTTCTCTCTGTTATCAAATTAGGGAGCCTATGTTTGGGCCTACTGAGCATTCAGGCATCCAAGTTCTCTACATTTAGAAATGTCAGAATGTAAGGTTACAGCAGAGTTTACCTGGTCCAAGCTCTCATTATTTTGAGGACAAAGAGAAATAGGTGGATCCAGTATGAAATATCTTCATTTTAGATTTTTATTTTTCCTCTAACACATTAGCCTTACTAATATCAATAACTCCTCTTTCTTTTCCCTGTAAATAAGGAATGTGGTGTTATGAGAATGGCCTCAAAGACTTTCCTCCAATATCTATTAACATTAGGGCTGTTAACCTGCCTCCTTGAAGCTGTATGGTCCTAATTTAGAGAGACATTTTGTGGGTTGTCTTCTTACCATACAACCACATTCCTGACAAGCAACATTAGGGAAGAATAATTTATTTTAGCTTGTGGTTTGATAGAATACAGTCCATTGTGGTAGGAGAGGCATGGAAGCAGGGGATTCCATGGCGACAAGAGCATGCTGCTTTGATTTTTAACCTCCACACATCTTCGTGGAACAGGAAACAGAGAGGATATAAGAAGTAGTTGGATTATAAACCTCAAGGTCTATCCACCTCCAGTCTTCTAACTATATACCATCTCCTAAAGGTTTCACAACCTTCTCAAACACTACTACCAGATGGGAACCAAATTTCAAACACATGAGCATGTGGGGCACATGCTATAACCAAACCATATGAGCAGTCATAATACCACTATTATGGAGTTGTGATGAACATTAAATTGGATAACTAATGATAATTTTAGCAAAGTACATATACGTAATAAAATAAGCATTCAAAAATGTTAACATATTATCATTTCCATAAGCTGAGCTTGCTTAGTATGGAAATTTAGCAATGATGGAAAAAAATAAGGGGATGTATTAAGACAGTCAAAAGTTTCTTTAGCTTCAGATGGTATGATGGTATACATAAGAAAACCCACAAATTTGACCAGGAAATTCCTACAGCTGATAAACACCTTCAGTAAAGTGGCTGGATACAAGATAAAACCAAAGCAATCAGTAGCCCTCTTGTATACAAATAACAAGCAGACTGAGAAAGAAATCAGGGACAAAACCCTTCACAATAGCCATAAATAATACAAATACCTTGGAGTAACTTTAACCAAGAAAGTGAAAGACTTATATGATAAAGACTTTAAGTTTTTGAAAAAGATATCAGAGATGGAAAAATCTCCCATTCTCATGGGTCTGTAGGATTAACATAGGAAAAATGGTCATTTTACCAAAAGCAATTTACACATTCAGTGTAATATCCATAAAAATTCCAACACAATTTTTAACAGACTTTTAAAGGACAAAACTCAACTTCATATGGAAAAATAAAATCCCAAGATAGCTAAAACAATCCCAAACAATAAATAAAAGAACTCCCAGAATTATCACCATCCCTGACTGTAAGCTATACCACAGGGCCACAGTAATAAAAACTGCATAGTATTGGCATAAAAACAGAAAGATTGATGAATGGAATTAAATCAAAGATTCACATATAAATCCACACACCTATGGGCACTGATATTTGATAAAGAAGCCAGAAAAACACAATGGAAAAAAAGAGAAGGGATCTTCAACAAATAGTGCTGATCTAACTGAATATCTGCATGCAGAAGAATTTACAGGTCCATATTTATTTCTCTGCACAAAACTCAAGTCCAAGTGGCTCAATGACCTCAAAATAAAACCAGATACACTGAATCTAAAAGAAGCCGAAATGGGAAATAGCCTTGAATGTATTGGATCAGAAGACCACTTCCAGAACAGAACAGCAATACCATAGGCACTAAGATCAACAATTGATAAATGAGACCTCATGAAACTGAAAAGCTTCTGTAAGGCAAAGGACACTGTCAATAGAACAAAATGGGAAAAGATTTTTTTCACCAACTCCACATCCAATAGAGAGCTAATATCCAAAATATATAAAGAATTCAAGAAACTAGACATTAACAAACAAAACAATACAGTTAAGTATATGGGGTACAGATCTAAACACAAACTTCTTTTTTTCAACTTTTTAAAATTTGAATTAGAAACAGCATTCATTTATATGACTTCTCAACAGAGGAATTTCAAATGGCTGAGAAACATTTAAGGAAATGTTAAACATCCTTAGCCATCAGGGAAATGCAAATAAAAACTACTTTGAGATTCCCTCTCACCCCTGTCATAATTGTTAAGATCAATAGCACAAGTGACAGCTTGTGCTTGTGCGGATGTGGAGCAAAGGGAACACTCCTCCACTGCTGGTGGGAATACACACTTGTTCAACCACTATGGAAATCAATATGGCCATTCCTCAGATACTCATGCTGCAATCCACAGACCCAGAAAGTATAACTAACTAACAAGGAGGAATCTAAGGAGAACTCATGGATCTCCCTGGGAAGGGTAAGTGGAATAGATTTTCTGGATGGGCTGGGAGTAGGTGGGAATGGGAACAGCAGTGATGGATGGGATGAAGGGAGAGAGAATAGGAAGAGAAGACTAGAACTGGAGGGCATTTGAGGGGGCACATGGAAACCTAGTGCAGTAGAAAGCCCCAGGATTCTATGAAGGTGACCCTAGCTAGGACTCCTAGTAATGGAGGACACAAAGCCCAAGCCAGCCATCTTTTGTGAGCAGGCAACTTCTAGTCATGGAACTGGGAAGCCAGCTTCTCTACAAAACCTTCGACCTACAATCTATGCTGCCTTCAGGATCTGTTAGGGGCAATGGAGGCACAGAACTTTGGGAATGGCCAACCAATGACTGGTCTAACTTGAGGTTCATGACATGAAGGTGATCCCATGCCTGACACTGCCTGGATGACCAAGGACAAGAGGCTGGATGGCCCAAAGACTTAGGGTTAAAAAAATAAATGAAATGATTTCTAATGGTATTCTGCTATACTCACAGCTCAGTGCCTAACCCAATCGTCATCAGAGAGGCTTCCTCTGGCAGCTGATGGGAGCAGATTCAGAGACTCACAGCTAAACATTAGGCAGAGAGGGAAACCAAATTGGAGATCTCCATTGGGTCCCTCCACACAAAGCTCTGGGAATCCCGAAGAAGAAGAAGAGAAAGAATTGTAGGAGCCAGAGGGTGAAGGATGCTGGGAGACCACAGCTCACAGAATCAACTAATCAGGGTTTGTAGGGACTCACAGATACTGAGGCATCAACACATAGCCTGCATGTGTCTGTGTAGGTCCTTGGCAAACACGTTATGGCTGTTTAATGGGGATTTTGTGGGTCTCCTAATAGTGGGAGTGGGGTGACTCTGTCCCTTTTGCCTGACCTTAGTAACTTTTTCTTCTACTGGGTTGCCTCATCTAGCCTTGATATGAGGGTTTGTGCCTAGCCTATTGTAACTTGTTATGCTGTGTTTAGTTGATATTCCTGTGAGGCCTGCTCTTTTCTGAAGGGAAATGTAGGAGCGGTCTATCTCAGGGAGAGGGGAAGTGTGTGTATATGAGTGTGTGTGTGTGTGTGTGTGTGTGTGTGTGTGTGTGTGTGTGTGTGTGTGTGTGTGTGTATGAGAGAGAGAGAGATAGAGGGGGGGGGAGTGGAAAGGGGTCAGGGTATATTGTATGAAAAATTTTAAAAATAAATTTAAAAGAAAGGTAGCTAGAAGTAACTCAATTTCAATGTCTACTCAATATTTATATACACAGGAAATGTCTCATGCCCTTATGAGGAACCCTATTGCTTATACTTTGTTATTTCATGTAATATAATTAATAAAATAGAGTGGACTAACCTCCAACTTATTTGCAAATATTTACCAGCTTGTCTGTTTCCAATACTATCTTCATCTTGAAGAATACAAAAAGAATCAAGCTTACATATGGTGGCTGTGTTATCAGTTTTCAGTTAAATATCATTTAAAGGAAACAATAAGAGAAGTAATTATCCTTTAGCATTGAGTTGTGCATCTTGCAAGGATTTTCAAGCCTTTTATAATCACAATGTGTCATTAACCTTTTCCAGAGACCTGTACTATCATGGGATGAATCATCAGTATACTGTAAAATCAGTCCAACGCATGAAAACACCTGAAATCTGTAATCTTAAGCAAAAGACACACTAGGGAAGGCAGGTGAGTATGGAGTGGCTGTGTAGTGTTGATGGTTATAGACCCTTCCCTAAATATATCCAGTGGATTTGTCTCTGTAACAATGACATTGTTTGAATGTCCCTTCTTCTACTCCTTAATTCATTCATATATTTACTCATTCAGTCTTTAATCCCATACCACTATGCCCCATCACACTAAAGGAACAATGGGAAACAGATATTAATAAGTTGATATCACAGTTTTAAAGGATTCATTTTTATCACAGGGAATTGGCTAAAGAGAAAGTTTCATTCCACAGTGATAAAGAATAGAGAACAGGAAGGGTGCATGCTCCAGAAACATGAATGTAAGTGACCTGTCTGTACTCATCCTGGAAGTGGCCAAAGAAAGACCTTTAAAAAGACATGGTATCCAGTTAAATTGACTCTTACCATGAAGTTTCTTACTAGAGCTCCATATGAATTTGTATATGTGTGGAGCTTGCTTCAGTTTCTGTACATACTTGTTGCTACAATTAACACAAATGCCTGTCTATGCTTGATACTAGGAGAAAGTTACCTTCTCTTTACAGCATTGACTTTGACTTTATTCTGTACCTATAAGTGCCTTTTCTTCTTCACTCAATCTGCAAGTGACTTTTTTTTCCTTAATGACTTTACTTTGCAACCTCTGAGCTGGAGCCTATTTGTAGCTAAGGCATACATTTAATAACCCTCAAAGAACTGTCTTCACATGGTCACAGCAGAAAGCTGGGAACATTCCAGCCATTGATGAGGAAGTAGACAGTAAGTCTAGTATGCCGCTCTCTCCAGATGTTCCCCTGGCAGAGGGGTAGTTTGTAAGTCTCCCAGCTGTAACTTGCTTCATTTAAGAAACATCCTATCCATTGTCACTTTTTAAAAATGTGTTCTTCTCTTAACTTAAAGAGTCACTGTTTTTCTGAGAATAGTGTGTTTATTACAACAGAAACAATACTGTAATAGGAAGCAATTGATGTGAGAAATCTATCAGCAGTCAGGAAAAGATGCCCTGTAGAGTCAAATATAGGAGACCTAGGGAGATACACAACATGGGAAAATCATTGCCTGATGGTCATTTCCTCTCCTGTCTTTACAAATGGCAGCACCGAGTTCTATTCAATATGGTGTGAGGGCTTTCACGGCTGTCATCAATTGCTATCACTACTGCCTTTAACTGACATGATCACTGATCGTTACAATTAGTGCCCATTAGTATAGAGTAAAATTAGAGTTTCAGTCATATAGAATTGCCCATTATGTCCATAAAATACACAAAGTTCATCACTTACGATTATCATTACCATAACGAATTCAAAAGGAATTATAAAGGACCTGTCACTTTATAATGTTGCCACGTGTGAGTATCAGAGACGATGGAGCGGCTGTCAAAACTCAGTATTCTGATACAGGCTACACTCCTGTTAAATGTGAAAGACAGAGAACTAGCATTAAATATTTAGTGCATATAGGAACTTTGAGAGGACACATAGGTAAGGAAATTGTAGAATAACAAAAATTATTAGGAATGCATTTCATAAAGTTGAGTCGTTAATAAACATATACTCCTGGGTTTTCTTTTAAATGTGCAAGCTATTCAAAGTGGCAATGCAGATTTATAAAAGGCCAGTGTGAGTGCAATTTTTACCCTGACATTTTAATTACAGGAGAAATTGGCTAATTGCAATATTCTTGTGATAATGATTGTTAACAGCAGCACTAACTGAATGTATTTTAAACTGAAGACTGAGACTGAAGAAAAAGATATGAGTGGCACAAAGCTCCATCTCCCATCTTAGATGGTGCAGTGACCTTGACCTTGGAATCTGCTAGGATGGGGACAGCACAAAGACGGAAGGGACCTAATTCATCTGTAATTGTTCAGCTTCATTTCTCCTCTTGCTCTGCCAAACACAAATCATAAGATCACTAAAAATACGTGGAATAGAAAAAAGTCCACTTTGTGGACATCAATAACTACTGAGTATCATTTATGTCTCCACAAGGTAACACCAACTCAGTATTTATTTCAGACTTTGGATAAAAGGTTTGCTCTTCAAAATCATTAGCCTAGGTATAAAAGTAGTAAAAATTATTTTTTCATCCCATTCCTTTGCGAAGTTCTTTTAACAGATCCCTGTGTCTCTTTTCCAGCATCCCCTACACATAAAAAAACCATTAATGTATTCCAATGATTCATGACTCCTTTGGAGTCCAAGCAACTCTTTGACAGAGGGGTTGCATGTCAGATATCCTGCATATCATATATCTGCCTTATAATTCATAACAGAAGCAAGATCACAGTTATGAAGTAGCAATGAAATAATTTTATGGTGGGGAATCACCACAACATGAGGATATGTATTAAAGGGTCACACCCTTAGGAAGGTTGCGAACCCTAATGTACTCTTTCTCATCATACTCACTTTGTATTTCAGGAGGGATCACATGGTTGTATTTTAGCACAGTTCCCTTTGCTCACACCGCTCATATCATATTTTCTATCTTCTTTCATATATGGCTTAGAACATATTTAATAATGTTAACAAACTTGAATCAATATTTATTAATAAGCATTTATATTATTAAATTACACTCATATTAATTAAATTCTAACATACAACGGTGATTTGTTTTCTGTTGCTACTGGTATTTTCTTTTATGTTTGTTTTATTTATTCTTCTCTAGCACATCCTGACCACAGTTTCCTCCTCCCTCCACTTCTTCCAGCCCCAACCCCAACCTCCCTTTTACCCCAGTGTTCCTCCTTTCCCTTCAGAAAAGAGCAGTCTTCCCAGGGATATCAACTGAACACAGGATAACAGGCTGCAATAAGACTGGGCACAAACCCTCATATCAAGATTGAATGAGGCAACCCAGTTGGAGAAAAGTACCTACAGCAAGGCAAGGAGTCAGAGAGACACCCGCTCTCACTGTTAGGTGCCCCACAAAAACTCTTAAACAACATAGCATATATGCCGAGGATCTAGTATAGGCCCATGCAGGCTCCGTGATTGCTGCTTCTGTTTCTGTGAGACCCTATGTGCCTTGCTTAGTTGATTCTGTGGACTGTGTTCTCCTGGTGTCCTTGACCCCTCTGGCTGCTAAAGTCATTCCACCCCCATCTTCCGCTGGATTTCCTGACCTCCACCTAATGTTTGGTTGTGGGTCATTGCATCTGCTCCCATCAGCTTCCAGAAGAAGCCTCTTTGATTACAACTAGGCTAGGCACCTGTCTATAAGAATATCAGAATATCATTAAGAATCATTTTTTTACATTTTTTTGCCATTCATATTTGCTTCTACCCTATGTCTTTGGTCTATTCAGCATACAGCTCCTGGCCATCTAGGCAGTGTCAGGCATGGGTCTCAAGTTAAACCAGTCATTGGTTGGTCGAGTCCATAAATTCTGAGATACCATTGCCCTAGCATGTCTTGTAGTGCTGTAATCCCAGCATTTGAGAGGTACAGGCAGGAAGATGAGGTGTATAATACATTCCAGTAATGATGCTTTAAATACTCATTTACATTTATCTATTTTTAGATATTTAGTATTGTGTATTTATTTGCTCAAACTGAATCCTAAAATAAATAATGCAATTTATCTTTCTGACATTATATGACAACATATTACCAAACTTAGATCCTTGCCAAAATAACTGAGAAGTGGCATTTTATTTTAATGTCTCAGTTTTGAAATCATGAGGGTAGTTTGTCCTTTCTATATAAAGGTATTAGCAATTTACATTTCTCTATCTATGTCCTTTGGACTTTAAGCTTTTCTGTCTCTGAGATGGATGACATTTCTGTTTTTCTCTTTAGCAATTTTATCAGTTACTGTGTCTAATACAATTTTTTCATCTAAAATGTGACTTCTTTAGTCTTGGTGTATTCATCATGATCTAATTCTACACTATTTTCTGTTAAAAAAAAAAAAAAAACTAGGCCCTACCCCAAATGGTGTGACTGACTTTGATGACCCCCCCAGTGGAAAGCCTCACCATCCTTGGGGAGCAGGTGGTGGGGTAAATTGGGGGAGAGTAAGAGGGGGCATGGGGGATGGGAGAGAGAGGAAATGGGGGATTGATATGTAAAATTATTGTTTCTAAATTAATAAAGAAAAACATTTTTAAAAATTATGTGTATGTCAGTGTGTGCACACGTGTGAAGATGTCTGCAGAGGCTGAAGGGAGGAGGCAGCCTGTCCCAGAGCTGTGGTTACAGGCATTTGTTAGTGGCCTGGTGGGGGTTTTGGGAAACAAACCAGGGTCTTATGTGCTCTTAATCTCTGACCTGTCTCTCCTGCCACAAACCTTATATGCGTTCAGCACCTGCCACAAGAATCACATGCACATAAATAGTCATTGCTCATGGTCCAGATGCAAATAAACACAAACCTACTTCTGCCTAGACAGATTTTCAAGCACTGCATGTCTTATATAAATGTAATCTTACCAGCTGTGGTATTGGTGATATGCTGGTGTGTGTGTGGGGGGGCACTTAATTTCTCTCAGCTGTGTTCCATTCTATAACTGTAGAATTTTGTTTATTCATTTAGCATGGGAGACACTTTATTAATCCTGATTTGTGTTGATGGACATCTATCATAGACATCCATTCATGGACATTTAAGGTATTTCCATATTGGTGCCATTGTGACTGCTGTTTTAATGAACATTGGAGTGTGGATGTTTTCTGTTTCTTGTAACTTACAGAATGGATAGATTACATTATAATTGTACAGCTAACATAATAAGCAATCATCATCTATTTTTCAAAACAACTCTACCACTTTGCACTAATACCAGTGACTGAGTGTTACAAAATTTCCAAATTGTTCTTATGGCTTGTTGCTGTGTCTTTTTAACTTTAGCTACAACAAGGGTTATGAAGAACAATTTTATACACGTCTCCTTTCCATTTGTATATGCATATTAGATAAATACCTGTGCAAAGGCTATTTTTAAGTTATCTTATTAGTGTCATTACTATTGAGTTGTAAGTGTTCTTTACATATTATGTCAAGAAAAGGAAAAAATCCTTTATAGTTTCCTTTACTACACAAGCATTTTATTCAAATACTGTTTACCTATATTCTCTTGTGCTATGCAAAGCTGAACAATCATTGCTTTACCCAGTACAGTAAAGAGTTATTGCTATGCTTTATTTAAATGATTTCATAGTATTTTTATTTTTACATTTACCTCCTAATGATCCGTGAGCTTTCCAGTGAATATCAACATTCAATGAACACCACCATTCAGTCCATAAAAGCATTTCTGGGGGAAAGTGCTCAATTATGTTGGTTGTAAGTTTCTCATGGATGTCTTTCATCAGACTGAGGCAGCTGCTTTCTTTGCCAAGCTTATTGAGTGTTTTTAACAGAAAATCATAATGGAATTGCAAATTTTCTCCATTTAGTGATATGATTATGTGGAGCTTCACTCTATGAGTGTCAAACTAAAGCAATCTTGAGTCTTTCAATCATGGTCTTTGATCTGTTACAATATTTAATCTGCCACTGATTTTTTGAAAATTGTGGTGTAAATACTCACAGTAAGTATTACTGTTTGGCTTTCTTTTACAGCAGTCTCTCTGTTTTTATTATGTAGCTAATCGCCATGACATAGAATGAACTGAAAATTTTCCCTTCTAGTACTAGCATTTGGAAGAATCTGTGAACATATAATAAATAATAGAAATCATGAGTAAAGGTGCAATAGCTTTGTCTTTTTCTGATATTTTTAATTGAATTTTAATTTATTCATTTAAATTTAATATTAATAATTTTAATTTAATTTAACTTCTTTACTTGTTATGCATCATATTAGCTGAACAAAATTTTTTAGTCAATCTTGTAGTTATTATATTTCTGGAAAATTGTTGATTTTAGTGGATTTTTAAATTCTTTTGGCAGAATTGTTCAGTGTTCTCTTATTATTCTCTTTTATTTCTGTAAATGAGAACTGCTCATTTTTATGCTTCACATGCCTGAAATTCCCAGAGTGAGACCCTTTTGCGTCTGTCTTTATAACAACATTAAATCAATGCTGCTAATTATACAGATTTTATTGAAGAATTGTGGTGAACTCTATACAGTTTGAGTTCAGACATAAAATAACTTCGATTTGAATTTCAGATAGACTTCCTATAAATGATATGGATTGGGACATCGGAGTAAAAGCTGTAGCAATCATTTACTAGCTGTGTGGTGTTAATGCTGAGTCTGGTGAGCAATCTCCACGTATCTTTGTTCAGAGTGTGTTTGTTCCCACCGCGTCACTGTTGAACACACCATTGCATATTGATTCAATTCCTTATCAAGTACAGGGAGCTTTCTTTTCTTTTCTTTCTTTTTTTTTGACTAGTTCCTATTTAGTTTCAGATTTCTTCCTTGTACCTAAAATCTTATTCCATTTCAAACTGCATGACTTTTGAACATTTAATATTTTAAGAAACAATTTGTTTTCTCTTGTACCTGTTATTTGAGTTCTTTCTTTATTCTAAGAAAACAAAGTTGGTAAGTAGATATCGACTTTCAATTTTCATTCTGATGTCATCATTTCATAACTTACAGCTCTCTTCTGTTTTGTTCTGTTTTGTTTCATATCGTTTTGCCAAGTCATATTTCACGATCTTGACTCTTTTAAACATTTATTGTAAATCTTAACTCTTCTAGCGTGTTGTTCATGTCCATAAAAAACAAAACAAAAAACACTCTTCCTTTTCATCTCCCTTCATTCCTTCCCTTTTTCCTATGCTTCCTTTTGCTTTCATTCATTTCTCCCTTCTCCCTTCTTTTGCTTTTTCTACCTTTCCTTTTCCTTGCCTCTTTCCTTTTCCACATGAAGGCATCTTTAAGAACTTAATGTTATTTGTATTTCTTCTTTAAATGAGGAAGTACACTGTATACAGCTTACTCTATACGAAATTAATGTTTTCTCATATAATTCTTTAAATAAAATGTATCTTTACCTCTCATCTGACCCCGTGGTTAAAATGAGTCTTTTGCATACGACTAATATGAGACATTGTCTTGGTTTTGATGACAAATGTCCTCCACAGGCTCCCATATCTGAACAGATAGCCTCCAATGATGGCACTGTTTGGGGAACCTAGGGAATCTTTAGGAGATGGAGCTTCCTCAGACAAGTGCATCACTGCATATGGGCTTTGTAGATTTATAGCCTCACACTACTTTTGCTGTCTTGGCTTCCTGTGCAGGTGAAATTTGATCTTGGCTTCCTGCTCCCATGTCCCTTCCCCATCATTGTGGACACTGAACCTCCGGGAGCTGTGACCCAAATTAAAATCTTCTGTAATTTGTTTTGGGTCATGATATTTTTGTCACAGCAACAAATATAAGTATCTAGTGCAGATATCTTTGGCTTATTAATATCCTTCAGGGAATGCTATGTTACCTCACCAATGGAGATGATCTGAGAAAACAAGTCAGGGAAGTCAGTATGTCTAATTCATGTAAATTAATTTTTTAATTAATTCATTTATTTTTAAATTCAAAACAAGTTTCTTTTACATGTCAATCCCAGGTCCCTCTCCCTCCTCTCCTGTCCCCACCGACCCCCTATCCCATCCAAGAAAGAAATCATGTAAATTACTTTTAAAGAAAGTAAGCCTTCAGTCTTCTAATTTTATTTCTTGGGAAATTGAACCTCCATTCTTATAAAATAGATTTTGTTTTTCTATGAGTGTGTGTGTGTGTGTGTGTGTGTGTGTGTGTGTGTGTCATAAATTTACAGAAATAATACTACTTTGTTATCCTCAAGGCACTCTTAAAATAAGACTTTTTAATACAGTATTACACAGAAATAAAATCATCCTTCCCTTATGTTGGTTGTCAGAAAATATTCATATTTGGTGGGGAGGTATCGATTTAAAATATCAAACTTTTTGCCAAGTGCCATTTGTGGAAAAAATCTCTCTTTTTCTTTTCTTTGTGAAAATATCACAGTAGGGAGTTGAAATATACTTCATCTTGCAGCCTGGCTGTGATGTGAAGTTGAGGTGTGTTAGCATGTGCAGAAACACAAATCTGAAAAGAGTTGTTTATAACTTAATGAGTCCTTCATTTTAAAGGTTAATTAATATTCCAGTCTTGCCTTCCTCTTCATTTCTTGGTTTCTCCAAGGTTTGGCTATTGCTGCATGTCAGTACGTTTCTCCTGGGGAAGTCTGGGCTTCCTTTGATGACCTTCGGCTGCTTTGTCAGAGTCCACTTTATTCAGTATTCATGCATGAAATTGTTTAGGAAGGGTCAGGAACCCCAGTCTTTGCCTGTTTGACCCAAGCCAGAGAGTTGACAGATGAAAGAAAATGATCACAGCTCCTGTATTGCCCTGGTCCAGCTTGTACAGTTCACACTTCTCTCCATAACACGTCTTCACTGCCTTGGTCCAGCGTTTACAGTTTAGCCTTCTCTCTACAGAGCATATTCACTGGCATGGCCCAGTGTTGATGGTTCATATACCTCTCCACAATGTATCTTCACTGCCCTGGTCAGGAGCTCACTGGTTAGGCTTCTCCTGGAAAAGGATCATCAGCATCAACAAGTTGTCTCCATAAATTTGCAATGTGATGGGGCACAACCAGATGTTGCCAAACGAGAACTGCCTCATAAAGCAGCTCTTTCCTGCTCTGCTTTTCTTCCCCACTCAGAGTAGCTGGGTAGCCATTTACTTCTTCACACCCACAGGGAGCTTTGGTGGTTTGGACTGACATCTGTCATGTTGGGAAACAATTCTATGTTTCACTCTGAGTACTGAAGTACTCATTATTCCCTTTCCACAGAGACATTCTGTTTCTTAGACTTCCTGTGTGGCCTAAGGAAAAAAAACTTTCATTTCTTCATTTATTTGTTATAGTACTGGATGGTGTAATGATGCTATACTCAATATATTGTGAGGAGACAACAGGATGTCCATCTCTAGTCCTTTCTCTGACCTCTGGATCTGGAGCTTGAGTTTTACATATGATTGCATTTATTTGGAATGTGTTCAACCTAGTCCAATACTGCAGGACATAGTCCATTTTCAATGAAAGCTCTTAGAGTCCCTTTGGGTTCTTGAATATACTTTTGATTTAAGTTGAATCAACTAAGTCTACAAATGACATGGACTCAGCTAATCTGCTAGTCATTCCAGATCTTGGTGTTCTTCTGCGGTGTCTTGAACCTCTCTAGGAAACCAACATACTATGCAATGTATTAATAAATGCATAATCATAACCTTGATGCTTTAGAAACAAACCCAAGCTAAATTTAAAGCAAAGCTCAATGGAAATTAGAACAGACCTCAAAAGGAAAATATAGGATATAGGACATGTTTTAGTTTGTAAAGGTCTTGCCACACAAGCATAAAGACCTAGGTTCAGATTTCCATCACATTAATAACAAGTGGGAGATGAGTGAAACGGATCTCTTAGGCTTTCTGGCTTACCAGATTAGTCAATCAATATAAACACACACACATGTACACACACACACACACACACACACACACACACACACACACACACACACACACACACACACACACGTTGTATATGATCTGTCATCATAAATAGTTCTTTTTCTGATTTTCAGCCATTTTATAAAACTGGAGTGACAGTGACAATCAGTCGCTTTATTGTGTTGTTCAGAAGACATATCAGTTAAGGCTCCTCTTAAAGATAACCTCTATATTGTCTTTGAAAAGGGCTTCAAATATTTTCTATTTTATAATTTTGCCTCAGTGTTTTCCTTCTTAATCGCTATTAGTATGAGGTGATTATTTCATCAGCTGATAATAGCAAGAAATTGGATATTCCCAAGTGACCAGCAGAGCCAGGGAAGGACACAAAAGAAGTGCAGTAACTGTGACAGGCAAGACACTTTCATTAAAAGTAAGACTTCTTTAAGATACTTCAGAGGGGAAAAATTCCCTAGAGTCTTACATGTCTTTCGTTTCTCATTGTTGCCATTAATGTATGCTGTATTTATACTTTAAAATTAAGATTCTTTCATTTTTGCAGGTAATTTTGTATTCAGGTAGTGTTAGTTTTGAGCTTTTTTCATTTTTAAATATAGAATTATATTTATTTTGTAGTTTGAATTTTCCTTATTACCTGATGTTAAACTCAAAGTTACTAGTTTGTCGTCTCAGCATCCAAACACTACAACATTTGGTTTGTTTACTAGATGCTCCTTAAAACATCATTTAGGAAACAAACTTAAGACTAGTACATTAGACCACTAGACCTTCCTGGCTTAAGCATCATTTTGGATCCTGGCCTTCAATGTATTAGGTTCATCAATTTAAAAGAATATGAGCATTTGTGTTCATTCCTAAAGACTAGGTTTTATATTACTGAGAATTAGGCTCAGGCACAGAAGTATGCTGAAGTCTCACACTGTCCCAAAACTAGTACCAGAACCAATCTCCTTCCTACTTTCTGTCTCCATACTCCCAGCCCAAAGCAGAAGGAATCTGTAATTGATTCTTGATGATATCCTGTTCCCTTGTCCAATATTGTGCACATCAAAGGTACTTCACAAAACATTTCCTAAATGGGTAAATAATTGGATGACCATCAGAAGGCTTCCTGGGTGATTTTTATTCTACAATTTCATTGAAATAATAAGACTACTCTTACCTGAATATGAAGACAAGTACTGAGTGTCAGCTTTCCTAGATACTCCACATGTTCTGTGACTTGACAGGAATACTGTCACAGTCCTTGGTCACAGACTATTTTCTGCTTAGCTCAGAAAGTAGATGGGGAAATTGACAATGCAAGGTCATCTTAGTATGGAGAGTGATGCTCAAGGGAAAGACAGAGACTAAGAACAAGTTACATGCCAGAAGGGAGGCTGTAGCTGTTCCCATAGACAAATATAGAAGTGCAGGGAGAGTCATCATTCTGAACATCAAGAATTCAAAAAGGCAGGCACTCAAAGCTCTCTGGGACCAAGGCCTGTCTATTGTGACTGCTAATCCAAGTGAGTTTGGGTTAAAAGGGGTTAACAGCCCTCTGCTGTAACACATGATTGGTCTTTATGAGGTTGAAGCTCTTGTCTGTTTGAGGCCTACAGATGATGCTAAAGAGCCAATAATGACAGCAATTCAAAGCAATCTAATTATGCAAACGGGAGGCTAAACAATTTCATCATCCTTAAATTAGATTGTCCTAATGAGATAAAGACACCAATTAATCCTGAATTAATTTCAATAGCCTATTTCAGGCAAACACTTTAATATGCAAATGTAAATGAGAAACAAAGCCTACTGTAGAATGCCAGAGTTCAGAACCTCTCTCTTCACAGCTGCAGCGGGTGTAAATAGTGCCTAATGAGTTTGCATGGAAAGACACAACCAGTTGAAAATTTTAGACTTCGTAAAGCACAGCAGGTACCTCAGGTATACTGAATATCTCTGGAGTCAGACATATGAAGACGGGAATCTTTCCAGGGGAATGCTATGGGGAGGTAGTTATACATTGCCGCAGTCATAGTCGCTTTTTTCCAACCCAAACCTGATAAGTTGTTCAGGTAAGTCTCCATCAGTTGGTCTGTATATGTATATTTACCATGTGTACCTATGTCTGTGTATGTGTGTGGTTTCATGTGTTTATACGTGTGTGTGTGTGTGTGTGTGTGTGTGTGTGTGTGTGTGTGTAAGCATGTTTGATGAAGAGAAGTTAGAGAGTAGAAATGATGGTGCAATGAGGTTAGGCAAGATGGGACATTGAGAAGACACTTTTTAATGAGTTGATGTTTACAGAGCCAAGTTACCATAACATACATCTGGACAGAAGTCTCTTCTGTACATAAAGTTGATTTTTAATTAGTGACCACTTAATCATTTTCAATTAGCCAACCCTGACCCATTTAATATTTCTAAATAACTAATTTCCTAAAGAAGACATGGGAATGGATTCAAAAATCCTAGTTGCTCAGGCGGAATCCAAAGGTCTGTGATTTTAATGATATCTGGCTGGAGGGCTCTTTGATGAGCTAATTCCTTTATAGCTAGCAGAATTTTTTCATAGGCAATCAGCAGAATCATAATCTCTCCTGCCTAGGATGGAAAGTGATCACCAATATGAGAAATGAATTCAAAGTAAAACAAAGCAAATAGTGCTCCTCATGGTGTTGTGTGTTAAACTACCTTGATCCTTGGTTAAGAGAATTAATGACGACGACCTAATTCTTTGTTTGCATAGCACTATGAGCAAAGGGGTGCAAAATAATGTCAATTGTAGGCTCAGTTCTAAACAAAACATTGACACCACTACCCTCAAGGTTCAGGAGATATGGCAGAAGAGGGACAGGAAGTATCAGGAAGACAGGGAAGGGTTGTGAAATGCCATCAATACAGTGATGACTCTATGACTGTTACCTGTGCTCAGACCTTCCAAATTGGCCCTATTAGCAATTAGTTATAGAAGGGGGAGGGGCTCTTGGAGTCCCACCTTTTATCACAGAGTTATTGGCTACTTACAGATTCTGAGAGAAGGAAATGATCTCTTTGGATGAGACCTCACTGTTGAGTTGAGGGGGCTCTGGTGAATAGTTCCAGACCTATGGGCACATAGAATGTCCTCATTAAACTCAATAGGTTCACAAAGCAAAACAAATAATTATATAAGTGTGAGAGAGACTGATGGGAGGAAGGAGCTAAGAGTAATGGTTGGGAGATGAGAGGTTGGCGTTAAGAGTGGTCAATATGCATTGTGTACACATGTGATTGCATAAGAATAAGTTTTATTTGGAAAAATTAGAAAATATAGGATGCCCATGAAATGTTTAGGGTCAAATCAAGCTAAAACATTAATTTTGAGATGTTTGTTTATTAGATAAATTTAATATAAATTTATTCTATAGTATATAATAAATAAAAATAAATTTATTATAGCATCCTTTATTATGAGTCAAGAAATCCTAATAATACCACATCATAAGTGCTCAAGAAATATTTGTTAAAGATCAGATTAATGTCAGTCATTTGGGAGTTGAAATGCCACTTGCAAACGGGATATAACAGATATATTTGGACACTAGCTTCATTTTCAGGAACTAAACTACTCTTGGACAAAAATCCTCTAAGGTATATTTTAGATCCAACCTTTCAGATATAAACATCTTATGAGTGTTTACAAAACACAAGTGTCACTGACAGAGATACCCATGTCTATTTGCTCCAGGTAGGTGTTGTCACACTGTTTCTGAATGATTCAGAATAGAGGACCAGGAACTGTATTCCTACTTACCTACACCTTGATGTCTAATGTAAAAAATGTGGGTCATGGATGTAACACAGCTACCACTGGACAAAAGGATAATCTACACTGATTCAATATTTCTTTAGTCCTGGAGTCAGACGGGCTGATGGTGAAACATTCCTGTATCAAATTCAGTGAAGTCACAGAATTCAGAGAAGTATTAGGGATGGGTTGTAGCTCAAAAGGAGAGTTCTTGCCTATTCTTCAAGATACCATCCATTCAACCACCATTATTGCCCCAACACTCCACCAAAAAGAAGGAAGGAAGGAAGGAAAAAGGAAGGAAGGGAGGGAGAGAGGGAGGGGAGGGAGGGAGGGAGAGAGGGTGGATGGGAGGAAGTTTCTCTCCTGCCTGGTCCCACAGCCATTTAGTCCCAAATAAACACACACAGTCTTATATAAACTGTTTGGCTGATGGCTAAGGCTTCTTACTGGCTAGCTCTCTCTTAATTATTAACCCATTTCTATTAATCTATGCATCTCTATGTGGTCTTGACTTACTGGAGAATGTCTGGGCGTCCTACCTTCCTAGTAGCTACATGGTGTCTCCCTGTCTCTGCCTTTACCTTTCTCTGTTTGTGTTTGAATTCCCTGCCTGGATAAATGCTGCCTATCCATTGACTGAAGAAGCTTTATTCATCAGGCAATAAGAGAAACATATTCACATCATACAGAAGGAAGAATTCAAGGAGTTCTTAAAATTTTTGAGAGCTTCAGTTGTTTCATCTGTAAAATGGGACCTTTTCATAGTGTTGTATGCATTAAACTAGTAACTATGTAATAGGGACAGAACAGGAATTTGGTAATTGATAGCAGCAATGCCACTTAGTTACCAAGTGCTGGACTCGAACATTTTAAAGACTTTCAAAAGAAGTCAATGCAAGAATCAGAAAGAAAATGCTTCAAGTTTCTACAGCTTAATTTCTCCACATCCTGAAAACAAAGCATATGGTGCCTTTAGCAACAGTGTCTTACCAACAAGAAGGATGGACAACCAAGAGCAATGGCAATAAGATCAACTGATTATAGAGTGCTTCTGTGGTCTTCCTGATCAATAGCTCATAGGGAGGAATCATTCACTTGACACTGCAATATTTGATTAATTACCTGTGGCTTCCAATGTCTTGGTGGAGGCGAGTTCTTCCTCTGTGTAACCCCCTTTCAAACTCCTTTTGTAAAGTATATCTTAATAAGCTTATAAAATACCAGGTTCCCACCCATGGGGCTTTCATATATCCTTACTGTTGGCTGTATGTCCACTCTGTCTTACCCTCCCAAATCCTCCCAACTCAAGCCTCCCTACCATCATT
This sequence comes from Cricetulus griseus, assembly GCF_003668045.3. Lineage (NCBI taxonomy): Eukaryota > Metazoa > Chordata > Mammalia > Rodentia > Cricetidae > Cricetulus > Cricetulus griseus. The sequence continues at coordinate 23,846,772 of NC_048598.1, forward strand.
GCTTGCTTTACCATTTTCATTTTAACCAAAATTACATTCCTCTCCTTTAAGACCTTTCTCTTTTGTTCTCTCTCTTTCTCTGATGGTCGCCTCCTGTCTTCCTGACCTCTACACCCACTCCAAGTTAAACACACCACTCTAAGACTTCCTAGCTAGGATCTACTATGAAAGAGAATGTACTTTTTTCTTTCTGGTTCTGAGTTAACTCACTCAATATTTTCCAGTTCCATCCATTATCTAGCAAATTTTATAATTTCATTTTTCTTTATAGCTGAATAAAATTCCCCTGTCTATATACAACACAATTTTATTATCCATTCATCAACTGATGATAGCTATTTCCATTTCCTGGCAATTGTGAATAGTGCAGCAAGAAACATGGATGTGGAACTATCTCTATAAAAGAATATGGAGTCTTTTGGGTGTGTGCCCAGGAGTGGTCAGGCTGGGTCACACTGCAGGTCTATGTTCAGCTTTTTGAGGAAACTCCACACTGTTTTCCAGAGTGGCTATACCATTTTTTACTGACACTAAAAGTGACTACGGCTTTTCGTTTCCCTGCATTTTTTCTAGCATTTATCATCATTTGCTTGATGCTAGGCATTCACACTAGAGTAAGGTGGAATCTCAAAGTAGTTCTAATTGGCATTTCCCAATGACTGAGGAAGCTAAATGTATCTCTTAACCACCTGTATTTATTCTTTTGAGAAATCTCTGTTCAGTTCCACAGACCATGTTTTAAAGTTGTGTTGTTTTCTTTGTATCTAGATGTTTTGTGTTCTTTTTATACTCTAGATACTTGTCCCTGTCAGAGATAGAGCTGGCAAGGATTGTATTCATATTCTGTAGGCTGTTTCTTCTTATAGTAAGCTGTTTTCTTTGAGTGTGAATGCTTTCTAATTTCACAAGTTCATACTTGTTACTTGCAGTGCTTATTCCTTGAATGGACAGAAAGTCATTCCAGTCTGAGGCCCTACTATCCTAAAGAGGCCTGACATCATCAGAAAGTCCTTCCCTAGGCTTATATCTTCAAGTGTTTCCTTACTTTTTCCTTTAGAAATTTCAGAGATTTGGATCAAACTTTGGAGTTGTTGATCATATTGGAATTGATTATGCTAAGGATAAAGTTTCATTCTTCTATATGTAAATATCCAGTTTTCCCAGCATCACTTGTGTAAGGTTCTGTGTTTCTCTCTGTGAATTTTGGGGGGCTATAAATGTATGTATATGTATCGTTTTTTCAACTGATCTGTGTGTCTGTTTTTGTGCTTGTGTCATGCTGGTTTGATTGCTATAGCTCTAGCTCTGTAGTATACCTTGAAAACAGGTATGGTGAGACCTCTAGACATATCTAGGATCCTTTGTACTTCTATAGGAATTATAAGATTTATTTTTTCAGTTTCTGTGAAATTATATTGGAATTTTGGCTGAGAATGTATTGCCTATGTAAAATGTTTTGCTTGGGTAGGATAGCATTTTTACTGTATTAGTTCTACCACTCCATGATCATGGGAAATCTTTCTATCATCTAGTGTCTTCTTCCATTTTTTCTTCAGCATCTAATTTTTTTTCAGTGTATAGGTCTTTCAATTACTTGGTTAGATTTATTCTAAGATATTTTATGTAGGCTTTTATTTTTTTGGCTACTATAATTGGTATTATTTCCTAAAGACTACCAATTAGAGTATGTTATTTTTGTATTCTCCCAACTTTTTAACTTTGCCAAAAATGTTTGTTCATTTCTAGGAGTTTCCTTGTGGCATCTTTTGGGGTCTTTTGTATATAGAATCATATTGTCTGCAGCTAGAAAGATATATACATGCTGTGATGTTGGCAAGAATATTGTGAGAATTTCCACGTTTTGGTTGAATTCAAGGCTTGCTCCATAGGAGGAAATTCATACGTGGCCTGATAACCTGGTTGAGAGGTGGTGACTGGAAATGTCATAGTCCTAATGGGGATCCTGCTAGTAGTGTTTTGCTAAATGGATACTGCCTTCTAAATACTCACGCTTAGATCCATAGATCAGTGCTGTTCTCATGCTTATCCAAGAAGTTTCTTATTACGCTTGGCAGCACTTAAGGAGTCCTCAGACTTAAATGGGTTATTTATAGCACTCCTTCCAATGCTCAGAGAACATCATGGAAGAGAGAGTGGAAATTATGAAAGAACTGGAGGATAAGAAGGTGTGCTCCAATGTAACTGTTACAATCATGAACTAAATGCATTTGTGGTTATCTGCTCACTGCTCACGTCGTAACATAAATTTGGCCCACTCAATATTTCACTGTGGAGGGAGAGGACCTCTTGAGACTACAGGACCACTCCCAGGGCCTGTAGAGTGTTAATAGTAGCTAAAGGGAGGTTGGTATCTCCAAAGATACAGATTCTAAGTTGATCATGTTCTGTAAATAACCACCCACCCATGCTCATGTAAGGAATGCTAGTTAAACTCAGTATAATACACACACACACACACACACACACACACACACACACACACACAAGTGCCCATACACACACAAACAAACATACCCACACTATATGAAAGCAGGAGGGGATTTTTTAAGAAGAGGGGTTCAAGGGACTCATATTCACTATATATGGGTAAAACTCAAAGAATAAAAATAACTGTTAAATAAGTTCTTTATAAAGACAAATATCATCAGTGGACAGGCAGTGCCATTGACAAATTAATAATTTCTAGTTTTTCACATAAACCCACCATAGGTGGGGAAATACCTGGGGAGAGGGACTGGCAGAGCATCATTGACTTTTGGGTTTTTTCTTCCTTTTGTTTCTTTTTTCACATTTGTTTAGTATACAAACTCCTTTAATTTTGTCATTTGATGAAGTTTCAAGTTTCATTATAAGTAGGGGTGGAATGGTATGTACCACTAAACATTTTAGTTTCTTAAGAAAGAAATTTCCTGTGTTAGACAAAGAGCAAAAACTTACCTGACCTGTGCGTGTGTGAGGGTGATCCTAAGTGTAACAAAGACCCTCATTTTTAGTGATCTGGTTGATAAATGCTCTGCATCCCTTTATCTGTGGAAGCAGCCAAAACTAGCACAAGCTTAAACTTGTGGGGAAAAAATAAGTGAAAATAGTTTGTAAAATTCAAATCCTAAAATACCAAGATTTTCTTATCCTAAACAGTTTTTTGCTAGTTTCTTAGAAAAAGAGGCAATGGCTTAGAATATATTTTTATTTATTTGTTTGTTTATTTAGTTATTATTTCTTCTCTCATGTGTGTATGTGTGTGTATACATGTAAGTATGTACATGTGCTGTGGTTCCTGTGTGGAGCCAGTTTGTGGGAGTCTTTCCTTCTACTATGTGAGTTTCTGAGATCAAATTCATGTTGTTGGGCTTGGAGGCAAACACCTATACCTGCTAAGCCATCTCATTGAGCTAGTATTTAATGCCATTACTCCAAAAGGTATCAAGCCATAATATTGTTTCTTAGGTACAATGCACCATCCTGTATTGGACTTAAGGCTCTCTAAAGCTTTAATGTGCTGTCAGTCATATTTTGAGTACCACTGTGAAATGCTATTTGGGGATCACTGTTGTGAGATAAAGTGGGCCAGAGTTATCATAAGAGGTCAGCATACCCTGGCCAGCAGCCCTGCTAGACTGCTGTTTGATAAGCCTAATAAAACAGCGGAGCTTCTTGATATCTCTGCTCTACTAAGTTGGAACAGCCTGAGGTTGTCCATACTCTGGAACTGAAGCCAAAGCTAAGGTACCACAGATAGAGTCACAGCTTAGGGATGCCAGCTGTCTCAACAGCAAAGGTGGCTAGAGGCACTTATTTGATAGAATCACTAATTCATTATTTTCTGGTCTTTATTCTGAAGACGAAGATGGCCTTCTGATGAATGTTCCATGTTTGTAAAAACAATTTGTGACTTTGAGTCCTCTTTGAACTCCTAATATGTTGGTCTTGGCAGGATATTACAAAAAGGAATAAGAATGGATCACAAAGAACCCAGACCACATTAACTTAAACATACTATACTAATGGTAGTTGGAAATATCATATAAGAATTTCTTGTCTAGCCTGAAATGACTCCTTCTTCTTCTTCTTCTTCTTCTTCTTCTTCTTCTTCTTCTTCTTCTTCTTCTTCTTCTTCTTCTTCTTCTATGTAAGTGTATTAACCTTATATATCTGACTCAGTATGTTAGATTAACTTAACACCCTAGAAATAATAAGTGTATGGTAATTTAATTACTGATTCATTTATCTAGCCTTGGCAAATGTTATCCAAAAATTAAATATATATCCAATGTTTTATAGTGTAGAAGAAATTTTATTTCTATGATACTCAAACTTGTTGCTTTTCTTTGCCTATTTATATATAGTTCAATATTGTAGTTAGTTCCCCCGAACAAAACTCAAGTTGTAATCTTTGGTTCTTAGAGTCTCATAACAAAATCCTTCAAATCTTGTTAAATCAACTTCTAAATTGCCATGTGTGGCAATTTAAGTAATAAATGCTACTCTCATGGGCTTGTGTGTTTGAAAACTTGGTATCCAACTGGTTGGGAGGTTATGGAACCTTTAGGAAGTGGATGGAAGCTCATCACTGAGGATGGGCTTTAAGATTTTATAGCCTCACCCTGCTTCCTGCTGGGTCTCTCTACTTCCTGTTTGTGGATGAAAATGTGATCAGCCTAATTCTTGATATTGTGACCATGTCATGCTTTTCCTAGCATGCTGGGCTTGATCTCTCTAGAATCATGGACCACAGTAAACCCATCCCTTAAGGGGTTTTAGTCATGGTGTTTTACATCAGCAAAAGACAAGGAAACTAGAACTCCACCTGTAAGTTGCTTGTGTAAGTGGAGAAACTTTGAAGATATCAATGAAACACAAATTTATTTTCACCATGCTTTGTTCTCCCCGGATACTGGAGAGAGTCTCCTTACTTAGTCCTTCATGCTACCTTTTGTATATTTGCATGTTTAACATAGAAGCCAAAGTAATTTCCTTAAAAATATTGATCAGAAATTACTTAAAATTCCCCAGGGGTATCCCATTAGGATCATCTCCAAATTTACTTCTTACAATATAATAAAATGTCTTAATAATGTTGTGGTTGACAAAAAGAATTCCACTGTGTTTTATTTACATTAATAGTTAACTTAAATGAAGAGGGAAGTAGACATTGTCCACTTGCTAGGATTGCTTTAAAATCACAACTTCTTGGTTGGCAAATGGTTCTACATGTATTCCTACTACTCAACTCTGACAATCTGAGTTTAATCCAAGAAAATACATAAAGGTGGAAGGAGAATACTGACTCCACAAAGTTGTTCTCTGACCTCCACATGAGCACTGTGACACAGATGCCCAACACACATCATGAACATACCCACACATTAATAATAATGAATAAAATGTAGACATTTTAAATAAGCTTATTTTAAACATTTGCTGTCTATACAATATATACTCATAAAGTGATTCTTCCAAAATAACTTATTCAGAAAGTCCCATTGTTCTTAATACAAATCCAGAAATTTCTCCTTTTATACTCACTAGCTACATTTTCAATTAAGAACATGTAGCCCTTTTAGCCATTGAAATGTTTAATGGTCATTTACAACGTGACAGGACATGTGGCATTTCAAAGGGTTTACCTGAAGAAATAAGAACTGTTTTGGATGTAGGCGGTATCCTCCCATGGATTGTGGACATAGACCAAATAAAAACAGAAAGAAAAAAAAGCCAGGGGAATGCCTGCATTCTCCATTGTCTACTTCCCACAGAGATGAGAAAAGTCCCATCCTGATGCTTCAGTCACCTTGAACTCTGCCACGCCTTTCTACCACAGTAGACTGTTCTCTGTTAAACCATGAGTCAAAACTAATTACCCCCTCAAATTGTTTACATCAGGTATTTTGTAGTAGCAATTAGAATAGTCATTGATATGGCTATATTTGTACAAGTGTCACCTGTGTTTCTTTGATGACTAAGAAAAATATCAAACAGAAATCATTTCATTTGAGGTCTTATTGAAAGATGGTCTTTTAGTATTATTCTCTTGGCATAGTAAGTAATTGATATTCACAGAGTTGAAAGTATACTAACATATGGAATATTTTGTACATCTTTTAGACAGTAGGCAAAAAACATTGAACCTAATGAATGGGAAAAATCACTGACCTCAGTCTGTGTATTTAACTTCATGTATAATTCTATTATCAATATGAAAAAAATTAAAAGAGGTAGTAGATAACCGGAACATAGACTAGGAAGATAAAGTTTCAATATTGTATTGTATAGCATGAGTTAAAATGTAAACAGCAAACTTCCCCATGTTATGTTCTTTCTTGATTTCAGTTGTTTAAAAAAAAAGAAAAGAAAAAAAGGGGGAAAATAAGAGGAAAGATGATGATTGGAAAGATGAAATATGCCAAGAACCACCATAGACCCTAATTAATGAATATGTAGTAGGCAATATTTAACAGCTTCTTAATAATTCACAAAGGTGATTCTTATTTCTCCTGTTTTATAATCAGCAAGTGAACTGAGATATTTAGTATCTTCTCCAAGGTCACAATGCCACGCCAGATGGTCTAGCTGCAAAACCCTCCATCTTGACCACACTCCCATATGGCTTCACTTTGTGAAAGACTGACAGAGAATGTACCAAATAAAAGGATGTGATGAAAGGATAAGCTGAGCCTAGGAAATATGGGAATAATAACCAAAGAGCCACCATTCTAAAGCTAATTCTAAATATTTTGACTGACTCAGTTTACAATTTAATACATATTATATTGCATATTTGTTGATATTTCATTTTGACATAATTTCAAAATTAAAGAAAAAAGAGCAAACTCAAAGAACAACACAATAAACTCTTGTAGACTCTCCAAAGAGATTTGCCATTTATGCACATTAATGGGAAGTGGATTTATCCTGATTTATATCATCCATTCATCATCTTCTCCTTCTTCTGAACCATTTAAAATACATTAAAGATAGCAAAGTCCCTTGTCTCTAAATATCTAAATGTGTATTTCCTAACAAGCATACATTGTCCTACATAAACATTGAAGTATCAGGAAGATTGGGAGAATTTATACTCATACAATATCTCCTTTTATAACTGTCTATATTTAAAAGTTTCCCAAATTGTCACCTCTAGCACTATATTTTTCTGAGCCATAATTCAACTTATGTATGAGTCACTTTTAACACATAGTGGTTTTTCAATCTTGCATTTTTCTTGACCTTTAGACATAAAGATTATGAGCCCAATATTTTATAGAGTACCTCCTACTGACATTTTTCTGAATTTGCAAACAAAAGTTTAACACATTTATTTGTGTGTGTGTGTGTGTGTGTGTGTGTGTGTGTGTGTGTGTGCGCGCGCGCGTGTGCCAGTGCGCGTGCGCGCGCATGCGCGCCCACGTGCACATGCACATGCAGAGGTCAGAGAATAACTTAATGAAGCTGTTTCTCTACTTATACTTGTGGGACCCAGGTATCAAGCTCAGAGCATCATGTTTGGTGGTAAGTGCCTCTACCCACTGAGCCATCTCACCATTCTCTGAAGAATTCTTTATGTATAGATTCAAATTATATATTTCTGTATCTCATATTATAGAGTAACATGGAATACACTTTATTTTTTCTCATCAGAAGTTTTATAATGATGGCTTGTCCCAACATTCATCTTTCAAACTTTGACCATGTGCTTAAGATAGTGTCTTCTAGGTTTGACTACTATAACATTACTATTCTCCATTTTGTAATTAATAAGCAATGCTTAGCACTGTTTTGAGACTTGGATATAGGTGTTCTTGTCAAATGTTACCTTCTTAAATTTAGCTAGAGATAGTTTCGTTCCTTGATCCTTTTTGCTGGAATTCTAAAATCTAAGGGAAATTTCTTTCTACATTGTTTTCTTTTATTTTTCATCCCACACTCTTTCCCTCCTTTCTTCCTTCTATTCTGTCATGACTACATTTACTTAAAATTACTCTTAAAAGTTGCTATCCTAGAAATACATAGGAACAGGAACAGAATTCATTATCTAAAGATAGCTGGACAAATAGACTCAACACTAGGCCAAAAGATTTGTCTAATATAAGAAATGAGAAGCCTTATTTAAAACAGAGAAGAATGACTCCATCTCTATAGCTGTGGTGCAATGGACAGAGTCCAGCAGGAAGCAGAAGCTGAATCACCTGCAAGATTTTGAATTAAAGTGAAATACTTGAGAACTTAATTATTTTTAAGGTTTATGGTATCTCCGTGATATTCCTTATTATTAGAATAGAGTTAGTAACTGTTCAGTCTCTCCTTCACAGGATATCTAGATTATTATTACACTTTGTTACTCTCCAATTCTTCTTCTGTAAGCGCGTGCGGGTGCATGCGCGCGTGCGTACACACACACACACACACACACACACACACACACACACACACACACACCACAGACACACATACACCATGTGCAACATTCACACACTATACACACCAATGTACACACACAAGTACACATGCCACAGATGCATACACACCATACACACATGCCACAGACACATATATACCATGTGCAATACACATACGCACCACATACAAAAGAAACACACAACAAAGACACATACACACTATATACACACTTGCCACAGACACATTTGCACACCAACAACAACTTACCACCTTGCGCCAATATTCTAAGATCTTGTCATTGCCCAGGTCTGTAGATTTCATCAAGCTCAATATTGTAGTTTCCCAGCATTTCTTAAAAATGACTTTTGGCTTAGCATAAGTGCCTCAACTAGACAGGTACTCCAAAAAATGGACAAGAGATTTTTTAAGAGGAAGGAGGGTGGTTGCAAACAAAACATTAGACAAAACTCAAGTTTCAGTTGAGAAATGATAAAAAAGGAAGGAACAGAAGCAAAACTGGAATGTACATCATCATGGGACATAAGATAAAAGCAAAGGTACTTTGTATAAATACCTCCTTTAGTATCAGAAACTCAAAAAAAAGGAAATCATAAAAATAGGGGGAAAGTTATGTATCTTTATAAACAGAAAATTATGAGTGACCTTCAAAGTAGCATCCTTTCTTCTTGATTTGGTGACTAGGCCTCATCACTAGCCTCTTCAGGTGGTCATAAAAGATTTGTATCTGACCTGCAATAGCACCAGGATCAAAGGAGGAGAGTGTTGTCACACAACATTACCACAGAAGGTCAATTTCTCAATGCCCTTGTACATTTCATTGTCAAGATAAAATACAGTAACCGCTGCTTAATGGCCATTTTGTTTGAGGCTCCCTTTCTGAATGCATTAATCCATGACTCCCAGCTTCAGTCTTACAGTCCCTTCTTTGTAATTAAAGTAGATACTTGGTTTTGATAAGCCATTCACAGATAGCTTTGCTGTCACATACCTGCTATCTGGATCATCAATGTCTTCTGTGTGACACAAAAGTGACCCCTTTTCAAGGCTTTCTAATACTTGCTCTATGAATGCTTCTTTTTATGAACCAAATGAAAACAAGTCTTTTTTTCCCCCGCCCAAATCAGCAAATAAACTGTCAGTTCTTCTACTTGACTACAGGGAACACTGCACTTGTAATCATCCATTGTCCCTATATTTTGCATAGAGTTGACTTGTGTGTGTGTGTGTGTGTGTGTGTGTGTGTGTGTAAGAGAGAGACAGAGAGTTCACAATAGGTATACAAAGACTTATCATTGTTTGAGAATTTCATGTATTCAATGTATTTAGATCATACACACTCCTAATCTCCTCTTCCCAGACCAGCCACCTTATCCCATTCCTGAAGACCTACTCTATTCCCAACTTGGGACATTTAAAAAAATCTAAATCTAATTAGTGCTGCCTATCTGCACTTGGGTATGAGGCCGAACACTGAAGCATGGGCATGCTACCCGGAGTGATATCCCTGAATATATAAGTGACTCTCCTTGCTCTAGTAGCCAAGGACTTCTAATAGCTCCTCAGATAGATGGAGGTGGTTAACATTCCAACAGGAATGGAGGAAGGGAACAAGACTCCCTACCCCTATCTGCATTACAACTTTCAATTCAATGTCTTATTGAGGGCCTGCGTTTCATCTATAACAGCACAGAAGAGTTTCTCTGAAGCTCATGTGTTCTCTGTAAGTAATAAGTTCCAGGGTTTCATTGCAAACATCCAAATCCGATAGCCTAACTGAATTGAATTGAACACATGCTCCCATTTCATTTTAAAAATGATACACCTTCCAACATTGCTTTAAAAAGAAAGAAAGAAAACTGCCTCTGGGAAACAAGAAGTGACCCCAAAGCATTATCACCCTCATTGCATCTCTGACACTGCTATGGTAGAAGATTTGTAATCTTCTCTTACTGCAAACCAGTCATATACAGAATGCTGAAGAGAAAGCATTTCCCCTTTGAAAATGTCATGGGCCATCCAGGCAATCTCTTTTAGTTTTATCTTGGCAAACAAATGTCCACTGATCAATATAAATGAGGAACAGGCACACCAACATCAATAGGAAATGACTTTTGTGAAGTACGTTTTGATTCATGGCACGGAGTGGCCCTTCCTAAGTTCTGTTGTATTATCAGCTGGGAAGCAGGAGATATCATAAAAGGGGCCTCCCGATGACTGTCATTTTCAAGTGGGGTGCTCTTAAGTTATAGACTTCTGCCACCTCAGAGATAAATGACTGGCTGCCCTTGACTGACCCTGTCTTTAAAGAAGGGATGGCTGTCTTTGTCGACAGGGATGCAGCCTGGAAAACTTTGAACGACACAGCATTTAAAGACAATTTTATTTCTTTATCAACTGATAGTTCTCTATTTCACGTCTCCGGTTTTTATCACTTGCTGGCATGTGTGTTGAAATGAGATCATGAGGTCTCAGCACTCTTCCCTTGGCCTCTTAGAGACTCACTCTACTGAAAGTATAATCCTGTGAGATGTGAAGGTGGCAGAGATGATGTCACACCCCAAGGACAACTGACACTGTGCATGACGGGCAGCTTCAAGTGATTGGTTCTTTAACTATCATGTCAGATTTTTAACATAAGCCAGTCATGGTATTTTAGGAGTAAAGAGTGTAATAACTACTATGGGATATTTAAAGCCTGGTGGGGTAATTTAGAATGTGCCACATATTAAGAAATATTTCACGAAAATCTACTTGAAAGAATTGAAAAAAATCCTGACAAGCTGAAGGGACTTACATGAAACTGAACTACCTTTAAATAAGTTTGACAGTGGGAGTAGAGGACAAATAGTGACATCCAGATGCTGAAGCCAGAAAGTTTGGTTGGAACTCAAAGACTAACTCTGGGTCCAGGTCATGAATGTCCCAGCAGCTTCTTGTGCAGAGTGAGGCTGATGAGGACCTTTGCCTATGTGATTGTGACAATTAAATGTAAAGCAGTTGAGTACAGTTGTCAACATGTTCAGTTTTCAGAGCCCCTTCACTACTATTGCTTATCCATTTTCTCCCTTTCCATCTTCCAGAAAGGCCAAGCAGATTTTATTTTCAGATAGATCTTCCTAAAAAGTAATTAGGTGTAAACTTTATATCTATGTCTGGAGAGGTCATGTTTAACCCATGTTTTATGTCTAATATCTATGATCAGATATTGATAACTGTTGAAGAAACTGTTTTAGGTTCTGCAGATACCTGCCTCAAGTCTATTTTCTCTCCAGTGTTAGGATCCTTAATATAAGCTTTGCTTTACTGTTTTAAAATGTATAAATGAGTTAATAATATAGAATTAGTTTTTTAATTAGACATGACTCATTATGAGAAATATATTTATATAGTAACCGATCTCCGCCTTAGGATTTCTGTTGCTGTGATAAAGCACCATGCAAAAGCAGCTAGTAGAGGAAAGGGTTTATTTCAACTTAGACTTTCAGGTCACACATAATCACCAAGGAAAGTCAGAGCAGGAACACAAGTAGGGTAGGCATCTAGAGGCAAGAACTGATACTGAGGCCATGGAGGAGTGCTGTTTACAGGTTTGCTCCCATGATTTTGTTCAACCCGCATTACACCATCTAGGACTGCCTGCCTAGGGATACCACCACTCACAATGGACTGTGCCTTCCACACTTTTTCTGCCTTAAAATGTAAACAAGTTATGATCTGTGAACTATGTTTACAACTTACAATAAGGCCACTAAAGTCACATTTTAAACTACTTACACACAGTTTGTAATTTTTGTTTTCATTTTCCTCTCAACTAGGATTTTTTTTTTAGGAATCTAGCTTTTCACATAGACCTCCTAATGCTCTTCTTTTCAAATTTTGAGGCATTGTGATCAGAAATCATCATTTGTAATATCTTTTATTTTGTGCGAAAAATAACTTTTCTTTGTGAACAGTAGTTGTAATTATTACATGTGCAGCTGAGAAGTATGTTCTTTCACAGAGTTTGATATGGGCAGATACATGCCCATTCACACACACACACACACACACACACACACACACACACACACACACACAGGTATCGATGAATAAGCACACATAAGCACACACACACTCACACCCCTGCATACAAATGCATTCTCATGCACACACATATACACACACACTTATACTCAAATGCACTCATGAATGAGCACACATAATCACACACCTGGCACACAAATGCATGCACCCATACACACAAACACAGAGCTAGACTGACTGATGATGTCATTTGTGTCTTTGATATTCTTAGGTGTCATTGGTGTTCCTTTGATCTACATAAGTTGACAGTAGTGGCTGAGCCTTCTTGTGGATTTCCTCTTAAATCTCAGGCAGTTTCTGCTTTTTGTTGTTGTAAGGTTGTGGAAGAATAAACATTCATATTTGTTGCTAAGTTTCCTTGAATATTATAACTTTCAGCATCTAATATGTTACTATTTCAGTTCATGCTTTTGGCTTATTGTTCACTTTGACAACAGTGTGATAAAATCTACTTTAATATTTTTCATATCTGCCTGATACATTTATTTAAGTGCCTTTTAAATTTTCACTCTTTAGAATTATCTTAGGTGTCTCCATAGAATGGAAATTTACTTTGTTTTCCTGTCAGCTCCGCATGATTGCTCTTTTTACAAGAGCAGTTAAACCTACTTCGCTTTAAGTTTGGTCTCAAGTATTCTCGTCAATTTATACCATGATTACTGAGTACATAATATGTTTCCGGGAGATGTGCCTTTTGTTCTCGTTCTTCATATTTACAATCTGTATCTGGTTAGAATGGCTACAGCAGATCTTCACGGCTTCATAATAGATGAGGAGATGCTCTTCTGGTCTAGAATCTCCAAGTCACCTCTCTACTGGCTCTTGTTATAGAACATTCTTGGGAATCCACTCTAAACTTAACATAAAATAGAAGTCTCTCTACTTTGTCTTTATTTCACCTTTACTTGATTTTTTTGATGTTTCCTTAGGATATTTCCAATTGCATACATTGGTTGTTCCAAGTAAGGGCTTTGCTACAACATGCATTTATTTTGATTGCTTTTATTTTATCCCCTCTCTCCTAGTTATCTTCAGCTGTGAGCTTGGAACGTCCCAGAGTTATCAGAAGTAGTCTAACTTGGGAGATTGCCTCCATCAGACTGGCCTATGGGAATGCCTTGTGGGTATTTTCTTGATTTCTAGATATTGGATGAGGGAGCAGCCTGCTCTGGGTGGCACAGCCCTAGTCCAGTGGATCTGTAAGAAAGCTAGCTGGGCTCCAGGCAGGGAGACTGCAGGGAACCAGGGAGTAAACAGTGTTCCTCTCTGGCTTCCTTTTCAGTTCCTGCCCTGGTTTCCTTTGGTGATGGACTGTGACCTAGACGTAGAAGCCAAATAAACCTTCCCTTCTGACAAGTTGCTTTTGGTAGTAGCATTCCTTGAAGTAGCAGAAAAGTGACCTTGAGCACCTTTTATTTGCACGAGGTAAAGTATTCGCCTCACTCACCCCCTCTCATCTCTTAATGGAATGAATGATCAAGTTTCTGATTCCTGTCTTTAGAATTGAGAACTTTCTAAAAGCAGCTATGTCCCAGGATAGCCGATCTCTATCCATTTTCTCATTAATTCATGAGCCCTTATTAAAAGATACTTTGTAGCCAGGTGGGTTGTAGATGCCTGCAATTCAGGCTCTTGAGAAGCTGAAGAACCCTCCAGGGTTTAAGATCATTATAGGATGTATAGTGAGTACCACACCAGTCAAGGCTGCGCGCACAAGAGACTGTCTCTAAATACATAAATAAATAAATAAATAAATAAATAAATAAATAAATAGATGTTTGTTGTGATCTTTATTTCACTTCAAGAAAGTTATTCTGTGGGAGGGGAATTAGTGTTTAAAAATATTTTTTCTTCCTTACATTATCTTTCCTATTCAGGAAATATCTCAGTAAGAAGAGAGAAAAAGGGAGAAAGCATTAATGTTTTTATTTATTAAGAGAAGAACTTAAGAGGGCATACCATGCCCTGGAACTGGAGTTACGGGTGGTTGTGACCTACCATGTTGGTGCTGGGAATTGAACCCAGGTCCCCTAGAAGAAAAGCAGGTGCTCTTAGCCACTAAGCTGGCTCTCTATCCCTCACTTCCTCCTAGTAAGAAGATTGCTCTATCTACATTCCCTCCTTTATGTTTGTTTGTTTTTTTATCAATTCACTTTCCATATCATCCTTTTCTTTCTGGGTAAATTTTTCTTACTTTTTGAAGTTCTGTTATATTCATTATATTAATCAACTTCAACATTTGAAATTTGTAGTGCTAATATGACATTAGGAGGGGAAGATATATAATCAATATATTATATTCATTATATATATATATATATATATATATATATACATTCATTATAGTCATGGTTCTAGTTATACTCATTATATGTTATTGCTTAATAAATTTGCCCAACCCTACTCGCCAAATAGCCATTTTCAAAGAATTCAAGGATATGTCATGCCAATAGAATTTCCTAAGAGTCAATAATCTGAGACATACGAAAATATTCCTTGCAAGGTAATGGATAAATTGTCAGTTCTGACTCAGTCACCAGAGGTCCTCTTTGGATTTTGAGTGCATCACATTTACATGCACTCTGACCCATTAACCAGGAGACTTGAAAATTTCTCATCTTCAGAGAGGTCTAGAATACAGATAGACTTTTCAACAGGCCTGACAAGCCTCATGGGGCCATCTGATTCAGCAGACAGAGCTAACTGTGCTTGAAATGTTAGTGCAACCAGAATATAATTTATCTAAAATTTGGGAGACCAGAAATGTTTCAAATTTCTCACTGTTGTCTCAGAGTTTAGAATATTTGCAAACATATAACAAGTTGCTTTGGGAATCAAACCAATCTCTGGCCATAGAATTCATTTATGTTTTATATGCCAGCTACACACATATGCTGAAGGTAATTTTATACAATAGTTTTACTGTGAGATTGTTTTTATGTGATTCCTCTCATTGGAACTTTTCTCCTAATGTCATATTAGCACTACAAATTTCAAATGTTGACGTCATTCAGTTTTGAATTTTAGATGAAAATGTACAACCTTCAATTCTGTATGAAACATAGCTGATTTTCTCATGAATTTTCTGGTGAACTTTTAAATGTGAAGTTCTGAGTTCAGTGACACTTTCTCTGTCAATAGAATGAAATAGAGTTTCTGTCACTGTTGGCATCCTTGATTTATTAGGGGCAGATATTGCTTTTGTGTGTAACAAAACATGTTCCAGGTGGCTAGAGAGATGACTCAATAGGTGATGAGCTTGCCTTGTAAGCACAAGGCCCTGAGTTCGATCTCTGAGTATCCAAGTTCAAAATGCCCGATGTGGTGGTGCACATTCCTCAACTGTGAAGACAGATACAGGCAGATTCCAGGGAGTCACTGGCTGACTGGCCTATACTCTGTGACAAACTCCAGGCCAATGAGAGGCCTGCCTCAAACAAACAAAAAAGTAAATAAGCAAAATTGTGGGCCATGGCTAATGATCAGCACTCAAGCTTACCCTCTGGCCTCCATAACCACATACATACATTTATTTGTGTATTAATATGGAGACACTTATATACCTATATACACATAAACACACACACATGCAAAGGAATTAATAAAAACATAAATAGATGATGCAAATAAATAAGGCAAAACATAAACATTTAATGGAAATTTACTTATTCTCCATAGTCAGTGTTTGTTGTAATTCAAGTTTCTTTAGATACCTTGCATTCTTATTTCTTAAATCACACACACGCACACACACACACACACACACACACACACACACGTTCTTGTACCTTCATTTTAGTGTATACGTGAAATGATTCTCTCCTTCTCCATGGAGACTCCTCATATGCACCCAGAACACAGGAGATGATGGGCTCATCTTGCTCCCAGTTTTCCCAAGGATGCTGCATAATACCTTGTTCCAAATGCATATAAAAATTCATTGTCAGGAACTCGATTCTGAGAATAGAATATGGGATCATTCACAAGAATCTTACCTAAATGAAAACAGGATATTTTTTCTTTATTTTTTATTTTTTAGTTATATTTAGAAGAGCCTAGGCCAGTACCAGTTTATGCAATCATTTATTTAGTGTATGTGGCTGACCTTGTACTCATGTTCATGTAGGTTGGGGGTCATGTGTATGTGCCTGCATGTGGAGTGATCTCAGGTGTCATCCCCCTTGGATGCCATCCACCTTGAATTTCTGAGGCAGAATCTTGTGGAGAAGGATAGACCACCAATTAGGCTGGACTGACTGTCCAGATAGTGAGGGATCCATCTTTCTCCACTTCCCAGTGCTTGGATTATAAGCATGGATCACCTCCAGAGCTTGTTTTATGTGGGTTATGTAAACATAACGGGTCCTCCTGCTTGTGTGGCAAGCACTATGTAGACTGAGCTTGGTCCTCAGCCAATAGGAATTTTTAAATTAACACTAGAAATAGAATAAACCATTTTATAATACATTCTCACAGAGTTTTACTCTCAACAACTGTGCAGAGGGTTCTGCCTAATCCAAAGCCTCACCTTTGTGTTGGTGTCATATTTTAAAGGACCTGGGTTTTCGTCCCTGTTACAAAACACGGGCTTTTATAGCTGTTACCTCTAACAACTGTATGTTTCCTTCCTTGGACTTGGAAGTTACATTGGCCAATTTGTCAAAATTTGTATTAATGTAATATTTAGAGATTTTGTCTTTGATTGTGTTTATAGGAACTCAATTATGTTCTGAATACTAATTTTATATCTAGCCAATCTGACGAAGTCTCTTATTAAATCTCCTAATTAATAGATTATTTTGTATTTTTTGTTTGAAATCAGCTACAAATGCTAACAATTTCTTATTTCAAACATTTATAGTTTTATAAACTTATTATTTTCTTTTGCTATCAAGACTGTGAGTAAAATACTGACCCAAATTCTGTTCCTGGATTACTTTGAGAATAGTTTCACATTTGCATTATAAAATTAGACATTTTTGTAAGCATTCTTCATCAGATTAAGAACATTTACTTCTGAAAAATGTGTTTTATATTCCCACACAGTTGTTAATTCTTCTCTTCTTTGAAATAATCTTATATCTTCACTTCACAAATTAATTTGAACAAAATACATTTAGATAGTATATTTATATTCCTTTTATATTTCTAACACAAATATATTGTTTCCTATTTCTGGGTTTCATGGTGTTTGTTCTATCTTGATTTTTGGATTTATAGTGTTAATGTTTAAGATTTTAATTTTGAATTTTTTAGTCTATTTTCCAATCAGTTCAATTTTAGATCCACTTTTAGAATATAACTGGTCCATCATTTCCCATCTCTTGCAAATTTTTGTTGATTTCCATCTCCAAGTTACTCTAGTCTTACAAAAGAAGTTTCATATGTTCCCACCCATGCTTTTTCAATTAATTTCTGCATGAATTAAGAATTACCAACTCCATGAATGTTTGATGGAACTTCTAGTGGAGCTGCTTTCCCCTTAGCTACTGATGTCAAAGGAATGTTTTAATGCTAGTTGGCCTTTATACCATATGTTTTTCTGTTTCACTGATTTCTTCATTTAACTATCATTATATTATATTTATTATGTTATATTATTTTTTCTGATTCCTTTGATTACATTCTATAGTTCTTTAATGTTTTAAGTAGGAGCCTAAGAAATCCACTGCCTGCCTTTACAATATGTGGTAAAGCTGATATATTTTAATTTTTTTATACCAATTTCATCAATTCTACAACTTTTGTATATATTTTAATGTTATTTACTTTGCAATTTAATTTCCATTATAGTTTCTTGTATAATCTGTAAGCTAATTTGAAAGATTTTGCTATGACACTTTGTTCTTTGCTTTTCCTATAGACTGGAGCTTGCTATCCAGACCAAGGTAGCTTCAATCACAGAGATCTGCCTGCCTCTGCTCTGGGAATGATGGGATTAAAGGCATGGGTGACCACACTCCACTGGAATTTTTAAATTACTAAACAAGAGTTTCCCTTGCCTTTTTGTGGGTGATTTTTAACTAATTGCATTGTTTTGAGAAAACAAAGACCCTGAGACCAACTCTTCTGCCCTTTTAATCTTTCCTTTCTGTTCTAACACCAGTATAACTATTTCACACGTCTAAGTAAAATTTCTTTTCTTCTTTTATATGAAGGATTTTAAACTTTTAGTTTCATTAATGCTATTACTTGAATATATAATTGTTGTCTGATTAATCTCACTGTTACTAATAAAAATTACATTTGAGAGCTTCAACTCTGAAGCAAGTCAATTAGCTTTCTCATCTAATTTTGTCACTTTTTATTTGGCCTCATGTATGTTGCAAATATTTCATGAATAACTAAGAGGCAGATACATTGCATTTCCCAGGAAAACAGGAGCGTTTTTTCAACATCAAATATAACTGCACATCATGGTTTAGAACTAAAGTGGCTGCCACAGGCTCATGATTTTCATACTTGGTCCCCAACTGGCAGAGCTCTTTGGAGAGAAAATGGAGTCTGGGGATGCAGATTTCACTGGTAGATTTAGGGCCATAAGTGTGAGCCCTGGGGGCTATTTACTATTTCCTCTATCTACTCAAGATCCCTGCTTCCTTTTCTGCCAAGATGCAAACTAGCAGCACCACACAACTCCTGCTGCTGCAGACAAGAGCTGGTCCCAGGGCCAGGGCTTCCTCATTGTGATAGACTGGATCCCTGAACTGTGCACCAAAATAAATTTTATTTATTTATTTATTTATTTATTTATTTATTTATTTATTTATGGTCAAGTATTTAGATGTAAATAATACAAAAAATGAACTAATTACCTTTTAACTTTAAAGATAGTTAACAGCAATTATCAAAATAGTTCTGAGATCATATTAAGTTCCTTTAATTTTGATGTTTTTATAAAGAAAGAGTAGCCTACATGACAGGAAACTCAAACTTTAATATCTGATGCTGTTTGTGAAAACTCAACAAGAAATGAGCCTAGCTTGTAGGACAGTTGAAATTATCCCACTTGAAGTTCATTACTGAAAAAAGGAAAAGAAAGTACTTTTGGCTTTTTGTGTCCACAGCTGACACTCACACAGATGGGAGGCCTCAATCCCTGCCACCTGCTCTTTGAGTTATCTTCTTCTCCAGATATCACAACTATGCCAATTAAAGGATCATAAACAAAAACCAGCAGAGAAAGGAAAATGATACCTTAACTATTTGCATTTCGAAGTTATGATATGCTTACTAAAACCTAAATATGTTCAATCTGTTTAAAAATATGAGCTAGGAAATGAGGTTATAAAAATAACTTAATATATTTGAGAAAGATCCAGATTGAGTTTTTTAAAAAACTTAATTGATAGTTTTCGATAACAGATTAAATGCAGATGAAAAGACAAATCACGAACTGAAAAATACATTCAGAATGTAGCTAGAGGCACAAAGATGTGGAAAAATATGAATAGCTTACAATTCTCAGCGAAAGTGAAATTTCAACACACATTTAATGCAGCTTCCTTTAAAAACTGATGGCTAGCCTGGAGTTGAGTCATATACCTTTAAGCCCAGCACTTGGAAGGCAGAGGCGGGTAGATCTCCAAGTTTGAGGCCAGCCTGGTCTACAGAGTGAATTTCAAGACAGCCATGGCTATTACACAAGGAAGCCCCATCTCAAAAACTAGAAAAACAAAAGCAAACAAACAAGCAAAACACAAACGTGGTGCCTAGACATGAAGGAGAAGCTGCACAGATTCTAGGCAGTGTTTCTACCTAAAGAAGCCAGAGAAGACAGTGAGTGAGTCAATAACACAGCAGTGTGATTGACATAACATGGATGGGGGAAACTCATGGGTTCCCACTCTTAGATGAAGAGCTACAGACCATCAGTGGCTGCTGAGAGAATGAGAATCCGTTTCCTCCAGACATGAGCCCTCTGACAAGCTATCGAACCCAAGAGGCCCATCCTGAATTCATGTGCACATGAACATTAAGTGGACTCGTAGATTATGGAGCTTGTTAGTTTTGTTTGTGAGTAGCAGTAATAACTAAAGAAGAAGAGGCCATAAATTCAGGGGACATAGGGGAATTTGGATGGGGAGGAAGGGTTAGAAATGAAATAAATATAGAACTCATGCCTGAAATTCAAAAAAAAGTTAAAATTTTAAATTAAAAGAAAATAAATCAAAGGAAAATGTTAGCATCTTTGCTACTTTGAACGATTTATTTTTCTTTTAGAAATTGTGGCTATAAAAGTACCAAGTTGTGGGATAAGGATATGACTCAGTTGGTAGCGTGCTTGCCAAACATGCATGGAGCCTGGGGTCAAACCCAGCACTGTATGAACCTAGTGTGGTGCCGTGTGCCTGCACCACAAGAACCAGGGCCATGGAAATGGAAGGATTGGATGTTCTAGATATTCCTCTGCTGGACAGACAGTTTGGGGCCAGCCAGGGACAGATGAGAACCTGCCTAACTAACCAATTAACTGACTAACTTGATAAACAAGTAGAAAGAAAGTAAAAAAAAAATTCTGGTCTGACTTTTTCTACTTTTATCTATCTTTTGGTATTCTTCGTTTTTGAATCATACATCTGTACATACATATATTTTATATATTATATTTTCTGTTGTGTGGTCTAGAAATTTAAGGTATTTCCACATTTCATCTTTTTCATCCCTTCTAGTGTATGCTTTCCTTTTGGTCTCAAACTGCATGTAGACAAAAACGGTTGCTTTTATCCTTTAATGCTTTCATATCTTTCCTATAATTTCTGTTTTATTTCTTATGATGGAGAAATCCATTCAACTTGGCTAGTTCTAGACTGCTATTTAAATCATCTTCTAATGATAACTTAAAATTATATTTTTACCTCCAAAAATAATAGTTAATACATATAAAGGTTTGTAGTCTGGATACTATATGCTATATTGTTGTCTTTAAATTGTTTTATTGCCAAGGAAAGAGCTAGAGCTGCTAAAAGACATTTGATTATAAGTGCTGCTAAATTAGTACAACTTATATATTTTAAAAATGCTTTGACTTCTAAATTTAAATATAAGGACAGGTTACTTGGGAAAAGAGTTTTTGCTTGTGTTTCTGCAGAAAATGGAAAGCCATGGATTCCTTCCAGACTAATATGGTTTGATCAAGCAAGACCCCCTGAAGCAGTGACCCAACTGCTCCTACATCCAAAACAGCTGAGTTGATGCATTCGTAGGCCACTACAGCCAGGATTTCTGTGTTTTATCATGATCCCCATGGTATGGAAATCACCTCCAACCAGCAGGAAGCAGTTTGGAATGAACGATGCCCAAATCCCAAAATATTGTTTATAAATGTTTGTTTTCATTTAAATTAGGTTGGTTATAAATGGTAATGATCACAGTCAATCTCTTTTTAAAGTAAAAAAGGGGAATATTATATACAAATGAATACTTTGCATTGGTATGGATTTTCATTTATTTATACAAGTTTAAGGTTAATTTTGTTATATTTAAATTTCTCCTCTTGTTTAGGTAATGTGTATATACAGATCTTTTAAAATGTAATGCATAATTAAATACAGATTTATATAATCAGATATAATAGTCAAAACTTACAGTTAAGTTAGTTAGGTTTTCTAGATATTCAGAGATGTATTTGAGATGGATAGATATTCTTCAAACCTTTCAAAGACCTACAGAATATATGGAATTTAAATGGTTTAGGGTTTTTCATGATAGTGAGATACAACTTCTCCTGGCACACCAATTACGTCTGAGAAGAGGATGGGCATCGAAGAAACTCATTATGGAGTTTGTTTTCAACATGGCAAGATTAGCCATTTGGGCAAGAAACTGCTCTTGCCTGGACTGTTTGATAAACTGGACATGCAGCACCCACAGGAAAGTGACTACTGAACTTGTAAAACAAGACAGTCCTGAAGGATTACTGCTTCATGGAGAAGTCTGCTAGACACACTGTGACCTATGGGCTGAAGATGGATGCCCCAATGTTACAGAGGAACTTTGGGTGTCTGTCCAGGCAGTGAGATGTCTCTGTCAGATCTAGAGTTTATATATTATCTTTCTGTGGTCTTTGATGGAGTTGAAGACATATAGTTATGCTTATTGCTTTCTTTCGTTATTATAAAATATAAGTTACATATAAGATTTTAGACTTACAAAGAGAGTAGATGATAGAATATTTTCTTTAAATCTTGCTAAATGTTAATGGACTAAATATTGTAATAATAGTTCTTACTTGATAACTGTTTTGTTATATATTTTACTATGTTAATGTTAAAATCCTTCTTTTTATTTAGACAGAAAAGAGGAGATGATGGGGAAGGTCCTTCTGTGTATATGTTTGTCTTATTGCTTGATAAATAAAGTACTGTTGGGCAATAGGAAAGCAAGTTAGGTGGGACTAGGAGTCTTGGAGGATTCTGGGAAATGTAGTAAAGAGAAGTCTTGTGATCCAGGCAGGAAGTGACATAGCAGGCAGACTCGGAATATAAGCAGGGACAAGCAGGAAATCACACTCTTCCTCCTCCTCTCTTTTCTGTGGAGTTGCCATGTGATCCCAGCAAGCGAAGACAACTGCAGCTGGCGTCTGATAGGATAAGTTCTTATAAAATATATACATTAGTATTTATAGTTGATAATTAAGACTGAGCAAGCAAGTGAGAAATCCTAATCAGTGGCCAGGAGCATTTTATCTGATATTAATCTCTGTGTGTTGTTTTGAGTGTCCTAACATTGCAGCAGAACTTGGGCAGCAGGCAGAAATATTTATCATTACAGAGGGGAACAGAGATGAAGTTAAAATTAAGGGGAGAAGAAGACAGAAGAAGAGAAGAAGAAGAGGAGGAGGAAGACAGAAAACTGCTACCACTTTTTTTAAAAAAGGAAATCTAACAACGTTGGTCTTAACAGTGAATATTTTGGATATAGCCTTGTATATAAGCCCTGTATATAGTCTATTTCTGGTTCCCAACAGAAGAGGAAAATCCCAATCTCATTCTTACTCCTAGACACACACCAGGTTTTCTATCAGGAAAAGTAAAAGAGCATCTTCATCCACATGATGCTAACTGCCCATATTTTATGGTAATGTTTGAACTATGTTTTTTCTTCTGAAGAATACAACACAGCTCAGTGTTTAGCTGTGGGTGTCTTCTTCTGCTTCCATCAGCTACTGGGTGAAGGCTTGTTTTTATATTTTTGTGACTGGCTTACTTCACTCAGGATGGTTTCTTCTAGTTCCATCCATTTTCCTGCAAATTTCAAGATTCCATTGTTTTTTTTTTCCATGGAGTAGTACTCCATTATGTAAATGTACCACATTTTCTCCATTCATTCTTCAGTTGAGGGGCATCTGGTTTGCTTCCAGTTTCTGGCTATTACAAATAGTGCTGCTTTGAACATGTATGAACAGATGTTCTTGTTGTATGAATGTGCTTCTTTTGGGTATATGCCTAAGAGAGGAATTGCTGGGTCTTTAGGCAGACTGATTCCCATTTTCCTGAGGGATCTCCATTCTGATTTCCAAAGTGGCTGTACAAGTTGGCACTCCCACCAGCAGTGGAGGAGTGTTCTCCTTTCTCTACTTCCTCTCCGACATTGTTGTTTTTGATTTTAGTCATTCTGACAGGAGTAAGATGGTATCTCAGTGTTGCTTTGATTTGCATTTCCCTGATGGATAAGGATGTTGAGCACTTTCTTACGTGTCTTTCAGCAATTTTAGATTTCTCCATTGAGAATTCTCTCTTTAGTACTGTACCCCACTTTTTAATTGGATTAGTCTGGAATCTAGTTGCAGAGAGGGAGGAGTGATGAGCAAAAGGGTCAAGACCAGGCTGTAGAAACCCACAGAAACAGCTTACCTGAACAAGGGGGAGCTCATAGGCCCCAGACTGATCCCTGGGAAAACAGCATAGGACTGTTCCAGACCCCATAAAGGAGGATGTCAGTCTGGAGGTCTGAGCAATCTGTGCGACCTCTGGAAGTGGATCAATATTTATCCTTAGTATATGAATGGACTTTGGGATCCCATTCCACATAGAGGGAACTCTCTCAGCCTAGACACACAAGGGAGGGTCTAGGCCCTGCTCCAAATGATATGACAGACTTTGAAGACCCACCATGGAAGGCCTCAACCTCCCTGGGGAGCAGAAAGGGGTTGGGATAGGGGTGGGGGTAGGGAAGGGAGAGGAAACTTGGATTGACATGTTAAAGGAGCTTGTTTCTAATTTAAAATTGGTCTAATTACAACTATAAAAAAGAATACAGCACAGATACACTTTTCTGTGTAGCCAAAATGTAGAATGACATTTATCTAAATGTAAGAAAGCAATTATTTTCAGAAAAGATCTCCTATTTAGAAATGACGAGTGAGCCGAGCGGTGGTGACCCACACCTTTAGTCCCAGCACTCGGGAGGCAGAGGCAGGCAGATTTCTGTGAGTTCAAGACCAACCTTCTCTACAAGAGCTAGTTCTAGGGCAGCCTCCAAAGACACAGAGAAACCCTGTCTTGAAAAACCAAAAAAAAAAAAAAGAAAGAAAGAAAGAAAGAAAGAAAGAAAGAAAGAAAGAAAGAAAATGACCAGGGACCAGCAAATCTGGAATATGACATCATCCTTTTTAGACATAAGAGTTTCCAAAAGCATTTTATTCCAATCATAGACAGAAAAGTCCAACTTTATCTTCATTTCTCTTCTAGTTACATTTCTATTGCTGTGGCAAAGCATCCTGGCAGAAATGAACATAGGTGAGGAAAGGTTTCTTCTTTTGGTTTTGTTTTGTTTTTCCTTTCCACTCCAAGTACAGTTCATTATTTCAGGAAAATAAAGACAGGCACTCAAGCACCTAGTCACATTGTATCCACAGCCAGAAGCAGAGGCAAGCATCTTTGCTTGCTTGCTTGCTTGCTTGCTAGCTTCCTGCTCTTTTATCCTGTTTAGGACCCCAAGCTGTGGGCATTGTGCTGCCTACAATGTTCTGGGTCTTCCTGAGTCAATGAAAAACAAGACAATATCCCACAGACATGGCCACAGGTCAACCTGATCTTAGTGATTTTTCATTAGAATTCTCTTCCCAGGTGACTCGAGGTTGTATCAAGTTGGCAGTTAAAACTAACCACCACCAGAATCTCCATGTTGTTCTCCTCAAAATGCTTCTGTTTCTACACAGTCTTTTGTTCTACTATCCTCAGTGTTGAGTATGTGGGCACATTCTGAAAGCATTAACCAGTGACTAAAAGTGTAAGTTCCCTTTCATTTGAACTTATACATTTTTGGAAGGGTAAATAATACTTAACTCCTAAGAATATCCATGAGATGGATAAACAGAGAGAGAATGACAGACAGTGGGGAAAAAGAGAAGGGGGGATAAGAAGAGGAGGGATAAAGGGGAAGGGAAGGGAGAAAGACTGTGAATTCATGTGTATCCTTCTTATGGGGACAACAGGTTTGAATACTGATGAGGTGGAGCCTAGGATTCCATGTGTGCACCAAACTGGAGTAAGACAGAAGTACATAACAGACTCATGACCAAACAGAAACAGTCCAGTCTGTTGACACAGCATATATTCTGAGTCCAACCAGAAGGCAGCAGAAGCTGACAAGAATGAATATGGTTCAAAGCAAATGAAACAGCCATCAAAGGTGTTTCTCTTCCTGACGTAGTGGCTGCAGGCTTTTTGAGGTGCCCTGGAACAAGCGAAGAAGGAATCTGCATAAAATATTCTGAGCAGAGCATGGGTAGCTGGTTCCAGAGTAGATAAACAATTTGACAAACACCCAGGAAGAATGTCTCTAACCTTCATAAAACTGAAAGGACAGGCAAGAAATGAGATGGACGACACTGTCATGGAAATTACAGCCTCAGCGATTTGGAGACATTTCATTCTGCAAAGGAGCTGGCACACTGGAGGAGGGATAAACACGAGGTTTGAAATCTGCCTGAAATGGCATGACGTATTTTTCTTGGGATATGGTATTAAATGAGGCTAAAGTTCTCTCCAGAAAATAATATCTCCTAAATTTCAGCTCATCTTTCCAACAACTCAGAGGTTTGACAGGAAATATTTAAGCAATTGCAAATGTCGACTTCCTAGAAATCGTGACACTAAATAGTCTAGAGAAAGAAATTGCTCCGAAGAGAAGGCACAGCAGTCTGCTAGGGAAATGGAAAATGTAGAGATCATGAAAGAGTATAATCACACATGAAATCCTGTCTTGTACGGAGCCCAGTTCTAGGCACTGTGAAAAGAGTAGTTTTGTTTACCTTTGAATGGTCTATAGAGAGGATGGGATGAAGTTGAACACATGAACCCCCAAATGCAGACTGATTCCTTAACAGCTGAGTGCACAGCCCTCAAGAGCAATCTGGAGGGAAAGATGTCAGTCAGGGAAGGCTTCCTAAAAATAGTGAGCTTTACATTCAGATTTTAAAAGCAAATTTTTAAAAGTGTATTAAGTACTTGATATTTTTATTTTGAGAACTAATTTCTACTGTATATGATATAGTTTGCATATATTTTATGTGATTTAAACTGTACTTCAAGACTGGTTTTCAGTTTCTATTCATTGACAAGGAGTTTTTACATCATAGAATCACACTGTGGTGGTTAATTTTATGTGTCAGACTAACACTGGGCCTTCTTCTGCCCAGACAGCTAGACAAACATTATTTCTAGGTGTGTCTGTGAGGGTAGTTCCAGGAGTGATTAGCATTTAAATTGCTGGATAAATGGAATGGGTATCATCCAACCCTTTGAGAGCCTAAATAGAGAGGAAAAAAAAAGTAGAGGTTGGTTGAATTGACTCTCTGACAGTACAGCTAAGTCATCCATCTTCTTCTGTCCTGGCTACTCCTAGTTCCCCAGCTGGCAGGCCTAGGCTGGAAGTTACATCATACATAGATGTCATGTCTCTCAAACTTCTGGCCACTGAAATCACTGATCTTCCCAGGTACTCAGCCATAAGCAGAAGTTATAGAACTTCTCAGCCTCTCTTTTCATGATACCAGTACATTGTGACAAAAATCTTCATGTTGTTTGTATCATATTAGAGTTATTATTTAAGGTGTCAGTCTCTCTCTCTCTCTCTCTCTCTCTCTATATATATATATATATATATATATATATATATATATATATGCATGTGACCACATGTATACTTACCCCATATTTTCTGTTTCTAAGGGAACTTTCATGTACATTACACATACTACTTAGCTGACAGAAATAGGGCTAGCCTTTTCTGTAATAGTCAGTAGAGTTTTCTAAACTGGTAAGCAGTGAAAAATAAAAACTATGATTAGAACTTTTTAAAACACTTTATCCTAGTTGCTTCTTACATTTCTTCAAGTATATCAGCGTGTTGAAGGTCTTTGTGCAGTGGAATGAGCTTGGCACAAGGAGGATACACATTTCAAGAAAGACCACAGAATTCTCTTCAAAAAATGAACAACATGGGGACAACTCTGAGGCTCCTTTAACAAAGCTGAATCTTGAAATCAATATCCAAATGACAGTTAAGAGGAATACTGTACTGAGTCCCCATTTCCTTCATTCTTTTCAAGAAGTGGTGCTGATGAAGAGGATAAAGGTGAAACTGCTAGTAGAAGCTAAGTGTATTCAGCTTAGAGAAAATGAAACATGCAGGAAACTCTGTGATTCACTTATCAGTTATTTTCTTCCCCCAAGTTCATACCACTATGTAGAAAAAAATATCAGAAGCAAAACTTTTAATTGAGTATCTTCCTGCCAATGAATTGTGATGCAGACACAGTAAGCATAGAAGTTGTTAATTTATGTTCACACCAATGTGTCATGTTAGCCTGAGAAGCAATATTCCTAATTTTGTTAGTGTGAATGAAAGCTATGGGGGAGGAGATGAGAAGTTAGCCAAAAGAAATAAGAGAATGCTTCTGTGGCCCACATTACAACTTTGCCTACTTCTGGGAGAGTATTGTTTTCTTTAAAACCATGGAAGTTGGATATAGGTATATACCTGGCATCCCAGTACTCAGCAGGCTGAAACAGGAAGATCAAGAGTTCAAAGCTAGCCTTGGCAACATAAATTTGAGGCCTATGTTGGCTTCATCAGACTCTGTCTTGAAAACAAAACAAAAACCTTGGAAGTCAGATGAGATTGGAAAATTTGAACACAGTTGAGAGGAAGAGATCAATACAGTGATGAAGAGCATGAATTCTAGGGTCTGTATGCTTTCACATCCTGGATCTATCATTTCCTTAAGGGAAGTTAGACAACCTCTCTATATAAATTATTCCTCATGTATAAAATAAGACTGTAATAGCAAATATTAATGTTATTAATATTATCTAGATCCAGACATAAAATTAGAGGATTGCCAACTCTACACATAATCTTCCAAAAGTTAAAGAGGTGAAAACACACTTAACACATTTTATAAAGTTTCAATTATTCTAATACTAAAAATGTTTCAAAAATACTACAAGATAGAGGAAAATTAGACACATTTATATCATATATATATATATATATATATATATAAAGTCATCAAATAATTTTAGCATGTAGAAGTTAACCCTAAAAGACACTACATCATTATCAAGTTTAATTTAATACAGGAATCTAATGAAACATTCCAAACTAAAGACCTGTAACACTTCATGTTAACAAATTAGGAAAGAAAAATAATGACAGTATGGTCCTTATTTAATAAGCAAAGAAAATGTATTTTACAAAATTCAATGCGTGTTTTGACAAAATAGTTCAGCAAAATCTCTCAACTTCACAAAGGCATCTATAAAAACCCACTGCTAACAGACTTAATGGTGAAGAACCAAATGCATTTCTTCAGGTCTGGTGAAAGATGAGGATATCTGACTTCACACGTCTATTCAATATTGTACTTTTAGGTGGTAGCCAATGCAATAAAGCAAGCAAAAAATCAACAGATTTAAAAAGTACATATAAACAAATCCAACCCTACAGAAAGTGTTGGAAGGAAAATTCCAACTCAAGGAAATTAACTACAACCAGAAAAACATAGCCAATAGATAATACCACTTTACCAACAGACAAAAGAAAAATTGGGTGGAAATCCACACACAATTCCACCACCACCACCAAATACAAAACAAACAAGAATGGACAATCAATGGTCATTAAAATCCCTCAATATTAATGGTTTTAACTCTCCTATAAAAAGACACAGGCTAGCAGAATGGATAAGAAGACAGAATACATCCTTCTGCTGCATACAAGAAACACACTTCAACTTCAAAGACAGGCAATACCTCAGAGTAAAGGGTTGGGGAAAGATTTTCCAATCAAATTGACCCAAGAAACTAGCAAGGGTAGCAATCTTAATATCTAACAAAATAGACTTTAAACTAAAGTCAATCCACAGCTAAACACTGAACTGAAATGGAATCCAGTTGCAGAGAAAGAGGAGTAATGAGCAAAGGCATTAAGACTAGGCTGGTGAAACCCAGAGAAACAGCTGGCCTGAATAAGGGGGTGCTCTTGGTCCCCAGACTTACTGGGAAACCATCATGGAACTGATCCAGACCCTATGAATGTGGGTGTCAGTGAGGAGACCTGGGAAATCTATGGGGCCTCTTATAATAGATCAGTACTTATCCCTAGCATAGGAATGGACTTTGTGATCCCATTCCACATAGAAGGACACTCCCTCAGCCTAGACACATGAGGGAGGGCCTAGGCCTTATCCCAAAGCATATAACAGACTCTAAAGACCACCCCATGGAAGGCCTAATACTCGTGAGGGAGCAGAAATGGTATGGGATAGGTAGGGTGTTAGTGTGGGGCAAGGGAGGATGGGAGGGAGAGGGAACTGGGATTGACATGTACAACAATCTTGTTTCTAAAGTGCGATCTTGTAAGACCACTCTGGAAATCAGTATGGCGATTGCTCAGAAAAATGGGAATCAGTGTACCTCAAGATCCAGCCATTCCTCTCTTGGGTATATACCCAAATAGGGCATGTACTTACAACAAGGACATATGTTCAACCATGTTCATAGCAGCATTGTTTGTAATAGCCAGAACCTGGAAACAACCTAGATGCCCCTCTATTGAAGAATGGATTGAGAAAATGTGGTACATTTATACAATGGAGTACTACTCAGCAGAAAAAAGCAATGGAATCTTGAAATTCGCAGGCAAATGGATGGAACTAGAGGAAACCATCCTGAGTGAGGTAACCCAGTCACAAAAAGACAAGCAAGGTATGTACTCACTGATATATGAATTTTAGACATAGAACAAAAGACTACCAGTATATAATGCTCTTCACCAAAGAAACTAGGAAACATGAAGGACTCTAAGGGTTAAATGGTCCCCAGGAATGGAAATGGCATGAACTCCCGAACTAATTGGGGGCATGAGGGTGGGGGGGGGAAGGAGCTGCTACAATAAGAGCAAGAGAAGAGGAGAAGAGGAGAGGAAATGGAGGGGCAGAAACATTGAGTTGGGGGAAGAATAGAGGAAAGAGAGCAAGATGAGAGAAACGATATCAGAGGGAGCCACTGTAGGCCCGAGAAGGGATCAGGAACCAGGGAGATCTCCAGAGACCTACAAGGATGACACGATCTGACAATCCAGGCAATGGTGGAGAGGATAACCTAAAAACCCTCCCCCTAAAATGAGATTGATGACTTCTCTTTATGCCATCCTAGAGCCCTCACCCAGTGGCTGATGGAAACAGAGACAGACATCCACAGATATACAATGAGCCGAAATCGGGAATTTAGTTGAAGAGAGGGAGGAATGAAGAACGAAGGGGTCTGTACTAGGATGGAGAAACCCACAGGAACTGTTGGCCTGAACAAGGGAGAGCACATCGACCCCAGATGCTGTCCAGGAGGCCTGTACAAGACTGATCCAGACCCCAGAACATAGATGTCAATAAGGAGGCCTCTGCACTCCAGGGAGCCTCTGGTAGTGGATTAGTATTTTTCCCTGGTGCAAAAAGGGACTTTGAGAGCCCATCCCATATGAAGGGTTACACTCTGGCCCTGGACACATGGGGAAGGGCCCAGGATCAGCATAGGAAGACTTGGTGGACTTTGCTGAGCTCCCGTTGAGGGCCCTACCCTGCCTGGGGAGTAGTGGGTGGATGGGGTTGGGGGGATGGGCTGGGGGTGGGGGAGAAAGTTTGGGGGTGAGGGGAGGGAGAGGGAGAAGGGACTTGAAATAAGCTTGTTC
The DNA here is from genome assembly GCF_003668045.3 of Cricetulus griseus. Lineage (NCBI taxonomy): Eukaryota > Metazoa > Chordata > Mammalia > Rodentia > Cricetidae > Cricetulus > Cricetulus griseus. The sequence goes on from NC_048598.1 coordinate 23,878,488, forward strand.
CCTATCTAGAACTAATAAAATAAAATAAAATTAAAAAAAAAGAAGAAAAAAAAAATGGAGAAAAATATAGAATGCTTTGGTATATTTTAAGCTTTGATGTACACTTAAGTATAAACAGACATTTATTTTTATAAAATAGAAAAAAGAAAGAGATGAAGGAGGTCACTTCCTACTCATCACAGGAGAAATCAATCAAGATGAAGTCTCAATTCTGAACATCTATGCCCCAAATACAAAGGCATCCACATTCATAAAAGAAACACTACTAAAACTCAAATCACAAATAAAACCTCACACACTTATAGTGGGAGACTTCAACACTCCACTGTCACAACTAGACAGAAACACCAGACAGAAACTTAACAAAGAAACAAAGGAACTAATAAAAGTTATGGTCCAAATGGGTTTAACAGACATCTATAGAACATTTCATCTAAACACAAAGAATATACCTCTTTACAGCACCACATGGAACCTTCTCTAAAATTTACCACATACTTGGCAACATAGCAAACATCAACAAGTACAAAGAAATTAAAATAACCCTCTGTATCTTATTAGACCACCATGCTTTAAAGTTAGAATTCAACAACAACACAAATTGCAGAAAACCTACAAACTCATGGAAATTAAATAATGCCCAATTACATAATTTCTGGGTTAAGGAGGAAATAAAAAAAGAAATTAAAGATTTCCTAGAATACAATGAGAATGAGGACACAACATACCCAAATTTACAGGACACTTTGAAAGCAGTACTAAAGAAAGTTCATAGCACTAAATGCCCACATGATGAAACAAGAGAATAGTCACACCAGAGAATACACAGAACAACTGAAAGCTCTAGAATGCAAAGAAGCCAATGCACCTTGGAGGAGTAGACACCAGGAGATAATCAAATTGAGGGCTGAAATCAATAAAATGGAAATTAGGGGAACAATACAAAGAATCAATATCAAGAAAAGTTGGTTCTTCAAGAAAATCAACAAGATAGACAAACCTTTATCCAAACTTACCAGACAGCAGAGAGTCAACATGCAAATTCACAAAATCAGAAATGAAAAGGGGGACATAACAACAGATACTGAAGAAATCCGGAGAACCATCAGGACATATTTTGAAGACTGTATTCCTCAAAATTTGAAAATCTAAAGGAAATGGACAATTTTCTGGATAGATTTCACTTACCAAAACTAAATCAATAACAGTTAAGCAATTTAAATAGACCAATAACCCCTAATGCAACAGAAGTAGTCATCAAAAGTCTCCCAACCAAAAAAAAAAAAAAAAAAACCCAGGGCCAGATGGCTTCAGTGCAGAATTCTAACAGAAATTCAAGGAACAGCTAATACCAATTCTCCTCAAAATATTCCACAAGATAGAAGCAGAAGGGTCATTGCCAAACTCTTTTTATGAGGCTTCAATAACATTGATAACCAAGCCACACAAAAACACAATTAAGAAAGAGAACTACAGACCAATATCCCTCATGAACATTGATGCAAAAATTCTCAGTAAAATACTGGCAAATCAAATCCAAGACCAAATCAGAGAAATCATCCAACATAATCAAGTAGGCGTCATCCCAGAGATGCAAGGATGGTTCAACATATGAAAATCCATCAATGTAATCCACCATATAAGCAGACTGAGAAAGCAAAACCACATGATCATCTCACTAGATGCTGAAAAAGCCTTTGACAAAATCCAACACCCATTCATGATAAATGTCTTGGAGAGATCAGGGATAACGGGAACATACCTAAACATAATAAAGGCAATATACAGCAAATCAACAGCCAACATCAAACTAAACTGAGAGAAACTCAATGTGATTCCCTTAAAATCAGGAACAAGACAAGACTGTCCACTCTCTCCATATCTCTTCAATATTGTCCTTGAAGATCTAGCTAGAGAAATAAGACAACAAAGAAAGATAGATCAAGGAGATACAAATTGGAAAGGAAGAAGTCAAACTTTCACTATTTGCAGATTATATGATAGTCTAAATAAGTGACCCAAAAAACTCTACCAGGGAACTCCTACAGCTGATAAACACCTTCAGCAAAGTGGCAGGATACAAGATTAACTAAAAAAAAAAAAAAATCAATAGCCCTACTATATACAGATGACAAATGCGCTTAGAAAGAAATCAGAGAAACAACACCCTTTAAAATAGACACAAACACCATAAAATACCTTGGGATAATGCTAACCAAAAAAGCAAAAGACCTGTATTATAAGAATTTTGATTCTTTAAAGAAATAAATTAAAGAAGATACCAGAAAATGGAAGGATCTCCCATGTTCTTGGATAGGTAGGATTAACATAGTAAAAATGGCAATCTTCCCAAAGTAATCTACAGATTCAATGCAATCCCCATCAATATCCCAGCACAATTCTTTACAGACATTAAAAAGAATAATTCTCAACTTTACATGGAAAAACAAAGATCCGGGATAGCCAAAACTACCCTGTACAATAAAGGAACTTCCAGGGGCATCACCATCCCTGACTTCAAGCTCTCTTATAGAGCTATAATCCTGAAAACAGCTTGGTATTAACACAAAAATAGACAGGTAGACCAATGGAATCGAGTTGAAAACCATGATATTAACCCATGTACCTAAGAATACCTGGTTTTTACAAAGAAGCTAAAGTTATACAATGGAATAACGAAAGTATCTTCAACAAATGATGCTGGCATAACTGGATGCTAGCATGTAGATGATTGCAGATAGATCCATGCCTATCACCATGCACAAAACTTAAGTCCAAATGGATCAAAGACCTTAACATAAATCCAACCACACTGAACCTATTAGAAGAGAAAGTGGGAAATACCCTTGAACAAATTAGTACAGGAGACCGATTCCTGAACGTTACACCATTAGCACAGACTCTGAGATTGCCAATTAATTCATGGGACCTCCTGAAACTGAGAAGCTTCTGTAAAGCAAATGACACAGTCAACAATTCAAAATGGCAGGGCACAGAATGGGAAAAGATAGTCACCAACCCCACATCCAACAGAGGGCTGATCTCCAAAATTTACAAAGAACTCAAGAAACTAGTCTCCAAACACCTAATAATCCAATTAAAAAATGGGATACAGAACTAAATAGACAATTCTCAATAGAGGATTCTAAAATGGTAGAAAAAGACACATAAGAAAGTGTACAACATCTTAGCCATCAGGAAAATGCAAATCAAAACACCTCTGAGATACCATCTTACTCCTATCAGAATGGCTAAAATCAAAAACACCACTGACAGTTTGTACTGGAGAGGATTGGAGAAAGGGGAACACTCCTCCATTGCTGGTGGGAGTACCAACTTGTACAGCCACTTTAGAAATCAATATAGTGGTTTCTCAGGAAAATGGGAATCACTCTACCTCAAGATCCAGCAATTCTACCCTTAGGCATATACCCAAAAGAAGCACATTAATACAACAAGGACATGTGTTCAACGATGTTCATAGCAGCACTATTGGTAATAACCAGAACCTGGAAGCAACCTAGATGCCCCTCAACTGAAGAATGGATAGAAAAAATGTGGTACATTTACACAATGGAGTACTACTCGGTGGGAGAAAACACAAAACAAAACAAAGCTAGAAACAAAAAATAATGGAATCTTGATTTTCGAGGGCAAATGGATGGAACTAGAAGAAACCATTCTGAGCGAGATAACCCAGTCACAAAAAAAACAGGGTATGCACTCACTCATATATGGATTGTAGACATAGAGCAAAGGATTACCATCCAACAATCCACACAGCCCAGAAGATAGGAAACAAGGAGGACTCATGGTGCCCCAGAGAAGGGGAAAGGGACAAGATCTCCTGAGAAAGTTGGGAGCAAGCGGGAAAGGAAGAGAGAGCTAGGAGAATGAGAAGGAGAGAAGAGGAGGGGTGAAGAGGACATGAGGGAGCAGGGAGTTTGAGTTGGGGGAAGAATAGAAGAGAGCAAGATAAGAGATTCCATAATACAAGGATCCATTATAGATTTAAAGGAAATCAGGCGCTAGGGAAATGTCTCTAGATCTACATTGATGACACGAAGTAACAATCTAAGCATCAGATGAGAGGCTACCTTAAATGCCCTCCCCTGATAATGAGATTGATGATTGACTTATACGCCATTCTGTAGCCTACAGCCAGCAGCTGGTGGAAGTGGAAGCAGACACCCACAGCTAAACACTGAACTGAACTGGAATCCAGTTGCAGAGAAAGAGGAGTGATGAGCAAAGGGGTCAAGACCAGGCTGGCGATACCCATAGAAACAGCTGACCTGAACAGGGGGTAACTCTTGGTTCCCAGACCGATAGCTGGGAAACCAGCATGGGACAGATCTAGATCCCATGAACGTGGGTGTCAGTGAGGAGACCTTGGAAATCAATGGAACCTTTTGTAGTAGATCAGTATTTATCCCTAGCATAGGAATGGACTTTGGAAGCCCATTCCACATAGAGGGATACTCCTTGAGCTTAGACACAAGGGGGTGAGCCCTATCCCAAAGGACATGACAGAATCTGGAGACCCCCATGGGAGTCTTCACCCTCCCTGAGCAGCAGAATGGTAAGGGATAGGTAGGGTGTTAGTTGGTGGGGGGCAGAGGAGGAGGGCAGGCAGAGGGAACTGAGATTGATATGTAAATTAATCTTGTTTCTAATTTAGATAAAATGGAGAGAAAGAAAAATTCAACAGATGAATAAGTAAGCAAATGACACAATATTAGGAAGAACTCTTTATTCTCATGTAGAATGATCTTAGCAATATAAAACCCAATGCAATCTATAAAAACTACTATAATTCATTAATGAGAAGGCTGTAGTTTTTTAGATCAATATGAAAACCTCAGTTTTATTTCTAAATACCAGAAATAGAAAGTCAAAAATTAAAGCATAAAATCATTAATTTCAAAATCATTAAGACTTAGGTAGGTATACTTGAGAAAATAGAAGTCATAGCTAAAAGATACTGAGGGGAAAAATTAAGAAAGACAGGTAAATTGAAATATATTGTGCTCATAAGTTGAAAACTCAGTATTAAGATTTTACTTTTGCACAAATTAACCTACATAGATTAAAATCTACCAAAATGAGTGATAAGTCCATATGTAAGACTCTCATTACCATTCTCTGGATGATAATCCAGAAGAACATTTGTGAATACTGAGACAGGCAAAAAATTATTTATTAAAGCTTCTAAATCATTTCCAGGAAAGAACAAGTTGATTAATTGAGACTGTATATTGATCCCTATCTAATGCAAAAGAAAGCTTCTCTGATGACGGTTAGAACATACACTAATATGGGTATAATGATGTCTTGAGGCAATTACTTAACATTATATGCATTGAACATAATAATAATAGTAGGTGCCTCTCTAGGGCCTATGACCTCATAAGTCACAGGGAACTGGCCCCAGCAACAACACCAGGCATGAGTTTCATCTTGTAGAGTGGGACTTAAATCCAAGCAAAACTTTGAACTGAGTATCTTCCTGCCAATGAATTGTGATGCAGACACAGTAAGCATAGAAGTTGTTAATTTATGTTCACACCAATGTGTCATGTTAGCCTGAGAAGCAATATTCCTAATTTTGTTAGTGTGAATGAAAGCTATGGGGGAGGAGATGAGAAGTTAGCCAAAAGAAATAAGAGAATGTTTCTGTGGCCCACATTACAACTTTGCCTACTTCTGGGAGAGTATTGTTTTCTTTAAAACCATGGAAGTTGGATATAGGTATATACCTGGCATCCCAGTACTCAGCAGACTGAAACAGGAAGATCAAGAGTTCAAAGCTAGCCTTGGCAACATAAATTTGAGGCCTATGTTGGCTTCATCAGACTCTGTCTTGAAAACAAAACAAAAACCTTGGAAGTCAGATGAGATTGGAAAATTTGAACACAGTTGAGAGGAAGAGATCAATACAGTGATGAAGAGCATGAATTCTAGAGTCTGTATTCTTTCACATCCTGGATCTATCATTTCCTTAAGGGAAGTTAGACAACCTCTCTATATAAATTATTCCTCATGTATAAAATAAGACTGTAATAGCAAATATTAATGTTACTAATATTGTCTAGATCTTGAGATAAAATTCAGAGGATTGTCCACTCTACACATAACCTTCCATTAAGTTAAAGAGGGGAGAACGCATGCCTAACTCATTTTATAATACTTTATTACTCTAATACTAAAAAAATACAAAAACATTATAAAATAAAGGGATAGATTATTGTCATATAGGTGACTCTGTAGTGCAATGGATAGCACATTGGACTTCTAGAGACCATTATCATATATGTCCAATATCATAATATATATGTCAAATAGATTAATATCTTTAACTAAACATTGTCTTTGTTACTCCCATGATGTTTGTGCCCTTACTACACAGTGATCATGTCTTTCCAGGCCAGTTGTTAGGTACCTCCCAGGCTTCCCACCTGGGTGACAGTGAAGATCACTTTTCTCTTCTCGTAGCACACATAGGACCTTCTACCACTATGAAAGTTAGCCAGTAGGGATGAAGCCAGTAAGGTGAGTACAAACTGAATTTCTTCATGTTCTGTGATTAAATTACATGTTGTGTGTTCAGAAATAGGCTCTTAATATGAAGTTCTAGAGGATAAAAGCATTAGCAATACCCTGCAATATTTGGGAGTCTATGGGTCCCCACTGGCCAAATATTTCAAAGGAAGCAACTGATTCTGGCACTGAGCCTTTTATTTTTATTAGCCTGTAATATATAATAAGAGCATTATCACCCCATGTTCCCTCTATTTAATCCTTTCTGTACACTGCCCCCCCCAACTCCTAGGCCAATTTAACTCTTACTGTTTCATTATTCCACTTTAACCCTTTATACCACTGTAGCTGATCTCCCTTCCTTTGAAAGCCACCCTAGGGCAATCACTAATTTCCTCTCATCTATGGGTTTATCAAATGAACAATACACATTTGAAGATTCAAAGCTAATATCCACAAATGAAAGAAATTGTGGCATTTGTCTTTCTGGATCTGTGTTACCTGATTCAGAATGATTTTTTTTCTTTTTGCAGTTCCCTCTATTTACCTGAAAAATCCATAATTTCATTTTTCTTAACGGCTGAATACTATTCTATTTCATTAATGTACCACACTTTCATTGTCTGTTCATCAGCTGATGACTATCCAGGTTGTTTCTATTTTCTGACTAGTGTGAATACAGCAACAATGGATGTGAATGAGCTGCTATATCCATTGTGTGTAGAGCTCTTCGGCTGTTTGTTCAAGAATGGTATAGGTGGATCATGTGACAGAGCTATTTCTGGATTTCTGACAATCTTCCACACTGATTTCCTTCACAGAAATTGAAAAATAAAACAAATCTTAAATTTCATAAGAAAAGACAAGACTCAGGAAATGCAAAATAATTCTGAGCAACTAAAAAATAAAAACTGCCAGAGGGATCATCATCCCAGATTGCAAGTTGTATTGAGAGCTATCATAATCAAAAACAGAATGTTACTGAAAAAAAAATACGCATTGACCACCAGAAAAGAATTGAGGATCCACAATTCAGCCCACACTACTATAGCCACCTTAATTTTGTTGAAGATGCCGTAAGTACACATTGGAGAAAAAAATATTTCAACAAGTGGTGCTAATAAAACTATATGTAGAAGAATGAAATTTGATCTTCTTTTCTCTGCACAAAACTCAACGCCAAATGGATCATGGACCTCAACAGAAGGAGAAAGTAGGAACATACTTGAACTCATTGACACAGGAGAGGACTTTCTAAACAAGGCCTCAGTAATGACAATATTAGAACCAACAGTTAATAAATAGAATCTCATGAAGTTTATCAAAATATTTAAAACATACTTTGCCAAAGAAGAACACATTTTTTCGTAACTAAACACGTAAAAGGTGTACCACATCATGAGTCGCTACAATGCACTGACCAAAGCCACAATGAGACTTATGGTACATGCTTATTTGGATGGCTGAAACTAACCAAGCAAACGGTATCAGTACTGTTACTGGATACTGGGGAAACTGGAAATCTCTTATGTTTTTGTGGGCCATGTGAAATTTTGCAACAACTTCAAAAAATGTTAGCATATTTTGTTGCTTTCATTTAAAATTAAGCAAATAGATACCTGTAGCACATGACCTACTGGTTCTGTTCTTGATTATTGAGGAAATAATACTTAATACTCATTAAGATTTTTAGACTAATGTAATAGGAAAGTTTATTTTTAGTAGATAGAAACTAGAAAATCCCAAATGGCTACCAACACGTGAATGAATCAACAAATTGTGATGTTCTGGGTAGTGTTAATTGTCAGTTTGACAGAATTGAAAATTCCCTAGGAGATGGGTTTCTGGGGGTTATCCTGATTGCATTATTAAGCTACAAAGACACTTCTATTGTGTGGCACCATTCCTTGATCTTGGGCTGGATAAATGGAGAGGGTCCTACATATAGTTGTTGCTCTGTTTCCTGATTTTGAGTGTGATAAAAACTTTTGCTTCAAGGTCCTTTTGCATTGACTTCTCCACTATGAACGAGTGTACCTTTGGACAAGAAGCTAAAACAAATCCTTTCTCCCAGAAGTTGCTTTGGTCTCAGCATTTTATCACAGTAGATGGAAAAAGCAAAGAAAATAAATAATACAATATAGTTCAGCAATCCAAAGGAATGACTATACCATCAGGGCAAAGCAGATACACACATGGTATAGATGGGTTAAAATAGTCATTAGGAGTAAATCCAGAGAGGTGAGAATAAAGCTTGATTCTGTTTACTTAAAAATTTCAACCTGCAAAGTAATCATAATGACAAGAAACAAATCAGCTATTATCTCAGGCTGAGAGTGGTTAGGGTGAGATGAGATGAAGTGTCTCAGTGAAAGAAGTTTGAGTTGTGAATAAATGTTCATTGGATAATTGTAATAATGGTTCATGACTGGAGACATTCACCAAAGCTTATTGGGTTGTACATTTGAATGTATGTAGTCTACTATTATATTATGTCTCTAAACAGCTACCCAAAATACTTACTTTTTAATTTGGGGGAGATTAGAACCACCATGTCCACATGTTTTGCATTTGATTGGTAATGAAGACTATAAAGCCAGGGCTGGTGAGAGAGCTTAGCAGGTAACAGCACTTGCTGTCAAGCCAGATGACTTGAGATTAATCACAAGGATCCAAATATTAGAAGGAGAGAATTAACTCCCAAAAGTTATCTGCTGTTCTTCACTCCTGCGACTTATTCTCTAACCTCCATGCACACTATGCACACACACACACACACACACACACACACACACACACGCACACACACACACACACACACACGAGCATGTATATGCATACTCACATTCACACACATTAAGCAGATTATAGAGAGATGATATGTGAATATGTAGATAGATATGAGAGATGTGTGAATAGATAATAGATAGATAGATAGATAGATAGATAGATAGATAGATAGATAGATAGATAATAGAGCTTTGAAAGCATCTGTGATTAGGGTTTGAGTGCAGGGTACACCTGGTGTTATTAACTAAGGTAGTAAAAAAGAGCTAAGTACATGACACCAGTCTCATGATTATCCACCTGCGCTTTGTGCTGTAGCAAAAGACAACATCCAGTGACTTAAAACCCAAACATCTGGTGCTCACTCTGTGCCCTTTCCTCCCCAAATTAATCCACCATAATGAAGACACATTTACAATGATAACAAGTGCTCTCAGATCAATAAATTGATATGGCAAAAGACCATGCTTATTTTAAACAGAATCTGTACCGTAGATGAAATTAATATAATTTTCAATTCATTAACATAATCTCCACATGTAAGGTTTTATGTACAATCTGAATACACTAAGGACGAAATCACAGCTCTCTATTGTCTCTCTTGCTCAGCTACACTTGAGAATACTCATAATCATTACTATTAAATCCCTATAAGAAAAGTTCATGTAGATGAGTGTTCTCTTCCTGTTTCTTGAGATTTATTTTTATTTTTGCATACATGTGTTTGTGTGTGCCATAATGAGTGGAATGCTGACTGCCAAAGCCAGAGGAAGGCACCAGATCGCCTGGAGCAGCAGTTATTTCTGGGTGACTCTGAGTTGCCCACCATGGGTAATTGGTACCCAACTCCTGTTCTTTGGAAGAGCATCAAGTGTTCTTAACTGCTGAACTGTCTTTGTAGACCCCTCCCACCGCCTTTATATTTATGTTTATATTTACTGATTCCTGTCATTGTAACCATTCATTTGGACCAAAGCAAAGTGCTCCGTAAGTATATTTTATGTTCCACGTCTTTCTGCCACTTACTACAAGCTCAGTAAATGATATGTTGATAGATGTAATCAAGAAATCTTCAGGCATGGAGCACAAGATAATTGTCCCTTCCGCATTCTAAATATGCCACATTGTTCCACATTCCTGAAACTTTAGAAGGCAATATCGCATTTTTTCCATTAGAAAAAAATATTGAAAATAAGAGTGCACTTCTCCCCCAAAAGAGGGGGCACTGTTATTCATGGCTACTGTCAGAATCTGAAATGTTCTCATCTAGCTGCCACTTGCCATTCCATACGATCAAGAACTATGGATGCTGTCTCCGGATGCTGCCTATTTCCATTGACAACAAAGGACATTATCATAGCCGGAAAAAAAAATGCACTTCTCCAGGCCCACGTGCCCTTGATTAAAATTTCAAAATTATTCATATGGATGGGCTCAATCGTTCTTACTTATTTGATTAAGAGTTTGCTGTTGGAGGGATTTTGTGTTTGAGCACATCTTGTACACCGAAGCACCATGCTTCCTTACTTGCTGTATATGCTTGTGTAGCTACTCATCAGTGAACATGACTAAATCCCCAGGCATCATTTCACTGGCGCGAAATGAACTCACTGGGACAGAAGGTGATGTAAGAATCATCTGTCTGCTGATTCCACTTGGAGTGCTTGTGGGCACAGCTTTTTGCAGAGGTGTTTTACCCTGAGTAGGCCAGATAGAGTCTCTCACTGCCAGGTGGAAATTCCCAACTTCATAAGAGGTGAACAGGTAATGATATGGGTAATACATATATATATATATATATATATATATATATATATCCTCATATATATATGGAGAGAGAGAGACTTACAGTCAATAGACAGATAATAGGTTAGATAGAAATATATAAATAGACTGACAGACAGATAGGCAGACAGATAGATAGACTCATAGATAGGTTAATAAACTAGTACTTGAATCAGGAAAATCAAAATCCTGACAAAGGAAACAGAAACATCAAAAGAACAGTGTATGAAAGAAGCAATTAAAGAGGCATTTGGCTATTTAGTAATAGGTGCACAGACTTTTTATTAATGACAATACTAACCAAAATATGTGTTTTGCTAATACACAATTGATTTTCTTAATAATTCTCAGATAGGTCAATTCACTAGAAGTATGGCCAAATGTGGACAAAAATCAACCTAACCTAATTCCTTGCTGATGTTTGTACAATTTTGCCTTTCTTTTCAGCCTCAGTGTTCATACTTGAAACTGTGAATAATAGCATGTTTTGCCAGGGTTGTTGTAAATAATGATTAAGAAAATCCACATCAAATACTCAACATGACATTTAGACACTAGCAATTACTGTCTATAGGATTTGTTTAAACATCTTCCAGATAACTTATTAGTTAACTTTATTATTAAAATTGTTTGATCTTACTTGTTGTTGGATGCTACATATTTTTGCTTTTGTGATTATAGACAGGGCTACCTAAGATAGTTTCTCAGCTTTACTTTCCTAAACCAGAAAACCTGGTTGCCTCAATTACACCAAATTTTAATATTCATTTCACTAACTAGCATGACATTACTTTTGCACCTAATGAACATGGTCATTGAGGTTATTGATTGTGCTATTAAATACTATGAAATACAGGAATAATTATGATGGAAAGTCAATTGTTATGCCATTCCAGGTTAACAAGATCCACTGATATCAATCTTTGCATATTCGCTGTTGATATCTGCCCACTTTAATATATATGTATGGTCCATTATGTCAACTCAGGTAAGTGTGGAGCATCTATCATCCACAGCATCATCAACAGCCTCACTATGGCACAACAGAGCAGATTTGCATGCCTTCTAACTATTGTCAGCCATCAGTTGGTCATGAAATTCAACAGTCGTATAAAATTACTTTTTAAAGTCATAAATCAGTGTGTAACAATTTCCCTTCTTACTATGAATTTTAAGTGAAAGTGTATGTGTGTCTGCCCTTTCTTCATGCACTCATCACCTCGAGTCATGTTTGGTTTCCAGCACCTATGTCAGGCAGCCTACAACTGCCTGTCACTCTAGTTCCAGGGGATCTAACAACCCCTCTGGCCTCTGCAGGCACCTGAATACATATGGTACACATATAGAAAATCAGACATGCACACATGCACATTAAATAAATGACTTTTAAAAATGTCTATCCATGTGAACACAACTGTAGAGTGTTAAATTTGCTTTATAGAAAATCTATGTCTGATTATCCTACCTTGTAGTTGAGGAACTGAAATGGGGAAGACAAAGTAGTGGTCCCTGATCATATGGCTTGTGTGCTGAAGCTGGGAAAGCCAAGTTTGAATGATTTAAGAGACAGTGATTGAAAATACTCATTTATGTTGTAATAAAAGATCAAACAGCTGATTTCCTGTAGCATGTGAAATGTTGTGCTGAATAAATAGACATCAACACACTAGACACAAACAGGACAAATTACCAAAGAGAAAACTAATGGCTAACAGACATTCAAAATCACCCTACTTTTCGATGGATTTATACTTGTTAAATATAATTTAAAAACCATCTCTAAATTACAATATATAGCATCAATGACTTAGAACAGGCAAATACAAATTTATAAAAGTTTCATGAAATTACTTTATCTGTTTGGCAAAGGGAATTAACAACATTTAAAATGACCATTCCACTTCATGCAGCATTGCAGTTTCAGGAAAAATAACCTGACATTAATACACACAAAGGTTAGGAATGAAGATATCATAATATTATTTTATTGAAGGAGGAGAGAAAAAACATTATAAAGGGAATGGTTGGACGGCATAGGGTTGTGATTTATAAAATATGCCATGTGCCACTAAATCACATGACTCCTCAATCATAATGCTTCCCTGATATGTAGAAATACAGAACATCAAATAATGAATTTGTGTGAAACATATCATAAAATATCAATCACATAAACACACAGACATGTGTGTTTCTACAGAGAGAGAGACAGAGACAGAGAGACAGAGAGATAGAGAAAGGTAGGGAGAGAGGAAAGGAAGGAGGAAGGGAGGGAGATTTGACACACACACACACACACACACACACACACACACACACACACACACACACATATATAATATATATATATATATATATATATATATATATATATATATAATATCCAGTAGAAACTATAGTTTCAGATATGGCATTGTACCATCTTACTTTGACTGAAAATTGAATTTGATACATAATTGTATTAATCCACACTCTACAAAAATAGAACTCTTTTCCCTACTTTTCTGCTTTTTGTTGACAAGTTAAAAAAATTGATGAGTGTGTGTCTACTTGGAGGTACTGAAAACCCTCATTGTCGGCACAGCATACAACGTAGTATGAAGCGGAATGGAAGTCTGGTGTCCTCAGCCCCATACTGGCTTCCCCCACCTCTGCTGAAGCTATCTGCCCGGTGGACTCCCAAAGGTGACTATGCTTCATTGCAAGACTGTATTAGTGAAGCCCCTGGGCTCTTATGTGAGGAAAAGCACTATATAAATGCAAAATAGTCTATTTTATTCATGCTGTCATATAAATAGAGATCTACTTTATACTAGCAGTTTTTCAGGGAAACTGATTATTCTTAGCATGAAGTATTTCATTCTAAGGGCCTCCATAATCTATTGGGCAAGATTATTTTCTACCCCCAGATAACAGGTACCTTCCTGTGTGCAGAATGGTCATCAGGAATTCACCTTATGCCAGAGGCAGTCCACAGAGTGTTACACAGCTATGGATACAGTTCAGCGGTAGCTGCTTCCAGCTGGCTCTGACTAGAATTGCCGGTGTCTGGCTACAAGAATACACCATGCCAATTACTTCCTACTCATCTCAGTGTGGACCCCTTTTCACAACACCTCCAGTGTAAGACAAAGGGAAAGAATTCTGTAGCCAGGGTTGAAATCTTTCCTTCCAAGAGTTGTGCCTTTGAAGTTACATCATTATCCTCTCTCTCTCTCTCTCTCTCTCTCTCTCTCTCTCTCTCTCTCTCTCTCTCTCTCTGTGTGTGTGTGTGTGTGTGTGTGTGTGGTGTGTGGTGTGATATAGTTCATGTGGATGCAAGTATGTGTGTCTGCATATGGACACTAGAGGTCTACCTCAGGTGTTGTTCCAGGAAAACCATATGCTCTATTTTGTGTTTGTTGTTATTTTTGTTTGTTTGTTTGTTTTGTTTGGATTGTTTGGATTGGTTTAGTTTGGTTTGGTTTGGTTTGGTTTGGTTTGGTTTGTTTGAGACAGGGTTTCACTTGGCTTGGAGTTTCATCATTAGGTTAGTCACACTGATCAGTGGACCCCAGAAATCTGCCTACAAGCATAAGCTACCACACCTCAATTATTTTATATGGGTTGTGAGGCTCTGCCTCATGTCCTGCTCATGTGGCAAGCATTTTACAGATTGAGCTCTCTGACCAACCCCATTCTCCATTTTCAGATGAACACCTATTTCCCTTAGGGATGTGAGGGATGAATGCATGAAGCAAGGGTAAAAGCCATTCAGGAACACATTAGGTCAGCCCATAGGCTCTTATAGTCAGTGGCTCCACTTATCTCAACACCAATAGGAAATGTGATCCTGACACTGAGCAGTTGGAGGATGGGAGTCATAGAGCCTCGTATCGGCCTCTTGGAGAATTTACAAACCCTAAACATAGAAAGGTTAGGGCTAAAAGTCACCTTAGAATCCATCTGTTCTACTCCCTTCATTTTTCAAACCAGAAACCTTATTAAAGCTTGCCAATATGGCTCCATTGTTCTGTCTGATATGCTGTGAGCTTCAAAATGAATCAAGCACACCTGACACATTAATTTGGCTCCAAGATGATTTGGGTTATACACCCCTCTTTTCTCTTTTCTTCCTCCCACTGTTGAAATGTTACCATTAAATTGTTTTAGGGTCCTATGGGCTGTTCATAATGCATTGCTTTTGAATCCAGGCCCACCACCTAACCTTACGTGGTAACTTAGTGACCTGGTATTACTCCTTCACAAATAATGCTCAAGCAAGTTTTTTCCTTTGCTGCAGCGCTTAGTAGAATTCCTGCTTCAGTATTTCCCCACTTGGTGTTTCTAAATTTTGTGTTCTTTAAGATGGAACAAATGATAAGACAAAGCCTGCATCCTTATTCCCATGACACTTCATCATGGAAACCCTCTCACCAGATCAGTTTTAAATGAGGTATCAATAAGCAGTCCTGCTCTCATTCTATAAGGCTCTGATCCTAACCCTAAGAGAAACCAATTTCTCTGCCACAACTCTTTCAGAGGGAAAAATCCCTCTTTTATGATTCTATCACCACCTAACCCTGTCTTAGCTTAATTAAGTTATTTTTTTATTGAAATGACGGTTTTGTTCATTTGTTTGGGGAGCTGATTTTGTTTATTATATCTTTGCTTTCTAAGACAGCATTTCTCTGTGTAGTCCCGGAATTCACTCTGTAGAACAGGTTAGCCTCAAACTCAGAAATCTTCCTGTCTTTGTCTCCCAAGTGCTGGGAGCAAAGGCATGGCATGCACCACCATGCCTGGTGAAAATAGATTTTTTTGTACAATATATTCTGATTACAGTTTCCCATCCCCCAACTACTTCAAGATCATCTCCACCTCTGCTCACATCCAAATCCACACCTTTTCTGTCTCTTGTTGGAAAATAAATAGGCATCTAAAGAATAATAATAAAATAAAATGAGAGATAACAAAACAAGCAAAATGGAATACAGCAAAACAAACAAACAGAAAGATAGCAAAATTAAAAGCCCAATTTCAAAAAAAAAAAAAAGAAAAAGAAAAACCCCAAGAAAGACATGGGCATGGAGACACACAGTCACTCACACAGGAATCACATAAAATCATAAAATCAGAAGTCATGGTATAACACAAGGACCTTTAAGATGATGATGATGATGATGATGATGATAATTTTGTTTTTTTCGAGACAGGGTTTCTCTGTATTGCTTTGGAGGTTGTCCTGGAACTCACTCTGTTGACTAGGCTAGCTTCAAACTCACAGTGATCCTCCTGCCTCTGCCTCCCGAGTCCTAGGATTAAAGGCATGCATCATCAACACCTGGCTTAATACTAATAATTTTTATGCCCCTGACAAACATTATAATACAAAGAACTTCCAAAGATGCCATTGAATTGGTTTTGTTTTGGCTATCTACTGTTGGGCATGGACCCTGCCCTTAGTTTGATTTAAAAAAAAAATAAGTAGCTAATTTTATTGCTGGTTGGTGCTTAGAACATCTTTATTCCAGGTGTTTCTCATCATCTCTTTAGTCCACAGACCATAACTTTCCATGTCATGTGCTCCTTTGCAGGGTAATAGCTGAAATGTAAGGCATATATAAAGGCAACTATATTGAAATAGTCATCAAATTATGAAAAATGATGAAGTAGACCCATATGTGTCTCATTAGCATATTAGATGAGACAAAATGGCAGGTATAATAACCACCATAATCTCAGAATAATGGTGAGCCTGAATGTTGTTCCTACACAGAATTGTGGCATGAAAGCCTGTGAGTTCCATTAATGAAAGCCAGAAGGGCTCCTCATGGTAGCATGATTTCTTCTGTCATGAAAGTGAGCAAAAGTGCTGAACTAATATTTCTCCATTTACATCCGAGGCCAACTGAAATCCTCCCAAGAGTCCTAGTCTGGAAGCCAGGTTTGGACTCCAGCTGACCTTGCTGCAACAGATGGCAGTAAGCCTAGTCCAGGCTGGTGTTCAGTCCTGTCCTCCTCTTTCCTTTCCTAAGACAGAACTTAGGTTCCCTGTTGCTCTTAAAGACTCACCATTTGTCCTTCCCACATCTTGCTTCAAGAACAGACTGGCCAGATGGCACATTTGCCTGCAGTCTCAGCACTAGGGTGCTGATTAGGATGACCACAAGTTTGAGACAAGCCTAAGCTATATAGTGAGATCATGTCTCAAAAATATCTGTGGCAGGCCCTAAGTTTAAATGCCAGTTAGCAAGAACCAAATCACATCAAATCTTTCCCATGATGATAGACTAATGATTCAAACAATTTGATTTTCTGTGCACATGTGATCCAAGTAATACATACATTTGCAGAGTCACATATATGTACATATATATATACATTGCATTTCAACCTCCAATATTTAGAAAGGAGCTCAGATTTTCCCATGAAAAGGAACTTTTCTAGAATTAAGGCTGCCGAGGGGAAAGACGTCTTCATTTTACCCACTGCAGCTAGCAGTGGGTGGACAAATACTTTAACTAGAAGGTGTTTTGAAACATCTTAAAATGAGTAATTTTCTCTTCTTGCTTCCAGACAATGTCCTTGTCTCAAAAGGACAAGATAATGTGACTGAGGAGGTATTATCTAAGAGAACTTACTGCTATTGCAGAGGACTGGGGTTCAGTTCCCAGCGTCCACATGGCAGTACACAACCATCTTTAACTTGAGTTTCAGGAGAACCTAATGCCTCCATTCAGCTTCCAAGGGCATCAGGCATGCATGTAGTACAGATACATACATGCAGTCAAAACACTCATACATATAAAATAAAATGAAAAATTTTAATGACAAGATAATTAGAAACGTCAGAGTAGACACATTATGATCATAGGTACATTCATTTACTCAATAAATACATATTATCTATATGCTTAAGATACTTTCTTGATCCCAGTAGGTGGGAAAATGGGACACATCAAACAAAAAGAAACCTTCAAATATTAAAATCAGCTTCCAGCGGTCTCAAACATGTTTTCAAAATTTAGTTTTCTGAATTTACCTAAACATCAGTTTTTATGCCTTCATTGTAGTCTATTTCTAAAACTATCAAATTGTCTGGTGTATCCCTCAGGATTCTGTGCCTTTCCAGGAGTCTGTTAGTGCCAATGTGGATTAAATGCCTTTCTAACTGTCATGATTCGTTGTAGCTTTGGGGCTTCCAAGGTGAACAGAACAGTAAAAATGAAGCTTCTACTTCAAGATCTAGCACTGGAGAAAGCAGAATCTCAGTTTATACCTGAATGGTCTGAATTGCCTCACTTTAAGACAAGGCAGTGAGCCCTTATATTCCTGTATTTGTCCATTGCAGGGTACACACATAGGATACTGTGCAGGGGACACTCATAGCTTCAAGGTGTCTCTGGATAAAGCAGTTTCATCAATCCAAGGACAATCAATCATCTAATTGCCCCTACTAATAAAATTTTCATTGCTCTTAGATGACTTGAAGTTTTCTTAGAACAAAGTAGAACATTAATGTTTAATAAGTTAGTCATTTATTCCTGTTTCCACAGCAAGATAGAAGTGTGGAGATTTTGAATTCAGAACCTCATGCAAGCAATGATGAAACACAGCTGATTACATCAGCACTAGCCAGTTAACCTTCCATAATGTACAAAACATTTCAATATCTTAGATGTAAGGTTAATTTTTTTCTTTCATGCCAACATTAAAGAGATCACTTATGAAAATATATAGGGAACCTTCAGGAGGATATGTTTTGGCAGCATGGCATGCATCCATCCTCTGTGGTTTCTTTCAGGTTCACACTGCTCTGCTCTCAGGAAATCCCTTAAATGTCCAAGATATGTTAGACTGAGATGATAAACTCTATGAGTATGTCTATCTACAATTGTCCAGAATTCAGCCTTTGAGGTTCCTAAGCTACTTTGTGAACAGAGTTTTATTTATTTCTAGCCTTTGCTCCCTCTGAACAAGTCTGGATGAAGAATTTGCCTTTGAGAGATGAGAAACAATTTTCACCAATTTCAGAAATCCCAACAACCTTGCTTTTGTATCTTGTACAAAATTAAAAGTCTGTATATTTTTTTCACAAAAGAGACATCCACAATAATGTTCTCACTGAATATTTGGTGGATTGTCTTTGGATGCATTATTTATGACTGGTAAAATGCAGTGGAGTTTAGCAATGGGACACTATGAAGACTTTGTAAGTACATGTAGCTTTGTCCTTGGCTAAGATGAAGTGTAGAAGTGGTCAAAATAAATAAATATGTCTTCCTAAAACAAAATGTAAACTCATGCACAAATACACAAGCACTGATATATAATACTAAGAGCAAAATGAAAAAAGAGAAAAGAAAAAATGTGTTATAAAGCATGGTATGATCTGAAAATAATGAAAACTGCACATGGGCAATAATATGAGTTTTGTAAGGAAACACACAAACAGAATTTATACATTTATTAGACTAGAACAATTATCTTTAAGAATAGGATACAGGGGATGTGGAATTGGAACATGAAAGAATACACAGAATGGAAATGGTGCTTTCTGAAATAATAAAGAATGATAGTACTTAAATGGAAGAGTGTGTGTCTTAGACTCTTTGGGAAGCTATAACAAAATAGTAGACATGGAGGAGAAAGTTTATTGCCAAATAAATTTATTGTTCAAAGATCAAGAGAAGGGGGGTTGCTATAAGCATGTTAAATGCACGGTGAAGATCTGTCTTTACCCTATATGTGTCTTTGTGTAGAGGGAAAGAGCATGGTAGTTTTCCAAAGACTCTTCTTCTTGTCAGGATGAGACTAAGGCTCAGCCTGTGAATTTCATAGCACACAGTTACATTCATAATAGAGAGTAGTTGACTAAACTTTTGAGTTCTTAAGTTAAACAAACAAAAAGTCTTGCTGCAGTTTTGTGTGGTGCACTTCAAACTTTCAGCCTTATTTGATATCCATTTAAAAACACTCTTGGACACTACTATGTGTCCTCCCACAATGAAAAAAAGTGCTTTCTTAGAAAAGCTTATGCATCATTTACTATACAGTAAATCTACAAATTAGACAAATTGTGCTATGATACTTTGTGATGTTGTCTGATCAAACCAAATTGTAAGAATGTAGTAACACAGATATTATGTTGAGACTTTCAGGCAATGCACTTTTGAGAGCAGTTAAATAATGGTTGTGTATACATTTGTCTTCACTGCTGGTCTCAGTATGGCTTCTCTTTATTTGGATTCCCTGATTAAATCTTATAAAGCCACAGCCTTCCATAAATAAGCTATACATTGAGCAGTTCTGATAATCTCTCAACCATTCTCAATACAAGTTATTACAGGATTTGGTAATCAATCCAGGCCCTAGAATAATGTCTGCCATTTAGTAAGATATAACTAGTAAGTGAAGAATAAATGAATAAAAGACAAGTGAAGTTATATCTACTTCACAACTTTCTGTTCCAGTATCTTCTTTAATTGAAATTAATGCATGGATGGGGAAAGGAGACTACCAGTGTAGGATGATACAAAGAGGGACAGGGGATGAGTAAGAAACAAAAAAAATGGTTTTTTGATCCCCTCATGTCCTCCTCTCCCCTCCTATTCTCCCGTTCTCTTTCTCCTAACTCCTACTCCCCTCCCCCATTCTCCCAATTAGCTCAGGAAATCTTGTCCCTTTCCTCTTCTCCGGAGGACCATGTATGTCTCTCTTAGGGTCCTCCTTGTTTATTCCTTGTTTCTCTAGAGGTGTGGATTGTAGGGTGGTAATCCTTTGTTCTATGTCTAAAATCCATATAAGAGTGAGTGCATACCATGTTTGTCTTTTTATGACTGGATTACCACACTCAGGATGGTTTCTTATAGTTCCATCCATTTGCCTGTGAATTTCAAGATTCCATTTTTTTTTCTTTCTGGTGAGTAGTATTCCTTTGTGTAAATGGACCACATTTTCTCCATCCATTCTTCAGTTGAGGGGCATCTAGGTTGCTTCCAGGTTCTGGCTATTACAAATAATGCTGTTATGAACATAGTGGAACAGATGTCCTTGTTGTATGAATGTGCATCCTTTGGGTATATGCCTAATAGTTGAATTGCTGGATCTTGTGGTAGACTGATTCTCATTTTCCTGAGGAATGGCCATACTGACTTCCAAAGTGGCTGCATGAGTTGTCACTGCCACAATCTATGGAGGAGTGTTCCCCTTTCTCCACATCCTCTCCAACATAAACTGAGTTAGGGGAAGAATGGAGGAAAGCAAGAAAAGATATACCATAATAGAGGGGGCCATTAGAGGTTTTAAAGAGAAATCTGGCCCTAGGGAAATGCCCAGAGATCTACAAGGATGATCTCAACTAATAATCTAAGCAATAATGGAGAGACTACCTTAAATGCCCTTCTCCGATAATGAAATTGATGACTACCTTACACGCCATCCTAGAGCCTTCATCCAGTAGCTGATAGAAACAGTAGCAGACATCCACAGCTAAACACTGAGCTGAACTCCTGGAATCCAGTTGCAGGGAGGGAGAAGTGATGAGCAAAGGGGTCAAGACCAGGGTGGAGAAACCCGCAGAAACAGCTGACCTGAACAAGGGGGAGCTCATGAGCCCCAGCATGATAGCTGGGAAACCAGCATAGGACTGTTCCCTGAATGAGGATGTCAGTTTAGAGGTCTGGGTAATCTATGGGGCCTCTGGTAGTTAATCAGTATTTATCCCTAGTACACGAATGGACTTTGGGAGCCCAGTCCATGTAGAGAGATACTCTCTCGCCTAGACAACAGGGGAGGGTCTAGGCCCTGCTCCAAATGATATGACAGACTTTGAAGATCCCGCATGGAAGGCCTCACCCTCACTAGAGAGCAGAAAAGGGGATGGGATAGGGAGTTGGTAGGAGGCAGGAGAGGAGGTGAGGGAGAAGGAACTGGGATTGACACGTAAAACAAGTTTATTTCTAATTTAAATTTTAAAAGTTGCTAGAAAAGTGCAATGATGAGCCTTAATTCTTCATGAGTTAATACAAATAGAAAAACACAAAACAACATGTATTTTATCCAATTTCAAAAGCAAAATATTGAAAAACATTAAAATATACTTGGAGAATAAACCAGAAAGTATATATATATATATATATATATATATATATATATATATATATATTATACCTATGGAGCCTATGGAGATACAGTTGGTATATGTCCATCACACACACCCACACTGTTACAAACACAGAAATCAAATCATGTATGGTTTCTTAATTTCCTTTTCTTCCTGATAATATAGTAAGAATATTTCCATGTGTCACACTTGATCTATAGAAAACTTTAACTCTGTTATTAATCAGAAATAATACCCTTATTATACATTAACTGTCCATACATAGTGGAATTATCCATGCTCTTTTCTTGTTCTCTTAATTTCAATATTTATACATCAATGCTGAACATTTAAGTCATTTTTGGACATGCCTTAGGATGAGTTTGTAATTTTTCTACCCATAAATGACCATCTCAAATATATTTCCTCTGAAACTGTAATAAAACATCAGATTACTGAGGAAACAAATTATCTATTTGCCATAACTATACCTATTTCTAAAAGACTGTAACTTTGAGAATGTAAGATTCATGTCCTTAGATTTCAGAGGGTTATCGAGAAGCTTTCCTTAGACTGTTATTAAGTTCACTACATTATTTCTTCCATTATCATGACAAACTCTTGTCTTTTTTTCCCAAACAATTATGGTTAAACCCATGAATGTTCTTACACTCTGAATGTCAATTTCATATCTTGCTAATGTTTAAACTTGATTATAAATTCTGTGATTATATTTTGCGTGTTTCACAAATACTATCTTATCTCTTTACCATGATTTAGTGCCCTTTATTTTAAGTTTCATGCCTTTCTTTCTTTCTCTTATCTACTTACTTTACAACTGCAGCTGAATCTTACATTGTTGTACCCTGGGAGTCTTACATAAGTCATTTTTTTCAAGGAAATGTCATAGGTGTTTCTTACAAATCACATGCTTGTTCTTAACATATATACACTTATGGGGATGAGAGGAAAAGGAAGAGATCTGACTTTTCTAAAATCAAGCTTTCATAAAATTTAACAGCATGTTTCCAAGACTGCTTTTGTCATGTTAGAGATGAGCATACAGTTTCTTTGTGTCACAATTTATACTACATTTTATAACATCAAATGTTCATATGTTCCTAGGTTTGACCTAACTTGTGCAAGACTGACACCCTAAGTGTATTCCCTTTGTGTAACACCATGTTGGACTTTCTTTTACCACTCATCTTTGGAGTCATCTTTTAAATGTTTCCTATTACTATTTATTTAAATCGCATATGTGCTTATTCATGACTCTCTGTATATTTTAAGGTCAGAGGCCATGCTTTCATCTTTCCCCTATAATCTTCAGAATCTATTATTGTTTGAATGATTATGATTTTGCTTTGTTTAATTTGGAAGTTTCCTCTCTTTTATTCTAGTCTACAACACTAATTAACATCAGCAGGCTTAGATTTCTTGAGTTAGAATTTTTAAAGTGGAAGTGGAGAGTGACACTGATAGACCCATTCACCTTCCTTCCCTCCAACTTTCAACCTGAGTTCTGTGTTAGTTGTCTATGTATACCACAGTGCATACTCTGATTGTTATTTCAGCCAACCATTTTACTTGTATGTGTTAGCATTTCTTTTCCTACTGTGAACAAATTTACAAGTGTTTAATTCTCAAACTGTCTCCCCAGTCCTCTAGTTTTATTCTCAATAGGTGCCTTACTTGGGAAAAGAGAAGAGTCAATGCTTGTCTCCATCATGGAGCATGAGTTTAGTGTTTGTATGTATATCTAGTATCTTGGTGTTTGTAAGTGTATCCCATTGCACAGTATAAGTCTGTTTAATGATATTTTTCTCTTTTAAAACCTTAAACATTTTAGTGTTCAATTTATCCCATCATTTTCCTACGTGGACCTTAATGATTTAAATATTTAAGTTTTGGGGGTTAGCATGCTTATTGTTTTTCTCTTCCTCATTTGCATTTGTCACATCAACTTTTCTCAATCTCCTCCTTGCGTCCCCAACTGTGGCTTCAGTTCTATTATCCATTTCTGCTGCTGCTGCTTATGTGACTTTTAGTTACAAAAATTTTCCATTTCTATTTGAGTCTTGAACTCTGTCAACTCAATTTTCATCATGTTCTGTGGTATTATTTCCACTTCATCTTTTGTATACATTGTTGAGCTCTTTTGGCCTCAAAAGATCATTTTCTCTTTAATTTCTTTGACATCTTGAGGTCATATTGACACATAATTGTCATCTGCTTCATAATGTAACTTTCACACTGTGTGCTTTGTATCTTAGTTTTGTTTTCCATCTGTCTTTACTTTTCTGTAGTGCTTAGCAGGCATGGTGTCTAAATGTTTTCTTACTATTATGAGCAAGGACCATGCATGCATTCATTTGGTCAGCTGTTTGTAAGAAAGATGAGGTCTGGGTAGATGTTCTTCTATCTCTTCCTTACTAATTGTGTGAGTCAATTTGTGTGCCTGTAGCAAAACAAAAGGAATTTATTTCTCACAGCTCTGGAGGTGATGTCTGAGATAGAGGACACAGGACATGGGGATTTTGGTGAGGTTCTTTTCTGTAGCAGACTGCTGACTTCTTTTATCTTCATTTGGCCAAAGGGGGCAGAGGTAGATTCAAGGAGATGGAGATGGCTGGGATTAGGATGCATGATGTGAAAAACACAAAGAGTAAATAGAACAGAAAGTTTAAAAAGAAATAAACAGGACAGCTTTGGAAAGAAAAAAGATGGCAAGTGAGCTCTCGGTGAGTATGGTAGCACATGCCTGTCATCTTTTCACTTGGAAGGCTGAGCTAGGAAGTTCATGAATTCCAAGGCAATGTGAGATGTGGAAAGATATTCTTTCTTAAAAAAAACAGAAAGCTTTTTCAAAGGGGTACAAATCCCATTCATGAAGGTACTACTCCAAGGATGCTAGAAATGTAACACCATTACATGGGGGAGTTTCTGTAAAATAAATACTCTGCCCTTTGTTCACTTCCATATCAGTAAATGTATGATTATCCTTGTCTTGGTGGATGTTTGGGTTTTTAAAGTGGAGGAATTTTTATGCCAACTCTTCTTCACCCTGTGGCTTTGGGCACTTACTACCCCTCTGGGTCTCATCTGCTACATTTTCCTATCATGTGAAGATAACACCCATTTCATAGAATTCTGTTAACAGAAGTATAAAGTTTGAGTCTGTGCACATCTGCATTTTTGTGTGTAAATGTCTTTGGAGGATTTTTCATAAGGTTCCCAGTCTTTGGAGGATGCCTCTGTTAGCAGATTTCAGATAGGACTGATTAACACAGGCTCTGGGAACCAGTTTTACAGTATTGACACATTGTTACTTTCTGGTGTGGTTGAAGGCTGAGTTCTTCTGATTATTCTGTTTGTTTTAACATAGTTCAGAAAGGCCAGTAAAGGTGTGTTTACCATCTTCAGCAGATGTGTGTCACACATGTCAGAAATTCCTCAAAATGTTTACATGTCCCTTCCTTTTGGGTGTAAGACAGGCTTTTTTCTCATGTTGTATTGTATTAATCATTTCAATTTGGCATTCAAGAGACTCAACCATATGGTCCAAAGTGACATATTACTAAACTCTCCTCTCCAAAGCCCATTTCAGAATTTGTGGTTGTTAAATGTGTGTGTTGCTGTTTTTTGTGTGTATATATACATATATAAATGTACCCACACATACATTGTTATTTTGTATTCTGTAAAAAAGGAATATGCTGATAATATATGCATATACAAGACAGTCATATGAACAGTCATAATCCTAGCTTCCTTTTCCAGCCAGTGGCTGAGAATTTTCACCTGTTAAAAGATGAGAAGGTTTTGGAGATTGTCCTTAACTCTCTCATCATTGATTGCATTCAGAGATCCATAAAAGTAATTACCTAATTGCAAATATCTTGTGCTCAACAACTTACAAGAATTCAAGGCATAAATGTGTTTGGGAAGTAAATTACTCCCTGAATAGGTGACCCTGAAGCCTCATGAACTAACTGTACCTTCCTCACTTATTAATAAGCATCATTTCCAAGCAACCAAGATGTATTGAGTTGGGAGTCCCTAAGTGCGAGAGGGTCCAGAAATAGCTTTGACTTTTCCTTTTTTTTAATTTACCTTGTGGGGCTATGGGGAATGAGCAATCCTTTAGTCTGTCAATATCACAGCAAAGGTACCATATGAAGAGTGGATAGCGGGGTGAATGAGGTGATGGGGGAGGCTCAGCTAAGAAGATGGAATATCTATTTGACACAGAAGAGGGTCCTCAGACCTCTGCAAAGCCGAAATGTCAAAATCAGCCACTGAAAAAGAACTGAGTCATCAGAATTTTGACATTGACAAGGCTCTTCTACACACATTGAGTGTGACTTCTGATACCTCTGTTGTATTAATGGATCTGGACATTTTCTGTTTCTGTTTTATCCTAGTGAGCTTGTACAGTTACTTCATTAATTATTTTATGAATGTATCTATCTATCTAAATAACTTCTTTCATTTATTTTCTTTTTATTACTTACATCCAATAAATATGCACGAGTTTATATCCTGAAAACCATGCATATAGATATCACTTAAAGTCATTTTCTTATCTTCATCTCATTTGACTATTCAAAAAACAAATGAAATAATACATTAAAACTACTCCAAAAGTATCAAATGCAAATATGTGTTTATTAACCAAAATGGCAAAATGCCTGCAAAATAATACAGACCATTGTATACTTTTTCAGCTTCATTTTAAAACAAAGCAAAGAAATCATTTGCACAAAACAAACAACTATATTTTCTTCGAATACAGCTTTCCTTCAATTCCAGTAAGTATTACAATTCTTAACTGGTAGTGCTAGATGCCCCTGCTCCCATAGCCCCCTTTACTCAGCAATGTTTTCAGGCAGGGTTCAGCCTTTGATAGAGTTATTGTTAAGCCAAGCATAAATGTCTTAATCTTGTGGTTGCAGTCCAATGTGTTATTAGAAAACAATATGGTATTGTGTCAGGGAAATATTCTGGGGCAAGTTTATCTCCTCCACAAACAACCTATGCATCTTTGTCATCTCTGTTTGCTCACTTGTAAAATATAGAAAGTAATGGCTGCCGGTAAGGTGGATGGAAATCCAGGGAACAAATTATTTGTAAGAAATGCTGTGTAAGTAACTAATTATACACAGGTCATGGGCATAGAGATTTTTACTGGCTTGAAGAAAGGAGAAACAGCGGAGATATACCTTTCCCCCTTACTCTTCACTGTTGAAAATGGTAGCATTTTGATAATCTCTGCATGGGCACTAAGTATTCAAGAAGTGGGAACTATACACAAGACATGGAACTTTCCATTTTCTTTCAATTCAGATGTGTATCTTGGTGTTTGATATATGTTCTAAGTGTGGAGTGTGTGTGTGTGTGTGTGTGTGTGTGTGTGTGTGTGTGTGTGTGTGTAGTGTGAACCTGGGTGTGAACAGAAGTGCGTGTTGGTGTGTTCATGGAGAGGCCACAGAAAGATGTGGGGGTTCAGCTCTACAGCTTACTGCAGTCTTCCTTTGAGAAAATGTCTCTCACTGAGCCTAGAACTGGGCTGCCACCAGAAAATCCCAAGATCACCCTGTTCCCACCCCACTACACTTGATTACAGGTATGCATGCCCACACTCACATTTTTATGTGGACTAGAAATTTGAACTCAGGTCTTCGTCCTGGCACAGCAAGGATTCTTATCCATTGAGCCATCTCACTAGCCCATAATTTCCTTGTGTTATAATTTTAAAATTTTGAAAAATATGACTTTTTCCGTTAAATACAACTTAAATTCATATTAAGAAGGATTCTTCAGGGTTACTCATCAGACCATCGGTTCATGACCCCTTTGGGTTGCATATTGTTCTACATATCAGATAGTCACATATTGATTCTTAGAAGTAGCAAATTAGAGTTGTGAAGTAGCAATGAAAATATTTTTATGGTTGGGGCTCACCACAAGGTGAGGAACTGTATTAGAGGGACACAGCATTAGGAAGGTTGAGAACCACTGCACTGGACCCTAAGTACAGTCAGATGTTTCCTCGTGAGTGGGAGACAGAAAGACCTGGACACACCCAGAAGAAAAGGAGGAAGATAAAGCCCTGGAGGCAGAGACTGGCGCAGTGCAACCATAAGCAGGAACTGCCAGCCGCTACCAAAAGTTGGAAGAGGCGAAACTGGATTCTGCCACAGAAACTTCAGAGAAAACATGGGCCTGCCAACCCTTATATTGTGCCCAATGGAACAGATTTCAAGCTCTGGCCTCCAGATCCCTTTGTGCTCAGAGAAAATAAATTGTTTTCTAAATTCACCAAGCTTGTAATAATTTGGTACAGCTGCTCCTGGACGCTCACACCCTGACTGAATTGCTTCTTGGGTCATATTGAATTAAATACAATAGCGTGTTAAAATTAATTTTCCTTATATTAGGCATCTTCTTGAAGCCTGTAGTTTTCTCCCATGGCTCTCAACAGATTCCTATTGGACAGTGCTGTCCTGGACTATGGCTGTGTGAGACTCAGTAAACTGTCTCCTTGGGCACCCCAAAGGGAAGGTGGCTTCTGTCTGGGAAATTGTGCCCACAAGCTTCTCTACTATATGCTTATAATTTCACTGTAAATATAAAAGTGTATCTCCTTTTGTTAAATGAAGATGTAGACAGCAGTTTTTCAAGCTAAACGTCCCTATTATGGTAGTTACTTTTCTATCGCTGGGACTAGACATCTTGACTTCTCCACCACGGAGGACTGTACCCTTGAACTGTGAGCCAGTGTACTTTAAGTTGCTTGTCTCACGATATTTTATCATAGCAACAAAAGGAAAACTAAAACATCTTGTGACCTACTTCCTTGGACTTAGCTTCACTTCCAACCTTTCACTACTTCATATTATGAATCCACCAAAAACATAATTTACCTCTTAGTCCAGTGTCCTCATCACTTAATTGTCTCTGGAAAACCACACACACACACACACACACACACACACACACACACACACACACACACACACACAGAGAGAGAGAGAGAGAGAGAGAGAGAGAGAGATCCTAAAATGTCGCCAAAGACCTTATTAATTTATTAATGTATACGTCTCCTCATATTCCACATATAGCACCCTTCCAATGGACAGACCCAGAAGAAACAGGGGAATGAATGGCCCTGGAGAAAGGGACTGGAGCAGTGCAACCATCAAGAGGTGAGAATGCATTCTGCTACAGAAACTTTTAAATTTAAAATGTATTGTTGGAGTTTGCACAGCACTTTTACCATCCAAGTGCTTATAAATATAACCTTGTGTACTGAGATGGCAACCAAGGGAGGGTTGGAGAGAGATAATTCATGATGTACGGTTCCATGTTCCCAGCTTTACCATTATGTAAAGCAGCCAACAGAATAACAGCAACTATAGTTAACACACTGTAAAGAGTCAATTTGGAAAAAAGAATCTCCTCTGTCACTGTATGAACAGGATCCTTCAGAGGCCTATGATACATGACTTCCAATTTCCTGTGACTTGCATGTTGTATGTTGTATGTTGTATGTTGTATGTTGTATGTTGTTGTGAACCTGTCAGAGGTGGTGGAGACCCATTTCTCCTTGCATGAGTCAGTGAGGCCAGCCTGCAAGCATGAACTGCAAACCTTGCTATCTGCTTCCTTTTAGGCTGATGCATATATACTTATTGTTTGCTGTTTTTGGGGAGGGTGAAGGGTGTTTTGTTTTTTGGGAATTTTTTTAGTGAACCACATCCTCAAGCCTATTGGTTAAGTGCTCCACCACTGAGCTATGTCACCAGATCAAATGCCTTTAGACTTCAGAACAAGAAAGAGAAAGGCAGGCAATGATTTCCTGATTCCTAAATAAACT
This sequence comes from Cricetulus griseus, assembly GCF_003668045.3. Classification (NCBI taxonomy): domain Eukaryota; kingdom Metazoa; phylum Chordata; class Mammalia; order Rodentia; family Cricetidae; genus Cricetulus; species Cricetulus griseus. Next base: position 23,908,568 of record NC_048598.1, read on the forward strand.
GCTGACTGATGCCAAATAATTCTCCTTGAGACTGGAGAGATGGCGCAGCAAATAAAGACATTTGCTACTCAACCTGATGTCTGGAATTTGATCCCCAGAGTTCAGCTGCTAGAAGGAGAGCACCCATTCCATATATGCACCATGGCATATGCATGATCCCACATATTCACTTACAAAGTTTGTAACTGTAGAAAACTGGAGCAATAAGAATTGTACTTGTTGTTAGGAGGAATTACAGACCTTTCCCAAAGCATCATCTACCAGAGCTGAACTCACAGTCCTGCTCTGGCTCCTCCTGGATGGATTTGAGTGATTTTCCACAGAGCATGCTGTCAGGTCAGCACCAGCCTCATGACATATAATCATGTCACCTTTGAGTCATCCTCTTTCTCATCCCTCATGTCTAATATTGACTTTAATCTGCTCAGTGAACCTGTGTGGTGTCTCCTTTCACATTGCAGAACTGCTCACCTACTGTCCCCAATCCCCTTCCCAGCTTTAAACTACTTTATTGAGGTCTATGATTGACATAAAAAAGCTGTACTTGTGTGATATATACAATATCATGAATTTGGCACTAAATAGACATTCAGAAAACCATCACCACCATCAAGGCCATAGACACATCCTTGGACCTTTCTAAGCTTTTGCCACTTCATTACTACTTGTGGTTTGGGGGTAGTGAGAACCCTTACAGTAAGTTCTACTCTACTAATAATTTTTTAAATCTGCACAGTACTGTTAATGACAGGCACTACCCTTTAGAATAGAATTCCACATCTGAATATTTTTCTACAGGAACAAAAATCTGAACATCAAATGAACTCCTGTGCTCTTGAGTTGACTACAGGATCCCTCACAATATCTAAGATTTAGGGACAATATAAAGGTTCATTGGCCAATGGGTAAAGGAAATGTGGTGCATACACATTGTAATGGAATATTGTTTAGCCTTTAAAAGAAATTCGCAGGCAAATGGATGGAACTAGGAGAAACCATCCGGAGTGAGGTAACCCAATCACAAAAAGACAAACATGGTATGTACTCACTCATATATGATTTTTAGACATAGAGCAAAGGTTTACCAGCCTATAATCCTCTTCCCCAAAGAAACTAGAAATCATGAATGACTCTAAGGGATAAATGGACCCCAGGAATGGGAAGTGGCATAAACTCCCGAGCTAATTGAGAGCATGAGGGTAGGGGAGTGGGTGCTGCCATAATAAGAGCACAAGAAGAAGAGGAGAGGAGAAGAAATGGAGGAGCAGAGATATTGAGTTGGGGGAAGAATAGAGGAGAGAGAGCAGGATGAGAGATACCATATCAGAGGGAGCCACTATAGGTCTGTGAAGAGATCTGGAACTAGAAAGATCTCCAGAGACCTAAAAGGATGACATGATCTGACAGCCCGGGCAGTGGAGGAGAGGATGGCCTAGAAGCCCTTCCCCTAGAATGAGATTGATGACAACTCTCTATGCTATCCTAGAGTCCTCATCCAGTGGCTGATGGAAGCAGAGACAGACATCCACAGAAATACACTGAGCTGAAATCTGGAACCTAATTGAAGAGAGGGAGGAATGAAGAACGAAGGGGTCTGTACCAGGTTGGAGAAACCCACAAAAACAGTTGGCCTGAAAAAGGGAAAGCATATCGACCCCAGACGCTCTTTGAGAGGCCAGTACGGGACTAATCCAGCCCCTGATCATGGATGCCAATGGGGAGGCCCCTGCACTCCTGGGAGCCTCCGGAGGTGGACTGGTGTTTTGCCCTGGTGTGTGTGGGGGACTTCGAGAGCCCATCCCACTTGAAGGGATGCACTCTGTCTCTGAACACATGGGGAGGGACCTAGGCCCAGCACAGGAAGATTTGGTGGACTTGGTGGAGCCCCGGTTGGGGGCCCTACCCTGCCTGGGGAGTGGTGGGTGGATGGGGTGGGGGGTAGGTTGGAGGTGGGGGAGAAGGAATGGGGGTGAGGGGAGGGAGAGGGAGAGGGGAATTACATGTGAAACAAGCCTGTTCCCTAACTTGAATTAATAATAATAATAATAATAATAATAATAATAATAATAATAAAAAGAATCCCTACTATTTGCAATATCATAGAGGAAACTCAAGATCATGTACTAAGAATATTAGAGCAGACCTGAAAAGACAAATACTATAGAATCTCACTTACATGTGGGCATTTAACATAACAAAATTCAAACAAAGAGTAAAAAAAGAAGACACTTCATGATCAAAAGACAGAGATGGCTTATACAAAACGACTTCCCATGTAAACCTGATAACCTGAGTTCAGATCCTCAGGATCTGTGTAAAAAGCTGGATGCAGTAGGGCACATCTGAAATCCCAAGGTTTCCATGCTCAGATAGGAGGTGGAGATGAGAATCACCCACACATGTGCAGGGCCAGCTACCCTAAAGTACACAGCAGAGATAACAAGAGAGACTCTGCCTCAAAATAAGACAGGAGGGGAGAACCAACTCCCTCAAAGTCATCTCTGACCTCCACTTGCACACAATGCATGTGCACACCTGCAATCATACCCACTTTTCTCAGTCTCCCTGTGTATATCTGCCTCTGTCTACCTCTTTGCACTATCTGTCTTTCCCTTCTCTCTGACACACACACACAAAAGTTACAAACTGCCATCCAACTTGACATTAAGATGAGCCTTTTAGAGACTGTTCAGTCTTAATTATACTTCTACATATGTCCCTCAAACCCTAACCTAGTTTCCTCAATATTGCCATATTAAAGACAACCCTTAATCATATCCCTCCACTCAGTAGCTCTTTATTCCATTAGCAATGGTGCTCACCTACCTTAATTGATCATTTAAAGCCTTCTACAATTTGACCTCACTCTACTCTTGAGAGTCTGACACATGCCACAGTATGACAGATATCCAAACAAGCACAGTTCTGGTCCTTTTTCCAGTGTCTTTCAGCTAATTCTTGTTATAATAAAGATGCCGACACACTGCTTTATCTTTGTCAAGTCCTTTCCTACCACTTTCCCAGCCTCAGCAAAACATTTTACCTGCTCTTCATTGTCCAGGTTTCTCTGTAAAGCTAAGCAGAAACTCTTCCATTAAAAGTAACCTCTCTTTCCCATGTGTTTCCTTAGCTTTCTAAGAAAGGCACCACATTCTGTCTCAGTTAGAATTATTGGCCTTTCTCATTTCCCATTCAGACTGATGAAGTCATAGCCACCCAGTCATTCACCATGATAACTGTCATGTTGCAGGTTGATGTCAAAATAGAGGACAGAGGAATGAGATGAAAGGAGGCCAAGATACACTGATATGATGGGTAAGAGCATGGTACATGGTCGGATTAAAGAGAAATTTCTTGGTGATAGATGTCGAAGGGATGAGGCAGAACAGTCACAGGATGTGGTAATATCTTGCTTGTACAAATAAAGCCTGTCTGAAGATCAGAGAATGGAGCTTTCCACTCACTAACCATAGAGGTCTAGAGGTCTGTACAGACAGACAGGAATTCAGATGCCTGGGTGGAACTCACTCTCTTGTCTGCTGAGATGCTAAGGAGGTAAGGTGTGGCTGTAGCTTGTTCCTTCTTTCTCATCTCTCAGCATTTTCCTCTATATCTGACTCTGGGTTTTTACTACTTAGACCAATACAAATCCTCTGTAGCTGTGAATATGTTTCTCTTATTGGTTGATGAATAAAGCTGTTTTGGCCATTGGACAGGCAAGATGTAGCCAGGCTGGAAGTACAGGCAGGGTACCAGACAAGGAGAATTCTGAGAAGAGGAACTCAGAGAGTGAGTTGCCAGTGAGGCACCATGTCAATACCCAGAAAGTAGATTAATAGATTAGTAGATTAATAGATTAGTAGACTAATAGAAATGGGTTAATAATTAAGAGAGAGCTAGCCCATTGGAAGTCTGAGCCATCAGCCAAACAGTTTATAATTAATATAAGCCTCTGTGTGTTTATTTGGGACTAAATAGCAGCAGTACCAGGCAGGACAGAAACTTACCTCTATAAAAGGAGGTTTTCCTTGATTCGGAGTCAGGCCAGAGCAATGGGATTCACAGCAGAACTCTTAGGCAAAGCGCTTGACCACATAGAATTCTTAAAACTCCTTGGCTCCCGTCCTGCAGAGAAACCACAAGAGGGATTTTCTTTGAAAGGAGGTCTGCACACATGATTATTCCTCTCCTCTGAACCCCAGGGGTAGGATGCTAGTAATTACTTTTGGATCTCTTCAGTGTAATTGCACAATAATCCACAGCCACCTATAAATACTGTGTCATTACATGGTTTTGTCCTGGTAAACTCTACTGGGTTTCCTTGTTGGGTAATTACAGCTCAGCCACAGGGCAAAGATTAGCAGTGCTAAGAACTTCTAGCATTCCACTCATATCTCAGCTGAACGACACTTTCCATTTGTAGAAACACAAACTGCAATGAGGCAGCAGGCTGTGGAGTTGGGGTGACGAAAGAGTCCTTGCTGCCTCAAAGGTTTGGGGAGAGGCTATCAAAATATTTGACCTTCATTTTCTCACAAATCAAGGAGAAAACAACTAATAGAAGGACATGGCTCCCAGGCTCCTATGCTAGTTTATTTAAGGAACTATTGAGAGTACCAATCAAATACACCAGATGAATAACTCACATGTATAAAAACAAGAAGTAAAGAACCAAGTAAGTGCTTGGCATGTGTGCTTTTCCCTTGTATCATAATGCCTTTGGAGAACATTTAGAAATTTCTTCTTGTCAAGCTTGGTGGCACAGGCTTGCAATTCCAACTATATGGGAGTATGAGACAGAATGATTGCAAGACCACTATAGACTACAGAGGGAGTTTTAGACCAATCTGGACAACTAAATGAGACTATCTTAAGGCAAAATGTAGTTTTTAAAAAGTGGAGGGAATGCTGAGAGGTAGCTCTGTTACTAAACTAGTTGATCCACAATCATGAAGACCCAAGTTCTATTCCCAGCACCTACCTTAAAAAATCATAGGAGGGTGACTATGCTGGTTAGCCCAAACTTGGGGAAGTAGCAACAAGCAGAACCTTGAGTCTCTGGACAACCAGCCTAGTCTGATCTACAAACTCAGAGTCAAAAGAAACAGAAGTTGGTCTCTGGCTTCCACATGTATGTGTTTACAAGTACACATACAAACATATATACACATGACCCCGCCCCTAAACACACACACATAATGGGCTAGGCCAGAGTTCAGCTCAAAGGTGTTTTACTAACATTTGTGAGGCCTTAAATTTAACCTCCAATTACAGAAAGTAATCTCAGCCTCATACCTTCTTCTTCATACTTAATAAAATTGGAAGTTTTGAGTAAGATGTTCTATGACAATTTATAAAGAAACAAATGGAATCTGAATGGTGGTGGCACATGCCTTTAATCTCAGCACTCAGAGGCAGAGGCAGACAGATCTCTGAGTTCAAGGCCAGCCTGGGCTACAGAGAAAGTTGCAGGACACAGAAAAACTCTGTCTCAAAAAAAAAGGGAAGAAAATAAAGAAAGGAGATCAAATCGAAGAAAAGTAAGTAACCAGTAAGAAAAGAGAGGTAAAAGGAAAGGAAGAGAGGGAGGGAAGAGGTGGGAGGGAGAGGGGAAGGATGAAAGAAGGAAGAACATTGACAGCAGGAAATAAACATCAAAATTACATTTCTAAGTGTTCTTGCACACCATTTCTGTGTGTTGCAAGAGCATTTACCATGATATCAACTCTCTTAACAAACTTTTATATGCACAACAGTTAAAGGTCAACCACTGCTGTACACAAGACCTCTGGTCTACATTCATCTAACACTGTAATTAGTATCTATCATACAAATCACCACATCCCCCTTCCCCAATCTCATGGACACTCATTTGATTTGCTGTTTCTATATATCTGATGAAACTACAGATATCACATCAAAATGTGACATCAAAATGCATACCATTTTAGTTATTATTAAGCATAACAGGAAGCAATATAGAGCCTAGAAATAAGTCATGCACACATGTCCAACTGATCTTTGACAAAAAAAATGCCCATGATAAGTAATTTTAAAAAGGACATTCTCTCCATCAGTTAATTTTAAATGCTGTCTGGAGAAGTGAGCTGTACAAGACTACACAAGAGTTATTCATATGAGAGGCAACATTGTTTGGACTGAAAAGAGTATATAATGAAAAGTGGATGTGGACTTCCTGCTCTCTGAATGTCTTTGAGTTCATTAATCAATTTACTCAACTGAATAAACTGTAACTCACATAAGATCACTGAGCCTTGAGGTAGCCATTGAACATCCAGGTCCATCTGCCCTTTCCCAAGGTTGTGTAGCAGAGAAAGCAGGTTCTGTAGCCAGACTGTTTGGCCAGCTACATAGTAGTGAGATAATCAGATACTCAATGTAAGCATCTATGGAAAATGGAGGTCAAGAAAATGGTAAGGAATTAAAAGCTATACAGTTGGGTTTTTATATAAAATTGTCTAAAAATTTACAAGGAATAACTTTATCCCTGTATCTAATTGCTTTTATTTTTAATTCCTAGACTAAGGTTGTTTCCAACTTTATTTCCTATTACTGTGGAGACATTTTTTCAAATGTGAAAGTAGATGACAATCACTTATAAACTCAGCTGCCTCCCATGTGAGTCTCCATTTTCACATGTGGAATGAAGCCCAGGAGGTGAAGTGGCAGGTGTTTGGTGGCTGACTGTAGACTTAGAACTCTTCAGTTCTGTGCCATTAATTTTTTCTATGTTTTCACTGAAGGTTATTGGCAACTATAAATTAATCTTCCCCTTTCAAAACTACTGCAGCCTTGTCAAAGGCCAAATCTATCTTTAAGGAGATCTTACAATTGTCTTCATAAGGAAGAGGAATTTAGAAGAATCTCAACTTGCTTCTTTATGTACTGCCTGTCTAACCTCTTGACTTTCTTACATGATGCTGTCATCTACAAAGCTCATGTTCAAGGAGTGCATAATTGAGTTTTAAAAAAATAGAAAACATTAATATTTTGAGTAAGTTTACCATTTTGTGTTGGGTTAATGTCATGGCTGTCCTGGGGTGCCTATGGACTGCAGGCGATAGGCTGGACATGCCTACTTCACAGTGAACATATAATATTTTATATTCATATGGCTTTTCTTTTCACACCAAAGTATTATGGACTATTAAGTGGTAAGCTGTGTACATGGAGAGAGAGGGCCTGTTATGTTAGTCTCTGTGCTTGGTAAAATCTTCAAAGCTCTTAATGATTCTAAAATAGAATAATGTTAGAATTGGGGTGGATTTTGAAATTTTCATAAGCATTTAATTTTAAGGATGATATAATTAAGGTCAAGGCAGACCACATTATTTGTCTCACTAAAATCAACAAATAGCATAAAATAGAATACATACATGAAAAAGAATACATACAGAAAGCCCTCTTTCTGTATGATTCCAACTGCATGGTAGTCTGAGAAGGTAAAATGTGGTTGAGACACCAATAACGATTTAGCAAATGACCACCTGCATGATGGCAAAAAGGCAAATCCATGTCAAACATTTACCACAACATTTATACTATACAATGCCAAGAGTACAGTTTAATATTAACTGATTTGGGAGTGATAACATACCAATGAATGTTCATCAGTTGTAACAAACATACTACTCTCATGAGAGATGAGGCTCCTGGGGAAGATTATGCGCGCGCGCGCACACACACACACACACAATCTTAATCTCATTGCTTTGTAATAATTGTATGGATGTGGATTTTTACTGTCCACATTTTAAGTAACAAGTGCACAAACTATTAAAAGTGAAAATGCTGATAAAATGCTGATTGATGACTAACTTACATGGCATCCTAGTGCTGATGGAAGTAGAAGTAGATACCCACAACTAAAAACTGAACTGAACTGGAATCCAGTTGCAGAGAAGGAGGAGTGATGAGCAAAGGGGTCAAGACCAGGCTGGTGAAACCCACAGAAATAGCTGACCTGAACATCGGGGAGCTCTTGGTTCCCAAACTGATCATTGGAAAACCAGCATGGAACTGATCCAGACCCCATAAATGTGGGTGTCAGTGAGGAGGCCTCGGAAATCTATGAGGCCTCTTATAGTAGATCAGTACTTAACCCTAGTATAGGAATCGACTTTGGGATCCTATTTCACATAGAGGGATACTCCCTCAGTCTAGACACATGGGGGAGGGCTTAGGCCCTATCCCAAAGGATATAACAGACTCTGAAGACCACCCCCTATGGAAGGCCTCACTCTCCCTGGGTAACAGAAATGGTATTGGATAGTTAGGGTGTTAGTGGGAGGCAGGGGAGGAGGGGAGAGAGAGGGAACGGAGATTGACATGTACAACAATCTTAGTGGTCAGAATATAAACCAGTGTCTTTTTTATGTGCATGCGTGTATGTGAAAGTGTATGAATGTATGAATGTGCGGGAACCAGGGGAAGCCAGTGAAGGTTTTTAGATCTCCTAAATGGTGTTACAGGCAGTTGTGAACTGCCTGAGACAAATTCTAGAATCTGAACTCAAATCCTCTGGAAAAACAGTCAGTATTCTTAACCCTGAAGCCATCTATCCAGCCCCAGTGTTGTTGAATTTGGCTTTGGTAGATCTTTTCTTCTATCACATTCCTTTTAAATGGAGTTGGCGTTTGCAGTCCCAGCACAGGAGAGTAGGAAAGGTGGCATGTCCTTGTCATTGCACCTTTCTTATATCTGCATTTATTGGACCAAAATTATGCATTTCTCATAAGAAGGACATCTGTCTCTGAAATGTAGATGCTCCCTTCAATTTTATGAGCTACAAGAGTACCCTTTGTTGTGTGGTAAAAATTATCCTTCTTTACCTTTCTAACTCAATTTACATTCTTCAATGATTCTTTTCTGGTAGATTCACAATCAGTACTATCACCAGCCATGTTGATTTTCTAAGATAGAGAGATTCCCCAGGACTCTGTACTTACTAAATCTAGAAAAATCTTTGACCAACCCAGACAGGTTGACCTCTCTGAGGACAGCTGTACAGGAAGGTCAAATGCCTCAGCCGTGGTCACACAGCAAGTTCATGACAGGACTGGGTTAGGGTACTTGGCTCCACGTGACCGCTAACTAAACATGTAAATTCTCTGGCCCAGGTTGGGTCCCCACTATATCCTCATCTGGAGAAGGCAAGTAGAGAGCAATCATCTATTTTGATTTGTTTTAAGGTAGCATGCAAAGTCTGTTTGATTCCACAGTCTACGTCCAGACTTTCTCATCTTAATTAACGTGCTCTAATCCAAAGCTGGAACTACGACAGGTGGTCCCTTTATACACACCAAAAAATCCACTGCTCTATCTTCATCATTTGCTTTATAGCCACCTCACAGGTAAACAACCCAGGCCCACGCAAGTTCACACACAAAGAACTGTGCAGTAGTAACATTTATCTTGTACATGTTCCATTTATCTTTGGCAAAAAGCTTCAGCTCCAAACTATCTTAAGTGATCTCAAAAAGACAGTGATAAGTACCTTCCCCCGTCATTATTGCTCCATTTTATCACAGTGGTGATAGCAATAATGGTGGTTGTAACCCCCATCAAGTCCATTTAACATGGCTCATTTTCAAAAGCCACTCAATGTCTTGTGACAGTCTGGCCAGGCAGTATGAAAAGATCACTTAACCCCCATGATCTGAGGAAGACTTTGAGTGAGGAAAGAAGAGCCTACAGTCAGAGCCCAGGCGGCAAAAGAAGGGAAGGGATGAAAAAGACCATTGATTTTATGACAAGGGGCAGAGCCACTGTCAAAACTGAGCAGCACAAATTGAGGGAATGTTTCAATTAGCTGTTTGCAAGAGAAATTCCTCAGAAGTTGCGATTTGCCGGCTTCTGTTTATTGTTGCTTAGGTGTCTGCTGTGGCTTTTACACGTGTGCACACCAGTTTGTTTTTAATATTGAGGAGGAACTCTAGAATTACAACTTCTGTTAGCAGTCACAAGTATTAAAGCAGAAACATCGCAGTTTTGATAAGATGCTGTGCGGTGCTGCAGTGATCTCGACAATGACGGCCACGACGGAAAAGAGAGGTGGAGACTGAGGGCCTGCCTGCCACTCATGCACCCTGACAGGAAACTGCTAACACTTCGGCCTTTTCTGCAGGCTCTGTGTCATCCGTAACCTTTCTGGCATTTACTTAGCAAGGGTTGTTAGCAAAGCGCCCTGGTTTCTGGGGGCCACGGACATGGAAGAGCAGGAGGCATGGACAGACAGTGGGTGTGCCAGAGAAATCAGCTCTTCTGGCCATCTTGCAAACACTGCACTCTGAAAACATACTTAGCAGCTGCTGTTGCCCAAGCACTGGCAGACTAGAAACTTCACTAGCATAGCTAGTAGGACAGCTGGCCATGGAGCCAGGGTGCCTGGTTCAAAACTTGCTTTTGTCCCTCATTATTCACATGACCTGGAGTTAAAGAGTTTATCCCTTCAATTTCTTTGTCAGTGAACTGGGAATACTAAGTACCACTACATGATGCACATATAAAACTGAAGCAAGATCACTCACCTGGAGTGTCTGGTTACTAGTACAGGCAGGTGATGCTGATTCTGATGAATCCCTACAATATCCATAATTCTAGCTCAGCTTTCTGAACACAGTTCTTGGTAAATTAATTCCTTTTAACATATCTCAAAGTATAACCGTTTCTATAAAGCAGACTAAAGGTCACATAGGCTTAAATTTAAAAAAAAAAAAAGTTGAAAGCCCTTGGTTCCATTTTTTTTTTAATTCAGGCTCCATTACACAGGAACCCTGTGATCTTGTTAAGTCATAATCATTGTATTTAACACTGAGAATAATATTACATGATAGTTAGAAGTTCAAGGTTTAGAGGCATGATAACCTGGTTTTGAATATTCATTTTGCTGCTAAGGACACACTTAGCACCCTGCAGCATCAGCACCCTGGTACCCATTCTTTGGATTTCCAATTCAGTGGCCATCTCCTCAGAATTCTTCTTTGATTTTTCTATTGTTTTCTATGATATGCCCTGGAATGATTATGAAATGATCGTGCAATTCTTCTATTCGTTTCTCCATGAGCTCCAAGCTCAAAGATGGAAAGAAACTTACTCTGGTACCTAGTAGGTGATGATTCTAAAATGAGAAAAGGTGTTAGAGCAAAAAAGGAATGGAATTCAAATTTCCTTTCAAGAAACTGTTGTTTGAGAAGACACTTTTAGAGGACAAGGGCAGATACCAAAAACTGAACTGAGCATGAACACAGTGATTTATGACACCAATAGATGAGATGACACCAATAGAGACTGTGAGAAGGAAGCTGACTTAAAAGGTTTGCTAATGAATGTGATGTATTATACTTAAAAAAGAAAGAAAGAAAGAAAGAAAAGAAGAGAAAAGAAAAGAAAAAAAAAGAAAAGAAAAGAACCAAGATTGTTTTCAAGGTGTTGGCCTGGGCAAATTGAATAGATGGACAGCCATGGCTTTAGATAGGGAAAGCCACAGAGTCATACACACTTCAGAAGCTCAAGGGCCTATTTTAGGAACACCTTTAATTACTATGCCTATGTTTGCTCACTCATGGTTTCAATAGGGCAGTCAAAACTGGAGACAATAAGTTCATAGTTAAAGCTCTGAGACACAGTGAGATCACAAACCAGGAGTGACTTGCCAGAGCAGCCCCATTCAGGAAGTTAAGAGGTGATGTCAAGTCAATAGAGAGCTGTTAGAAAGGTCAGTCATGAAAGGAAGAAGGGTAGGCCCTTCAATAGGAAGTGAGTGCTAAGCCTTATGAAGTAATGAGGAAGCTTAGAATTTCCCAGTTGGTTTTCCAACATGATGATCATCGAAAATCCTGACAAGAACTATTTTAGCATGTGCTGGGAACAAAAAAAAAAGGAATATGATTTAAAAGTTCATTTAAAAGAAAATGAGAAATCATTGGGGAAGATTTGATGTTATACCAAAATGAGATTGCTTTCATTCTCAGTGGAATAGCTAAAATCATCGAAACGGCCTACACTCAGTGATGGTGAAGCTGTGGAGCCCATGGAAGACTCTCACAGTCCCAGTTGGAATGTGATGGGCTCCACACAACCACATTAAAGAATCGTTTGGCAGTTTCCTCGAAATGAAATATTTACTTCCTAAAATATTCAACACACCCGCTGTTAGAGAAACTGAAGCATCTATGCATTCAAAGGCTTGCACATAAAATCTTCCAAAAAGCTTCTTCATGGTAACATAAAGCTATGGACAATGGGAACAGCCACCAACAGACTGGTCCGTCCAATCATACTACATTGATACAGTTGAAGGCTTCTCCTCTGTAGACCAGAATTTTATGCCTACAGTAATGTTCTGTTGGTTGATAAAATTTAAAAACCTATAATATTCAAGAATTTAAATCAGACTGAAAAAAACTGGTTATGTTGTGTTTCCATTCAGATATGAATTCCCAAACAGACTGTACTATATAAAATAAAATATAATTCTTAGGGTGGTGGGACACTAGTTGTTGAGGAAAGGGATGTGGGGAAACTTTCTGGGGTGCTAAAATGACTCTGGATCTTCTTAAAATATGCTTCTTATTAGAGTGTAAATACGTTTAACGTCACTAGCCTGGACATCTCAGATATGTGCATTTTATTAAAGACAATCACCTTAATTTATAATTTAAAAAGTCAAAAGGGAGGGCTGGCAAAAGTAAGTTTTGTGCAACTCTGCATGTAATGAAATCTAGAATGGAAGTCAAAGGAATTAGGGGATAATTGGAGGGGTGAGGAAAATTAGGGAAGATTCCCGTTACTTTGTAAGAGAAAATTTCATATTTTCATACTGATGTAAATAATCAAATGGAGATAAAAGCAAATCATAATACCTTGGCTTGTAATACCCAAGTTTCAAATTTGTTATTAGAAAAAATCAGCTGTGAAACACTTAAAATAGCACTCAAAATGGCTCCTCACGTTATAGCTCATACTTTATTCATATTCTTCAATGATGTTGTGAAATAACAAAAGCACAAGATTCACTGCTTCTAGTCCAATCAAGGTACACAGGACACCTTTTGCTTCTTACAACTTTTGCTTTGTGCTTTCTCTGATTGCTCCTCCCTACGAGCTTGTCACCCTGGTGCTTCATTGACACTGTTTACCACAAGGTCATCTGCCATTCTGTCAGGAAATAAGATTAGTGGACCCAGTGGTATATAAACTATAGGATAGAAATGGTGTCTTTGAGCTCAACCAGAACCAAATGGTATAAGAAAGCTACATATCCTTCTCCTGGTATTCCTGACTCCTGTACTGTCTGCTGCCCAGCTTACAGCAATGGTTCTTTGGAGGATCCAAAAGAACAAGGGAAGAGCCTATGCTTGGTTTATGTAAGGGTGAACTCAGTAAATGAAAGAAAGCTTGAAAAAGTCAACGCAGGAAAGGAATCAAAAGACAATGGCAAAAGGAAGTCTCAATAGATGAATATTTGAAAAAAACCTGCTCATGTTGCAATATCAGGATATATAAGAACTCGTGGCAGTGGCAAATAACCTGAACAAAGGTTGGGGGCCTAAAGGGAAGCACTATAGAACACTGAAGACAAAGAAATCTTGGTATGAAAGGAAATGGGACTGAATGTTAATGGTGAATATCTGTTTCATTAACATCTACCAAAGTGCATTGGCCATGGAGAGGTACTAAGTACACATGGCTACAAAGATGAACTCTATGCATGGACTCAGAAACCCTGACTCCCAGGTACAAAGGCTGCCATGTCTACTCTTGTGGCTAAAGGGTCAAACTGACAGTTTAAAATTTTCATTAACTATTTTTCTTGCTGACATAAGAATCAACTTCTTTTAGGAGTATTCATTTTAGCTCACAGGTTAAAATTACGGGCATATAATATGTTAAGATGAGGAAACCTGGGCAGATCAGGAATCAGACTGACCTTGGACAAAACCTGGGCCACAATAACCCCCCTAACCCTACCATTGTGGTGATAAGCTAAGCCCTCTAGCCCAAGGATCTCATTTCCTCAGAATAGCTCCTCCATCTGAGAAACAAATTATTCAGCCCAATGAGTACCTGGGAAACATTTTGTACGCAGGCCACAATAGGATCAAGACCAAACACTCAATATGGCACAATTTCTCTGAGACACTATGTTGTCAATCAGGAACTGGCAGAGCAGTTATGCCTCCAAAGGGTTATCAGTTCACTTTCTCATGACCTCTTATTTCCCAAGTAGATTTGTCTTTCTGTTTACAGAGCCTCATCCTCAGCCAGTACCTATCTGGGAGCTGATTTACATGTAGGACCCATGTCACTTTATCCTCAGTAGAAGAGTAATGCATGAATGCAGGATATAGTCACATCACACACCCCAGTGTTTAGAAGCAGCTAGTCTTGCACACAGTAGAATGCCTACTAAAACACAGCTGCTTTTCAGCTCAGAGGGTGTATTCCTGAGTAGAGGTTGGCAAACCATCCAAACACCTGTTTGTATAAATAAAAGATTTACTGGAACATGCCTTTATTCATTTGTGGAGTATCTGTAGCTGAGTTGGCATTGCAATGTCAGAGCTGCATTACTGTCACAGTGCACACATGGCTCACAAATTCTAAAAGAAGATACACTGTGTAATGTGCACCAATAGGAATAAGATACAGTTCCAGGAAACAGAGCAAGTCTTAGCACCACAACCAGTAACATACTTGACTTCGTGTTTTGTAGTCCAAAAGTTCTGAGCTGTGTGGGGCACATTGCAGGTCTGGATCCTCAAAAGTAGTGTGCCATTTTTAGAGACACAGAGAGAGAGCTACTGAATTATACAGAAACATAAGGTAATCTGCAAAATGCATTTTAGTGGCACAGGGAGTGGGGAACAGTCACTGGAGAAATATACATTCCTGATGTTCCCGTGAAGAGCAACCAGCTGCCTCACACTGAAAGAAAGGCAACCAGAAGTTTCCCCAGGTTCTGCCTCAACTGCAGAGGGTGATGCCACCCAAGATTTATCTTGGTTATTTTGAGTGTTGTAGTGATTCAAAACAAACAAAAACCTACGCTGACAGAAGCAACCTAAGGACCTCATTTAATTTGCTCGTGTTTCTGTGGTGCAGTTCTTCATGCAGAGGGAGGCAGTGTGAGGCATGGCAGCAAAGCCTTAAGCAGCTGGTCATATTGTGCCCACAGTGGGGAAGATTGATGAATTTCTGCATTCAGCTAGCTTCCTCCTCTTTATTCAGTACAGGGCTCCAGCCTAGGCAGTGGTGTCACCTTCCCTGTGGTCTGGGTATTTCTACATCAGGCAACCTAATGAAGATAGTCCCTCCCAGGCATTCCCAGAACCTAACCTAATTTGTATGATTCCACAGGGGTATGTCTAGAGGCTTGTCTCTTAAATGATTCCAGACCCTGTCAATTGCAAGTCAGTACTAACCACCACAGTGTGTCTCACAGAGAAACCCACATCTCAAATGTGTGCAAAGAAAGGACATGAAGTCCGACCAAGTTGATATAATATGGCTTGTGGTATGTTCTAGCCAGTTTCTATCACCTTGCATATGACAATGGTATTCATGTAATTCAAGTTACTTGCCTACAGATATCAATGTGGGAGTTTGAACACAGCCATGACAGGAATATGTTTGCCATGGAACACTACGCATGGCTAATTATTTTCAGTACAGCACTAAGGCACCTTTCTCAGTGCTAATCATTCCATGTCTCACTCAATAAAGTTGGCAGAATTTACTGAGGATGTTGAGGGGTCTCCCTTCTGCTTTTAGGGTTATTCCCCTCTCCTTTCACAGATATAATCCCTATATCTGTGATACCACAAATTTACCGTAGTGTCTACTTCCAAAGATCCAGCCTGCAAGATGAAATTTCTAATACAAATGTTATCAATAGTACATCCGCATACAGGAAAAAATATCTTAATGTTGTATTCAATTTAACTGACACTATAGAATTGTTTTCTATACTGGTCATTGGGTTTTTAGCAAAATTAAGGATACAAAGTTCTGAGTTCTTTCTGATAGGCACATCCATAGGAATATACACTAGAACAAAATTATCAGAGAAAAGCTGCCACAGTCGCTTGAAAATCTAAGGTGAACATTGTCATTTAAACTGATGATGGAAGTTCTCTGTATTGATTACTCAACTACCTCAACACACACACACACACACACACAAAAAACCTGCTGCAGTGAGGCCTTCTCAACAACAACTTAGATACTAGAATATGTAATCACTTATTTTACACACAAACAAATAAGTAAAGATGGATTAAAATCCTCATATGCTCTGAACATTTAATAAAAAGGATCTTCTGTCATGAATATAATCACTAATTTTTGGTGACTTTACAGAAACAAGAATCTAGATATTTCAATGTGAGGAGGAGCCAGCTCTGATCCAGAATACAAAGAAGAAAGCCAAGACTTTAGGTCTAAAACATGTTAAGAGTATCTTCTAGATGCCAGTGGTCATATACACTTACATACACATACATACATACATACATAGATACATACATACATACATACATACATACATACATGCATACATTAATCATTAATTCAGGAACTATTCCAGATAGTTCTTTCTCTGTGGTGATATATTATTTATGATTTATTAAAACCACTGGAGATCAAAATGCAAAGCTAGCCACAGCCATAGAGGCAGGCATGTCAGGCAGCGGTAGCACACACCTTTAATACCAGGACTCAGAAGACAAAGGCAGATGGATCTCTGTGAGTTCAAGGCCAGGGTTACATTAGAGTAAATCAGTCTAAAAGAGGAACAGCTCACACAAAGGAGATCTCAGCACTATTCTCATGCCTATAATGCCAGCTCTAGAGAGGTATATAAGATAGGATCAGGGCATTCAGTGATCAATGTCAGAGATTTATTCTCTAGCCACACTGAGGATAGGGCAGTCCTTTCAGCCTGTGGCAGAGGTAAGAGTTAGTGGCCAGCTGCTATGCTTTTCTGAACTTCAGCTTGTGTCCCGCGCATGCTCTGTATTTCTCGCCAGCAAGAAATCACACACGGGACACTCGGATCCTTCTGCAGACAAGCTTTAATGCGTCTTGAGAGGAGAGCATAAGCTTACCAGAGCGGAGACACTGAACCAAGAAAACCCATCCCTAATAAAGGCTGGCAGCCGCCGCCTGGGACGTGTCACCCTATGATTGGCTGTAGCTCATCCGGCCATATGACGCCACGGAATAGGCAGAGATCAAGGAATGGAAAATTACCCAGCGCCTGCGCAATAATCTTGTTTACATTCGGTGCCTGCCGGATGCAGGCGCCATCTTGTAATGGAGAATGCAGGGACGGCTCCCTACAGATCCCCCTTTTTTTATTAATTAATGATAAGGCTTTATATTTTTACAAGCAAATAGGTCACCCAAATGTTGAGGGATAGAGGCAGAGGTTGTACCTTCCCAATCAAATATTAAGACTGTGTACAAGAGTCGCCATCAGGCTGTTAGCTTGACCCGAAGCGCTCTCGACCTGTCCTCTGCCGTTTTTCTGGGAAAGGGAGACTAGGGCAGGCAACCCTTATGCAGGACAACATGCCTCCCAGAGAAGCCTGCATATTGGGCAACTCTCTGTGCGATGCCTTGCTCAACATCCCTCATGGGCTGCTCAAACCAGGCACTCTACCCTGTGCAATGAGCCTAGGCTCCGGGTGTGCAAGAGCTGTCTGGCCAGCGGCCTATTGCTTAAGCATAGTTAGCCAAATATCAGTGGAAGCCCCTTGTTCCAAAGCTACAAGCGCTTGGGCGATAACCACCTTGTCTCTCTTAGTTTGAGCCCTGAGCCTACAGACCAGCCAGAGAAGCAACATCAATCCGCAGCAAACGGCTGCACCAAACAATCCCACCACCACCCATTCCTTAAAATAGGAGACAGCTGAAGCGATCCATGATGACAATCCCTCCGTCAAGGACAGGAGTTAAACTGGATAATAGCGGCTCTCAACTCCCGGGGAGAGGGTGGAGTTCCGACTTTTGAGGGTCCAAAGAGGCTCTTCGGGTGAGTCTTTCCGGGATCCACAGGGGATTCTCTTCATCCTGTGGAAAAACACATATCGCTCCCCTGGATCTTATGAGAATAGGATCCGGGCCTCTCCAAAGACCAGTTAAGATATCTTTCCATTTTACCATCTCCTTAGGCCTTTCAGATTCTGAGGTGTGGCGCTTGGCCGCAGTATGGCCCTGAGCGTCAATGTTTAGAAAATTAAGGGTAAAGAGTGTCATGGATATTGCAACTCTTGGCACCGAGGGTAAGGATGCTCCCATTCCCTCCTTTTGTTTGATTAAATAAGACTTAAGTGTGCGATGGGCACGTTCCACAATGCCTTGTATAAGGTAGGCCAGTTAGATGGGTAATTTCCATCTGTCTGTAGAAGTGCTGGAACTTTTGAGAGGTATAAGCCGGCCCATTATCTGTTTTTAAGAAGCACACAGGTGGCTAGGTAAAGTCTTATTTTTGTAATACAGTTGAACTTTCTTAAACAGTAGCTTAACTTCTTTCTGAGGCAGGGTTTTTTTTGTGACTTTGGAGCCTGTCCTTGAATTCGATCTGTCGGACCAGGCAGGCCTTGAACTCATAAAGATCCATCTGTCTCTTACTCCCTAGTGCTGGGATTAAAGGCGTATGCCGCCAACGCCCAAAACTTAAAGGCGTGTGTCACCAACACCCTGAGCTTAAAGGTGTGTGCTACCAACATAATAGATTAGCATCTTTTACAAAACAAGAACTTTACATTGTCAGGCTTTGCTTAAAAATAATTCTAAATTGAAGCTCTTTAAGTAAAAACATTAATAAAATCAAACATTTGAAAAACTGGTTTTAAAAAGAAATTTAAATTCCCTTAAGGTCTTTTTGTAATATATAGAAGCATTAACATTTTAAATCTTAACTGAAAAACTTGTTTCTAAGATGGTATTTCTAATTTCCATGCGGTCACCTTAGTCAAGATGGCGGTCTAAGTATCCTTTTTTTAACTTTAGCAAAATGGCTACCGTCAGTCATGTGACCAGCTACAAAATGGCCGTACCAGGAAATAGAACATTTTAAAACAAGCATACATAAATTACTTGAGCAACTTTAGGATATGAGGCTTTTCCCAGGCATCCCAGGCCTCCAAGCAGTGTTGAATAACATGCATAGCCTTTTCCCCTATCAAAGACTGGGAAAGCCATCTGTAATTTTCTCTGCTCCTCTGATGGTAAAAAGGAGTCGGTACCAAATAGTGGGGGTGCTGATGGAAGCACACCCGCTGGCATTTTTGGCAGCCGATATCTATCGGGGTGGTATCGTGCTGCTTCTTTCTCTAGCTCTGCTTCCTTGCTAGAGTCTAAAATCTCAGAGTCTGAGCTGCTCAGCTCCAAGGCTTCCAGTTTCGTTGTAGGGCAGAGGCTAGGTTTTGAGTCTTTATTTCTCTTAAATTTACCGGGGTGTGACCGGTTATTCCCTATTTTCTCTCCCTCCTTCTCTGTCTCTCCCTCATCCAGCTGAGCTGTTCCTTCCAAAACCCCATCTCTTGAGCTTTTAGAGTCATTAGAGCTATCAAGATTTAAAGCTTTAAACTTATTTACAGAATCATCTAACAAATTATTCACTCCCTTGTCACTAGACATCCCGGGAGGTCCTTTTTTCTTATATTTTATTGTTAGGCGCGCCCCATCTCTCACCACATTCGGTTTCTGATATGTAATTCTGGACTTCTTTAAGATTGCTACAACAGTGAGAAAAGTCAAAATAGCTCCTAGTAAAAGCATAGAAGCCTCTATATTAACCTCCCACAATAGCAACATTCCCAAGCCAAAGTCCAGAAAAATCATACCTCTCCGAATTTACCACCCTGCAGTTCTGAATCCGCCTCGTTAGAGGGGTCTCCGAGGTGCTGGAAATGTTCACATGTTCCCGGGTTTCGGCACCATATGTCCCGCGCATGCTCTGTATTTCTCGCCAGCAAGAAATCACACACGGGACACTCGGATCCTTCTGCAGACAAGCTTTAATGCGTCTTGAGAGGAGAGCATAAGCTTACCAGAGCGGAGACACTGAACCAAGAAAACCCATCCCTAATAAAGGCTGGCAGCCGCCGCCTGGGACGTGTCACCCTATGATTGGCTGTAGCTCATCCGGCCATATGACGCCACGGAATAGGCAGAGATCAAGGAATGGAAAATTACCCAGCGCCTGCGCAATAATCTTGTTTACATTCGGTGCCTGCCGGATGCAGGCGCCATCTTGTAATGGAGAATGCAGGGACGGCTCCCTACAAGCTTGAATCCTAATATCTGTCTCTGGGTTTTTAATATTCATGTTACATTTCTGAGTATGTCTTCTTATACCGTGTTTCATTTGGCGTCCTTATTTTGAGCAGTTTTGTCACAACTCCATCCTTTAGAACATGATCTCTGACTTGCCTTTGTCTTCCAGACTGCCCTGTCCTGTGAAGCAAGCCTGACTTTCTGGAATCCCTGACAAGTCTGCTCTAACCTTGCCCAGGCCTTAAACTCCAGCTTCGAACTGGTATAGGCCAGCCCCACCCATTTCCACTCTTGACTCCTGAGTTCAACCTGGCAAGGGACTGGAGCCCCCTTTCATTCCATTCCTCCATCCTGGTTTTCCATAGGACAAGACCAGAGAGCCAGTGGTTCCTGATGGTTTGTGGAACAGGGAGAAGGGCACCATTCCTGGAACAAGAGAGAAAGGTATTTTCTCCACAAGTTTAATTGTACTTATCTTAATCTCAGTAAGGCTGATTCTTGTTATAGCAGCTGTCATAGTAGAGATCAGACCAAATTTTCTGAGGACCTTCCCAGCAGAGAGAGGCCATGCATTTGAAAATGAAGCTTAGATATGGAAAAGAGTGAACAGAGAAGTGCAGTTTTGGTGACAGTAGATGCTTGGGTGAGGAATAAGGCAGGCAGTAAGAGAAACAGAACTTTTACAGTCAAAACATACAACTAAAGAATAGGAAGGATATTTTGATGATATGTGTTTTATCAAAACAACAGAAACCCTAATTAAGACCTGACCTAATGAGACCACACACGTTGGAGGATTTTGTGAAGTCAAAACACTCAACATGTAATGAGAAGGTATATTGTATATACAATTCCTATAAATATTTGGTTTTCTGGATTTTTTTGGTGTTTTTTAAACATTTTTATTTATTTTAAAGCACTCATATTTACATATCCATCCCCCTATTCCCTTGCCCTCCCATCTTCCCATGCTCCCCACCAACCCCCCAACCTACCTCCTACCCACTCCCCAGGGATAGTGAGGTCCTCCACGGGGGGATCATCAAAGTCCGTCACATCATTTTGGGAAGGGCTCAGGCCCTCCTTCCCATATCGGGGCTGCAATAGTATCCTTCCATAGGGAATTGGCTCCCAAAATCCATTTGTGTTCTAGGGATAAACACTGGCTCCACTGTTAGAGGTCCCATAGACTGCCTTGGCCTCCTAGCTGTCACCCACATTCAGAGCCTTGTTTAGGTCCAATGCTGGCTCCCCAGCTTTACATCTAGGGTCTCCGTGGTCTCATTAAGTCAGGTCTTAATTAGGGTTTCTGTTGTTTTGATAAAACACAGTGACCAAAAGTAACTTGAGAAGATTTATGTCATCTTACACTTCCAGATCACAGTCCATTAATGAAGAAAGTCTGGGCAGGAACTCAAAACAAGAACCTGGAAGTAGGCGCTGAACCAAAAACCATGGAGGAGTTCTACTTAGTGCATTGCCCCTCATGTTTTGCTCAGCTTGCTTTCTTCTATCATCCAAGACCAAGGACCTGGCCTTCTATATCAATCACTAATCAAGAATATGTCCTACAGACTTGATGGCAGGCAATCTCTACTGAGGTTCCTTCTTCACAGATGACAAATGTGTCAAGTTGACAAAAACCTAACCAGGATACCTATCTCATCTTCTCTTCAGCCACAAGATACTAGAATTTCATGTTTTTAACAGATGGCGAAACTACCTTAATTGGAGAAACACTATTTTCCAGAAAATAAAATGGAAAGATGAAAATGTTAGTACTAAGGCATTAATTATTCACTAGCCTCTTGCCCTTTAGACACAATGAAGGTTCACTATATCCCAAGGTCCGAAACACTTGACTCTGCCAGTATCCCCAGGCATCTGAGAGAAGATGAACTCTTCCTTCTCTGTAGTGTTCTCAACCTTTTCTGCATTTCTTATATTAGTTTATGGTCCCGTTCATCCTTCATCATTTAATCAAAGAATATTTCATTTACATACCTCTAAAAATAATCCAAGAACTTGTGCTGTTCATTTTCTTCCCAATAAAGGAAGGAAAGATCTTCCCACAGTAGATCTTATAGATTTTATTTGTATTGCTTTTTATTAATCTGTACAGGTGGAAGTGCATATATGTGAAGGTGACTATGGAGACGAGAATATGGTGGTGAGTTTCCAGGAGCTGGAGTTGCACCTGGTTGTGAGCCATCTGACACAGGTGCTGGGAATCTAACTTGGATTCTTTGGAAGAGCAGCAAATGCTCGTAACCCACCAACACATCTCTCCTGGCCCTCCACACTCAGCAGATCTTCAGAGAAAAAGGTGTGTGTCCTCCTCTAGATTGACAAACTCATATAGTCCAGCCTTTACCTGCCTGTTTGCAAGGTTAGCCACTTAGGAATTACACATGACAGTATTTGAATGGAGAGGAAATTTTTACCTGGCACAAACAATGGCCAAGCTCAGTAAAGTGAGTGGAGCAGTGGGCATTGAGACATAATGTGAGTCCAGCTTTTCCAGGCACAGCTGACAAAATGCCACTAGCGTGACTCCAATGTCATTAAGATAAGAACCAAACTGGCCACTGGCCAACAAAGATGAGGACTTTAAGAGGGGTGTATCGTTTGATGAAAGAGTAGCTTGATATTAGATAAAATGTTCAATTGAGAACCATCTTGGGATTCCGGCTCCTAATTCCACACAGTAACAGTGAAGGTGGTGAGGGGACAGGAAAGCTGGGCCCAAACCTTATTTGCTAACAGGAGCGAAATGCAAAGGCCAAATTGTAATCACAGACACTATAGCCAGGTTTCCTAGTAACTCACTTGTCCGAACAGTCTTTTTTATTATTATTATTATTATTTTATTAGTTCTAGTTAGGGAACAAGCTTATTTCAAGTCCCTTCTCCCTCTCCCTCCCCTCACCCCCAAACTTCCTCCCCCACCCCATCCACCCACCACTCCCCAGGCAGGGTAGGGCCCTCAAGGGCTCTGCAAAGTCCACCAAGTCTTCCTATGCTGATCCTGGGCCCTTCCCCATGTGTCCAGGGCCAGAGTGTAACCCTTCATATGGGATGGGCTCTCAAAGTCCCTTCTTGCACCAGGGAAAAATACTAATCCAGTACCAGAGTCTCCCTGAAGTACAGAGGCCTCCTTATTGACATCCATGTTCAGGGGTCTGGATCAGTCTTGTACAGGCCTCCTGGACAGCATCTGGGGTCGATGTGCTCTCCCTTGTTCATGTCACCTGTTCCTGTGGGTTTCTCCATCCTAGTACAGACCCCTTCGTTCTTCATTCCTCCCTCTCTTCAACTAAATTCCCGATTTCGGCTCATTGTATATCTGTGGATGTCTGTCTCTGTTTCCATCAGCCACTGGGTGAGGGCTCTAGGATGGCATAAAGAGAAGTCATCAATCTCATTTTAGGGGGAGGGTTTTTAGGTTATCCTCTCCACCATTGCCTGGATTGTCAGATCGTGTCATCCTTGTAGGTCTCTGGAGATCTCCCTGGTTCCTGATCCCTTCTAGGGCCTACAGTGGCTCCCTCTGATATCGTAGCTCTCATCTTGCTCTCTTTCCTCTATTCTTCCCCCAACTCAATGTTTCTGCCTCTCCGTTTCCTCTCCTCTTCTCCTCTTCTCTTGCTCTTATTGTAGCAGCTCCTTTCCCCCCACACCCTCATGCCCCCAATTAGTTCGGGAGTTCATGCCACTTCCATTCCTGGGGACCATTTATCCCTTAGAGTCCTTCATGTTTCGTAGTTTCTTTGGTGAAGAGCATTATATACTGGTAGTCTTTTGTTCTATGTCTAAAATTCATATATCAGTGAGTACATACCTTGTTTGTCTTTTTGTGACTGGGTTACCTCACTCAGGATGGTTTCCTCTAGTTCCATCCATTTGCCTGCGAATTTCAAGATTCCGTTGCTTTTTTTCTGCTGAGTAGTACTCCATTGTATAGATGTGCCACATTTTCTCAATCCATTCTTCAGTAGAGGGGCATCTAGGTTGTTTAAAGGTTCTGGCTATTACAAACAATGCTGCTATGAACATGGTTGAACAAATGTCCTTGTTGTAAGTACATGCCCTATTTGGGTATATACCCAAGACAGGAATGGCTGGATCTTGAGGTAGACTGATTCCCATTTTTCTGAGCAACCGCCATACTGATTTCCAGAGTGGTCTTACAAGTTCGCACTCCCACCAGCAATGGAGGAGTGTTCCTTTTTCTCCACATCCTCTCCAGCATAGATTGTCATTGGTATTTTTTATTTTAGCCATTCTGACAGGCATGAGATGGTATCTCAGAGTTGTTTTGAGTTGCATTTCTCTGATGGCCAATGATTTTGAGCACTTTGTTAAGTGTCTTTCAGCCATTTCAGATTCCTCTGTTGAGAATTCCCTATTTAGTTCTGCACCCCACTTTTTAATTTCGTTGTTTGGTGATTTGGTGGCTAGCTTCTTGAGCTCCTTATATATTTTGGAAATGAGTCCTCTGTCAGATGTGGGATCGGTGAAGATCTTTTCCCATTCTGTGGGTGGTCGTTTTATCCTACTGACTGTTTCCTTTGCCTTGCAGAAGCGTCTCAGTTTCAGGAGGTCCCATTTATTAATTGCAGACCTCAGTGTCTGTGCTTCTGGCGTAATGTTCAGGAACTGGTCTCCTGTGCCAATTTGTTCAAGGGTAGTTCCCACATTCTCTTCTAGAAGATTCACAGTGTGACTGGATTTATGCTGAGATCTTTGATCCATTTGCACTTAAGTTTTGTGCATGGTGACAGGTATGGATCTAAAAGGTGCTAAATCTATACAATGGAAAAAAGACAGCATCTTCAACAAATGGTGCTGGTACTATTGGATTCGGACATGCAGAAAATTACAGATAGATCCGAACAGTCTTGATGAAGTCATGATATACAATGGCCCAGAAGACCTCCATCATCTGAAAGGCCATTTAAAGCCACCAAATGTTCCTTTCAATGCTCTGAATTTGCTCCTTTTGTTTATTCCTTCTTATAATAGTAGTCTAAAATCCTAGTAATAGAAATTCTTTTTGTGCAGTATCTGTGGCTGTTCTCTGTATCCCTCCTTTATTTCCACACTAATACAAGCATCAAAACCACACGAGCCAGTTCGCTGCTCCCCCCTTGCCCACTGGGGACCCCGCTGCACCATCAGGGCCAGGGTATTGCACTATAGTCAAGCTGTTCCTCTGAGTTGTTTTATTCCTTCTCTGTCAGATGGATGCCCACCCATGAAATGTCCATGTTAATCGACTAGCTTCACAAAGAACAGTAAATAAGCCCCTGCCTGGATTTGCATCATTTATTCCTCCCTTCCTTAGAAAGCTGATTATCCCAAGCAATCTACCTGACTATTAGCAAATGTATAGGAAACACCAAAACACCACTCCTGCTGTTGAACGCCAGCCCCTCCATGTTACATAGACCAGAGGTGCTTTCTCCTTGATAAAGCAACCTACCAGCTTTATAATTCCTCTTTCGTGTACATTTTGTTCCACATGCTTTGTGCTCGCTGCATACGGCTCTCTGAAGCGTGTGGATGAAAGGCACAACAAAAAGCTTAAATTCTTACTGTTGCCTCCAACATAGCTTTGTTGCAATCTACCAGAACAATCATAAAATTATATATTTTTCCCAATCACCAGGTAAAATACAAGATATTCTTTCCTGCACCTAAGATAAACATATATCAGATTTTATAAGCTAAACAAATATTATCTTTGTTGTTATTTTTATATTGTGCGTCTGTATTTAGTTGTGTGTATAATGCAAATAATAGTCCCACAGTGACTGTTTGGGGTCTGACTATTGTAAATAAAAGAGAAATGCCTTCAGTCCCCTTTTCTCTCTTGCAAAGGAAACAGTTGATGGAATGAACTCAGACACAGGGTGTAAGTCGATCATCATGATGAATACAGTAAATTCCTTTCCTTTTTTCTTCTTTTTTTCATTTTTTCTTTTTTTTATTTCATTTTACATTCCAACCACAGTTCTCCCTCCCACCCCACTCACCTCCTTCTACCCTCCATCACCTTCCCCCAAGGCCACCTCCAAGTCCATTCCTCCTCAAGGGTAAGGGCTCCCATGAGGAGTCAACATAGTCTGGCTCATTAGGTTGGGGCAGGTCCCAGTCTCTCTCCCATGCATTAAGACTGATCACAGCATCCCACCATATGAAATGGGCTCCAACAAGCTAGCTCATGTACCAGGATTATACTATGGTCTTACTGCCACTAAGCATGGCATGCCACCCAAAGGAATGGGCTCCAACAAGCTTGCTCACATTAAAAAGATGAAAAGGAGGGTTGCTTCGGCCACAGACACCATGTGGCACAAGGGAGCTTTATGCTCAGAAACTGATACCCCATAGAGAAACTAGAATCCAGCTACAGGAGCAGTTTGTCAAGATAAATAGCTGATTAAATTAATTATGTATTTCCATTTCAAAATTTCATAGGAAAAAATCAATCACATTGATTGATCGATCAACAAAATAGAAGAGTTGACCTCTGGAGCTACCTTGAAATATGCTTGGGAAAGGCTCACATAGTGGAGAAGATTTTAGTACTAGATAAGTGTAATTACAAATAGATAATTGTTCATCAGGGACACTAAAGCAAATGTTCTTTCTTAGAGTGGAAAATGTCTCAGATATATTCTTGATTATTCCTCCCCCCATGATACTCCAACTCTGATTCCATAAACATTTTTGGTCTACAGCAAATATATGCCATGTTCTTCCAACTATTCCAGTTTTGACAAACCATAGTCATGTCTTGTCTATGCAACAGTGTATTTTTTCTCCTCTCTGCTCTAATCTTTGTGTCTGAACTCAATTCTCACCCAAAATATGATGAGTAAAATTCTGTCCCTCTCCTACTTAAACCCTCCACCATCTACACAGATTTTGAAAGATTTGTCTCCCATTTTTCCTTGCAGACTCATCTTTTCTCCCAAACTCCCTCACCAGAGTCTCTCCCCAGAGTTTCACCACTTAAAATGGTCTTCTTCCTATTTCACAAAGCAGGCAAAGTTCTGTTCCATCCCAAGACTTTTTGTTCTTGTTCCTCTATCTCTCATCTGACTCGCCCTGTGGTCTGTATATTCTTGTCTCTGAAGCAGCATCTGGAGGTCACCATTACAAAGACAACTCTCATAGGCATGAATCTCTTATAGCAGCTTCTTTTATTGTTTTATTAATAAATAAAACTTGGGAGTCAGACATTAGGGTATAAAGCTGATATATCAACAGACCATCAAAGAAAATGATCAGTTGACCTACCCAGGTCAAAAAGGGCCCACAAATCTTCCCAAGCCCATCATTCATTTCTGTATCTCTATCTTTATCTGGGTCTGCCAGAAAAGTCTATGGTTTATTCCAGCTAGCTGAATATGGACTTTGCCATCTGAATCAAGGCTTAATTAACTCCATTGGTGGTCTTGGGGTGACAATATAAACAAATCTCCCACAATGCTTTCCCCTTTTGTATAACTAAAAAGGAAAAGTTTTAACTCTAACATAGTAAAACTATATACAATAAAAACAATTATCAAATAATAATTATATTCACAATGTCCAGCCCATTTGTATTTGGCAAATTCAGCAAAATAGTCAATTATCTATCCTATCTTGGTAAGTCCAAATTTTGTGCCTAATTTACTTTCTATCATAACTAAGGAAAGCTATAACAATAACTATCTAGTTGTTAACCCCATCAGAGACCCGAGAAGTATGTAACACTAGCCGTGTAAACAAGTAGTACAGAGCAAACAACTTCCAGAACTAAAGAAACTACAGAGACACTGACTATCTGGACAGTCACCCAAAGGTTCATCTGCAATGTTGAGGCAACTCTATCTGTCCTACAGGCCTAGGATATCTGACAAACTTTTCTATGAACAGGAAATTTTGAAAGACATTCATACCTTGTCTCAGCAAAGTTCAGCAGTCACCTTCTTTGTGTCCTGTTTATCCAATTTGGACAGTATGTGGTCGGTAGTTGATACAAGGGCAGTTTTTGCCCAGTGGCTAACTTTGCCACAATGAAAGCAAACTCAGTGTGGAGGTTCTTCAAAGCCCATCATCCTTTTATGAAGTAAATTGGTGCTGCCAGGAGCAGACATGTCTCATTTTCATAAAAAGCGTTATGTTATTAAGAGCATTTCAAACGCCATATTCTGTAGGTCTCTGAAGTGTTTGAAGAGCATCTATCTTTTTAAAATATATATCTGTTTCACCTTGAAAACATACCTAACATGACTATAAATTTAATTGTTATAGATGACTACTAATCTGTCTTTCTTAAATATTTAAAGGATTAGAACTATACATTGCACTTTTAAATGAAGTGTATAGGTGCAATACCTTAGACAAAAATAGAAACATACATACAATCTAACAAAAATAACCTTAAATTTGTATCAATATACAGAAATCCAGACCAATATAAAAATATTGGAGACTAGCAGTTGCTTTGTAGTTTAAAAGTAGTTTCCTCACTAACCATGACCAATAACAACATGTAACCAACCCCCCAAATGATGACAAGCATCCACCAAATGATCAAAAACTACACCCCAGCTCTTAGTAAGGTGAGCATTGTATTCTTAAAATTACTTCCTACTGTTTGCAGGTAAAGTCATCTTTAGGGGACCCTGAAAAAACTAAGATAAAGATCAAGTCCTCAGAGAACTAGCAGTCTTTCTGTCTTGATGTGATGAGAACGTGCAAGGCTTATCTGAAATCCTGGCTGTAGAGGTCTATGATGCTGGACCATCTTAGTTACCTACCTTGAAATTGTTCTGAGGAGTTGGTAGCCCAGAGCTGATTGTTGAGTGGTGACATAGTGACATTACCATAATCCAGGTGGAATCAACATTGTGGGGCCCCATGATCCTTTTGGAGGCTTCAACGGTCACTGTTAGGAAAGGTCATGGTTCACTGAAGAAAACTTAATCATTTTAAATGTTATATGCAGTAGATCTTGGAGAGGTTAAACACCATAAACTATTACACATACCTTGAGTACTGGGTATGTGTACACAAGCTTAATTCCTAAATACCTGCTTCATATTAAGCCCAAAATCATGTACATAAATCTATATGAAGCCTATTGCTAGAAGTAGTTAGTGTTCCTTATGAATGGTAATATCAAGACAAAGAGTATATATATATATATATATATATATATATATATATATATATAATGAATCTTAAGATAATACTTAATACTTATATATTAAGAAAAGTTTTAAAGAGTCGAAATAAAACCAAAGGATTATGAGATTAGTTACAATAGAATATTCCCTTAATTTTGGTTTTCTTCTGTTCTTTTCCAGCTAGCTTTTTTGAGATGAGACAGAGACTTTGGGTTTTCTTTTAATATGCATGCTTGGGTTTACAGAAAGAGAGAATGTTCCAACTCCAAAGCTGGCTTTAATTTTTAATTGAGTTTGGACTAAAGAAGTATCATGTGCCTTATATATCTGTACAGAACAACAGGAACAATCAGGTTAGAAGATTTATGAAATTTTAACCTGTTTGAAATATGTTGTAACATTAAGCTAATTTACTCTTTTTCTTGGGATATTTTCTCTGAAACTTCAATTATTTCCCTTGGCTTATAACATGCCTTTCCTGATTTATTTGCAACAGTATAGACTGTAGCAGCTCCAAAACTTAGTGTTCCTTGTAGCATGTGCGGAAGGGTACAGTTAGTTTTTATAAACCGAAATCTTTATTTTCTAAACACACCACCAGTAGCACAAACACTGAGATTGACAATTAATAAATGGGACCTCCTGAAACTGAGAAGCTTCTGTAAGGCAAAGGAAACAGTCAACAGGGCAAAACAGAGGTGCTCAACATCCTTCGACATCAGGGAAATGCAAATCAAAACAACTCTGAAATACCATCTTACTCCTGTCAAAAAGACAAAATCAAAAACACCAATGACAGTCTATGCTGGAGAGGATGTGGAGAAAGAGGAACACTCCTCCACTGCTGGTGGGAGTATCAATTCATACAGCCACTTTGTAAATCAGCATGGTGGTTCCTCAGGAAAATGGGAATCAGTCTACCTTTAGATCCAGCAATTCCACTCTTAGGCATATACCCAAAAGAAGCACATTCATACATCAAGGACATCAATCATGTTCATAGCAGCACTACTTGTAATAGCCAGAATCTGGAAGCAACCTAGATGCCCCTCAACAGAAGAATGGATGGAGAAAATATGGTACATTTACACAATGGATTACTACTCATGGGGGTGAGGGGACAATGGAATCTTGAAATTCGAAGGCAAATGGATGGAACTAGAAGAAATCATACTGAATGAGGTAACCCAGTCACAAAAAGATAAACATGGCACATACTCACTCATATATGGGTTTTAAACATAGAGCAAAGGATCACCAGCCTACAATCCATAACATCAGAGTAGCTAGGAAGCAAGGAGGACCCTAAGGGAGACATATATGGTCCCCAAGAGAAGGGAAAAGGGACACGATCTCCTGAGCTACTTGGGAGCATGGGGGAAGGGGAGAAGGAGTTAGGAGAAAGACAAGGGGAGAAGAGGAGGGGAGAGGAGAACATGAGGGAGCAGGAAGGTTGAGTTGGGGGAAGAATTATAGTAGGTAATTACCAATACGTAGCCAGCCCCTAAGAAGGCGTGGCTACAGCTTCCCCCTACAAAGAATTGAGGAGAGCAAGAAGAGAGATACCATAATAGAGGAGCATTATAGGTAAAGATAAATCTGGTACTTGGGAATTGTCCAGAGATCTACAAGGTTGACCTCAACTAACAATCTAAGCAATAGTTGAGAAGCTACCTTAAATGACATTATCTGATAATGAGATTGATGACTACCTTATATGCCATCCTAGAGCCTTCATCCAATAGCTGATAACAGTAGCAGACACCTGCAGCTAAACACTTAGCTGAATAGTAGAATCCAGTTGCATAGAGGGAGGAGTAATGAGCAAAGAGATCAAGGCCAGGGTGGAGAAACCCACAGAAACAGCAGATCTGAACAACAGGGAGCTCATGGACCCCAGACTGATAGCTGGGAAACCAGCCTAGGATTGTTTCAGACACCCTGAATGAGGATGTCAGTTTAGAGATCTGGGTAATCTATGGGGCCTCTCGTAATAGATCAGTATGTATCCCTAGTATGTGAAAGGACTTAGGGTGCCCACTCCACATGGAGGGATACTCTCTCAACCTAGACATACGGGGAGGGTCTAGGCTCTGCTCCAAATAATATAACAGACTTTGAAAATCCCCCATAGAAGGCATCACCCTCCCTGGGGAGCAGAAAGGGGATGGGATAGGAGTTGGTGGGGGGCAGGGGAGAAGGGTAGGGAGAGGAAACTGGGATTGACAAGTGAAAAGAAGCTTGTTTCTAATTTAAATTTTTAAAAAGGAGAAAAATAAACTGAAGTCTCTTGCTTTTGGAATATTTCTTGCTAACCTCTCCCAGAAAAATTACTGCAAGTTCTTTGACAATGTTCATTTTCGTCTCATAGTGAGGAATTTCAGCATTAGTAAAAAGGTATCATAGTTTCTGCTGTTAATTGACAATGTCTCAATTTTCCTTTTGGAATCTGTTCAGAAACTTTTCCTACATAGGTATTTAATGTTTTATTCTATTTGTGGTTAAAAATGCATTCTAAAACATTATGCTTTCTCTGCGTAAAAATTCCTGTGGGAAATGAATAGAAGGTAGAGGAATCAGTATAAAATCAAGCTCTGGATACAAACAATCCATATTTGCATTGTGTGATTTCTTTTCTACCAAAGCCAATTCTTTCTCAGCCTCAGCTGATAATTTTCTTGAACTATTTCAGTCCTTATCCTCTTGTAAGGTTTGAAATAAATTCTTAGTTCTTGAGTTGTTAACCAAATAGTGGGCCATAGCCAGCAAGTTTTAAAAATCATAGAGTTCTTAATTGACCTCTCCTGATTTGTACTTTCTGTGGTTGAATTTTTGTAAACCTATCTTATATTCTAAGTAATTAACAGAATCTCCTCTTTGTATTCTTAAGAATAATTTGTAATCCCCAGCAAGTCAATGTTTTCTTTTTGTCTTCAAATGTATTTTCTAAGGTATCTGTATCTGAATCAGCTGGTAAGATTTCATTCATTTAATTATAAATTATAGATTGAAGTACTGATTACCAATTATTTCTTTCTTTTTTTTTTTTTTTTTTTTTTTTGGTTTTTCGAGACAGGGTTTCTTTGTGGTTTTTGGAGGCTGTCCTGGATCTAGCTCTTGTAGACCAGGCTGGTCTCGAACTCACAGATATCCGCCTGCCTCTCCTCCCAAGTGCTGGGATTAAAGGTGTGCGTTATTTCTAATAGCTGTTGTACAAAATATTGACACAAGATGGGACTATTTAACGTCCTTTGTGGAAAAACTTTCCACTGATGCCTTTTAACAGGCTGAGAATTATTATAAGTAGGCACTGTGAAGGCATATTTTTCTATCCTGTTCTTGTAAAGGTATGATAAAAGACAGTCTTTTAAATTGATCACTATAACAGAAAAGCCCTCATGTAATAAAGAAGAAAAGGGAATCCAGGCTGCAAAGAGTCCATTGGCTGAATCACCTTATTGATGCTCTCCAATCTCCTACCATTAACTTTTTTCCAAATATTTCTTAATGACAAATATAAGAAAATTCCAAAGACAGGCAGTTTCTTCAATATGTTGAGCAGTTAGCTTCTCCTGTACCAGATGATCTAGTGCCTGTGATTTTTTTTTATGTCACAGTCCATTTTCCACGCAAACACATTTGTCAGTTAACTATTTTAATGGTAAGGCAATCAGTACCTTTGAAAGACCAATAACTGTTGTATCTTGCTTATGTACAACCTGAACTGTCTGTGACTATTCCTTATAACACCTTTTAATATTTTTCTCAGAGGCATTCTTTATTTTATGTTTTGTTTATGAGATTAGATGAGTGCAATCTGTGTTTTCCATTTCTGTAACAAATCACTTCCCCATAAGTTCATTGCAATATTAGACACATATGGCTATAATTTCCCTACCTGTCCTTCTGCCACTATAAAATTGGCCTGCCTTGTACTTTGCTTTAGCTGAGATAAAGTTCCAATTCCTAGAAGGTGAATATTTACCTCCTGATAAGGCCAATCTGGATATCAAGATTTTGGTGAAATTATTGATACATTCACACCTGTATCTAGCAAATTTTTAATTTCAATGCCATGTATGCATATCTTTAGCTTTTGTCATTGATCATTTATAATAGCTTGTCAAAATACTTGTTTTATTGTCTCTCCTGAAAATTTGTTTTGTTTACTGAAGTTTTTCTGCAATCCAGAGCAGAATAGTTTTTAACAACATGCATTAGGTCTTTTAATTGCTCTGTTGAGGGGTTTCTCCAATGCTGACAAGGAATAATTGAACCAAATTTGACATTGGGGCTTGTAATAGGCCCCTTAAGGCATTTCCTCATGGCAAAAGGTTACCTTGCCTGTTCCATGTTGGTCTGCATTTATTAGTACAATGCCATACTCCAAAAGCCTGGGATTTCGGTTTGGATCACCTCTAGAAAAAAAAGTTTCTAGGAATGCCTTCCTACAATCCCTTTTAAGATGATCTTGTTTAGCACAATTAAAACATTTGACCTTTTCAATTTTCTTGAAATTTCTAGAAATTACTTCTATCAAAGCAGCATCATAATCCTGAGATCCAATATTAGCTGTATTTCTAGTCCATTAATCTATTAGTGCTGATTTTGCCTTTAAAGGACTAATCACCCTTTTACACTCTGAATTCGAATTTTCAAAAGCCAATTATTCAATTAATATTTATGTGACTTTTGGATCTGATACTTTTGTATTTACAGTTGAATTAAATCTTTGTAAAATGATCAGTGAAGCCATTTTTTGAGCCTTGAATAATTTTAATAAATTACTCAGTCTTGAGGGAGAGATAATTCTGTTTTGAGTTGCTCATGCATTAACATCTGCTTCACATAGAGTGAATATATACTGTATGAAATGACTGTTTCCTTAAATCTCCTCAAATCTAACATTTCTACAGGATTCCAATTAACTTCTGCATTCCCTTGGGGGTGCCTATCATCTGGTGGTCATTCTTGTAACTGGATGAACTAAGGCTGATTTCCTAATAACCTTGGTCCTCCCATCTTTATTTCCCTCGTGCCATGGTACAATAGGTTCTTGTCTGAAATCCTTTGTCAGTGTCTGAGTATTTTTCTCATTTTCATTAGTAGGTCTTTCTAAGGCTTGTATCTTATCTGTCAAAATTTTCTTATTTTCACTAGTGAGTCTTTATAGGGCTTGTATTTTACCAGTATTAAATCTTTCTAAAGTTGTATCTTATCAGTCAAAATTTTTGTAGTTTCATTAGTGGTCTTTCTAAGGCTTGCATCTTTATCAGTCCAATTTTCATATTTGACACAGTTATCAAACCACTTTTTAAAGAATAAAATATGAATTGTCAAACTGATAATAATTATTATCTACATTATATCAATCTCAGCTACGTTGGTTATTACTTCATTTAATTTTTCCATTTTCAAAGCATCCATTTTGGAACCATATAGATACCTAACTCTCTATACTGTAATATTGTTACCCATTCTTAGCAGGAGAAAGATTTCTTTCTTTCTTTTATTTAAAAAAAAAAAACTAATTCCCCCTTTAAGAATTCCCATGTTTCACCAGATCTGCTGACATGACAGTGTAAGTAGAGTTGGGAGGGATAACCAGCTTCAGTGTTGGTGTTCAGCTATGCAGGCTGGGAGGGTAGCATGGCAGGATACCTACAGCTGGGCTAGCTGCACACGCAGGCAGGCGGGGGGGGGGCACTACAGTTGCTCATGCTGTGAGGGGACCCATAGTGAGCTACCTGAAGAGTGCACATAGGCAAAAGTGTGAGAGAAGCCCTCATGGCTGGGATGCAGCAAAGCAAGGGAGGGTACTGAGTGGCCTGCTGTGAGCAGTGGAGGATATGCTGTCCGAGGAGTGAAAGGAGACCATACCTGGCTGTCACTGGGCCACACAGCTAGGCAGAGACCACAGTTAGTGCACAGCTGGTGGAGGGGGAGAGGGCGCTGAGTTGGAGACTGCAACAAGAAAGGTTCACAACTTACTGGGAAGGTTTAGTGCAATGGGGACAAAGCGGACAGTGATCTAAGGACACCAGATATAATGGCTTCTCTTATTGTTCTGTTAGTAAATAATGCACGGGAGTCAGATATTAGGGTGTAGACCTGATGTATCAGATATTATGGAATAAACAACGTGCTGGAGAAAATGATCAGTTGACCCTCTTTTCCATTTTCTCAAATTGAGAAGGCCTGCAAATCTTTCTTAACCCCTTTTTGTTCCGTCTTGTGTTTCTCTGTCTTCATCTGGCTCATCCAGAAAACGCTATGGTTTGTTACAGCCAAAACATAGATTTATGCCCTCTGAATTAAGGTTCAATTCCATTGGTGGTCTGGAAGCAATAATACAAACAAATCTAAGACAACATTATCTCTTCCTCCTCACTTCCAGTCACATAACATTGGTTCATCAATGCATGGCCATCTGAAATATCATTATGTATTTATTCCCTTATATCTTCTCTTAATCCCTCTTCCCCATAAGAATATTATTTTTCAGAAAAGAGAGACACTCCCTGTATGTTTTTATGTTCTCCAAATTCTAAGTTCTAGTATGGTTCCTGGCACAGAAATGTCTTCAGGTAATAACACATAAATGTACTTATAAAAACATAAAGAGGAGCAGTTGGCAATTTTGGCAATTTTTTCAGTGCCCAAGAATTATCTTAGCATAAAAAATACAAGGCCTTTGGCTTCATTGAAAAACTCAGTGGTTGAAAGTCTTTATTTGTTCATTTGATTCTGACACATGCCAATACATTCTAAGTTTGTGATCTTGTCAGCACTCAGTCCAATTGCATAGAAATGGTGATGATATTTGGGTAAGTAACTCCTCTTTTATGATTCCAAATTGGTTGACTTGCTTGTTACTGTGACCAAGTGCCTGGAAAGAAGCTACTTAATGGGAGAAGGGTTTGTGTTGGCTTACAGTTTGAGAAAAACAACCCTTCATAGTGGGGAAGGCATAGTAACAGATGCCTCCATGTATATTGGAGCTAGAATCTGGGATGTTTACCTCCACACAGGAAGCAGAGGGTGAATAGGAAGTGATCCTAAACTATAAAGCCTCAAAGCCTGCCATTAGTGACCCATTTTTTCCCAAAACATTCTAAGAAATATCACCACCACTGGAGACCAAGGTGTCAAACACATGAGCCTATGGGGAATATTTCATATACAAACCACACAGGTTTACTATGGAACTAAGCAAGTGTGGCTCTATGGTATAGGAATTTCTGTGGTATCAGCTGCAAAAGGCTGGGAAGGGAGGATTGATAACATGAACACTAACTCTCATCCCTGCTCTCTATTTTTTATCTCTGTTCAAGTTGCTGTGCTAGATTGTCTTATATGTAAGATCAACTTTGCTTATTTGTCTCTTTATTTAGGGAGAAAATGTGTGTGTGGGGAGCACTATAAATGCACCTGCATTCAGAAACCTCACTCTATCTTATTTCTTTGAGCATGATCACACCTTGACCTGGAACTAAACTGGAGATCAATATGTTCTACATAACCTTCTGTCTCTAACCCCACAGCTCTGAGGTTTTAGACATGTGCATGGTGCCCAGTTTTTTATGTGGATACTGCATTTGAACTCAGGTCTCAATAGTTATGAAGCAAATACTCATATGTTGAGTCAAGTCATCAATCTTGAAATTTGTTCTTCACAACTAAACTGTAACCCCACACACAGAGAGACAACAATGTATTTTATTTATTTTCCTCCATACCACTACTAACTTATTTGTGAATTTATTCTACAAATATTAACTGAGGAAAATGCACCTGCAGTCTTAATTATAATTATTAATGAGTATTTGTTGTACAAATGAAGGGGTTTCACTGTGATGTTCCAATACATTCACTTATTGTGCTTTTTTATCAGAACCTCCTTCTCATCTACTCACTTGTGGCTGGCCCTCTGTCATCTTCCTCCCAAAAGAGCCCTTTTTCTATGTCTGACTTCCTCAAGATTCAAGAACATTGTGCCCTGTGTCATCATTTTTAGCTATTGAGTAATACTCAATTTCATGCCTAAACCACTATCTATACACTCACAACTTGATGCCAACCAAGAATTGCTAGTTTAAAGCACCTTTAAAAATGCCAAGAAAAAAAAATAAGTCTTTATATACCCATGTTCTCATTTCATTGGTGTAAATATATAGACAGAAAGAAAATGTCTGGGTCATATGACAGATTTTATTTCCATTTTTAAGCTTCCCCCCTGTGGTTATACTATTTTACATTTTCCCTAGACATTCAAGAGTTCCAGTCCCTCTACAGCTAACCTAATGTGATGTAACCTTTTTATTTTAGTCAATCAAATATGGTTGTAGTGATATTTTGTTATTGATTCATTTGGGTTAATTGAGGATTTTTAATTATTCTTTCTCCTTTTGTTTTTGGTTTTTCGAGACAGGGTTTCTTTGTGTAGCTTTGGAGCCTATCCTGGCACTCGCTCTGGAGACCAGGCTGGCCTCGAACTCATAGTGATCTGCCTGCCTG
Source organism: Cricetulus griseus (assembly GCF_003668045.3). Taxonomy (NCBI): domain Eukaryota; kingdom Metazoa; phylum Chordata; class Mammalia; order Rodentia; family Cricetidae; genus Cricetulus; species Cricetulus griseus. Next base: position 23,946,577 of record NC_048598.1, read on the forward strand.
TGCCTCCCGAGTGCTGGGATTAAAGGCATGTTCCACCAACACCCAGCTATTCTTTCTCTTATTTTGGATTTTTAGTCATAAGTCTCTGCTCTGTCATTTTGGTATGCATTACATGAATCCATCTGTGTTTTATTTACTTATGGGATAAATGCACATACATATGATAAAGGTTGATTTGCAAATTTGAAACAATCTGTGGTGCTCAATATCTAAAAGTAAAAGAATTCCATTGCATTACAGTACTGCACTCAGCCTTCCTGTGATGAAGTGAAATGATACAAGGCTCACATGAAAAAAAAAAAAAACAGGTGAATGAAAAACATGGGGTTTCCAGGAATGACTATATCTGTCCTATGCATGACTGACAAAGTGAAACTAAAAACTGGCCAGAAAATCACCAACATTATGATAGAGAAGAGAGCTTGCAGGCTGCGTGGTTCCAGAGATATTCTACACTAGGGGTCCACTTGCCAAGTGAGAACCATCTTCACAGATCTTGCTTTGCAGAAACCCATTGAACAAGCATTCTTATGAGGATCCGAAATTAGGCCAGGAGGCTTTCAGCACCTAACCACCTGTAGATTCTGTGAGTTACCATAATGTCTTAGTTCCTTTTCTACTGCTGTGCTGAAAAACTACAATGTACGGTTACTCTAGGATACGTACTCACATCCAAAGATTTGGAGCCAGGAGCTGCTGATGAGAAAGAGTATTCACCATTTGTCTTTCTGGGTCCAGATTACCTTACTAGATAGGATCTTTTCTAGTTCCATCCATTTACATGCAGAGTTCATGATTTCACCTTTCTTCACAGCTGAATAGTACTCCATAATGTATCTGTATCACATTTCCATTATCCATTTGTCAGATATAGGACATTTAGGTTGTTTCCATTTCCTAGCTATTGTGAATAGAAAAGCAATGGACATAGATGAACAGTATCTGTACAGTAGGATGTCAAGCTTTTGGGGAGTGGTATCAGTGGGTCATATTGTAGATTTATTTTTAGCTTTCAACAATTCTCAACATTGATTTCCACAATGGCTAAACAACTCACTACTGAATGAAAATGAATCAAGACAGAAATTAAGAAAAAAATAAGTACTTTCTAGAATTAAATGAAAATGAGTACACAACAACCCCAAATTTATGGGATACAATGGCAACAGTTCTAATAGGCAAGTTCATAGCACCAAGTGTCTAAGTAAAAAATTGGAGAGATCTCATACTGATAACTTAAGAGCATACCTAAAAACTCTAGACAATAAGAAATAACACCCCAAACCAGTAGATAGCAAGAAATAATAAAACTCTGGCCTGAAATAAATAAAACAGAAACAAACAATACAAAGAATAAATGAAACAAAGAATTGACTCTATGAGAAAATCAGTAAGATAGAAAAACCATTGTCCAAATTAATTAAAAGTCAAAGACAGAGAATATCCAAATGAACAAAACTGAAGATGAAAAGGGAGGCGTGAAAAATACTGAGCAAATTCAGAGAATCACAAGGACATATTATAAAACCCTGTACTTCACCAAATTGGAAAATCCAAAAGAAATGCATAATTTTCTCAATACATAAGACTTACTAAAAGATAAATCAGAATCAGATAAGCAATTTAGCCAGGGCTATAATCCCTTATGAAACAGAGGCAGTAATTAAAAGACTCCCAACCAATTAAAAAAACAAAAAGCCCATGGTCTGGTTTTAGTAGGAATTCACCATACTGTCAACAAAGAGTTAATGCTAATATTTCTTAAATGTTTCCACAAAATAGAAACAGAAAGATCATTGCCTAATTCAATTTACAAGGGCAAGAAAAGAAGACCCTTTAAATCAACAAGATCTATACACAGATGAACACACAGAGACTGAAGCAGAATGCACAAGGCTTATACAGGTGTGAACCACATGGGGTTCTAGAGCTAAAAAAACAGTGGACACATGACCGCAAATCCAACTCAGAAGCAATCTCCATCAATAATCACTTGCAATTGAATTTTACTTTCCTCCAACAGAGCCTCATTGGGAAAAAAAAACTACTTTTAAGAATAGGCTGCGCAAGGGCGTTGGTGGCGCACACCTTTAATCCCAGCACTCGGGAGGCAGAAGCAGGAGGATCTCTGTGAGTTCCAGGCTAGCCTGGGCTCCAAAAGAAAAAGACAAAGAAAAAGAAAAAAAAAACCCGGTCTCAAAGAAGCAAAAGCAAACAAACAAACAAACAAAAAACCAAAAACAAAAAAGAAAAAAAATAGGCTGCATGTCTAGCAGTAGATGGCCTACAGAAAATGAACTCAAGGGTATCTTTGGAGGCTCCTTGACTCATAATGTTGTGTCAGAGCTTTTCTTGTATTTATCTCAATATTTTTTTCCATTTTATTTTTATGTTTCTTCCTTCTCTCGTTTTATACTACAGGTCCTTCCTATATACATTAATTCTTCCATTTTAGTGTTTTCATGAGATTCCTGAATTTGCAAACAAGGGTGTCTCTGTTTGTAGTTCTCTCTTTGGCTTCTTTTCCTTCTGTTTGTGTTGTCCAATTCCAATGAGTTGGTCTTCATTCTATCTTATATTTTGTTTTACTGTTAGCATCACTTAGAAGCCTGTTTGTTTTCTGATGAGAGACAGAACGGTGGTAGATTCAGACCTGAGGGGAGATGGGGGGGACTGGGAGGAGTAAAAGGAAGAGAAACTATAATCAGGATATATTATGTAAGAAAAAGAGCATTTTCAATAAAAAGCAATTGCCAAATTTTAGAAAATAAATAAATATACAAAAATAATATTGCTACAGAGTCATAATCCTTTGGTGATCATATGCATTACTTGAAAGTTGTCTTCCATTCAATGATTGAATTCTACATTTTGTCTTCAAATGTATGTTCATTTCACAACATTTCATCACATTTTGGTAATAACATACTGTTAATTCTACTTTTGTTTCTCCATTATCTTTTTCTCTTTCTTGATATGGCTAAAATGTTTCTTCAATTCCTTCATTGCTAGCACACCCCAGTGGCCTTCAATATGCTTTTTTTTTTTACTTCTTTAATATTTCTTCATTTCTATTTTACATGTATGAGTGTTTGCCTGCATGCACGTATGTATACCATGTGCATATTGAGCCCAGATTCCGGAAGTGGGAGATGGATGTCTGGAACTGGAGTAACAGATGGTTGTGAGTCATCATGCGGATGCTGGAACTGAACCCATGTCCTCTGCAACAGCATCAAATGCTCTTAACCACTGAGCCATCTCTCTGGACCTGCTTTTCCTCTTCTTCACAGGGCATTTTGGCAAATCTTCCTCCACCCCCGTTGCTGTGTGAATGATCTTGTTCACTTCTCCTTCAATTCCTAAGAAGCCATTAGATTCCTTAATGATTTCACTCCATCCATTTTTCCAGCAGGCATTTACAGTTTCTGGTTTTAATTCATCTATTGCACTTTGATAAATGTTACTGCATTAGCAATAGTGAAGGATTTCCAGTACTGTGCTATTCCAGATTAGGATTGGCATCAGTTGTGGAATGGATGCAATCAAATGCCAGGTATGTGTTTGAGACTTTGAAAGACCAACAAGGTCCTAAACAATGAGGTTGTATTTGGAGGTAAAAATACAATGTCAGTATTTTCACTTCCATAGCAACAGATTAAGAACGGCCAGGTGTCTTTTCAATTATTAATGGGCCTTTGAATTCCAACCTTTCCTCCTCCAAGTAGTTCCTCACTTCTGGGATAGAGCTTTGGTAGAGCTATTTCATGAACAAGATGACTGTTAGCCATGCTTCCTGGTTAATTTGCCAGAAAACGGGCAGGCAATTTTTGTTTTTGTTTTTAGAAAATATTTTATTTTATTTTTTATTTTATTAGAAAGAAAATTATTTTGCATGTCAATCCCAGGTCCCTCTCCCTCCCCTCCTCCCATGCCCCCCCCCAAATAACACCCTACCTATCCCATAGCCTTTCTGCTCCCCAGGGAGGGTGAGGCCTTCCATAGTGGGGTCTTCAAAGTCTGTCATATTCTTTGGGATAGGGCCCAGGCCAGCCCCCTTGTGTCTAAGCTCAGGGAGTATCTCTCCATGTGGGATGGGCTCCCAAAGTCCATTCCTATGCTAGGGATAAGTACTGATCCACTACAAGAGGCCCCATAGATTTCCAAGGTCTCATCACTGACACCCACATTCAGGGGTCTGGATCAGTCCCATGCTGGTTTCCCAGATATCAGTCTGGGGACCAACAGCTCTCACTTGTTCAGGTCAGATGTTTATATGGGTTTCACCAACCTGGTATGGACCCCTTTGCTCATCAGTCCTCCTTCTCTGCAACTGGATTTCAGTTCAGTTCAAGGTTTAGCTATGGGTGTCTGCATCTACTTCCACCAGCTGATGGATGAAGGCTATACTATGGCCTATGAATTAGTCATCAATCTCATAATCAGGAGAAGCATTTAAGGTAGCCTCTCTGTTGCTTAGATTGTTAGTTGGTGTCATCTTTGTAGCTCTCCAGACATTTCCCTAGTGCCTGATTTCTCTTTAAACCTATAATGTCTCCCTCTATTATATTACCTCTTATCTTGCTCTCTTCTGTTCTTCCCCCAACTCAACCATCCTGCCCCATCATGTTTTCCTCACCCTCCTCTTCTCCCCTTCTCATTCTCCTATTTCCCTCTCCCCCATGCTCCCAACTAGCTCAGGAGATCTTGTCCCTTTCCCCTTCTCCAGGGGTCAATGTATGTCTCTCTTATGGTCATCTTTGTTCACCAGCCTCTCCAGCAGTGTGGTCTGCATGCTGGGCAATTCTTTACTCTATGTCTAAAATCCATATATGAGTGAGTATATACCATGCCTGTCTTTTGTAACTGGGTTACCTCTCTCAGAATGGTTTCTTTCAATTCCATCCATTTGCTTGTGAATTTCAAGATTCCATTGCTTTTTTTTTTTTTCCCGGTGAGTAGTACTCCATTGGGTAAATGTACCACATTTTCTCTATCCATTCTTCAGTTGAGGGGTATTAAAGGATGGATGTACAGTATACCTGCAGACATCACCTGCCTTCATCCTGTGCCCTGAAACATTGCCATATAGTACCAAAGTTCATCTGCAATTCTTCTTTTGCACTTTTGTGAGCATAGATCCCTTTGGACATCTACCAGCCATGCCTTGTTTTATTGTAATTGTGGGTGATATCTCTTCTTTGGATAGCATCCTTTATCCTTGATCAATGTCCTTCATTCAGTCAGATCTGTGACAACAGCTTCCTAATTGGCAGTCATGATATCTTCAATAATTTTTATATTTTCCAGTCCATACTCGGTTCTGCATCTATATCCATCCTTTACCTATATTAAATGGCTTGGTGTCACTGATTCTATGGGAGCCTTTGCTAAAGATTTTGCATCATTCCAGTGCTGTCTGATGCTGCATATTGACATCAGTTTAAATACATTTTCTCTTTCTCATACAGAGTTAAGGAAATTTTGTCTTAACCTAAGCGCTCATCACACGTACTGCATCTGTAACTTTTATGGGTTGAGGTGTGATGGAAGAACTAGTTTAAATTTATTTTTTCTTTTCACAACTTTACACATACTAGATTCACTTTGATTCTTATCAAACTTAGCATATGTTTTGCTTTTTTTCCTCTTTCCTTATATGGTTAAAAACATCAGTGAAATTCTTTAAAGCTTGTGCCTTTTTTTCTTTTTTCTTTTTTCTTTTTTTTTTGCATATCTGAATTGCTAGTGCCTGAAGCTTTGGAGCCTTCAGTAAGCATATAATACAGATTTCTTAAAGACAAGCAGAAAGGTATCGTACACTGCATGGATACTGTGAATGAATAAATCGTATATTCTGAACAGGACATTTAAACCTTTAAAACCCTTCTCAAAGCTGTATGAAATTTGAGTTACACTTTTTTAACATATTAATAATATTGACAATCATATGCACACTTAGTATAATACAGTACCAAGACCACACTATAATCTATTGCTTCATGCACAATGTATGACCTTACAATATACTATGGTACAGCATCTCTCCTTGTCTTTTATACTGTTATTGACTTACATTTCAGTTTTACAAGCCAGAATCTTACAAAATAATTGATATTAGAATTCATTTAAATATTTGCATGTTCTCGCATATATGAGACAAGATATTGTATTCATTACTTTCATTGTTGCTGTGACAAAGTACCTGTCAAATCTACTTAAGAAAGGAAGTGCTTATTTGGGCTTATGGATTGAAGGGATATAGCCTATCATAGTAGAAATATTTGGCACCAGAGGCCTGATGTGGCTGGTCACACAGCTGCTGCATCCAGGAAGGAAAGAGTAATGATCGCTAGTGTTCATTTCACTTGTGGGATTTTATTTGACACAGCATCACAGACCATGGTGCGGTGCTGCCTACATTTAGTGTGTGGCTCTTGCCTACTCAATTAAATCTCAGCAGAAACATCCTTATAAACAGGCCCAGGGGTAAGCCTCTGGTGATTGTGAATCTGGTCAAGTACACAGTGATGATTAATCATCCCAGAGCTTCTTATGTTCACCCATGTCAGAACTGGTCCTAGTGTTTGTTCGTTCTTTGTTTTGACTCAGATCATCATCTGGTATCATTTTGTTCTCCATTGGCTTCCTTTAAATTCTTTCATGTGATGGCTGCACTAATACTTTCAACTACTTTATGTAGGGGGAAAAAAAGGATTTTGCTTTCATATTTGAGTGATGTATTATAGAAAATAGAATTGGATGATAGCTTTTTTTTTCTTTCGGTATCTCAAAGATCTTGTTCCATTGTATCACTGATATGTATAATTGTAAATTTAGTAAAGCCTGGCAAATTTTTCGCCATTGCTTTTTCAAATATGTTCCTCTACCAAGAACTCAATTTATATGTATATTAGGTCTCTCACAGCTTTTCCACAGTTCACTAATGATTTTTAGATTGCATTGTTGTTTTAGTTCCTGAATTTAATTTGGGTGAGTTTCTATTAATCTATTGTTACATTCACTGATGCTTTCTTCTACTATTCTGAACTTATTGTTAAACCATATGTATGTATGCTATATATAATACATGTGTAATACATTAAAACATTTTAGCTCAAAATTTTTGATTTGAGAATTTTTCATGTCTTCCCAGTCTCCACTTAATATTTCAGTTATCAATGGTACCATTAAAATAACTGTTTTAATTTTATTCTCTGTCCATTTTCACATCTGTGTCAGTTCTGTGCTGATGTTGAAATTTGTTTCTTCATTATAAGCATAAACATTTCAGCTCCTTTAATTATACCCAGTGTCTTATTATGAGCCACTTTTATTCTTGTTTACTATAAGTCCCACAGTGTTCTGTCCTGGACCTGGCAAGGCAGTTGTTCTCTGAGCCTCTTTAAAATATCACTAATCCTATCTGAGAGAGATCTGCTATAAATGACCTAATTAACTCCACAATGGCTCTACCTCATAATACCATCATCATAGGGATTCAAATTTCAAAATATGATTTGGCAGGAGGTCAAGGATAGAAATATCCAGACCAAAATATTAGTCATGTTCATTTGGTGGTTATGCACCATCTATTGTATCTTCCTAAGTGACAGATATCTTTATTTTTCTATGAATGTTCTTCAGCTTTCTGTTGAGAATTGAGATATAATTTTGTTTAGTGGTAAGAAATTAAACATCTCATGGATCTTGCTTCTAAGATTTGTTAAGCATTGTCTTGTATGTAATCCATGAATCATGATTTTACATTATCAAAGGTTATGTTTTCTACCCAAGGATTCATGAAACATGGGGCTAGAGACCTGTGTGAGCACTAAACGTGCTATCTTTACTTCTTTCAGCTAGTTATGTCTGAACATTGCATAGTTTTCTATAAAAGAATAGGATGGCACATACAGGTAAGCCTCTGCAGACCTCTGAATCCTCCCCTTTTCCATCTTATCTGGTGTTGTGTCCTGTGAGCACTATCTACTACCTCCTTCGTGCCTTCTCAACATTAGCTTTTCTTTATGAATGGCATCTGGATTTATCTCAATTCTCTTTTCTTACTTCATAGTCCAGGCAATTTTCTGTACACCAACATGAGCTAATCATGTACCACCTTGTTTTGGTTCAGTGTCCTGAAAATAGTCATCTGTTGTATTCATTTTAGATGTGTGATGTGGGAAGTTCTGCTGTTCTGTTTTTTCTTTTAGAAGTGTGAGTGTGCTTTATCATTATACTTATTTTAATGTTGAGTTTGGATAGTTTGAGCCTGGTGAGTGTAAAGGGTAAGAGTGAAGTGAGTGGGAGAGGTGAGGAAAGTATGTAAAGCAAGTGGTTAGGTGTTAGGACAGGAAAATGCCAGCTGCCAGGAGTTGACCCATGAGGGAAGGAATAAGAAGAGAAAGTAAATATAAAAATTACAAAAAGTGATCTTTCCTTATTTTGGTTCACTTGAAAACTATAGGCGATGTAATTAAATTTGACTTTTTTATGCAATACTTATATTTTGGTTGGTTTTATATATTATACCTTGCATAAACTTAACCACTGGCTTCCATACAGCTTAAAATTTCTGCCATACACTTTTGTACCGCTATCCTCATCCATATGTTTTTCCTTATATGTGAAATGTGATTCTACTTTGAGCACACCAAAGTCTTCACATCCTTTTCTATTTAGCAGAAAGGCATTTTCCCCTGATGTCTTCCACTACTGCTCCTTCACCAAACCTATTGCTATTTATTCTAAGCTCCCATAGTTCTTTGTGTATGCACCAAATCCTGTACATGCTGTATGCTTGCCACTTCCTTCTATCTGATGTTCATTCCCCAAACTGAGAGCGTACAAGGCAGGAAACACAGCACAGTCACTTTTGATTGAGCTTGACTACACCACGCACTGTTCCTCCTCCTTCTCTTGTGCACTGGAATATTCCTGTCTGTTATCTATGTGACTTATACCTCACTTCCCTCTACATGTTTAATTGCTCAAGCAGCTAGAATTAGCTATTGGCATACTCACATGGGGCTATTTAAGAAATGAGTCACCAATTTGGCATTGCCAGAGCTATGAGCATTGTGCCATAGTTCCAAACATCATTCTTCAACAGGATACTCCATCTTTGAGCTAGGAAATGAAATTTTCAGATGTAATTTTAGGAATACATGTTCTTAACATGTGAACATAACTATTGATAGACATCTGACTTTGTTCCTAGTTAGTTGGGGTAAATGTGGAACTTGCCTTTCTGTCTGATTTCTTTCTTTCAGAATAATTCCGTTCCTAAGTCAAATTGGTTTTATAATAAACCAAGGTAGTGAAAAGACTGACAGTTTGGATGACCATGTGAAAATTAATATCCACACCTCCATTTCTATCTAGAAAGATATGAATAGTTAGTAAATGTATATATTTATTGAAGGAATAAACAGTTGAATTGTTGGAACCTCTAGCATTTGAAGAATCAATCCTGCAGAGAATTAAAGATGAAATATGCATGGCTATCTGCCTTTTATTTATCTTTCTACTTATTTATTTATTTACTTAGTTGTTTATTATTTTTTGTTCTTCCTTTGCCATTTTCTAGGAATCACATCCCATAATTTGCTTGTAATAGAATGTGACTGCTTGGGAAATGTTCACAGACTTGGCATTCATTTACATGCTGCTGCCATTTCAGCCCAGGGCACTCTCTCCTTCCTCCTGGTTCTCCTGCCACCCTCCCTCTAGCCTCCCCAAAAGAGCACTGATGAGATGTGACAACGGAAAACACAAGTGCATTTCCTGGAAATTTACCAACATCCAGAAGGAAAGCTCCAAGGAAAAGGAACAATAGAAAAAGCAGAATTGTGAAGGGAAGAAAGTTTCTAAGGCTATCATTTGCAAATGTCAGCTCCATTCTCAGCAAACTCCAGAGACTGTTAAGCAAACCTGTTTCTAATGAATGCAACAAGAGCTGTTTGAATCCTCTAGACTTGAGCCAGTCACATTTAACAGATCACCCAGTCTATCTTCCATTATCCTCAGAGGCAGTGTGGGCCTCATAGCCTCTTTTCAATTTCAGCTTCAAATGACCCAAGCTATAGGCTGTCTTGGCTTCAGTGAGATTCAGTGGAAATAATGTCAGAGGGTTAACATAGTTTCCTTATTATATTATATAATTGCTATGTACTTCAACCATCTTGCTCTCTTAATACAAGGGGGTTCAGCAGCCAATTAGTCTTCATTATTTATCAATAGTACCAGGAAAGAAGGCAGCACTGAAAGGTGTAAAGCTCAGAGAGAAGATCTATCCTCTATTCCAGCATTCATCACTGTTTCCCTCTGGTGCAATGCCTCTTTCATTTCTGCACCTATGAAAATGAGATAGAAATTCCTTTTACTATTTGCTTTTTAAAAAGGAAAGGACACACTTCAAAAGTATAAAGTAATGCAAAACCTGAGCTAATAGGAGTGCAGGGCATCATGGTCTCCATGCATGTGGGGTTAACTTTTTTATGTCATTATGGTTTTTGTTGAGTTGCATTCTTTATAACAGCATATTCTGCTCTTCAGCATCACTTGACTGAGCATGCTCATCATTCCTTCTGTTGACTGCTTCCATTCACAAATCATTCTTGTCATCCCAAATCCTCTCTTCTTTGCTACTATATATCTGATCTAGAGGGGTCCATTGAGCAAGAATATTAAATAGAGCACAGTGCTGATAAGATTCTCCATCACCTTGTTCCAAGGTCGTTACTTTTGGGGGATCCAGTTCACATACATTTCATCCTTTGGAATTATTAGTTCCATTATGGTCTTCCTCTAATGCAGAAAATCTGATCAGAACCAAAATAGTTATGTTTTTATCAAATGAATTACATTTTAATGGGATAGTCACTAGTAGTTGTTTTTGATGTTCTTGCTTGGTGAAACTAGTTGCATGTATTAATGATAAATGCATGTCATCTTATAATGGACAGGTTTGGGGTGGATGATTAACCCAGGATCCAATGTACTGATTTAGTCAAGCAAATACACCAGACTAACCTTATCATTTGAATCTCTTCAGAATCACATGAATTTCTGTGGTCTTGCTGGCTGAGCAAGACTTAACAGAATCAGATGTGATTCAGTTCATGTTTATCACATGTAGTGAAAAACATCATTAGTGGTCAGGGGGAAGGGAGGGGAGAGTAAAAAGAGAGACAGTGATAAGAAGAATGCAAATTAGAAGAAGGTAGAAGAGAGAGGGCAGAGGTATGCAGAAGAGAAGCAGTGAGGTGTAGGCAGAACAATTTGAAGACTGTGAGTTGCATGCTTGTATATTCAAGATGAAATACATTGACAGCAGTAAGACCTGTCTTCCTTTGCCCCTTTTCAACTCCCACAGGCAACACCTGAGCTGTCACAAAAAAACCAGGAGGCCAGATATTTCAAATTCATCAGCAAACAGTGAAAAAGAAGGAAAGGACACGAGAGAAGCATGTTACAAAATGGATACAAGGACAAAGCTAAAATGAACTCTGGTAATGCTTTTACATTGCAGAAAACAAAACTATCACGACTCAGTTTTCAAGGGCTCCCTGTTTCAATGTCTCTAATGAACCATGTAAATGGAACCAATTGTTATTTTCCTTGAGAAGTGGTTGCTATCCCTTCTCTGTGTATTTGTTTCACATAAGCCAAATTCATCTACATTCAGACCAATTGTGCACTTCGGTGAAACAAGGCAGAAGCAGCTAATTATCTATGGTAAAACGGGATGCATATGGCAAGGCTAGAACAACAGTTGATCTATCTGTAAACTCATCTCTCCCCACTGTCTGACCTACTCTTCTTTCTTGATGGTAAAGAACAGTGAAAACATATCTCACTCTCTTACAGCAACATCAAGCTACTTCTGGGTCTCTACTGGGTCAAGATTGAACCACCATCTAGGAACCTGGTCTCTGCTGTTGTGCCCTGGAAAGAATTGTGTTCTTTCTTTTTCTAGAAGTTATTTATTTTTTATCTACCCTGGCTAACCTTTTCCTCATGTCCTCTCCCTGAGCCCAGTTACCAGGAATCCAGACTTTTTTTTTTTAATTAGAAACAAGATTGTTTTACATGACAATCCCAGTTCCCGTCTCCCTCCTGTCCTCCCCTACCACCACCCCCCAACTAAAACCCTACCTATCACATATCCTTTCTGCTCCCTCTGGATGGTGAGGCCTTCCATAAGGTGTCATCAGAGTCTATCATATCCTTTGGGATAGGGCCTAGGCCCACCCCCATGTGTCTTGGCTCAGGGAGTATTCCTCTATGTGGAATGGGTTCCCAAAGTCCACACCTATGCTAGGGATAAGGACTGAACTACTACAGGAGGTCCTGTAAATTTCTGAGGTTTCCTCACTGAAACCCATGTTCCTGGGGGCTGGGTCAGTCCCATGATGGTATCCCAGCTATAGCCTGGGAAGCTAGAGTTCCCTGATGTTCAGGTCAGCTGTTTCTGTGGGTTTCACCAGCCTGGTCTGGACCCCTTTTCTCTTCACTCGTTCTTCTCTGCAGGAACCCAGACTTTCTTAAGGGTACAGAAGCAATTTCCTTCTGATCAGTCAATAATGTTGTCTCCTGTTGCATCAGTTCTATAAATATCATGAGGTACGCCACCATGTCTGGTTCAAATCCATCATATACATTCTTACAAAAAGCATAGCAAATGTCTTTGTGCTTGGTTTCTCTTTATGCAATATATCATGTGTATACTTTCTATAAAGTTCTGTTTCTTTTTTAGATAAAAACTCATTACCTTATTTTAACTGTATCAAGTTGGAGCAGTATACTCATTAATGAGAATGAGAAAGTAGGAACAATGAAAACAAAAATACATATGATGGACTTCTAGCTTACGACATAATACAGGGCCAGAGAGTCTTTAGAACTATAGGATTAATGGAAAGAACCTAGTTGCCCCTCAACTAAAGCAAGAGAAATTGTGGTACATTTACACAATGGAGTATTACTCAGCTGTGGAAAATAATGACATCAAGAAATTTGAAGACAAATGGATGGAACTAGAAAAAAATCATACTGGGTGAAGTAACCTAGACCCAGAAAGACTAAAGTAGTATTACTATCTTATAAGTGGGTATTAGCTATAAAGAATAGCCATGCTATAATCCACAGGCCCAGAGAGTCTAGGTAACAAGGAAGGCCCAAAGAGGGATGCATGAATCTCCCTGGGAAAGGAAAATAGAAGAGATCTTATGGGCAGACTTGGGATGGGTGGGGATGGGAACATGAGGGATTGATTGGGGGTGAATGGAGGGGGAGAATATGAAAAGAAAGGACTGGGTAAGGGGGATTTGGGGGAATCAGGTAGAAACATGAGACTAACCTAAGGCCTCTACACTTGTCTGACAGTTAAATAGCTTGGTCTACTTGTGGATCTAGAAGTTGGAGCAGGGGCTGTCCCTAATGCTTTGGCTGGTTTTTAGGAACCTATTCCTCATATTGGGTTGCCTTTCCCAGTCTTAATACAGGTGAGGAGCTTAGTCCTACGCCAACCTGATATGCCATGCTTTGTATACAACTATGGGAGACCTGCCCGTTTCTGAACAGAAGCAGAGGAGGAGTGGATTGTGAGGGGAATGGAGGGGAAGTGGGGAAGGGAATGGGAGGAGAGGAGGAAGGGAAAACTGTGGTTTGGGTGTAAAATGAAAAAAAAAAAAAAAGAAGAAATACATGGGTAGAAGCCAGATCACTAGAGTCAAGATCTGCTTTTAATAATTTGGTTTATCTATATGTTATCTTTTCCAATGCCTAAGAGCAAATTCTGAAGTAGTGGCTCCATCATGGTGTTCCCTGAGTGAGCCAGTTTGTGGTATTAGCAGAGACAAGTATGCAACACATTATAAACCATACCGTGGGAAAGGGCTCTTTGTTTTCATTTTTCATTATTCGACATGAAATCCACTGTAATAACTGTATCTACTGCCTGACCAGCTTTGGAAGTCCAAGGAAAAAAATCCAAGGACAAAGAAATCTCATGGCAAACTCTTCATTTTTAAATTAAGGAATAACAACCTCCTTTTAAGTCTCTCTCTAGCAGCCACAAATTATGTATTTGCTGTGGCCTGGTAAGCTTTGCTGCTATCTACCAATATGATATCCAATTAGCATTATTACGAGTTCTCTCCTTTCTTTCCTATCTTTACTGGAAGCCATAAAATGAACTACACAAAGGTCACAAGGTAAACATAAAGCCATAGCATGGCAGCTGCCTGAGCTTGTCACCCTAAATCTATGCCTGCAGGTATAAAACAGAAGGATTCACTTTTGTCAGTAACATTGCTCAACAGCCATTTGCAATTCATTCTCTCCTTAACACTAGACAAAGAATTCTCTTTTCCCTCTTAGACATATGTTTACAGGTCAGAATCTTCTTTGGTCATAGTTTGTTGTATTTTTTATTTTACTTTACACTATATCTTGTTTTATGAAAATCCACCTGAGTGAAAGCTTAGGAAAAAAAAAAAAAACAGGTGATGCTATTGTATGTGTGGCTTGCTATATGTTTGAAAATCAATTGTGGCCATTGTATAGGCAACACAGAACTTACATTCACTAAAGTAGGATATCTTTACATTGTGGCTGATAATATGTAGGTTTCAGTGTCCAGCATGTCAATTCATGACCCCTTAGTAATATTTAAGATTAGAAAACCTGACAGCCTGGCCTTTCTGTGGCCTCTACTCATTTCAACTTTGGAAGGGGATTCAATGAACTGTGCATCTTCCTTCACAGCTGAACAGAGTCCTTTATCTGTTGGGTACTAATGATCTTTCCAGCAGCCTTAGTGTTGTTTGTGAAGTTCCTATGACATACCTCTCTCAATAAGAAAATGTTGTTCATATTACTCGAACTGCTTTTATAGTGATAAAAATGAGATATATAAAACAGATAAGATAAAACAAAAACTAACAGATTGGAATTGGACAAAACTAACAACACAGTAGGAAAAGAGGCCAAGAGAAGGCACAAGAGTAAGAGACACACTCATTTGCGCACTAAGGAACCCCATAAATTCCATAAACTGGAACCCATAATGTATACACAGAGGACCTGGTACAGACCTGAGCAGGCCCTATATATGCTTTCAGAGTCTCTGCAAGTTCATATGAGCTATGATCATGTGTATTTACATGGCCCTGTTTTCCTGGTATGCTCCATCCCCTCTGGCTCGTACACTCTTTCTGCCTACTCTTCCTGAACTGCAGGGCAGGGGTGATGTGATAGAGACATCCCTTTTAAGGATGAGTGTTCCAAGGTCTCTCATTCTCTACATATTTTCTGCCTGGACATTTCTGTATGTTCCCATCTGCTGCGTGAGAAAGCTTCTCTGATGATGGCTGAGGAAGAAACTGATCTATTAGTATAGCAGAATGTCATTAGGAGTCTCCATATTGCTACATTTTTAGAACAGTAGTATTTGGTTTTCTCCTAGATCCCGGTGCTACCTAGTCTCAGATTCTTGGTCGCCCAAACAGTGTGGCATATGGGTTCCATCTCATGAAGTGGGCCTTATGTCAGAACAGACATTGGTTGGTTACTTCCATGAGCTATGTTACTTTTTTCTTTTCAATTCAATTTTAAGGCAAAAGTGATGTCTTGCTATTGGCTATAGTTTTGCTGAATCCAGTACTGTGCCTAATAAATATTATACAATTGATGGATTGCATAGGATAGCTATGCTGTAAAAGTCAATATACAAAGAAAATTACTGTGGAAGAAACTAGAATGATATTTCCTCAATATCATTTAGAATTAAACCATCATCAAAACAGTCTGTATTTTGGGAAATAATACATGGCTGTGGGAGTGTAGAAAGAAAATGAACTAAAACAAAATCTGGTGAAGAAAACTGCTTGTGCAACAACCCTGACAATATTAAAGAAACATCTTGGTATAGCTGCAAACAAGAGGGAAAGAGGATGGTGGGTAATGGGACAAGAGGAGGAAAACATAAAGAAGCTAAGACACAGAAAAGCCGATAAAAATACAGAGGTGTCAATGGTTTGTGTTTACAAAGTAAAAACAAAAATGAGAGATGTCTAGAGTAATGAGGTGGCCCAGCCAAGACAAATGTGATATTTTACAGAAAACCATAACAGATTCAAAAGCAGAGAACAATTGATCACATGATTCCCAGACCGAGTGGCTACACCTACAAGAGCACTCCTGTGCCTCAGGCCCAGGGAACATCCCAGAAGAGTGTGTGGAAAGATTGTAAGGGACAGAGGACCAGGAAACTGCTGTCAGAGATTCTCCTAGAAATGACCAAGCTTCATGAATGATACCTCGCCAATATGGCTGCCTAAACAAGAGCTTAACAAGGAAAACACCAGTAGACTTGCTAACATTAAAAGGGGAAAGCTTAGGGGGCTCCAACTCTAGACAAGACCTACCAGTAATGCCGAGAGAGGGGCAATTAGTCATGTCTGAAATCATGTATGGACAGGCAATACTAAGTGGACTCCACAGGTTGTATCTATATATTTATGCATATATATATATATATATATATATATATATATATATATATATATGTAATAGTTTACATTTTAAAAAAACAAGTGAGTTTGCTGGAGTGCAAGATCATACTAGCTGGTGAAAGTTGATTTTTCACCTTCTTCCCAACCTTAGAGATGTCTTCACTGAGTAGCTTGAATTCATGTATTACGGGAATGTTTATGAAAACAAACAGATGGACTTGCAAGAGGAATTTCTCTCACTCCTACCTACAAACTTCCTCCCAGTAGGTTGTGAAAAATCTGCCAGCCCATCACTGTATCATGTGGAAACTTATAACCATTTATCCTTGAAAAATAACAGCTGAAACTCAGGGGTGTTTGCAGCAGACAGAGAAACTACCTGAGATGCTAATAGCCAGGTTTCTTGAGGAATCCAGCCAATGTCACCTGACTTCTGTCCTGTTGACTGAGCCCTCGGAGATTCAGAATGCTCTTCAGTGCTTTGGGAAGCATTGCTTACCAGCTTCAACAGCAGGAGCTGGTATAGTCCTGTGTATCCAAACCTATGGCAAGTTGTAGGTCAGCTACTGGACCTGCACTTTCATATTGAAATGGTTAACCTTTCAGGCTGATGGAATTCAGAATCACCACAAACCAACTTCTGGGAATGCCTATAGGGATTTCTTGATTAGGCTGAGAAATGAAGACTTACTCTAAATGTGGGTGGCACCAATCCATGGTCTGACATGCAGCACTGCATAGAAAAGGAAAAAGGACACTGAACACAGCATTCATCTCAGTGTGCTTTCTGACTACAGACATGATAGTGTCCAGCCACCTCAAGCTCTAGCTGCCTTGATTCTCCTACTGTGATGGACTGTACTCTTGATCTCCGATCTAAAATAAACTCTTTTGTCCTAGCAACACCTAAAGTAGCTAACATGCCTATCCAATGCCAGTCTATGACTGCTCAGGTCAGGGTAATAACACAGAGGCTGGCAACCCACTGCAATGGAATTGCCTCTTTTCAGAAACTTATACTGGGCTATGAAATAACATCCCTTCATTTAAATGAAATCAATGTGGATATGGCTCATTAAACAAAATCCCATATAAGAAAAGGTAAATTTGGTAACAAGTATTTATTATAATAAAGAATTCACCATAGGATAGCATTAAATAACTAGCTTTCTGAGTGCACTTACATAAAGTCTTTTTAAGAGCACTGCCATTATAGAAAGTGAGCTAATATTTAAGCTGAATGTACAATGACTCTTTAGAGGAAAGAGTGCTTAACTACTGAGAGTAATTGTGGACTTGCTTTAAATTTAGGAAGTCTCTGGCGTCTATGGTGCCACTGTAATAATTCCTCCCTCCTAGGCTTTGGCTGGGTCATCAGAAAGGACACAATTAGAAAAGAAGATAGCATCTTCAAGGGATGTAGGGAGCATGAATTCCTTCAAGTCAGATTTCATGACTTTGTCAACATAACTGGAATATTATTTATGCATCAGTTGAAATGGTCACAAGACACATTTGCAACTACTCAGCAAGTACTAGGAAATACTGAAATTGGAATTCTATCAATAGGCATTCATTATAAACGTGAAGTTTGGCTAACTATGGTGATGTAAATCCTGTTGAGTTTTAATTGAGCAATTTTGTTCTGCTGCTCATGAAATTCAGCTAAGCATGTTCATTTTATATTATTCTTTGAAATTTAGCCAGGTATTACAGAACAAGTGCAATTTTTTCCTTCCATGTAAAAAAGCTTCTGTAGCGGGAAGGGATAGCGAATAAAATGACAAAGGAAAAGTGAAAATTTTCAAGGAAACTTACTTTATTTACAGTTAGCAATGTTATGAAAAATTTTCAAGTTTAACTCCCCCAAAATAAACTTGGCAGTATTAATATATGTTTTACAGATGTGTAAGTAAATTTCAAGAGCTCAAATTGTCAAATTCATACATCATAACAATAACATCAGTCATAATAGCTGACCTTTAAAACTATTTGATTCCATAGTCTGTTATCTAGGTGGATACTGTTGATGTTCCCCAGACTAATAACATATTCCCTTTCCAAAATGAAGAAACAACATAAATACTTTAAATCAAGTGACAAAACAGACTGACTATTCAGTCTGGAGGTGTACATGGTTTGTGTACTGTCATTATTTTCCAGTCTTTTAAAATATCTTTTATGATATACTTGTATCTTTTTACAAAAGAATGCATCTTCACTTGAGAAAGTGCAGAAATGTACAGGAATATATAACCCATCTATTATCCATTATCTTCTTGATGTCTGACAGAAAATAGGCCAGAACCAAGTGTTATGTTTTCCTTTCTTAAATTACAATCATACGTTTAAAATTTTGTGACCATGTAAAAGAGGATGAGAAGGTTTCGAAAAGAGACTTCAAGGTTTCCACTGCATAATTTACCCCAAATTATGTGACCATGAATTTTGTTATAAATTTAAATAATTTCCAATTGTTTTACACATTAAGAAATGCTACTGTGACTACAATGTCTCACACATCTTTAGCCCCACTGAAAATTATTTTCTTAAGAGAAATTCCTAACAACTGAATCACTGGATTAAAGCATCTGAGAGGTTTCCCAAGGTTTTTATGGACCAAATTGCTTTCCAAAATAATTGTACCAATTTACAAACCCACCTGCAGAGCCCAAGACTGATTCCAGTCATAATAAGGTCTTTACATTGATGAAAATGTATTCCTGCTTGTTATTATTTCCAAGGACGCTGCTCTTTCCTATGTAATACTTAACAAAATTTGATGTAAGTATTTTTCTTATTCAACATAGACTTCTCTTATTAACTGTAACCCTGTTTTTTAAAGGAAAATACAATTTCTCACCATTAATATAACCATTAACAGAGTCCTAAAGAGAGAAAATATTATCTCTGTCAGGTGAGTGGAGAAACTGTTTCCTTGGAGGGTGTGTTTCTACGTGTCAAGTAACACAAATATCCAAGAAGAGATCTTTGCGATGATATTTTATGCTTACCCATTTTTAAAAAGTCATAGTAATCCAAGAACTGCTTTCTGTGGTGTTCACTATGTGGTCTGGGACCAGGCTCTGGAGGGGAAGATCGTGATGTCAATAGTTGAATTTGTGCCTGATGCACAAGGTGCTGTAGATTGCAGGAAACTCTACAGCACTCTCATGGTGGAGCAAGGTGTTAGTGCCAAGAGTCTGAGACATAGTCAGGAAGTTTACACACAAATGGCTATGTGTGCCTTGTCTTTAAAACACAGAACAAGACCTGTTTGCTCCCTGGAGAGCCAACCTCCTCAAAGTAGCTTGAAAATAAACAACATGAAGAATCACAGAAGAATAAAAAAGGGCTTTTACAAATGAAGAAAAAGACAAAACATCCCATCTCTATATGGGATGTTCCCACAAAGAACTTATTACTTTCTCCACAGCACCTTCATGTGTAGATTCCTTAACCGGTTATCTGTGCACAGAGACCTTGGGTGATCCATCTTGTGTGATACTACAGAGTCACTTAAATTGAGCATAGAGTAGTGCAGCCACATTAAATTCTAAGGCCCCATCATGGTGGCAAACTTGACTACACTCAGAAACAAGAATGCCTAGTTTGCTGGATGTCATAGCACAACCCTCAGTTTTCCTTGCTACAAAGCCTCTTTTGAAGGAGGGAATGTGGATTACTCTGTCTTTCCAAAACCTGCTTCTTAGTTTCATATGATTTCTTTTGGTCCTTTGTGGCATCTCCAAGGCTCTGGGATTTTGGGTGCAGGTAGGTGTGTGAATCCTTCCCTTCATCCTGCAATCACTTTGGGTTTGGTTTTCATGGCCATTCCCACTGAGCTGTGTGACACCAGGTGAAGCCTACATTTCAACAAATCCCTATTGCATCACACCACAAGGACTCTCTCCAAGTCCCGTCTACCTTCCTGGAAATAGGTTGTGGCCGGAATTAAATAGCTTTAGCCGGTTCTCCCTCCTCCCAACATTCATCTAATTTATGGCAAACTATTATAAATCTTTCCTCCCACAAATGGATAGCATGCAGCAGATCCTCTGAAGTCCCATAGCAAGGAGACCTGCCTCCCCCACTGCTCTCTGAGGAGCTTGGCATCAGGTTCTGTCCTTGAAATGTCACAGAAGACTTCACTCTTTGATCAAGGAGAGGAACAGGCTTTTCTCTTCACTTCATGTTCCCACAGGGACTCGAGTGTCCATTACTTAACTTCAGTAGGAAAATATGTGAACTAGTTCATTTTGGTTAAAGACGACAGAGAATCCAACAGACAGATAAATCCACCAAATCTATCCAAATCTTTGGAATTGAGGAACAAAACATGGAGATGTTGCCAAAAATGTGAGGTAAAAAGCTGGATGTCTATAATTCTAACAAATAGAATCTGAAGCAGGATAAGTTTATGTTCAAGACCTTCCAGGTGACACAATGAATTCCAGGCTTGCCTGTACTAAGTATCAGAGCCCACCTGCTGGTGGCAGGTGCTAGCAGGATACACTTACCAGACATGTATTTAGTTGGGCCTGAGGAAGTAAATACCACATGTCAAATTATGCAAAGAAGTAAATGGACCAGTGATCTCACAGAGAACATTTGGGAAAACAAAAACAACAGCAAAAACAAACAAACAGCAACAACAAAATCAGATAGACACCATCACCCTTAAAGAGAAATGATCAGTGAAGGGGTAGAGATTAGCTCAAAACTCAGACTCAATAAAAGAACAAAAAGTTAGTTAGGTACAATAAATAGAATAGTTGTCTAAAATTACTTAATTCAATATATTTCTAACCACTTTCCTCAAAGAAAGAGTATTTCTGGGGTGTAAATCTGGTTTTCCATCTCAACATGCACCCTTCAGTGGGCCACTTACCAGCCCCTACAAACACCAGCGCTTCTTGTAAGTCTGAAGCAGGCATGATCCTCTCATGTTCTCATGCCTGATCCAAAATGAACTTGTATAGGGTGTGTGAGTATGTGTGGGGGGGCAGTGTGTGTGTGTGTCTGTCTATGTGTGTCTGTGTATTCGATGTATCTAAACTGGATTCACTCTATATGGCTCAGTCTGTTGCTGCTTTGGAGGTCCCTCTGCTGCAGTCTCATGAGTGCTGAGATTACATGTATGTGTCACCATGATTGTGTGCTTCCATAACATCTTTAGTGTCTATCAAGTGTCTCCTTAGCCACCTTCATCATCTATGCTATTTTCAAGTGTCCTTGCATTCTAATTTTCCTTTTAAATATTATCTGTTTCCTGAGGCAAGATCTGTAGATGAGAGTGATAGGCTGTGTCCTGTGTTACATCTAGACCACCACTGATTTTCCTTAATTTTTTTGAAATGAGTGTTTTAATTGTTTCTAAAGAAGAAAGTACAAGAATTTAGATTAGAAAATGCTGCATTAAAGGTGTGTTTTACCAGAAGTGAAAAACAGAACAGAAAACACTATTTTTGGATCTTCCTCATCCATCAAAAGCTCCATCTGTATCTTTTCCCAAGCGTGAGCTCCCGATATCCAACTTGCTCTTTCTCTCCCTCTAGCTGGGCAGAGCCATTCCCTCTCTCCACCTCTCTCCTCTCAGGCACACTGTGTGGGTGCTAAAGGCCCTGAGCTGACCAATGAACCGAACTGTCCTTAAAGCCAGCAGCCCACAGGCAGTGGCACCAAGGGCAGCCACAGGACTGGTATTGTTTTCCACTGTCTCAGCAAGAAGGAGTCGAAAGCTGACCCTCAGCACAAATCAAAGTCAAATGTGGATTGGGAGTAAGGGCTCCAGGCCCAGGGAAAATGACCTTTTTCTACTACTACAGTTCTTCAAGCCTCTCTACTGAGCTCCAAAGAGATCTGAAGCACATGGCATCTAAACAAATCAAGGGAACCTTGGTGGCTGGAGATAAGAGTGATAAATGGGAATATAAATCAGTGTGATAATGTATAGGATGATGATGGGAATTTCAGCTCTTCACATGACTGCCAGGCCTACAGAGGACAGCACAGTAAGCATCAAGACAGCCACTCCAGACTGCTGTACACAAGGGACCACCAGGCCTTTCCCTAGGTCTCACATCAAGTATCAGATCCCATTCCATGTGTGGTACATGAGAGGGAAGACAAGCACAAACTTAGCTGAGTGGATCAGTGCTGGCCCCAAACACAGGGACTTCACAAACATCAAATAAAATTCAAAGTTCCCAGGAAGCAGCAGTGCCAACAGGCCAAAAAGAGAGATCCCTCCACTTAAGGCCATATCAGTGTCATATGGACATTGACATGGGAAGAGATCAACTGTAGATAGCATTTTGAGGAGAAACGGGGTGGTTTGAACTCAAGTTTTTATTCTAGAACCATTCAATCTCTTACTTGGCTATGGTTCCCAAAAGGAAAGCATTTCTGAGACAAAGCTGAGAATTAAGGTGGGCTTGGAGGCAATGATGACAAACATGTCACAGCAAGAGCGCAGCCATCTTGAGTCATTTTGCCTTAATTTCAAGCATGGCTCTGCTATCTTTTTGCAAAGTCAATAGCACTGAACATACCACATAACTCCGTTATGCTGTGACTAGTAACATAACTGGAGTTTTCCACATCAAGGCTTCACACAGATGGAAATCATACTCTTTGAATTACCTTAGTAACCATGATTAAGACTTCATAGTTCAATATGAAAATATTAAATATTAATCAGGTGTCAGACATGAGACACAAGTAACTCGGTTCTAGGAGGTTCTCTATGGCATTCTAACAAAGTACTATAGATACAGCAACTTAAACCAACACAAATTTATTACCTCGGAGTCCAGAAGATGAGAAGTCTAACTAGAAAGTGCAGAGGCTATAATGAAGCTGTCTATGGTGATGTATTTCTTCAGTAAACTCTAGAGGAGACTCTATGCTCCAGGTCTATACCAACACTAGAAGTTGAGTACACTCCCTGGCCTCCTCCATCTTCAAAGTTGCCATTGGTGGATTCAGTCCTCACACTGTCCTTGCTTCTGACATCATTATAACTTGCTTACTTTCTTCACCATTCTCATTTTAGAACCCTTGTGATTGAATTAGGCCACCTTAGATAATCTATATATTTAAAGATCAGATG
Organism: Cricetulus griseus; assembly: GCF_003668045.3. Taxonomy (NCBI): domain Eukaryota; kingdom Metazoa; phylum Chordata; class Mammalia; order Rodentia; family Cricetidae; genus Cricetulus; species Cricetulus griseus. The sequence goes on from NC_048598.1 coordinate 23,970,214, forward strand.
ATTATCAACCAACTTTTCTCAATGCAATGTACCTAACATATTTATAGTTCTGGGTATTAACCTCTAGGCATCTTTGGGGAGCCATTATCCTGACTACTTTATTGATGGAGACTGTAATTAATAAATGACTCAATAATATATTTTATTATCCCAAAGAAGTCTGCTAAAAGGGACACAGAAAAGAGGATGAGAAGTACACGGGACCTTGAGATCACATTATCCTAGTAAAAAACCAGGTATTGCTCTAAAATTAGAAGACATTGAAATTAGGGTCTTAAAAAATATTGAACTTTCTCACCAGGCTAATGAGATGAGATAATATTTGAAGAAAGTAATTCTGAGCAAAGAAGACAGTAAGCAAAAATGCTTATGTGCATAAAACGGCAAGACAAGTTAATGCAAATTGAAAGAATTCTAAATGATATGAAAGACTGTGTATCATACTAAGAAACTTAGAGAAGAAAGCAGAGACAGGCCACTAGGGGGAAAGAGCTCCATTTAGCATGTAGAAGATCCTGGACCTTAATCTCTAAAATAGCAATTAATACATAAAGGTATTCTGAAGCAACAAATATTTGAGCTTGAGGGACAAGTCCTGTAATCGGAGAGCATGTGGGACCAGTGGTGAGGAGCTCACCTTTGCTATGTCAAGAACTGATGAGACTGAACTGATGGAGTTGTGGAGAAGATGGAGGGAAAACACCAGCTAAAACATGGCCAGAAGGATTTGAGAACTGGGTGAGTGGTTGGCTGTGGAATGAGGAAAGGAGGCAAGTTTCGGAGTGACTCACAGGGTCTGTGGTTGGAGACAGGTGTGAGCTGCATATTAATGTGTGAGACATACCTGCACAATAAGAGTAGTTGAGAATACAGTGAGAAGGAGAGCTGAGCATGGGGAGGACTGAACCAATCACCGATACCCGTGGCATGGGCAGAAGACTATCCTGCCAAAGAAGCAAGGAATAATATGAAATAAGAAAAAAAGTCACAGAACTAAAAGGGGCCTTTGAAGAAGGATGGTCAAAGGTCTACCATCAGTGGAAGGTCAAACATGAAAATAGTGTACAGAAGCCATAGGGTGTAATGGTGATAAGAACACTGTTGACGTCAGCTACTGTCTTTGAAGAAATGCAAATGGAACCTAAGTGTGGTAAGCTAAAAAATAAATGGCAATATAAGTTCAGCTGTGATTTCTATGTTAGTAGCTTAGAATGAAAGCCTGGGGAATAATTAAAATCTAACGTGGTTTACTGTGTTGCATTTTATGTAGCAGGTGAAGATAGAAGGATTTCACATCATCATTCCCCATAAAACTCTGCCACAGTTTCAAAAACAATTGGGGGATTCTTTCTCAGAAGTCTCATGAAATGGTATATACAGCTGTGAATGTCTCAATAACAAAATGGAAAAAAAATCAAGTCTCCTGTGTAGCCATAGGCTAATGAATGTCTCTTTATGTATGCAGACACGAGTGAACAAAATGTGCTGGTTGATTGACCAAACTTTAGAAGCATAAAATTCTCACATATGAGGACTGAAATATGGATTTTCACTATGTCCCTTCACCACTGGACACCAAGAAATATGACACACAGGCAGTATTCAATATATTTCTTTATAACCAACAAACAAAAACTGGCAGAACATTTCTCCCCACAGGGATTTAATTTTCATTAGAACGTTTTCTTTATTGCTCACTCCACCCTTTCTAATAAGTAACCTAAAGCGGAAAAAGTCCCTAAGAGATGACTCTTTGGAGAGAGATTTAGTTTGTTGTGCAATTCCTGCTGCCCCACCCCATCAGCACTGGAGGATCACAGGCAATACTTTGTTCACACATTGAGGGAAGGGGAAATCAGAGCACCACTTGGAGAGCTTGACACATTCCTTCTTGGGTACCTAATTCTCATCTATTTTAGATGGAAGCTGAAAGAGATACTACTTAGCTAAAAGAATAGAGACAGCTGTGTCAACAGGTGCACCTCCATCAGCAATAAGGGTGAGAATAACTGCATTCTAGCTACAAGATGTGGGTCTGTGGTCAAGAGCTACCATCCCAAATCAACTACAAATCAGATCTTAGAAATGAATTCCTGGAGAAAATTCCTCAGCCAGGAAGATGCCATGAGGGGAAATCCACAGAAACAGGCTCTGGTCCTGAACAAGGGTGTTGGACATGTGTCGAGCAGAAGGGTGCTTTCCATCTATGGGACAGAAGAAGGGGCTCCACCCCGGAGTGCCAATGGTAAATTGTGGGTGTGTGAAACAAGGCTGTGGCAGTAGATCATAGAAGATACAGTGGGTTCAAGGGACATTTCAAAAGCAGGACAAACAAGACTTGTTACCCAACAGCAGAGAGACCGAAGTCAGAATCAGGACAAAGGGTGAATCTCAGGAAGAAGGGATCCAGATGAACAGAGCATCCATTAAGAGAGGCCCTAGGAAGGGGAAATTAAAATGTCAGCCCTTTGTAGATACAGTTTCATCGTCAATGTAGATGCAGTGGAATGTTCTTAGTGATTTGGCATGTTGAAGTCAGATCTATTATTAAAGCCTTAATATTTTGATTCAAGAAATTGTCTTGGTAGTACATACTCATTTTTTCTTTTTTCTTTTTATTTAGAAACAATCATTTTACATATCAATCCCCCTTGTTCCCTCTCCCTCCCACCCTCCAATCCCCCTACCATCCCCTCAACCCACTTGCTCTCCAAGGGTGGTGAGGCCTTCCATGGGGGACTATCAAAGTCTGTCAAATCTTTTAGGGGAGGGCCTAGGCCCTCCTCCATGTATCTGGGCTGAAATAGTTTCCCTACATAGGGAATGGACTCCCTACATAGGGAATGGACCACTGTTAGAGGTCCCATAGATTGCCCAGGCCTCCAAACTGGCACCCACAATCAGAGGAGTTGGTTCAGTCCAATGTTGGTTCCCCAGCTTTACCACTGGGGTCCCTGTGCTCTCACTAGGTCAGGTCAGCTGGTTCTGTAGGTTTCTCCAGCATGGTCTTGACTTTTTTGCTCATCCTTCCTTATAGTAGGAAATTACCAATACGGAGTCAGGTAGAAATATAAGGGTATTTAATAGGGAAAAGCCTTACTTACAGAGCGAACCAGCCAGCCGGTGGTAGTCTGTACAGCAAGAAGCAAAGAGAAACCAAAACCAAAACACAGACCCCCTACTCACTCTCACCATGCCCTCACAAGCCTGCCCAGGTACTCCTGTAGCCAGCCCCTAAGAAGGCGTGGCTACAACTTCCCCTACACTTCCTCCTTCTCTACAACTGGATTCCAGGAGTATGGCTCAGTGCTTAGCTGTGGGTACCTGATTCTGCTTCCAACAGCTACTGGATGAAGGCTCTAGGGTAGCAATTAAGGTAGTCATCAATCTCATTATATTGGAAGGGCATCAAAGGCAGCCTCTCCACTACTGCCTATATTCCTAGTTGGGGTCATCTTTGTGGATCTCTGAACATTTCCCTAGGCCCAGATTTCTCTTTAAACCTATACAGGCTCCCTCTATTAAGGTATTTCCTTTCTTGCTCTCCTCTATTCCTCCCCTGTCTCAGTCTTCCTGATCCCTGTTCTCCTCCCCCCTCCTCTCCTCTACTTCTCTTTTCCCTACCTTCCTCCACTCTCCCCCCATGCTCCCAATTTGATCAGGAGGACTTGTCCCTTTCCCCTTCTTCAGGGGACCATGTATTTTTTCTCTTAGGGTCCTCCTTGTTTCCTAGTTTCTCTGGTGGTGTGTATTGTAGGCTGGTAGTCCTTTGCTCTATGTCTAATATCCATATATGAATGAGTATATACCATGCTTGTCTTTCTGTGACTGGGTTAACTCACTCAGGATGGTTTCTTCCAGTTCCATTCATTTGCCTGCCAATTTCAAGATTTCATTTTTTTCCCCACTGAGTAATACTCCATTGTGTAAATGTATCACATTTTTCCCCATCCATTCTTCAGTTGAGGGGCATCTAGGTTGCTTCCAGGTTCGGGATATTTCAAATAATGCTGCTATGAACATAGTTGACCATATATCCTTGTTGTATGAATGTGCATCCTTTGGGTATATGCCCAAGAGTGTAATTGCTGGATCATGAGGTAGACTCATTCCCATTTTCCTGATTTCCAAAGTGACCACATAAATTTGCACTCCTACCAGCAACAAAGGAATGTTCCCCTTTCTCCACATCCTCTCCAGCACAGACTGTCTTTGGTGTTTTTGATTTTAGCCATTCTGGCCAGTGTAAGATAATATCTCAGAATTGTTTTGAGTTGCATTTCTCTGATGGGTCAGGATGTTGAACACTTTAAGTGTCTTTCAGCCATTTTAGATTCCTCTATTGAGAATTCTCTATTTAGTTCTGAACCCCACTTTTCAGTTGAATTGTTTGGTGTTTTGGTGACTAGCTTCTTGAGTTCTTTGCATATTTTGGAAATCAGCCCTGTGTCAGATGTGAGATACTTGAAGATCTTTTCCCATTCTGTGAGCTGCCAAATTTTCTTGTTGACTATGTCCTTTGCCTGAAAAAACCTTTGACAAAATCCAACACCCCTTTATGATAAAGGTCTTGGAGAGATCAGTGATCAAAAAGAAAATACCTAAACATAATAAAGACAATATACAGCAAACATCAAACTAAATGAAGAGAAACTCAATGTGATTCCTCTAAATCAGGAACAAGACAAGGCTGTTCACTCTCTCCATACCTCTTCAATATTGTACTTGAAGTTCTAAATAGAGCAATAAGACAACAAAAGGCGATCAAGGGAATACAAATTGGAAAGGAAGAAGTCAAACTTTCACTATTTGCATATGATAGTTTACATAAGTGACCCCAAAAATTCTACCAGGGAACTTCTACAGCTGATAAACACCTTCAGCCAAATTGCAGGATACAAGGATTTTAAAAACAAAAACAGTAGCCCTACTATATACAGACACAATAAATGGGCTGAGAAAGAAATCAGAGAAACATCACCCTTTACATTAGCCACAAATAACACAAAATATTTTTGGGTAATGCTAACCAAAAAAGTGAAAGACCTGTATAACAAGAACTTTGAGTCTTTAAAGAAAGAAATTAAAGAAGATACCAGGAAATGGAGAGATCTCCCATGCTCTTGGATAGGTAGGTTCAACATAGTAAAACTGGCAATCTTGTCAAAAGCAATCTACAGATTCAGTGAAATCCCCATCAAAATACTGGCACAATTCTTCACAGACCTTGAAAGAACAATACTCAACTTTATATGAAAAACCAAAAAAACTCAGGATAGCCAAAACAACCCTGTACAATAAAGGAACTTCCAGAGGCATCACCATCCCTGACTTCAAGCTCTTTTATAGACCTATAGTCCTGAAAACTGCTTGGTATTGGCACAGACAGGTAGACCAATGGAATTGAATTGAAGACCCTGATATTAACCCACACACCTATGAACACCTGATTTTTGACAAAGAAGCTAAAACTATACAATGGAAAAAAGAAAGCATCCTCAACAAATGGTGCTGGCATAATGGGATGTGGACTTGTAGAAAATTGCAGATAGATTCATATCTATAACCATGCACAAAACTCAAGTCCTGATGGTTCAAAGACCTCAACATAATTCCAGCCACACTGAACCTCTTAAAAGAAAAAGTGGGTGGTACCCTTGATCGAATTGGTACATGAGATCACTTCATTAACATAACTCTACTAGCACAGACACTGAGATTGACAATTAATAAATGGGACCTCCTGAAACTGAGATGCATATTCAGGGTCTACCCTTACAGCTTGCTGGGTTCTTTTCCCACTTGCTTTAAGTTATTATAAAGGCAAAGAAACCTCAACAAGCCACCATCCCATGATGTTCTTTCCACTTACTAAAGGAAATTGTGTCTAATAGCTTAAGGAGAAACTGAGTTAAGTCTGACATTGTCCAATAAAGTATCTTGGTGGCCAAGAGATTAGAGTTCTTTCTTAGTAACTAGAGATTTTTATTCCTGCTTGAATATTTCATCTTTTCCTTCCAGTCCTAGCAGCTAAATTAAGAGACATCTCAGTTATACAAAAAAAAAAAAGAGCCAGATTTGTTGGTGTTGCACACCTTTAATCCCAGCACTTTGGAGGCTGAGGCAGGGGGATCTCTGTGAGTTCTGGGCCAGCCTGGTCTACTCAGAGAGGTCCAGGACAGGCTCCAAAACAAGACAGAGAAACCCTGCCTCGATAAAGCAAAAAAGAAAAAATGAGTAGTATGATTCATAAGTGACTCACAGTTTTTAATAGGCCTTACTTTTCTTTATTTCCTGGGTTGTTTTCAAATACAATACTGTACAAAATCACCTTCCTTTCTTTCTTTTATTAAAATGTCACCTGAAATGTGGTTGTCAGAGATGGACACATGCCCCTTTGATCTATACATGTATGTATTCATGATAATACAAATATGCCAGGGTTACCCTCCTCTCATTTAATAATGGACCACAGCTTCTCTTGATGTTTGCATACACTCATTTGCTGTGTACATCTAAGTAGAAGTGTGTATCTTTGTATTTAGTATTTAATACCTGTTACGATAAGTCTTTCTGCCAAAAGCTGCCAAGCCCTACAGCCACTCCAGCTGCCTGAGTTCTGCCCACCATGTGGATGGACAAAATAATACAGAGACTTATATTAGGTTCAAATGCTGCTTGGCCAATGACTAGGATTTCTCATCTGTTAGCTCAGTCTTAATTATCATAAATCTATATATTTTATAAGACTTATCTTATCAGACACCTTCCATTGGTGCCCTTTCTTGTCGGTGGATCACATGGCACTGCTGGAGGAAGTGAAGGGGAAAAGGGACCACTTCCTACTTCTTCCTTAAATATGAGTCTCCTTGCTATGTCACTTCCTACCAGGATCATCACTTCTATACTACATTTCCCAGAATCCTCTTTGACTCCTAGTCCTGCCTTACTTGCTGCCTCATTGGCCAAATAGTACTTTATTTATCATCCAGTAAGACAAACACATACACAGAAGCACTTCCCCCATCAAATACCAAAACAACTGTATGGTTGAATGACCCATATTTATGCTACTTCTGACATAAATTGTCTAACTTGAGTTATCAGACAATTTAATTAGTGGTATTCTGATTGTGTGTTATAGAACATGACTTCAATTCACATTTCTATGATAAATAATAACATTACATTTTTTCATAATGTTGACCACTTAGATACCATGTTTGTTCTGTTTCTATGCATAAATATCTGAATTTTAAACTTTAAAGGAGGAGAAATTTGGCTTCATACTCAAGCAGATTTTCTTATTTGGAAAATACTTTCTCAAGTCTTTTGCCCATTTTGATATTGCCTGCATATGAAAGCCTGGGTATTAAGAGAACAATTTTCTAGACCTTTCTTCTACCTCAGTGAGGAAGGGTCCCTTTTGCTTCTGCAGTACTGTGCATGCCAAGCTACCAGGCCCTTGATCATTAAGGCAATTCTCCTGTTTCCACCTTTCATATCACCACATCTGAGATTACAGATGTGATCAACCACACCTGGCCTTTTAATGTACCTTTCTGGAATCCAACTCAGATCATTAGACTTCTGTGCCAAGTACTTTTAGCGACAGAGTCATCTTATTGCCCATCTTTGGTCCATTTTTAAAGATGGCTTACCTATTCCTTATTGAAATTAGATTTCATTTAAGTATGAAACTCTTATGTGGACACATATGTTACAGACACTGTCTCACAATTCTTTCCTTGTTTTTCCACCATTCCTTGCTATAATCCCTCATAAATGGAATTATAAAAGTATTCTACATGCTTTTGAACTGCTCCCCAGTGGACTTTTTTTTTTTACCTGTTCTTTCTATAGTTGATTCTCATAGTTTTTCAGTACATTAATGATCTCTTTGAATATAGAGTCTTCTGCCTATTGAATTCCATTAAGTGTAATTTATATTTCATTTTTAATTACATGAACTGAAATAGATTCTTTTTATATAACAACACTGATGTGCTCTTTTTCCATTTTTAGTGCATATATTTTCATTCATCTGCATTCTGCATACAGGACACATATTATTTATTTTAAAATGTTACTCAAGTTGTTCTATGAAACTTCTTTCACTGGAGTTTTGAACTATCTGAGCATTTGAATTCTTCAAATGTTTTATTGTTTTTCTTTAAAAATTTATTTTCTTGAAGTCTTGAAATATTTTCTTCTTGCTTTCTTAAAATTTCCTCTCTTGAGCTGGCTCAGTGGTTAAGAACACTGACTGCTCTTCCAGAGGACTGGGGTTCAATTCCCAGGACCCAAATGGTAGCTCACAACTATCTGCAACTCCAGTTACAGAGGACCCAACACCAATGACAAAACACCAATGCATATAAAATGAAGATAAATAAGTTTTTAAAACTCCCTCTCTCACTGGGCTCAATGACTCTGCTGCATCTCCCACTCATTCTCAGGTCTCTGATCCATTCTGATATGGATTTATCAGCTCAGTGCTTCTATCATCTGTTGTTTCATTGTGCATCCAGTATTCAGTACAGAATATTAAAGTGACAAAGTACAAAGATGGCCCTGTAGCCATGTGCTCTCTGATGCCTTTCCAGACCTGTATCCTCTTCTTGATGAGCCAAAACTTGGGCAACAAAATCATTATGATGATGACAATGTCAGGAAAATAATGATGATGGTGGTGGTAAGGATAATGATAATGATGGTGACAATTGGTTAGTCTTTTTGTTAATGACTTACCAGTAGGTGTTGTGTTTGTTTCCCTACTTTCAAATAGTGAACCTGGGTCCAGTTTTCTCTTGGGATATGGTATGATTTTTGTATTTTGCTTCATAAATACCAAACTCTTGACCACCATTCTCAATCCCAGATCCATGACCTTGCATATATGTGACAAGTTAGTCTATTTATGTGTTTTGATGCTTGTATTATTCTTCCTTGGATAGTGCTATTATTGTTGTCCATGGAAAGTATCTATGAGCCACAATAATAACCTGCATGACAAGATATACAAAAAGATGCAATAAATGGCAATCACATTTTGTTGGAAACCAACATCTCTCTAATTGGACTTAATATCTACTCAACAGGAAGGAATTAATACCTAGTGCTGGAAATATAACCAGTTTATGGATAACCACTGCCACAAGGACCAGCCTCCAGCAATGCAGGCATCAGCATTCAACAGAGTCATCAAACCAGGACATTTGTATTTATTATTCATTTATTTATTCATGGGAAAGGGAAAAGACACACATACTCTCTTGATGGTTTACTTCTGACTTTTTCTTTATCCATCTATTCATATTTTTCCCCTACATCTCTCCTGGTGTTTTCCTTTTCTTGCTCTTGATGTTTTACTCCTAACTTTATTTTTTTCTCTTAGAGCTTGTATACCCCAACTTATATACAATATGGTTACATTCTATTTTTCAAGAGAATGATTACCATAAGTACAAGGTAAAAAAAAAAAACAGCATGCTTTCCATATCCCTTATATGATAAAACATCTTACATATTACATGTGAAAAACAATTTGTCCCAAGAACTAACATATATTCTTGTCCAAGCAATTTGTTATAGATTAAAAGAGTGTGAGCAAGCAAGGTATTTTTCTCAGCCAGTTCTTTTGTTGCCAAGCTGCATTTTGTAGTTACAAAGAAGGGACCAATCATTTTATTGCTTATCTTGAAAGGTAATCTTATAAAAAAAATCTTGAAAGAATCACAAATCTAAACTTTCATATATGAAAAAGAACAAATTGGTTCTATTTTTAAATCCTCGGGGTGCATTTCCACTGGTCAACAGTTTTTTATATCAGGAAGCTAAGGGTAGAAGTGGGCACAAGGAACTAATCGTCATCTTTGGTCATTAACCCATCCTAGCAAGAAATGTACGTTAACTAATAATTGAACTGCTTTGTTTTTGATCCCTAACCTTCATGAATCTATCACTCAGTTGTGTATCCTTGTGAACTTTAGATGGTTATCTAAGGTTTCTAAACCTCAAAGCTATTATCAAAACATCTTAACCTAACTTGAAGTCAAAATAAGGCTTTGTTTCAGCTGTTTCAGATTCACTCTGAAACCTGTGAATACATCTCCCAATACTAAGATTAAAAGAATTTAAGTTAGCTGGGCTACTGGGACTCAATTCTTTTTCTTAATCATTAAGCTAAACTATAGCCTATTTGGCTCCTCAATAGAAATTCATGTCTTCTAGATGTGTGACAGTTCTCTGTATGTAATTTCAATCATCAAATCTCTATTTAAACTAACATTATTATTATTAGTTACACAGTACAGCTTAAGATGAAATCATCTTCATAATAATCCACAGGTAAAAATGCCCAGTTGAACGGGATAAATACAATAGATTATCATACTTCATTAAGGGGTGTGCAGTTCTCCCCATGCCCATTTACACCATGCCAGATACCAGAGAAAAATGGCAGCGGCAAACATACAAAGACACAGCAGTAACAAGAAACATTCTGGGGCTGAGGTGCTCTGCACCTTGTCTATCCAAGAGTCATCCATTAGGGTTTTGTTTCCCGGTGGGACACTCCCCTGAAGTCCATCGCCATCTGCTGCTCCTCTGGTATGGCTACCAGCACTGGAAGCTAATGAAGTCATGGACCTTGGATTGGCTAGACCACCCCTTACTACTTTCTAAATCTTAACTTTGTATGCACAGGTTTAAGTGTAACTCTCACCCCTCATCAAAGAAACCTTTCTCTCTTGTCAAAGTTTAAATGATCATCAGTGGCTTGCGTTGAAGTTTTCAAAAATCTACAAAATTATCATTAGACTAGGATCCGAGGTTAGTTATTTAGGGGTGGCAAAGTAAAGAGTAATTTTAAATCACAAGGGATGGAAACCTCAAATTCTCACATTTGTAACATACTCTATTCAATCTCCTGAGGGTTCCTAGGTGATTTTGAAGGATATGTGAGTAAAGAGATACAGTATTGTTGGGAGTTTATCTTCATGAATCAAAGCATATTCTGGGGGCAGAGGCTAGCTCAGTTCTTAACTGCACAAATATAAAGGCCTAAGTTTGATCTCCAACATGCACAAAAAATGGGTGTATGGTGTGCATTTGTAGTTCCAGCCCTAAGAAGACAGAGACGGGGTATCTCTAGTGTTCACTGGCCACCTGCCTACGTTCTAAATCAGTGATTCTGTCTCAAAATGACAAGACATATTGCTGCTAAGGAAGGATACACAAGGTTGTCTCTGGTCTTCATACACACCCTACACACACATGTATGTTCACATGCACAAACATAAATTTCCATACACATGTACACACTTGTATAGCTGCACACACGTACACATGCGCTAGTTCTGCTACTATGAATTGCACAAGAACCAAGGCTAAGGTATTGTAAAGAAGGAATTCAGATCTCACAGTCACAAGTTGATCCAGAAATTCCAAACAGTGACAACAAAAGGAGCAAAGAGATTCAGACTGGCTTCCCTTCCCCTTATAGGTTTCCTAGTACATCCCCCTCTGCCATCCTATTCTTTGGTGTCCCATTAGAATGTCTTAGCACTATTTCTAAAACTGAGTTATGCCAATGTTTACCTTGTTTGTTTTTAAAAGGAAATATCAGCTTTGTGTCATGGCGCTGATGTTGTCAAGCCTTTACTTAAAGGATGCTACAGAGAGACTGAGCCCTGAGTGTTGCCCTCCCAGCTCCCTTCCTCCCTGCCTGCCTCCCACTCAAGCTTCAGGAAAACTCTTGTCTTTCTGCCTCTCTCCAAGGCACCTCAACAGCTGTGAGCCCATGACCTAATTGTTCTAATGGCATTCCCAAGGTCCCCTGCTCAAGGCCAGAGAAATCACAGCCCTTTGGACCTCCAGCCAGTAATTCATGGTACTTAGTCAAACTCCTTTCCCTGCTGCAACCCCCTTCTGCTCCCCTCCTCCTGTCCTCTTGCTCTCACTCTCTGCTCTCTCCTCACACCAGTCTGAAGCAGCTTGATCACCTGCCAACTGGTATTGATTTTTGCTTCCCAATCTCCAGGCTGGATGGAAGGAAAAGATTAAAAACAGTTTGTCAGTTTGAAGTTGAATAAGAATTCGGCACAAGGGACGTCTCAGAAATGTGAGGAAGTGGCGGGGGAGGCTGGGGTGTGGGCAGTGAAGGCCAAGGAAAGTCTTCAGGGACTTTAACCCTTCATCACAACAGGCCCCAGCTTTTTTTCTTTTAAGAGAACTGTGCTATAATCTTACACACTCCCCCCTTTCCTGTATCTCACAGACTCAGACCCTGTCATGATTTGCTCTCAGCCAGCAGCATCCACTGAAGTTTAACAGAGACTCTCCCAGGTCTGGGGACATTCCCCTCTTTCACTTACTGATGCCCACAGTCACATTAAGTTCACAGGCAAAGTTCCAGATCCTTCCTGCAGGATGCCCTGGTCCTTAGAGGATGCAGTATCTCGACCAGTGCTGTCCTTCTCTGTACTCTGTAATTGTAGGTGTCCCTGACCCTCTGTTAGTATTCACTGTGCAGGTTAGATGCTGTCCTTGTCAAGACAGAGCAGAGGGACTTCAAAAAAAAAATGAGCTTCTCCAGCTTATGAAGGATCCTTCTAGGTTGTTTTGTCTGTGGTGGAGATGGCAGATTGTTTACAAGCATCTGTAGGCCTGAACACAAAAGAATCAGCACGTGCAGGAGTGAAACCCCAGGGCCCTTGCATTTTACCCAACAAGAGCCAAGTTACTGGTCTCCTAGAGTTCAGGGGTCACATTGACATCGTTCTCCTTTGCCTCAGTCCTCCTGGTGAGCAGGACAACTACACACAGGGCAGGCACACTCATAGCCACTCTCTGAGGTAGAAAACAGGAGACTTCTGCGTGGAAAAATCAGTATTTAAGCTGGACACTCAGGAGCCAGAGGCTGGAGGATATCTGAGCTTGAGACCAGCCTGGTCTATGTAGAGAGTTCCAGGTCAGCCAGGGCTACATAGAGAAACCATGCCTCAAAAAAGAAAAATAAAAATCAGAATTCAGTGGATTTTGTCAATAAACCAAAGAAAATACTCCACTAAGAACATGCAATCCCCTCTCCTCTCCCCTCTCCCCAGTCATTTCTACAGCGTTGGGTTTATAATGGGTTATGCAATGTGAAGCATAAGCAGAGAGAGTCAGCCTTACATAGCTCACATTTAAAGGGTGGGCGACTCTAATCCACCTCCCCACTCTGCCCAGTATGAGTTGCCACTGGGCATTAACTGTATCTTACTTAGTTCGAGTAAGTCACTTCTGTAGAACACAGCTTGGGGTTTCTGTAAGTGTCATCTGGACAAAGGTAAGCAAGCACTCATGGAAACTGGGTGAGCATTAGGAGCCCCGGTCCCTCTTGTGGCAGTACTGAAGCTGAATGAACAAGCAAGCATCTCTTCTTCTTCCTTCTGTTCTTGCTGAGGGAAAGGGCTGACTAGTCTAGTTACCTCCTCTTGACTCTCCCACTTCTTTGCCATCTCACAGGCTGTGTACCACACCAGCTTCTCTTTCTTCAGAATCTTTGATATGTGGCCTCTAGTTCATCTTTTGAACATACTCTAACCTTATTCTCAGTCTTGACTTTTTCTGGGAGAGTACATTCTTCAAATTGCTGCTGTGACTGTGTGATTACTCCCTACATCTCAGAGCCTGGTCTTTTACACTGCTTCTCTTTGGATCATGTCTTTATTACTTCTATAATGAACTGCATATTCTTTGGCAAAGAAGATGGGATTAAAATCTCATTTGGAAAAAAAATGTCATTTGGCCCTGGAAGTAACTGCTACATAAAAACGATCAGAAAACATTCCTCCCAGTAGGTAGATAAATGGACGCCAGGATACTATATCTATTCCAACATCTAACAGCCATCCATCCTTCTCCTAAATGCATTTGTGTAGGACAGCAGTTTCCTGTTACATTGTAATAAATTACCACAAGTGTGGTACCTTAACAGGACAAGTATATTCATTTACAGTTCTGGAACCCAGAAGCTAAAAATCTGTTTACTGGATGAAACTCAACCTGTCTGCTGATGGTTCTGGTTCCCACTGCAGGTGGCAGGGGAGGAGCTCTTATCTTGTCTAGCTTCTAGAAGTCTCTTTGATTCCTGGGCTTCTGCCAGTGTCACTATTACCTATTGTTTCTGTCATCACGTCTCCAATACCACTTGACCTTTCTGTCTCCAACGACTATACTGAGAACATTCAGATAATTCAGGGCAATTTTCCCTCCTCCATATCCTACCTAAATAACTTGTGGAGAGGGTCTTCTATGTCAAGTCACAAAGCTCACTTGTTTTAATGACTAGGATACTAACATTAGCATATCACACAGCCTACATATTCATATTAATTACCCCAACACTCAGAAGGGAGAGACAGATGATTACCACAAATACAAGCTGATCCAGTATACATAGTGAATTCTAAGTTGGCTATAACTACATACCAAAATGTGTCTCAAAAATGTCTTTAATGAGGCGATGGTAGCCCATACCTTTAATCCCAGCACTCAGGAGGCAACCGGATCTCTGTGAGTTTGAGGCCAGCCTGGTCTACAAGAGCTAGTTCCAGGACAGCCTCCAAAGCCACAGAGAAACCCTGTCTCAAACAACCAAAAAAACAAAAAAGAAGAAAAAAAGAAATCCTAAAGGGGTGGGGAGGGAGTGGGGCACAGTGCACTAGTATAAAGAGATAAAGGGAACTGTGGAGCAAGAAAGGATAGATTGGGGTGGGGAGGAGAAAGCAGGGTAGAATAGAGACTGGGAAGTATGAATAACACCAAGAACTTTTCAAAAACGTATTATTGAACCCTACTATTCTAGAAGTTTCCTAAAAATATATCTATACACATGCATTTAAAAAGGGAAGGAAAACTAAATTAACGAAATATCTCTATAAGACCTGGTTGCAAGGCATTTTCTTAATTAGTGACTGATGGGGCAGTGCCATTCCTGGGCTAGTGGTCCAGGGCTCTATATGAAAGCAGGCTGAGGCAGGGCGTTGGTGGCACACACCTTTAATCCCAACACTCAGGAGGCAGAGGAAGCCTGATCTCTGTGAGTTCAAGACCAGCCTGGTCTACAAGAGCTAGTTCCATGACAGTCTCCAAAGCCACAAAGAAACCCTGTCTCAAAAAAATGGAGAGAGAGAGAGAGAGAGAGAGAGAAGAGAGAGAGAGAGAGAGAGAGAGAGAGAGAGAGAGAGAGAGAGAGAGAGAGAGAAAGCAGACTGAGGAAGAATGAGAGGCAAGCCAGTAAGCAGTACCCCTCTATCCCCTCTATGGCCTCTACATCAGCTCCTGTCTCCAGGTTCCTGTCATGTTTGTGTTCTTGTCTTGAATTCCTTCAATGATGGACTACAATCTGGAATTGTGAGCCAAATAAACCCTTTTCTCCCCCCCCCAAAAATAGTTAAAATGGAATTATTCTGCAATAGAGCAACAATGTTATCCCTATTAGATACCAAAGAATAGCAACAAAGCATCCAATATTAGGAATGTGTTACTTCTTCATGATTTGTTGGCCAGTGGGATCCCAAAGACACCCATATGTTACAGGTCATGGACAGTCCTCTTGGTTATTCTACATGGCATGACAGTAAGATCCTATTTCTGAGCATATCATATACTTGAGTCATAGAACATGAAGAAATGAAGCTTAAACTGACTTGGAAGCTTCATCCCTGCTGATTACCACTCATATTTCTAGAAGGCACTATCTATGCTCCCTGCCAGAGAAGGAAGTAAGCATCAGTACTACCAAGCTGTGAGCTCTGTAAGCTACAATAACTAGTGGCCTGGGAAGACATTGACCACTGGAAAAAAGTGAACTAAATGTCACAGGAGTAGTCAATAATTTCCTGATTGGATTTAAGGCTTTTGTCACAAAATGAAACCCATAGTTGCAACCATTATTGGGCTAAGAAACTGAGATTAGACAGATTATAGACCTTAGGAAAGAACCTACTGCTACCATTCTAAATCAACATATTAGGCTAACTCCTAATATAACACTAATGATTTATTATTATATCCATAGTCTAAGAGATCTCTCAACCCTCAATACGTAAGCCTCTGTTTGTAGTAGATGACAATCAATACAGGAACCCACAATTGGCCAACGTGTATAGAATGAGAGACTACAGAAAGTTCAACCCTTGGCAGCACATGTATGCCAGAGATCATTGTAGAAGATGAGTGTAAAGATTGTAAGAGTCAGAAACTGTAGATAATAACAAGGAGTGATAACCTGTAGACACAAGGGGCCAGCTGCACATATAAACATTGTACAGCAGGGAAAAAAACCTGTTCAAGCCCAAACAAGATCAAATCCCAACATGAGAAGAGAGTCACACAAAGTTCTACCTCCAGATGAGAAGCTATTGGCAATCTTAGCTACTGAAAGAGTAAAGGTTAAATTTCTCTAGGAGTTTTGTACACACACACTCTCTCAGTAAACTGACCACACTCCCGTAGAAGGCCATACATGCAAGAATATTTGAGCAGCACAAACTGGCCTTGATGAGGGAAGAAAGGACACAAAGTTGAATATGTAGGGACATAAGGGTAAGTCTTGGAAGAGATATGGAGGAATGAATATGATGAAAACATTGTAAGAAATTCTCAAATACCAATAAACACATGTATGAAAAAATATTAAAGATAAAAATATTACAAAATAATGAACAACTATACATGCTACACAAAACATGCATATGAAACAAAGGGAGGAGAAATTTAGGATGCAGATTTTGTTGTTACTACTTTTCCTCTAGGGTCCACATAATTCAAACTTGAATTAGGGAAAGCTAGAATGCTGTTCTCACTAATTCTTCTTCCCATCCAGTCCACTCTCTATAGTACAACTTTAAAAATGCAGCTCCACTAGCCAAGCTACTGAACACATCTATCTAGCTCCTCATTGCTCTGCAGTCTCTATGATATATTTATTCCCATACTGACCTCTTGTTTTTGAGGTAGGCGAGGCTGGCATATAGTTCCTTTACACAACTTCCTCTTTTCCAAGCATTTTTCTTCCACTGCATCAACTGTTCTTACTTCTCCATCAGAGAGCAGCTTAGGCAACATCAAGAAATAAACCCTTCTTGACACCATCTTCATCTCTCCTGTCCTTCCCCAACTTGGTTCAAACTCGGTGTGAGCTTTGAATATTTTCCCCTCCTGCTCATATCTCCAGTCACACTGAGTATGTCTCAATTGTTTTCATGAACAGACTACAACTACATGACAATTTTTATTTTAATCTGGAATTATTTATACCTAATATGAAAAAGGACATGATAGCATATCAATGCTTCTTCATGACGGGGAAGGTCGTTCTGTGTATATGTTTGTCTTATTGGTTGATAAATAAAGTTCTGTTGGCCAATAGAGAAGCAAGTTAAGTGGGACTAGGAGTCAAGGAGGATTCTGGGAAATGTAGTAAAAAGGAGTCATGTGATCCAGGCAGGAAGTGACATAGCAGGCAGACTCAGAATATAAGCAGGGACAAGCAGGAAGTTGCACTCTTCCTCTTCTCTGGGAGTAGCATGTGAGCCCAACAAAAGAGGATGCATGCCGCTGGTGTCCTCAATCAGATAAGTCTTTATTAAATATATAAATTAATAATTATAGTTGATAATTAAGACTGAGCTCGCAAGTAAGAAATGCTAGTCATTGACCAGCAGCATTGTACCTAATATAAGTCTCTGTGTGTTATTTTGAGCACCCACCTAGTGGCAGGGCTCAGGTGGCTTGGAGGAAAGATTTATCATTACATCTTGATATCAATGCTTTTTCATACCAATGCTTGGCACATAGTGGGTACTTTATACATTTCTTGGTAGGAAATAGACAATACTGGTGTAATCCCCAAAGCACAATCCAATATTGCAAAGGTCTGGTGGTTCACTCAATGTGCCTTCCTTAGAATCAGAACAGTAAAAATGGACCATTCCTGCAAAACAAGCTTCTATAATTATAGTAGGTCAGTTTTAGAGAAAGAATCAGTAATTCTCCCACTGTGTTATCTTGATGACCCATTATAATGCATTAATTTCAAAACATGTATGTTTATAATTATACACACACACATGTGTGTGTGTGCATGGTTTTGGTGTGTGTGTGTGTGTGTGTGTGTGTGTTCTATGCACTTTTGGCTTCTTGAACATCCACACAAACCTGTCTACATTTTTTCAAAGATGAGAACATTTGAGATTTAAATGAGTTCGATCCCATCTACTCCTTGAAGCCAATTATACAGCATACAGATATAAAAGCATACTATAACTCACCAATTGGCCATAGACATGATATGATTGTGACTAGCTTTGTTTCTGAGTATCCTGATTGGATATACAGAGCTTGACTATGCCAATCACACTTTGGAACTAGTCTTAGTCATGGCTTTTGTTATGCACTAGTGTTAAGCACCAATCCGTGTCTGAGGCAAATGATTGAATGTTCTCCTGGTGCTATACCTTTTTGAACCTTTCAGCCAATTATCTACCATCTCATAATCCCCCACTGCATACTTCTTGAGGAAATGCCTAAAGTACATGACTCTGCATCTTCAATACAGTTCTCTAAAGAGAAGATAAAAAGAATTATTTAGTCAGAACATGAAAAAATCTGTAAATTCATATTGTAGTATACATAGGCAAGAAATCCCAGGAAAGCTTCAGAGAGGTAGAAATGTTGTTCTGGTTCATTTTTTTTTATCATGCTGACATCCTAGTGTCATTTGGGAAGAGGGACTCCACTAAGAAAATGCCCCCACAAGATTGGTCTATTGACAAGTTTGTAGCACATTGTTTTGTTTAATGATCACTGTTGGAGTGGCCAGCTATTGAAGATGGAACCACCCCTAGGCAGGATATGTAGTAAAAACAGGCTGAGAAAGCCATAAAGAGGAAGCCAGAAGCAG
Organism: Cricetulus griseus; assembly: GCF_003668045.3. Lineage (NCBI taxonomy): Eukaryota > Metazoa > Chordata > Mammalia > Rodentia > Cricetidae > Cricetulus > Cricetulus griseus. The sequence continues at coordinate 23,989,169 of NC_048598.1, forward strand.
CTTTCCTCCGTGGCCTTCTGCTTCCATCCCTGACTCAAGGTTCCTTACCTGACTTCATTCAATAATGGGTTATAAGATGGGTGAAATAAATCCTTTCTTCTCCAAGTTTCCTTTGGTCATGATTTTTTATCACAGCAATAGAAACCCTAACTATGACAAGGGCGATATTTCATTAATGGAAATTATAACATATTATAAAGTTAATTAAAACATCATATTAGTATAAATTACAATGGAACAGAATTGAAAAAGAAACAAAATTAGAAACTATCTTTCTAACATACAGAACAGATTAATTATTCAATTAATTATATCTGAAAAAAATCTATTTGGAAATACAAATCAAAACTTCCTCTAAATTCAAAGTAATATTAAGCTAAATTATTTGCTATAATTATATATACATAAAATTTTGGATAATTATCTAGCTGTTCTAAGGATAAAGACAAAGAAGAAATCAATATCTAAAATTTTTGCAATTTCATATACAACAATGAAGACTAAGTTTCTATACAACCTAAGCAAGATGCTATAAATAAGATAAAAGAGCAATAATGGAAATGGGTAAATAGTTTAATTCCATTGACATAGAAAAGAGACAATATCCCTACTGCTGAAAGATGAGACTTTCTATATAAAAATTATTCTTAAATTAAAAATAAAGAGCCAAAACAATGCACATAGCAACCATACACTTTTAAAGTCTACACACTTTTAAAGGACAAGCTATTTGTATTTATTTAGGAGATACAATAACATTGTTCGAATCATAAATTAATTCAAATGTTTCAAAAGTACCTTAAAATTAAATAACACCACCTTAACATCTAGATAATCTTTGATGTGACAATTTTATAATCTAACAATATAAACTAACTATATGAGTACAAACATACATATAAAAATTTCCATTTCATGGAACAGAAACCTCTCTTGCAATATAACATCAAATTATTCAAGAGTTTTATTCAGCAAGGTGGCTCTACAACAATACCATCCCTCATCATCTATGATATTATGAATGGATTAGTAAGATTTCGTCCACAGGACCTGGATGATGATAAATTCTTTCAGTCAGCTATGAATATGTGTTTATATCTCAGGTATCTACAGCTCATTTACCAAGTACCTGATCTTTGAAACACAGGGCAACTGAAAATTCACTGGCTATGATCTTCAGTATAATTTCTATTATTCATTGCTTTTAGGTTTGATTTGTTCAATGAAACAAATTGATGTCACCTTCATATGTTTCTTTCTTGTGGGTAAGCATTGGTAGGCCTTCTCCAAGAACTGGATGTTGCCAACCAGCTAGAAAGAGTTCCTCTGTTTTGGAAAAACAGTAAGAATATGTTATACTCTCCAAAGTGCCCTAAGAGAAGAAATGGCCAGAAATAAGCACCCTCCATGTTTCAGGTGGCATTGCTGGCCATTCTGCTGACATCAAATGCATATATGAAAGCCAAGAAACCCAGCGGACCACTCTTAATTGACTGGAAAACCCTCTACATTATAGGCTTGTCATTCCTTTTTTTAAGCATCCTATTTTCAGTATTTGTTAGATACAGAAAAGGCCTTTGACGAAATCCAACACCCTTTCATGATAAAAGGCCTAAAGAGATTATGGATACATGGAACATACCTCAGCATAATAAAGGCACTTAACAGCAGCCTATAGCCAAATGGAGAGAAACCTAAAGCAATTTCACGAAAAATCAGGAAAAAGAAAAGGTTGTCCACTCTTTCCATATCTATTCAATATAATACTTGCAGTCTCAGCTAGAGCAGTAAGACAACTGAAAGAGACCAAGGAGATAAAAATCAGAAAGGAAGTCAAACTTTCACTATCTGCAGAAGATATGATAGTACACATAAATAATTTTTAAAATTCTACCAGGAAACTCCTACAGCTGATTAATACTTTTAGCAAAGTAGCTGGATACAAGATTAATTCACAAAAATCAGTATCCCTTCTATATACAAATGACAAACAGACTGAGAAAGAAACCAGTGAAACAAAATCTTCTACAGTATCCTCAAACAATATGAAATATTTGGGGGTTATACTTATCAAAGAAGTAAAAGACTTGTATGATAAAACCTTTAAGATACTGAAGAAGATGTCAGAAGATTGAAAGACCTCCCATGCTCGGGGATCATTAGGAATAACAGTGAAAATGCTCATCCTACCAAAAGCAAGCTACAGATTCAATGTGATCCTGATCAAAATTCCATACAATTCTTTATCATCCTTGAAAGAATGATTTTAAGCTTTATATGAACACACACACACACACACACACACACACACACACACACACGTGCGCATGTGCGCACAAACCACACAAAAAGCAGGATGGTTTAAACCATCTTGAATAATTCAAGAACTTATGGAGGTATCACCATTCCAAATTTCAAGTTATACTACAGAGCTGTAGTAATAAAAACAAGCATGATACTGGTACAAAAACAGACACATTGATGGATTGAACCAAATTGAAGACCCAGACATAAATCCACATACATATGAAAATCTATTTTTGATAAATAAGCTAGAAATACACATTGGAAAAAAGCACGTCCAACAAATAGTGCTGGTCAAACTGGATGGCTGAATGTAGGAGAATCCAAACAGAACCATGCTTACAACCCTGCACAAACTCAAATCCAGATGAATCAAAGAACATGACATAAAACCAGATAAACTGAACCTGATAAAAAAAAAAAGTGGGGGATTGCAATGAACTCACTGATCAGGAAAAGACTCTGAACAGAACACCATTTGCACAGGTACTAAGATCAACAATAAGTAGGACCTCATGAAACTGAAGAGCTACTACAAAGCAAAGGATACCTTCAGTTTGATAAATCAGCAGCCTACAGAACAGAGAAATATGTTTACCAACAACACATCCAATCAGGGCTAATATCCAAAATATATATAGAACTAAAAATAGTAACTATCAAGAAAACAAATAACCCCATTAAAAATGGTGTATAGATCAAAACAGAATTATCAACAGAGGAAACTCAAATGACAGAGAAGCATTTAAAGAAATGGTCAACATCCTTTGCCATCAGGGAAATGTGAATCGAAACTACTTTGAGATTTCATCTTACACCTGACAGAATGGCTAAGATCAATAAAACAAGTGAAAGCTCATACTGGTAACAATGTGCAATAAAGGGAAAACTCACCCATTGCTGGTGGGAGGGCAAACTTATACAGCCTCTATGGAATTCAGTGTGGTAGCTGGGAATCAATCTATCTCAAGATCCAGCTGTACCACTCTTTAAAATATAGCCAAAGGAGGATTTATTCTACCACAGAGACACTTTCTCAACCATGTTCATTGTTGCTATCATCATAATAGCCAGAAATTTGAAACATCCTGAATGTCACTCAGCAGATGAACAGATAAAGAAAATCTGGTACATTGATGTAATCATCAGCCATTGAATGGAGGAATCTTCAGCCATTAAAAAATGCAAATTTCTTGTAAAGAGTTGTTTTGGCTATCCTGGTTTTTTTTATTTTTCCATATAAAGTTGAGTATTGTTCTTTCAATGTCTGTGAAAAACTGTGTTGGGATTTTGATGGGGATTGCACTGAATCTGTAGATTGCTTTTGGTAGGATTGCCATTTTTACTATGTTAATTCTGCCTATCCAAGAGCATGGGAGATATTTCCATTTTCTGGTATCTTCTTTAATTTCTTTCTTTAAAGTCTTAAAGTTCTTATTGTACAGGTCTTTCACTTTTTTGGTTAGTGTTACCCCAGATATTTTATGTTGCTTGTGGATATTGTGAAAGGTGATGTTTCCATGATTTCTTTCTCATTGAGTTTATCATCTGTATACAGTAGGGCTACAGATTTTTTTGAGGTAATTTTGTATCCTGCTACCTTGATGAAGGTGTTTATCAGCTGTAGGAGTTTCCTGGTAGAGTTTTTCAGGTCACTTATGTATACTATCATGTCATCAGCAAATAGTGAAAGTTTGACTTCATCCTTTCCAATTTGTATCCCTTTGATCCCCTGTTCTTGTCTTCTTGCTCTAGCTAGAACTTCAAGTACAATATTGAAGAGGTATGGAGAGAGTGGACAGTTCTGGAGGCATCACCATCCCTGACTTCAAGCTCTACTATAGAGCCATAGTTCTGAAAACTGCTTGATATTGGCACAAGAATAGACAGATAGACCAATGGAATCGAATTGAATACCCAGATATTAACCCACGCACCTACGAACACCTTATTTTTGACAAAGGTGCTAAATCTATACAATGGAAAAAAGATAGCATCTTCAACAAATGGTGCTGGCACAATTGGATTCGGACATGCAGAAGATTGCAGATTGATCCATACCTGTCACCATGCATGAAACTTAAGTGCAAATGGATCAAAGATCTCTCCATAAATCCAACCACACTGAATCTTCTAGAAGAGAAAGCGGGAATAACCCTTGAACAAATTGGCACAGGAGACCGATTCCTGAACATCACGCCAGAAGCACAGACACTGAGGTCTGCAATCAATAAATGGGACCTCCTGAAACTGAGAAGCTTCTGTAAGGCAAAGGACACAGTCAGTAAGACAAAACGACCACCCACAGAATGGGAAAAGATCTTCACCAGCCCCACATCTGACAGAGGACTGATTTCCAAAATATACAAGGAGCTCAAGAAGCTAGCCACCAAAACACCATACAATGAAATTAAAAAGTGGGGTGCAGAACTAAACAGAGATTTTTCAACAGAGGAATCTGAAATGGCTGAAAGACACTTAAGAAAGTGCTCAAAATCCTTGGCCATCAGAGAAATGCAACTCAAAACAACTCTGAGATACCACCTCACACCTGTCAGAATGGCTAAAATCAAAAATACCAATGACAACCTATGCTGGAGAGGTTGCGGAGAAGAAGGAACACTCCTCCATTGCTGGTGGGAGTGTGAACTTGTAAGACCATTCTGGAAATCAGTATGGCGGTTGCTCAGAAAAATGGGAATCAATCTACCTCAAGATCCAGCCATTCCTCTCTTGGGTATATACCCAAATAGTGCATGTTCATACAACAAGGACATATGTTCAACCATGTTCATAGCAGCATTGTTTGTAAGAGCCAGAACCTGGAATCAACCTAGATGCCCCTCAACTGAAGAATGGATAGAGAAAATGTGGTACATTTATACAATGGAGTACTACTCAGAAGAAAAAAGCAATGGAATCTTGAAATTCGCAGGCAAATGGATGGAACTAGAAGAAACCATCCTAAGTGAGATAACCCAATCACAAAAAGACAAACATGGTATGTACTCACTCATATATGATTTTTAGACATGGAGCAAAGGTTTACCAGCTTATAATCCTCCTCACCAAAGAAACTAGAAATCATGAAGGACTCTAAGGGATAAATAGACCCCAGGAATGGGAAGTGGCATGAACTCCCGAGCTAATTGAGAGCATGAGGGTAGGGGGGAGGGTGCTGCCACAATAAGAGCACAAGATGAAGAGTAGAGGAGAAGAAATGGAGGAGCAGAGATATTGAGTTGGGGGAAGAATAGAGGGGAGAGAGCAGGATGAGAGATACCATATCAGAGGGAGCCACTATAGGTCCGAGAAGAGATCTAGAACTAGGGAGATTTCCAGAGACCTACAAAGATGACACGATCTGACAGTCTGGGCAGTGGAGGAGAGGATGGCCTAGAAGCCCTTCCCCTAGAATGAGATTGATGACTACTCTCTATGCTATCCTAGAGTCCTCATCCAGTGGCTGATGGAAGCAGAGACAGACATCCACAGAAATACACTGAGCTGAAATCTGGAACCTAGTTGAGAGAGGGAGGAATGAAGAACGAAGGGGTCTGCACCACGTTGGAGAAACCCACAGAAACAGTTGGCCTGAAAAAGGGAAAGCATATCGACCCCAGATGCTCTTTGGGAGGCCAGTACAGGACTGATCCAGCCCCCTGATCATGGATGCCAATGGGGAGGCCCCTGCACTCCGGGAAGCCTCCGGAGGTGGACTGGCATTTTGCCCTGGTGTGTGTGGGGGACTTTGAGAGCCCATCCCACTTGAAGGGATACGCTCTGTCTCTGGACACATGGGGAGGGGCCTAGGCCCAGCACAGGAAGATTTGGTGGACTTTGTGGAGCCCCTGTTGGGGACCCTAACCTGCCTGGGAAGTGGTGGGTGGATGGCATGGTGGGGTAGGTTTGAGGTGGGGGAGAAGGAATGGGGGTGAGGGGAGAGAGAGGGAGAGGGGACTTACATGTGAAACAAGCCTGTTCCCTAACTTGAATTAATAATAATAATAATAATAATAATAATAATAATAACAAAATGCAAATTTCATACAGTCATTGGATTTACAGATAAATGGATGTAACTAGAATAGTGGTTTGAATGAAAATGTCCTCCATAGACTCTTAGAGAGTGGCACTATTAGGAACTGTGGCCTTGTTAGAGAAGGTGTGGCCTTGTTGGAAGAGGTGTTTCACTAGGAACAGGCTTTGAGGTTTCAGATGCTCAAGCCAGGCCTGGTGTCATTCTCTTTTCCTGCTGCCTGCTGAGATGTAGAACTCTTGGCTCCTTCTCCAGTACTATGTCTGCCTGCATGCCACAATGATTCCTGCCATGATGGCAATGAACTAAGCCCCAATTAAATATTTTCCTTTATAAGAGTCATCACAGTCATGACATCTCTTCACAGCAATAGAAACATTAACTAAGACATTGAGTGAGGTAACACAGATCCAGAAAGACAACTACAGTATATATTTGCTCATATGTGGATATTAGTTGTTAAGTCAGTGATAACCAAGCTACAATTCGTAGAACCATAGAGTTTAGAGTAAGGGACTAGGTGGGAAAAGATAGAACTCCCTAGGAAATAAAAAATAGTTACAGATGGATGGAGGGAGTAATTGGAACAGGAGGATATAGTGGAGAGGGGGAGGGAAGAAGGACACAAGGGAGGAAATATGAGGAAAGGCAGCTAAATTTAAAAGCCATTTGAAACCTAATGCAGTAGAATTTTCCTAAAATATATACATATACAAAAGCTCTCTAACTGAAATTGCCAAATAATGTAGGAGACAAAGTCTCAGCTGAACATCTCTGAGGTTTGGGGCAATGGGGTCTTAAGGGGTGCCCCAATCAACCAAGGCTGTTGACAAGACCATAGGTTGCTCTCCACAAACTGACAGCAAAGCCCCCTTTGTTGAAAACAACACCCATGTAAGTCTTTGTACATGAAAAAGTAGAGTTGGTGCCTACATAGAGCCTTCACCCCTATATGATAGCATCTATGATACAAGAAGTTATTCTGTATGCTACCAAATAAGAAATGTAAACACCAACCCAGCCGCAAACCCTTTGTTCTACAATGGTGTTCTGCCTGCAAGATATGTTAGGACAATGATAACATAAAGCTTAAGGAATAACCAACCAATATCTGATTTGTCTTAAGGGCAATTCTATGAGATGGAACCCATATCCAACACTGCTTGAGTAACTAAGAATTTAAGATAGCCCAGGGATCTTAGATAAAACAATTCTATTATTCTAAAATAATAATAATAATAGGTAGCAATAAAATCTCAGACATTCTGCTATACTCATAGATTGCTGTCTTGTTCAGCCATCATTAAATAAATAAGCTTCCTCCTGCAGCAGATAGGAATAAATACAGAGACTCACAGCCAGATGTTATACAGAGAGTGAGAATCTTCAGAACACTTAGCCCTAAATGGGATGTCTGAATCAAATCCCTCCCCTCAGGGCTCAGGGAACCTCACAAAAGAGGAGGCAGGAAGAATCCAGAGGGGATGGAGGACACAAAGAAAACAAGGCCTCTAAATCAGCAAATTCAAAACTGATATTAACTCACAGACACTGAGGCAGCATGCATAGGGCCTGCACAGGACTGCACAGGTCCTTTGCATATATCTTAGTGTTTTATGGGATTCCTGAGTGTGCATACCAGTGTGTCAATTCTTACACCTTCCCTTTAGCGCCTTTCCTTATATTTTTTTTCATTTTGTCCAATTCCAATGTTTTTTGTTTATTTTATCATATTATATTATATTATTATTCCTTAGAAGCCTGTTTGTTTTCTGATGAGAGACAGAAGGGGAGCAGATCCAGATGAAAGGGGATGTGTGTGTGTGATGGGGGTGAGGTTCTTGGTGGAATAGAGGGAGGGGATTTTGTAATCAGGATATATTATGTGAGAAAAAGTATTTTTGAAAAAAGAAAACATTATATTTTAAGAGATAGAGAAAATATTTTAATGGCTTTTATTGCCGTATGTTTTATGAGCTTTTTATTTTTATTATACTTAATCTAACTCTTATTTCATAAATCAAACTTTATCATAAATGTATATACATAAGGAAAACTATAAAAGAACTTCAGATTATGTAGAATTTCAAGCAGCCACTGGTGAGTGTAGAATGTATCCCTTGTGGATAACAGAGGATTGCTGCATCTGAAATGTATTATCTGTGAAACCATGAGTCTTTCATGCTCTTTCTGAATTCAGTTTCTTCATCTGACAAATATATTACCACAACTGCAGAAATAATCAAGTGTAGTCACTTATGTAAAAGTCATGTTATCAGGTATAGAATGACACAAAGAACATTTGTCTTTATTGTGAAGAACATTTGTCTTTATTGCGAAATATGCATCCATTCAATTCCTTAAAATTAGCTACCACTGACCACTTACAGGGAGCTGGGGACAGTTCTAGGATCTTGTGGGACATGACTGAATGCAATCCGAGTCCCTTGCATTTTGGTGGGGAAAGACAAAAATAAAAATGAATTTGAATTGGGATGATGAAAACCAGTTGTGTTAATAGATCAAGAAATGTGAAGCAACTTTACCAAAACTGGAATAGAAACGGTCATGATAGTCTTAAAACAAAACAACAACAAAATCAGGGAACCGATAGGTAGAAAACAGATCTCTATTTCATGGATAGGAGAGCAGAAATCCATGAAGTAAAAGCTGCCGTGGACATTGCTTTTTAATTGAGGGTTTTAGCCAATTCCAGAAGAGTTGTGAAGACTGACCTGTGTTGAAGATATTCATAAATTAACTTTGAGACTTACAAAGCCAAAAGAAGCCACTGACCTCACAGTATTTTGTTAAGAAATCTGAAAGTCACACTTGACTGAGAGAAACCTGATAAAAATACCTTTCAGGACTGACATCCAGCTCTCATTGAGATGGAATTAAGATGATGTTGAATTCTTAATACATCTAGACTATGGGTGAAATAAGCATAAATTCCTTCTGCAAAAATACAAAAGTATTGGCTGTCAATTGCTATAATGACTTTCAAATATACCAATATTTTATAAATTCAATGCCCAGCATAAAACCAAGTGTGATTTTTTGTTAGGGTTTTGATTGTTGTAAGAAGGCACCATGACCATGTTAACTTTTTAAAAAGAAAGCATCTAATGGGGGATGGCTTACATTTTTAAATGTTTAGTCCATTATTGTCATGGCAGGAAGTATGACAGTGTACAGGAAGACATAGTGCTGGAGAAGCTAAGAGTTCTACATCTTGATCCACAGGCAGCAGAAGGAAAGACTGTCTACCACACTGGGTGCAGCTTGAACATATAAAACCTGAAAGACCACCTCCACAGTGACACACTTCCTCCAACAAGGTCCCACCTTCTAATAGTGCCACTCCCTATAGGCCAAGCATTCAAACACATGAGTCTATGGTTGCTAAGAACCACAAGAAACAAAGTGTTCTAAATAGAAGCAAACAAAAACAAACAACGACAACCAAAAAACCTATAGAGAACAGAAACCAGCTAAGAAGACACAGAAATTGCCAAGCTATCAGACTTTAAGGTAAACACTCTTGAGCTTGGGAGATGCTCAGCAGGTGGCATGCTGGTCACATAATTGTGAGGATTAGAATTCGGATCCTTACACTCATGTAAATGCAAGGAAGGCAGGGAAGCTTGCCTATAATTCCAGTACACAGAGGAGAGAGACAGGATACACCTGCAGCAAACTAGCCAGCTGGGCCAACTGAATCAGCAGCTCTTAGATCAAGTAAGAGACCAATCTCAATACCTCAGATAGAGACCAATCAAGGCAGACATCCACCCACACAGGCATATGCCCACACACATGCAAACATGCATGCATATAGATATATGTATCACACATATACATGGGCAAAAAATATAAACATGACTTTTTTACAGAAATAAAAAAATATATAAGAGTGCTATCAAGATGGCTCAGTGGGTAAAGGTACTTTACTGCCAAACAACAACCTGAGTTCAATCCCCAGAAGGAGATTGGAAGTAGAAGGAGAGAACTGATTCCTGCTAGTTATACTCTGATCTTCACAAGTATTTTATTGCATGTACATGTTCCTGCCAATAAATAAATAAATGAATAAATAAATGTGATTATTTTGAAATAAATGTAAATAAGGAAAACTCTCAGCAGAGGTCTGGAATAAATGAGAAACTGAGATTATTTTAAGGTAAAAATAGCCAAAGTAAAATTAGTTTGATAACAGAATAGACATCAATTTAAAAATATGAACTGAATAGCAACACAGAAAAACAATGATCTTGACTCAAATGAACCTAACAACAGAGAAGAATATGAAGAGTGAACAAAAAATTAACCACACAGAGAAGCAAAACTGTTGCTTATTGGGATTTGTTCTCTCTCTCTCTCTCTCTCTCTCTCTCTCTCTCTCTCTCTCTCTCTCTCTCTCTGTGTGTGTGTGTGTGTGTGTGTGTGTGTGTGTGTGTGTGAGAGAGAGAGAGAGAGAGAGAGATTAGTAGAACCTGCAAGCTGATTTTATATCACTGTGTCCAGAGTTGGGGGTTAAACACCAATAAGAAGATACAGAAAATTACTAATGTGTTAGTTAATTTCATTGGTCAGTGCTATTGGAACATGAAATGGAAGGCGTTTGGTTAAATATTATCCTGGGAGTATATATCCCTTTAAAATCACCATTTAAACCTATGGACTGAGTAAAGCAATCAAGGGCTTTCAGTAAGCATCCACAGAATAAAAGATATGAAGTCATCTATGTGTTCCCTGAATGAGACACTAATCTCCTATACCTGGGTTAGGGTTGGTGGCAAGCTGAGACAGCTGAAAGTCAAACACAGAATATAACTTCTGCTGGCTAAATTACAATACAAACCGAATCCCAAACCTCACTTTGAAAGATCATCTTCATCAGTTGAAGAGGCTTCCTTTCCTAATGGAAGTGACCTCCCCACTCCCATGGCTGATGGCATTTTCATTCACAGTGTTAGGCTCTCCATGCTGTCTGAGTATTAACCATGGGCTTTCTGGGAAATGTAATGGTCTCCAAAAAGCAACTGTCACATAAGACAGGGTGAATTGTTCTCAGGACCAGCTTTGCTAGTGGTCCTACTACACTCGAGTCTTTATAGAACTAAAGATGAGGCAGAATTGTGATCTATAAGAATATACAAGGGGTTCCTGTAACTAATGATACCAACATTGTGTAAGACACCTATCAAGAAAGCTAAAAAAAAAAAAAAACTATTGTGAAAAACCAAACATCTAATGACTTGACAAAGGAAAACAGTGATCATAAATTAAAAGTGAATACAGAATTATAAAGATATCAAGACTGTCCAAACTTTTCCACAGAATTTATATAGCTATTGATTCTAACTGAAATCTTGAAATGGAGTATGTGCCCTCCACCTCCATGTGTGGTAGAATTTGCCAAAATAACTCCCAAATTTGTATGAATATTTGTTTATAATGAATCCTCAAAATCTTCTAAAAAGATGCCAGTGCTTGTTGTATAAGATATTTGATTTGTCTATAATGATTAATGCTGTCTTAAGGCAAATTTCTAATGTGTGAGAAAAACAACAAAGCTGAAGCTCACTAGGGGATCTATTAGTCAGCTGAAATATCTGTGCTACGAGACAGGGTTGACTGTTTTCAAATAACCTCAAAGAAATACTAATCTATTACAGTTATACTATAGACTTAAATACAATGGATTAATATGTAAAGCTTCTACAAATTAAGCAGAACATAGGGTGGAAGCGGAACAGAGGGGTGGACCTTGAGCATGCCACGAGGAGATGCAAAAGCCAGGGGAGATTGACGCCTGGAGTATATTAAAATCAAAATTCCTCTTCAAGTAAAGGCACTATGAGAGAATGAAAAAAGATGATGCAGAGTGAGCAAAGACATTTCCAACAAACTTAACCCAAATGATAATATAGAGAACAGAAAAATCACTAAGCTGTCCAGTGGAAAAACACAACTACAGACATGAGTTGTCTTTAAGAATGCACTCCCAAGAAGAAAAAAAGATAGTCCCCAGTGTAATTAGCAACAAGGAAATTGAAAATTAAAGTCACAAGCAAAGTAGCTGCCCACACAGGAGCTTAGACACACTTTTAAAAATCTCACAAAACTGAATGTTGGCAAAATATGGGTTATTTAGCACTTTCCTATCTTCCTGGGGAGACTGTAAATTGGCACAGCCACTTGAAACATGGTTTGGAATTATTAGCTGAAACTTAACATCCCCTTAACCTATGACTTAGGAATTCCATTCTCAACCCACATTCTGTGGGTTTATAACCCACAGAAGTCTCTGTACATACTCACAGAGTCCTACACAAAAGTGTTCATAGCAGCAAACTTCATAACACCAACTGTTCATCAATGACAAAATGAAAACCAAATGAGCTATTGATAATCACTCAATAGAATAGTAGGCTGTAAGTAGAATAAAGGAATTAGACTGCATGCAATGAAATGCACTAGTCAAAATCTATTATAATAAGCAAAAATATTAAATAAAATATACAGAGTCCACTGTATATGAAATAAAAAAGGCAGTCAATTTTAACTATGTTCTGTAGGATTGTACATGTTAGTGATCAAAATTTAAGAGAAGCAGGGAATTGGACACCATAAAAACCAGAATATTTTTCCCTTTATAGAGACGAATGGTGCTAGATATTAAGTGATGACTACATGGGGCCATAGTGATGAAGTTCCAACTCTGCTCATTTCTCAGTATGGATGGCAGTTACATAGGCAGGATTCATAATAAATCCATTACTTTTAGTACTGTCATAATTTAAAAGATTTGTTAAGGAGTGGTATAAGGAAATAAATATTGGCAATTATTTTGAAATTGGAAAATGCTTAAAGATATTTTCTTTTATATTTATCTGTGAATTTTTATATTAGGTAATCAAATATACAGTATTAAAGTGTAAAGCTTCTAGAACAGTAGTTCTCAACCTTGCTGATGCTAAACCCTTTAATACAGTCCTTAATGCTACAGTGGTCCCCAACTATAAAATTATCTTTTTGCTACTTCATAACTGTAATTTACCACTGTTATGAATTATAATGTAAATATCTGCTATACAGGATATCTAATATGCTACTCCCAAGGGGCTCATGACACACAGGTTAAGAATTGCTATTCTAGAAGTTAAGCAGAAATTATAGTATTTGGTAGTTGTAATGATTTGAAAGAAAATGTCCCCCAAAGGGAGTGGCACTATTAAGAAATATGGTGTTTAAGAGTAGGTGTGGTCTCGTCGGAATAAGTATGTCACTGATACTGTAAGCAACCCCATTAAATGTTTTCCTCTATAAGAGTTACCATGATCTCTTCACAGCAATAGAAACCCTAAGACAGGAATCAAGGAAGTTGCCTCTGATAAGGTAAAATGTAGGGGAAGCTGTAGCCACGCCTTCTTAGGGGCTGGCTACAAGAGTACCTGAGGGCTTGTGAGGGCGTGGTCAGAGTGAGTAGGGGGACTGCGTTTTCGGTTTCGGTTTCTCTTTGCTTCTTGCTGTACAGACTACCACCGGCTGGCTGGTTCGCTCTGTAAGTAAGGCTTTTCCCTATTAAATACCCTTATATTTCTACCTGACTCCGTATTGGTAATTTCTTACTATATCTGGTGTCAGAAGCGGGATATTGGAAACCCACACCCCATTTGGGACAGGCTGTGGGTTCCATCGGGCCCGCCGCCTAGGCCCGGAAAGCACCCACTCTCCACAGGCGTTCCCGGCTAGCAGCCGACCCACTGCTGCTGAGCTGCTCAGAACCATCCACCCAGCTCAGAGACAGTTTCTAGCTGCCAAGAGTCCAGGTAGGCCTCCGCTTTCAGCTGTGGCTTCCCCTGGCCTGCGGGAAAGCCCTAATCTGTTTCAGTGGTTGTAGCCGCAAGGCCGTATACTCTCTAAGATAAGCGCAGCCGCTTTTGTGACCTCTCTCCACCGCTGACCGACTGCTGCCAAACGCCTCGGAATAACTGAACGCCTGTGCTACCTGCTGATCAAATATATTTACTGCATCTGGAGTAGAAATCAGGTAAAATTATGGCGGAATATTTATCATTTGCTAAAATTGGTAATATTTTTGCTTATTACGTGAATTCACTGTTTGAGGAGGATGTTAATGTGCCAATTACTGGCCTATATGCCATAATGGCAGTTAGCTTGCTGGTACAAATAGTATTACTAGCCAGAGGACACAGGAATAGGGATAAGGATAACCTCACCACCTGCTTGCAGGAAATAACAGCTTTACGATTAGGTCAGACCACAATTGTGCAGCAAGTGGAACAGAAATTGGATGATAAGCTTGGCTCTGTGTCCAATACACTAAAGACAGAGCTGTCTGATGAGATACAGCGTATTTATGATAAGATAAACACAGAGAGATCCTCCATGTCTGAGGCCTTAGAGGCTAGGCTGTCAGAAGACCATGACCAGCTAAAGAATATCTGTAGCCAGCTAGAAACTCAGATAGGCAATGTTACTCATCAACTAGATGCAACGGTGCAAAATACCCAGCATAGGGTTGAAGAATTGGACAATGCCATTCAATCAGTCATTGAAGCATCCAAGGTAGCAGATCAGAAGTTTGAGTCTAGATTTGAATGTTTGGAAGATAATTTACAGTACAGGGCTGACAGATTACATAGGTCCATACGGTCGATTGCTGAGGACTCAAAATCAGCAAATCATGACCTGGAATCTAGACTCCAATACCTAGAAGGCAGTTTCCATGCCATCCAGATGCTGTCTAAGGATGA
Organism: Cricetulus griseus; assembly: GCF_003668045.3. Classification (NCBI taxonomy): domain Eukaryota; kingdom Metazoa; phylum Chordata; class Mammalia; order Rodentia; family Cricetidae; genus Cricetulus; species Cricetulus griseus. The sequence goes on from NC_048598.1 coordinate 24,004,298, forward strand.
TCGTATGAAAGACCTAGAAAAACGTGTAGATGAGCAGTTAGAGCAATTTACAGATTCACTAACGTGCTTAGAATCTTTTATGATTAAGGAGATTGAAACTTTTCAAAAGGATATCATTGCTAGGCTTAAAGATCAGTGGGATGCCTCAGAAGCAGAATCACTCCAATCCCAGGCACCTACTCCACCCAGGTATCGTGACTATTCTTCTAAGGTTGTTACTCGTACACCATTAGTGTACCCAGCTACCATGGTAGAAAAGCCAGCTTCTAAGAAACACCCTCATGGACGAATGGTTTATGAATGGCAACCTATACAGCCGAAGGATCTTAAGAATATTAAAGAATCAGTTGTCTCATATGGTCTCCATAGCCCATACGTAAAACAGCTATTACATTCATGGGCAACCTTTAACAGGGTGACACCCACAGATTGGGAACGATTGGTAGCAGCTGTACTTGAGAATTCATGCCAAATCCAGTGGAAGGCATTGGTAAGGGAAGAGGCAAAGCTCCTTGAACGTCAGGGCATAAAGGAAGGTTTTGAAGCGCCTCTAGATAAGCTTCTTGGTCAGGGTATTTATGCTGACCCACAGGTTCAGGCTGAATATGATGACGATATACTGTCTCTTTGCAGGAAAGCAGCATTAAATGCCTGGGATAAGGTTCGTGAGCCAGGAGAACGTCTAGAAGCTTATACCAGAATAGAACAGGGACCTACAGAACAGTTCCAGGACTTCTTACAAAGGTTAACTAGGGCAGTAGAATTACAGGTAACAGATCCAGAAACAAGACAATCAATTATATATACAATAGCTTATGAAAATACAAACCCTATATGCAAAAGAATACTTTTGCCTTTAAAGATCAGATCAGCTCCACTAGAAGAATGGGTTTTGTATGCAGCCAACATTGACTATAATGTGCAAGATACTGGAGCTTGGGTAGGAGAAGCCATCTCCAAAGGTTTAAAACGGCAACAGGAAATTAAAAGGTCTAGAGGTGAGGATGTAAGGGCTTGGCAAGGAGAAGCACCTTACAGAGGTCAACATAGATACCAAGAGGCTAGAGGTTACTACTACTATGAACCAGAACCTTGGGGAGGAAGAGCCTTCCCCTTGAGACCACGAAGGCGCCAGGAACCTAGATGTTTCAACTGTGGTAAAATGGGACATACTAAGAGAAATTGTAGACAAATGAATTCTAACAATGCCTCATATGGAAGGCCACTGCCTTCTGGATTGTGTAGAAGGTGTGGTAAGGGCAGACACTGGACCAATGAATGTAGATCGACCAGGGACATACAAGGAAACCCCTTAAGGTCGGGAAACCCCGAGGGGGGCCTCAAGAAGGCCCCCACATCGAGAAAGGTCAGGTCATTTCCAATAGCAGTGGAAGACAATCTCTCACAGGAACAATAGACAGTTCTTTGCATATTGTGAAAAAAGATATTGCTCTAGATGGTAGTTTGAATAGTGATGAAGAATCAAGTGTGAATGGACAAAATGAGAAACGCATATTTTGGCAAGCTTCTATTAATGATAAAAGGCCTCAGTTAAAAGTTAAAATTAATAATAAAGTTATTTCTGGCTTAGTGGACACTGGGGCGGATGTAACTATTATTACTCAAAAGTCTTGGCCTCAGAAATGGCCTCTTAGAGAGGCAAATGTACAATTTTTAGGAATTGGAACTCTATCTAGAGTTCGACAGAGTGTTAACTCAGTGGTCTGCATTGGACCGGAAGGACAGAAAGGGATACTGAAACCATACGTGGCAGATATAGCTATAAATCTCTGGGGTCGTGATCTCTTACAGCAATGGAATACTCAGATTAATATTCCTCCAGTGTCAGATACAAATTATGAAAAAGATCTGGTAAGACGCTATGGAAAACGGTTACCAACCATCCATGCTGTACAGAAACTAGGTACAAATGATGGACCTTCAGAGGAGCCAAAGGCCCTGCCATTGAAGTGGCTTACAGATGAACCAGTTTGGGTAGGACAATGGCCTATGACCTCTGAGAAGCTAGAGGCTTTAGAAAAGTTAGTACAGGAACAGCTAGATGCTGGACACATAGAGGAATCTACCAGTCCTTGGAATTCTCCTGTATTTGTCATCAAAAAGAAGTCAGGTAAGTGGAGAATGCTGACAGACCTGAGAGCTATAAATAAGGTAATTCAACCAATGGGCTCTCTGCAACCTGGAATGCCATTACCTTCCTTAATACCTAAAGGATGGCCTATCATAGTCATTGATCTAAAAGACTGTTTTTTCACAATACCGTTACAGGAAAATGATAGAGAAAAATTTGCATTTACTGTACCAACTCTTAATAATTCACAGCCAGTTAGGAGATATCAATGGAGGGTTTTGCCACAAGGAATGCTAAATAGCCCTACTTTGTGTCAACACTTTGTACAGCAACCTTTGGGAATAATTCAGAAGAAATTTTCACAATCCCTTGTTTATCATTACATGGATGATATTCTTTTATCAGATTCTAATAAGGAAACTTTGGAACGTATGTTTGAAATGGTGAAGGAAGTTCTGCCTCGTTGGGGATTACAGATTGCACCAGAAAAGATACAAAGAGGAAATTCTATTAACTATTTAGGTTACAAGATAGACTTACAGAGAATCAGACCTCAAAAGGTACAAATTAGGAGAGATCGGTATCAAACTCTTAATTCTCTTCAGAAATTATTAGGGGAAATTTCTCAATTACAGACAATTATTGGTGTAGAAGGACATGACTTAAAGCATTTAAAAATGGCCCTTAAAGGTGATAAGGACCTAAACAGTCCTAGAATATTATCTGATGAGGCAGAAAAAGAGTTACAATGGGTAGAAAACAGAATATTGAATGCACATGTAGATCGGATAAACCTTAATTTAGACTGTATTCTGGTTATCTTGCCATCCAGAGAATACCCTTCTGGAATTCTGATGCAGAGGGAAGACACTATATTGGAATGGATATTTCTGCCACATAAACAGAATAAAAAGTTAAAGACATATATAGAAAAGATTTCTGATTTGATTTTAAAGGGTAAATTAAGACTTCGCCAGCTGACTGGAAAAGATCCAGCAGAAATTATAGTACCTTTAACTAATGAAGAAATTTCTTCCTTATGGAAAGATAATGAATATTGGCAAATAGCTCTTACTGACTTTTTGGGAACAATTAGCAACAACTATCCCAAAACTGACAGAATTAAATTCATAAAAAAGACAGTCTGGATTCTTCCACGTATTGTAAGACAAACTCCCATTTCTGGAGTTCTTACCTTCTACACTGATGCCAACAAATCAGGTAAGGCAGGTTATAAAGCAGGTGAGGTAAGTAAAGTAGTTCAAAGTCCATATACATCTGTACAGAAGGCAGAATTATATGCAATTCTCATGGTACTTAAGGATTTTACAGAACCTCTTAATATAGTTACTGATTCTCAGTATGCAGAGAGAGTCGTGTTACATATTGAGACTGCAGAATTTGTTCCTGATAATACAGAATTAACTTCTCTGTTTTTACAATTACAGGAAACTATCAGAAACAGAAGTAATCCTATGTATATTACACATATCAGATCCCATACGGGTCTGCCTGGCCCACTAGCACAAGGCAATGATGAGATTGATCGTTTATTAATTGGAAGTGTGCTAGAAGCCTCAGAATTTCATAAGAAACATCATGTAAATAGCAAAGGTTTGAAAAAGGACTTCTCTATCACTTGGCAACAAGCCAAGGAGATAGTGAAAAACTGTCCTACTTGTTCCTTTTATAATCAAACTCCATTGCCAGCAGGTTGTAATCCTAAGGGCATTCAGAGAAATGAGGTTTGGCAGATGGATGTCTTTCACTTTGCAGAGTTTGGAAATTTGAAATATGTGCATCATACCATAGACACATTCTCAGGGTTCCAATGGGCTACTGCTCTTAACTCTGAAAAAGCTGATTCTGTTATTATACACCTGCTAGAGGTGATGGCAGTTATGGGTATACCTGCACAAATAAAAACTGACAATGCTCCAGCATATGTCTCTACGAAATTGGAACAATTTTTCAAATATTATAACATAAAGCATGTTACTGGTATACCACACAATCCTACAGGACAAGCAGTGGTTGAGAGATCTAATAGAACACTTAAGGAGATGCTCAACAAACAAGCTTGGAAGACTAAACCCCCCAAACATAGGTTGCATAATGCTTTATTAACACTAAACTTTCTTAATGCCAATGAAAAAGGACAAACAGCTGCAGAAAGACACTGGACTACGGAAAAAACTGCTGAACTCAATCAGCCAGTATACTTCAAAGATGTACTAACCTCTGCATGGAAACCAGGACATGTATTACGTTGGGGTAGGGGTTTTGCATTGGTTTCTACAGGAGAAGAAACACTTTGGATACCATCAAAGTTGATCAAGATTCGACTGGAAAAGGAAAAACCTCTCGACAAGGACAAATGACAGGTATTCTACTAAGGTATATCTTATAAACTAAATAGAAGCCTCCCAAAGGAAAGGGAAGTGTTTTGCTTTTATCTTCACAGGAAAACTCATCTTCAGAAGGCAAAGGACACTACATGGGTAGATACTTAAGAAGACAAGGTAGCTATAACCATCAAATAGAAGGAATGTGCCATACGGTAAACTTTACAGCTGTCTCTCAAAAAACTCTATTTCTCTTTATTTCCTAGTCCCTATTCAATTAAACCAATGCTGGACTTAGAGGTGGATTTGGCTTTCCTCCTCTAAAATCCAAGCACATTATTTAACTAAGCTTTAGTGTTTCTGTGTTGTATCAAGAAGCCAATTGATGTAATACAGAATAAAAGAAGAATTTGGGGACTGTCTTTGTCTTTTCTTGGATCTTTCTCTCAAGGTGTACACCCTTTCATAATTGTTATGCTCTCATGGTTGCATTCCCTAGCATGTGTACATACACAAGCAAACATTTCTCTGCTAACTGTTCATGTTTGAGTCCCACACAGCCAATGAAGACCTGCCTGACAGCAATCCCTGGACACCCTGGAAAGAAAATGGGCCACAGCTCCTCGACTGCACTGGATCCAACTTGCTCCATTTCAGCTGACACTCCGGCCAGAGGTTCGGGTACTGACTTCAATCAAGTTGAGGATTTCAAGCGAGATCTTCAATCAAGTGAATCCCATCTAACATGGACTGGATACTAACATTTTCTTTCTACAGGACCCCACATGACTATCATCGTCCCATTTCAGCAGGAAGTAACTTGGAAAATGCTACGCCCCCTTTCCCCATTGTTGTCACTTAGGATAGTGTATATACCTAGTTAGGAATAGCTTCCTATTGTTTATGACTTTAGGGTTTAGTTAAAATAGATAGTTATCTTCTTATATTTTACCTTTATACTGTTAAGTTTTAATCCTCTTTTAGACTAAAAGGGGAATTGTAGGGGAAGCTGTAGCCACGCCTTCTTAGGGGCTGGCTACAAGAGTACCTGAGGGCTTGTGAGGGCGTGGTCAGAGTGAGTAGGGGGACTGCGTTTTCGGTTTCGGTTTCTCTTTGCTTCTTGCTGTACAAACTACCACCGGCTGGCTGGTTCGCTCTGTAAGTAAGGCTTTTCCCTATTAAATACTCTTATATTTCTACCTGACTCCGTATTGGTAATTTCTTACTATAGTAAAATTAGAACAGAAACTAGAATAAGATTTTATTCCAGAAATTCTTGAGTATCTTGGGCAAAGTTGTGATAGGTGTAGAGAGCAGACATACAAAGGCCCTCGGGCAGGGCATGTGCTCAACTTGTTGATAGTATTGTCCAACAGTGTGTTTGCAATATCAATGATGGAAATAAAGGTAGGAGACAGAATTAGCTTTCCCTTCATCTGGTCACATGCAGTCTTGTAAAAATTCTAAGAAGATTTAACTTTATTTTGAGTCAGAATCCCTTTGAGTATAAGAATAACAAGAACCAAACGGTATTATTTTAAGTCCATCATTGTGGCTACCTGTGACAAATAGACCACAGATACCTTGAGAGAAGAGCTGCTGGGAGGCCATGGCTATGAGACAGTTGAGTAACGATGTTTACCTGAACTAAACAGTAGTGGTGGAAGTGGTGAGAAGGGCCTATACTCTGGAGATAATTCAAAGGCAGAGCTGATGGATTGAGAGAGGAGGAAATCAAGAAAGAAAAGAACCAAGATGTTCAACCTGAGAAATAAGATAAGACCATTTACTGAGCAGTGAACATAGGATCATTCTGCATAAGAAACCATTGTAACAAAATAATCTGAAAGAAATCCTTTCCTACAGATAAATTTAGGTTCTCCAATAGAGGTTAAACTTTTAAAATTGTTTTGATTAGGAACATTAAGAGCAAAGTAGAAATAAAGACAAGGTATGAAGTGCAGGCTGCCAGTGAACTGGGGAGATTATCATTTAAAAAGACCAAATTCATAGTCCAGCCTGGTAGCAAAGTCTAAATTGGAGTTGGCAATCTTAAACTGAGGTTCAAATTCTGCTACTTAATAACAGTAGACCGGAACAAGCTGCTTTGTTACCTTGAAACTCAAATTGCCCTTCTGTAAATCCATCACTATTATACCAGGGCTTTGAGTCACATCATTAAGTTGTTTGTCTGAGACACTGCTCAAAACAATTTCAAGGTGACTAGCTGAGGTGATCCAGTCTCACAGCCTACTCTATCCAGGACTTGAGACAAGTCCTGAATTTTCCCTTTACACAAAGATTGGAGAACAAATGATACAGCAACCTTTCCCAGGACTTGACAATTAACCCAAATTTTTCTTTGCAGGATCCCTTAAAGATGCCATCACCCCCATACAGCAGGAAGTAAGTTTAAGAATACAATGCCCACATTCTCAAATGGTGGGTGGGTGGTTTTTAGTCATTCATTGGGTTATGGATATTTGTCATTGTTTAGAGGAATTGCTTACAAGTTGTTATTGGTAATGGTCAGGAATAAGGCTAAACAAAGGTGATTACATTTAAGGTTCTTGTTTTGAAAAGAAAAAAAATGGGGATACAGATATGATAGGATAAAAGGGCAGATTATTGAATCTACTCTGAAAAGAAAACGGTGGAAATACATAAGATAAAAAGGTAGATAATTGAATATACTTTTTAAAAGCAACTACTTGTTTTAAATGTTTTACCTTGGATTTTACTATGGTTCTCAACCTTCTTAATGCTGCAGTCCTTTAATACAGTTCCTCATGTTGTGGCGAGCCCTAACCATAACATTATTTTCATTAACTATAATCTTGTTACCTTTACGAATTGTAATACAAATTTCTGTGTTTTCTCACAGTCTACGATGACCCTTGTGAAAGGGTCATTTGACCCCAAAGGGATCAAACCCAAAGATTGAGAACAGCCCCTTTAGCAAAATAAAAGTAGTAGGGTCAGTGACTTCTTTTAGAATTGGATTTAACTTAAAGTCTTTCCATCATTGCTAGGTATACATGAGGCACAGACCCCTAGTTTGTTTGTTTTTTCTCATGAAGATGCTATTTTAGATGACTGGAAGGCAACAAAAGGAAAGACTATAGTCTGTGGCTTTGAAAATTGACAACTGGTGCTCTTGCTTCATGTAATGTTTCTCCTGACACTTTCTTCACTGTGCTGCAGTATTTTACTTGGCCCACATTGGGCTCTCCAGTCTTAAAATACGTGATCCTGGGACCGATCCTGGGACTGTATAAGAAGCTGCATCTTAAACCTTTGCCTGAAGCTTATGATGTCAGCACTGTGCTTGTTGCCAGCTGAGTTGAAATGTATGATTTCCTTAAGAACATGTGTTGACAGCTGCTTTCCTCATTGGTCTCCGTTCTTGGTTCCAAGAATCCATAAAATCTTATAACCACACAAACCAAAATGATATAGGAGACATTTGACTGGATTTGGCACAAGGTAGATTTTGTGAGTGGAACCTAGCTTTTTCTTTTCCAGAACTTTCTAAGTCTACCTTTTGGACATGGTCTCATCTATAGTCTGGTTGAGCTAGTAGGTGCCTTCTGTCTCCACTCTCCTTTTACATACCTTGCTGGGCCAGGCAGGACTGTTGGCCTCCCTCTCTTGTTCAAGTGAGCAGACAGGCTCCTGTTTCCGCTTACCACAGTGTGTGACATCACTGAAGCAAAGTTGAGCTTTGGATTAGAAAGCTTTCTGGCATTGCAGTGATTTTCAAGGCTACTCAAGGAGCTTTGCCAGTATAAGGAGGTATTTAACCGACAGCTCTCACTCAACTCAACATCTGCTTTCCTGGGCTCAGTTCCCCGAGACAATCTTACTGTCTATGTTGAAATGCATTTCCTTTCGTTCTGCAGTATAACCAGTCCTGACTCCCTCTATAACACTGTCTGTAAACATTACTTAATGCCTGCTGGGTTAAGTTAAAATCACAAATATTTAATTATACCATAAAATCATTAACATGACCTCCCTGGCTACCCAGACAGAAAGAGGGACTTACAGACTCCCTACAATCAAACTTTCAAGGACCTTTTATTTGCAGATAAAACAGAAGTGCCTCGGGGTGGACTCCAAACCCTCTCTGCCTGTCTCTATCAATGGCCTCAGCCAAGCTACATCATCTCTCTTTCCCATCTCCACAGCTGCATCATCTCGGTTGGACCAGAGCTCTGCCTGGAGGATCCACTGCTCTATGACCTACAGAACATGTTTTTGTCCTTTAGGCTTTCACTGAGTCATCATGTCTTCTGGAAACCATCCCTAGTGTTTCCATCCACATTGAGGCTAGTATGCTTCCTCATACTGTGATGCTGAGCATGCTCACTATTGAAATTCTAAGCAGCATGGTTCTAAACAGTATCTCATTTGGATGGACTCCTCAATGCATAAGATTTACAAGAGAGAAATGTCAATTAAAAATATAAATTATAGCCGGGCGTTGGTGTTGCACGCCTTTAATCCTAGCACTCGGGAGGCAGAGGCAGGTGGATCTCTGTGAGTTCGAGGCCAGCCTGGCCTCCAGAGTGAGTGCCAGGTTAGGCTCCAAAGCTACACAGAGAGACCCTGTCTCAAAAAACCATATATATATATATATATATATATATATATATATATATGTATGTATATATATATATATATATAAACAGGACTCTTAAGCCCTATAAAATGTATTTATATCGACTATTATATGTAGACTTTAATAATGTATGTTCTATGAAGTCAAATGTATTATATATATATATATATATATATATATATATATATAGTTACTGTAGTACAAAATATGTTACTTATTACATGTAGTCATGAGCTACATAGAAACATTCTGCACATCTCTCAACATTGTTGCCATTAAGTGACATATGAATACATTGTTATATGTGTATGCTGTTATACTTATATGTTGTCACATTTTTTAATATCTTGATTCAAGCACACTGAAACCAATTTAGTATATTCTACTCACTTAGAACATGGCTTGACTTGCATGCTATTGTTTTGCAAACCAGTGTAACTCCCCAGATACTTTTTCCTAATGTGAATACACTTATTATATAGGTACTGGTTTTGGTACATGAAAGTAGTTCTAAACCTAAATGCTATCACTTTCCAAAGATACAGCCTTTAGAGGCTTGATGTAAATAGTGAAATGTTCGCAAAACTGACAGGTGAAGGTTTTGGTCCCATTGGTTTCTGCTTTCTTCACACACAGTTGTTAACTAGAACTTTTGATTTCTGAGGGAGGCCAGATACTGATGAGACACACCTTTACATCAAAACAAGACACTTGCTTGCCACGGGGGTATACACCTGTAATCCCAACACCGAGGAGGCCAAAACAGGAGGGTTGAGACAAGCAACAGGTCAGACGGAGCTATTAAGAGAGATTTCAGATTAAAACAAAAAATATTGTTTGGGGAGCCTCTTGAACTTCCCTGACTAAAAACTTGAAATGGGGTTCCTAATGCCTGTCACTGGAAAGGGGGTGAGAGGTAGCCCATAACTTTGGGGGAAAACATTATCACTCCAGCGGGCATAACTTCATATATACATGTATGTACACATAGTATAGTTTTAAGCAAGCATAAAATATTGCATATTATTTTAAGTAAGCATACAATAATATGACTATGGCCTTTTCAAACATTCTTAGCATTATTTATCTTTCCTCCTCCCTCCCATAACTTATTTCACGTAAATGAAACAATAGCCTTGCAAAATTAAATGATGTGTGACATCTGCACTATATCTAGTGGAGGTTTAAGTGTATTAATTGCTATTTACAAAAGGTAGCAAGATACTTGGAGAGATGGTTCAGCAGTTAAAGTGCTCACCACAAAAACATGAGGACTCACAGAGCTATGTAAATGACTGGGGGTAGGCACCTTGACACCAAGGTGAAGACAGAAATCCCCAGTGCAAGCTGTCTAGCAGACAACTAGCTATTAATGAGCTATGGGTGTGACTAAGAGACCCTGCCTCAAAAACAAACAAACAAGCAAGCAAACAAAGTGAAGAATTATGAAGGAAAGATTTCCAACATCAGCATTGTGCTTATACATACGTGTATACGCACATATGTGAGAACATGCATACACACAAGCACATCCCACATATAAACATGAAAACAAAAAAAAAAAGACACAAAAAAAGCCAAGGAAGAGGTAGATACCAAGGATCAAGTCCAACTCTAGAATTCACCTAGATATCACTGGATTCTGATTGGCTTCAGTCCTAAAGAACCCAAAGAACCAAATCAAGAACCATCCATGCAGATGAGTTGTTCCCCAGTGACCACCCACCACACATACACACCCCAATTATTCCAGATCATCAGTTTAAAGGCTTCTCTCCTGATTGTCTGATCCATGTGATCTTTGTGGGGTCATCTCTTCAGCCCTCTGTCACATCTGACAGAAGGGACAGCGAGCAGGTACATGTCCCCTCAGAGGCACTCTAACCCTTCCGACTCCTCCAATAAATCACGAAGCCTTTGAGAAAGCAGCCACCTCTGGGCTGAGCACAGCAAGTGTTGAACTGTGAGTAATAATTTATACCACAGAGTAATTTCAGACTGAAAGTGAAAAAGATTTCTCAACCCTCCCGCTGCTGAAAGGAGACGTAAGTCATATAATTTTATGCCAGCAACACATGTATCATATGAAGGGGAGAAATATTCTTTCGGTGACCTGAATGTTATGTGTTGTCATTAAAATATGTTTAGCCAAGGCTGTGGCTCAATTTGGAGCCCATTTGAGAGTATGTGTCACGCTTGGTCTCAGGCAGGACCTGAAGCCAATTTAGTGAGTGTGTGTTATGAGAAGTCTTCATGTTCTAGGTGTGAAATTTACAGTCAATAGAAAGTAATTTTCTGATTGGAGCTTGGCCCAAACATTGCAATGGATCTGGTGAGAATGCCATGGGACCTGTAATATCCATCAGTGATAGATTCTGGGGTTTAAATTCTCTCTCCAAGTAGAGCAAGGGCAGGCAAGAGGCAGAACTGGACAAAGCCCATAAAGAAGTTGTGCCAATTAATGGAACTCCTTGTGGCCTCATCTAAAACCTCACCCAGAGCTACCAACAGTCATTTGCTCACCATACCATCAACAAGGTTTCCAAAAATGGCCTGCCTCCTTTAACCCCTGCCCCTGCACTTTGAGGCCTTTTAATTTCATGTATCCCTAAGCCTTCAGGCATCCAAATTGCTGCCATGGAAGCTTGCTTGAGACCCAGATGTCAATGAACTGAATCATGACAATTTCCATAACATTCAGATTTACAGGTTGGAAAGTTAAGACATTTTCTTAGACTCTTGGGGGTCTAACTCATTATATCTGGTGTAGAGATCTTTCCTTGATTTGTTTTATCACTTTGTAGCCCAGAAGCATAAAATTCCAGAACAATTGAACACTTGCCTGGAGCTAAACTACATATTGATTCTCGAATCCTTAGGACAACTTAATGGGGAATTGTAGAGATTGAGACTATGTCTTTTTGTTTTATTTTGTTTGGCGTTTTTGATTCTTCTCTCATATGTTACATCATTAGTTCCCCCTCCCTCCTCTCTTCCTAGCCCCCACCTCCCCTCTTCCCCAGATCCACTTCTCCTTTCTTTCTCCTCAGAAAAGTGGAGACCTTCCAGGGACAGCAACCAAACATGGCATTATTAAGTTGCAATAAAACTGTGCACAAACCCTCATATTAAGTGTGGACAAAACAATCCACAAAGAGGAAGAGAGTCCCCAAAAGCAGGCAAGCATCATAGCAGACAACTCCTGCTCCCACTGTTAGGAGTCTCAAAAGAACACTAAGTTACATGACCATAACATATATGCAGAGGACCTAGCTCAGACCCATCAGGGCTTCCTATTTGCAGTTTAGTCTCTGTGAACCTCTATGAGCCCTGGTTAGTTGTGTGTCATGTTCTCATGGTGTCCTCAACCCCTCTGGCTCCTACAATCGTTCCTCCCCCTCTTCAGTAGGACTCTCTGAGCTCTGCCTAATGGTTGGCTGTGGGTCTCTGCATCGGCTCCTCTCGGTTGGTGGATGAAGCCTATCTGATGATGATCATGCTAGGTTGGCCTACAAGTATAGCAGAGTATCATTAGGAATCTTGGCATTACTTTTTTTTCTGATTGCCATATTGATTCTATCCTAGGTCCTGGCCCTCCAGGCAGTGTTGGGGGTGGACTCCCTCTTGAGGCATGGGTCTCAAGTTGGACCAGTCATTGGTTGGCCACTCCCACAAGTTCTGCTCCACCTTTACCTCAGCACATCTTGCAGCAAAGACAAATTGTAGGTCGAAGGTTCTGTGCCTGGGTTGGTGTCCCAATCCCTCCCCTGGAAGCCTTGCCTGGTTACAGAAGATGGCCAGTTCAGGCTCCATATCCCCCATTACTAAGAGTTTTCACTAGGACCACCTTCAGAGATTCCTGTGAGTTTCCACTGCAGTAGGATGCTATTTTTTTTCCAAAACTCTGCTGGTTATAATGTGCAGGCTTCTAAGAACCACCAATCTAACCATGATTGTGAGCCAATCCTTTAATGTATACTCAACTCACTTGAGAATGTTTCAACTGCAAATTTCAATCCACTGGTCTTCCTGGTTACTGAGAGTATATATTTGTATAGGTATCTAGATGAGGCTAATTACTGGCAAATGGGTCATGTTTTATGTATCAAGTTTCTCACCCATTTCTTCAGCTCCAATGGAGTATCTTCTGTGAACACTTTCCTTATGTTCCCAGCAGAATCAAGCACCCTGCTGCTTCTGTGTTCTCACACATTGGTTATGGTTTATCCAATCCTTTAATTATTCATTTGCTTGCCTTCCTTTCTCCACACACTTAAACACATGCCATACACTGTGAGTACTTTAGGGCCAGAGGCAATGGAACCTTCATTCATTAAAGAAAAGGAGAAGGAGGGAGGATTTAAGAACTTGACCATCACCAAAGTGTATTGGTAATAACTAAATTCCTCACTGTACTTTTGTGAATTGCACTGATTTCCTGTGTTTATCACCTAACGGAGACTGAAATATTTTTCAACTATGGAGAAGGTGTTCAGTTAACTACTAATGAAGGAATTACAAACTTCCACAGACTAAAAGTAAATAAGTAAGTAAACAGGGTTATTGCAAACAAGTTAAGGGTCAGCAGGTTGGTAACAATGGTCAATAAAGAGGTTGCCATGGATTCTTTTGCCCAGTGAGAGAACAGATTCCACTTCAGCGGCAATAAATGTGCTTCCTTACATTCCCAATACATACTAACAATCGTAAGACATTTGCTTTCTCCGGGTTTTCTAAATTAATGAGGTTTCTCATGGTATCTCTGTGAATAAAACAAGGCATGAACTATTCAATAGTACCAGAATTAATTCTATCTCTACCCTCCTCACCCCTCTACCTTTTAAGAAGATACAGATTCAAAATTACTATTTATCTCTGTTTGTTTTTCTGAAGCAGAGGCTCATACCATTCTGCCTAGTCTGTAACTTTCTAAGCAGCAAAGGCTAGTCTTGAACTCCTGATCCTCCTGCCTCTACCTCCCAGGTGATACGCCACCACATGGAGCCAGTCACTTCTATAGTTTTGTAAGATCAAGCTTCTGGGAAAGACTTTCCATGTTTAAAAACCATTTCTCTCAAATCCTGCCTGAAATTCCAACAAGAATGTTAAAAATTACTTTGTGTGTTGCAGTATGAACCTTACCTGAGAAGAATAACATGGGCTGCCCACTAGTGGCTTCATTTGTGTTGGTCACTTTGACATGGGTAGTTGGAATTTGGAAGGAAGGAAACCACAATAGACGCTGTTGGATTCAAATGGAGTGTCCTCCACCTCTATCTGTCCCTTGAAAAGAAAGGCAAGACAAGGAGAAAGGCCTCCAAGAAAGCTATGTTTCTGTCTTAAGGTAGCTGAGGGCCACTGGGAGGCTCCCTGAGCCAAGCTGAGCAGCCCCTGGAGGAAGGAGAGACGGAAGCAGCAGAGCAGAGTGGGACAGGTGAGGCAGGGCTGTCTTACAGCCCAGCATCAACAGAGAGTAACTTGGACTTGCTGGTCTTTGGACTGAGATCTCTTGCTGGAAGCCTATTGCTCTTATAATGATCAGAGAGCAGGGCAATACACTCATTATAGAGACAAGTGCTTCACCCTTGCAACCCTGGCCTACTTATCTTACAGCCTCCTAAACACCCTTTCTTTTATCTCTTGGCATTTCACTCTTCTAAGATTTCTTGACCTCCTAGTGGTCTCCCATACTTTACCATCATGAAAATCTCCATGGGAAAAGACAGTGGCAGAGCAACTGAAACACAAACAGTTCCCAGGAAAAGTCACAGGAGTTTTAACCAGAGAGATCACATAATAATCATCATCACCATCACCATCACCATCATCATCATCATCATCATCATCATCATCATCATCATCCTGCTGAACCACCTGCCCTGAAGAGGGAATGGTGACACGGTGACACGCTCTTTCAGAGGTTTTACTTTTAATCCAGCTTTTATTCCTGTTTGGAATGTGTCTGAATCCCCCTATTACACACACACACACACACACACACACACACACACACACACACACACACACACACAAACACACACACACACAGGCAACCTCACAAATACAGATTGTTATTTGGCTTTGCTACCATAGCCATAGCGAGACTCTACCAGGATAAAACAGAAGAAGGAGATGTGCAGGTTTTCCATCATCCCTCTCTGCTGACAGCTTACAGCTCTAATAGCTGATGGAACCCGAATCAAGAGAGAGACTAAGCACAGACAGGGTTCTCCCTCTGCCCCACTACCACCTAGAAAAAGTTGATTAGCAGTGTCTAATAAGATGAAGCATTTAAAACAATTCTCTTTGGAGGTAGCAAGGATACTTGTACCTTACTCTGTAGCCTCAGTGTATTTCTTCCTTTCATGTGGGTTGAGAATGAATGGCAAAAGGAAGAACAGGATTCACAGACCCTTCTCCAGCAAAATAGGATTCTCTCTGACATAGGATGTAGAAAGAAAGAGAAACTGACCCAAACACCTTCAAACAAAAACACTGGCAAAGATCAGGCAGGTCCCAAACATGGCACTTGAAATTTAAATGTGCTGATCAAGCTGTGTCCCATTTGGTTATACATGTCTCACTTGAGGACCAAGACATCTGATTTCACAAGACTGAGACTTGTGTGAGTGTGAACCACATAGTGATCTCTGCTTGCTTTAGTTTAAAATCAAAAAGCTAAGTATTGTCCTTCTGGTCAGTGTTACAAACATCGGGTAGATAAATCAACAACTCTCTCCATTAATGCATTTCTCACTGAGTCTTCGATTAAAATGTTATGCTTGTTTTGTTGCAGTTATTATTATGATAAAGGGCAAAATAATATTGCCATGACACTTACCTGCAATAGGAAAAATAGCAGAATGTTGATCTCTTTTCCACTGAGACATTTGGCTACAAACTAATGAAAAACAAAACAAACAAACAAAAAATGACCAATTTTCCCTTTGAATAACAGTAAGCAGAGAATATTTAATATAAAGGATATTTGCATTTTAATTAAGCTCTTTATCTTTTAAAAGATAGAAAATTCACAACACTTGGTAAAACTGAAGAATGTGGTTTTTTTTTTCCTTTGGATAAAAGAAAGGTTTTGCTTAAGTGCCATGGTCACCAGGAAGCCCACTCATGGACACAGGGAAGTCACTGTGGTGATTTCTTTTTTAAATAGCTATTGCAAATTTCCCTTTTGACAAGACTGTATGCCTGAATGGTTTAACACAACAAAGGTTTGTTCCTGCTTCTGTGATACTCTACCTGGGTCAAACAGTCTTTTATCAACTTATAACATTGCCCCTAAAACAGCAGACTCGAAGACTGCCATAGCAAGGAAAATATAGAACAAAGGAAGCATGGCATGTGAGCGAGCTCCTACCTACGTTGGCTGGAATGTCTGTGCTAATATATTCATACAGATTTGGAGCTATACAGAAGAGAGAGTACTATTAGGTAAATCAAACATCTCTTATGTTACAGTAGCATACACTACTTCACACCACTATTTTCATTTTAAACCTCAGCTGCACCAAGTGTGAAATCCCCATAGCACAGGGGACATCTAGAGGTTAATTTAAAGCAGTCGGCATGCCTCTCGCTACTTGGGATTTCACCTTCACTTCCAAATCAAGCACCTAGCTTAAAGCCCTGAGAGATATTCAGATTTGTATCTGAAAGTACATGGGGGTTATTCCTTGGTTGTTTCTGGGAATTTTCATTTTTCTGGCATCTCGTGAGGTCACTTGTCATAGAAGTAGTTCAGCTCAGAGGCAAAGGTCGGGCAAGGAGTGTGAACTCAGGCTCTTTTCTCATTAGCTGGGGTGGCTGGCTGCACTTCTGTGAGCCTGCTCCCTGACCTATTAAATGAGGCATGAGGTCAGACGACCCCTTACCACACTTAAACTTCAGCAAGTTTCACTAATGGAAGGCAGATGCGTGAACCATCCCCTGAGGAATCACAGATCCAGTTTGCATTCTACCTTTTAGAATATAAAGTTGCATGATTCAAATAGACTTATTTTTTCCCCAATTTAGTTTGAGGGTCCTGAAGAGATTAGGGAAATAAGGGAAAGAGCTATTTAAAAGCAGTCACCCAGAGCTCTGATAGCCATGCACCATTTGGTCCTAAGTAGTTACTTTAGACTTTTTAAAAAAGGATTAATTATGGATTATGAACAACCCACAAGCTGGAAATGGACAGCCAACGATTACAAGTCGAAACCGCTACTGATACCATTGAACAGGCAATAGGAGACATAACAAAGAGTTGTGCCTTGTATTGTAGAACAGATGTGTTTCCAGGAAGCCGGTTTTAAAGAAAAACTAAGTAAATCCATGTAGGTCCTAAAGCCGGAATGAGTAAATATTTTTGTTTGAGTACTATCCAGAACTAACTTCCTTCTGAAGTCTTGTTCAGGTGTCTCTGTGACTATATATCCCTAGTATTCCTTTAGCCTCAAGAGTTTTGTTTCATCGGTCCTTGATGGAAGACAAGGGTAAGCAGTCCTGGCTTTGTTTGTGACGTTCTTGTTATTTGCTTGATTCTATGGCATTATTTGGGACGTAGGGATTGAGGGATTTTTTTGTCATTTTCTAATTTTTAATTTATTTTGTACGCACACACACACACACACACACACACACACACACACACGTGTGTGTGTGTGTGTGTGTGTGTGTGTGTACCATGTACACATGTACACTATGTACCATGTACCATAGTGCATGTATAAAGGACATAGAACAACTAGGGGAAATTGATTCTATCCTTTTATCATGTGAGTCCCAGGTATCAAATTCAGGACCTAAGGTTTGGCAGCAAGCATAGTTACTTACTGAGACATCTCTCTGGTCCCTTTTTTATAGTTGTATATTACTGCTAAGAATTACTCATATTACATATATATGAATTACATTTGACCAGATGTATGTAATGGATATATGACCATGTGTATGCAACATATACAAGGATCCACTCACATACTTCATGCATTTCTTACTTAGTAAATTCTGTTACAGACACCTAAAATGTCTTCAGGGTAACATGGCCATGTGAAAAAGTAATAGATATGCTCCTGACTTTGGTAGTCAAGATCTTGATCTGTCAATACAAGCCTTTGTAAACTCAACACAAAGTTCCAGGCACACAACTTTGAGAAGCAAACTGTTTTTGCTGCTGTTGCCTTTTCATACTGGGAATTGACCCCAGGTCCTACTACCCTTCAATAGCCACAGGACCAAACATGGAACTTGGGAAATATTTAAAATCTAAACTATGAAAGGAGGGTAAAGACAATGATCTAGTGTCACTGGCCTGAGAGAAAAGAAAATGTTGACAGAACGATCACAGAAGCATCCAGTCTACCTGTGCCAGTAGAAGATCAGAAAGCATCCCAAGAGTTTTCAGTGTTCTTGGCCTCCTCCCTTATTTCTCCATTGAACACCTCAATGTCTTTCTGTGGAGGGACATGATATGGGTGTGTCACACAGGGATGGATTTTTCTTATCAAAAACATTGGGTGGTATTTAAGTTTACAGTTATCTAGAAAAGGTACATTTATCTCATTTCCAGCTCCAGACCTACAGTAATTCCTTTAATTTCCCAGCCTTAATTGCTAAGTGATCCCAGCATCTGAAGCTCACAGTGGTGTTGGCAGAGAATGCTGAAGTTGCATCCCTGCTCTCCATCAGAGACAAGCCATACTGTCTGGAGGATGCCTCTCATAACGTTATTTTTTACTCCATCTCATAAAGCCTGTTCTGTATAAATACATTTTAATTAATTAATAAACAAGATGTAATGAATTCTGGCAGGGTGACATTTGAGCACAAAGCAAAGGGCTTAAACAGATCCTGACATGTGTTTGCCAGGAAAAATACCCCACTCACACGTGTGCATTGATCACACACTTACACGCGTGCGCGCACGCACGCGCACACTCACACACACACACACACACACACACACACACACACACACACACACATGCACTTATTCCTTGGAGATACTATGTAATTGGATATTCTAGAAAATTTATTTGACATTTGAGGGACACCAGTCAAAAAATACAGGACAACGGAGGTATGTTTTCTGAGCAGTTGGCTAGTGATCAATAAGAATGCATGAGTATTTGAGAACTCAGCAACATTAGACTCCTCTAGCTGAGCATGCAGTTCTATTGCTTCTTACCTTAATATTTCTGATTAGATCACATCCGTATTTAGTGAAGTAGATATTAGGGACTTACTTGGTGGCTTGGGGCACTCAAATACATGTCAGTATGATCTTCACTGAAGCTACCTTTCCTAAAGTGTATGTACATAGGTTTTGAAAACCTTGACTATGTCCCTACAATAGTAGCTTTTGTCCTCAGAATACACATACACACACACACACACACACACACACACACACACACACACACACACACAGGACCACCTAGTGGGACTGCCAGCTCAATATTGGTAAAGAGTTCTCTAGGAAATACAGAAAGGAGTAATGCTTTGCTATTGAAGGCAGGTCTTCACTGCTTCTCTATGTGCCTTGAAAGTTCACTCTTTCCACTGGAAAAATCTTCCAAATATGGAAGACTTTTGTATTTTGTATTTGGCTGGTAACAGTGTTTGAGGTAATTGGGTTTCCTTCTTCCCTGACCAAGTGTCTAAATTTCTTTAGGAAAGAGGTGATCTCACTTGTTTTGTCCTCATTGCCCAGTAGAGAATGTTCCCAGTATGTTTATCAAAGGAATGATTTACCAATTGCATTTTATCATGTGAGGGGTACTTGCTTGAACTTCTGCATTGATTTCCTTGTTATCTAAGAAGCCTTTACAAGTATCATGAACCTTGAGTAGAATTAATAAATTCCATTTCTTACACCCATCTTTTTATGTCTCCTTGTGGCCTGGTCTTGTCATATTCTATCATCCAATCAGTACTGCGCCACTTCCTGACCATTCACACTACCAGGACCAAAAAGTAACTTAGGAAGGTGATCAAGGGAATATAACTTCCTCTGAACACCAGCTCTCTCATCTAAGAAAGGAAGAGAGGGAGGGAGAGAGGAAGGGAGGGAGGGAGGGAGGGAGGGAGGGATTGAGGGAAGTAAGGAGGGGGGAGGGATGAAGGGAAGGAAAGTAAAAAAACAATGGTACCTGTAGCTTGACCTAATTTACTGGGATAGTAACTGTGGTTTTCCACCTTTCTTGTCTGTATAGACACAATCATAGGTATATAGATGAATCACTAAAGTAGAAGTATCATACAGGAAGTTTCATGGCATTCTGTATATAACTGAAATTCTCCTATTACGAAACACTAGAATGGATGTCCTTTTAAACTAAACTTGAAGCACAAGTTCTAATGTCTTAATAAAAAATCCAGAAGTCAGATATCGGGGTAAATACTGAATGGTCAAAGAAGTAAAGGAGCCAGCCACAAGAGACACCTCTACTGAATCCTCAGACCAAAGGGGCAATCCTGTCCCTACAAATCCTCAGACTGAATGCATTGAGCTCCTGTCTCCTCTTGCCTTATATTCCTCTCTCTTCCCAGCCATATCACTCCTGTCTCTGCATCCCTAGTGCTGGGATTAAATGCATGTGACTCTGAGTTCTGAGATTAAAGATGTGATCCAGCACAGACCAGCTCTGCTTCTGTTTTACACTGGATCAATTTCACGTAGCTCAGAGTGGCCTTGAACTCACAGAGACTGAACCTGCCTCAGCTTCCCGAGTGCTGGGATTAAAGGTGTGTGCCACGACTGCCTGGTCTCTGCGGCAAACTAGTGTGGCTAGCTCTGCGCTCTGATCTTCAGGCAAGCTTTATTTGTTAGATCACAAATAAAATATCACTACATAAATTCAGGCCACCTAGTTGCCTGGCAGAAAAAGATAACCTCACCCATTTTTCTGAATTTAAATCATAGTTGATAGTTAATTCAAACTTAAGCAATTGTGGTTTTCTGACTTGTTTCAAGGGCTGTTAGTGGCTTTTGGTATGGTTTATGGAAACTGTTCTGTAGATGACCATCTGCATTTATACTTTCTTAAGATGCTAAAAGTAACCCTGTCAGGAATGCCAGCCAACATGTCTTGTAGTTCACAACATTGTTAAATCAAAGAATCTCTGGTGGATTAGTTTTAATTATAATTAATTACTCAAAGATACAAAACCAGTTTCTGAACCACCAGGACTAAAACTGGTGAGAATGGTGAGAGAGGATACTTGTGACCCTTGGGTTCACATGATGCAAGAATTTCAGTGAAATAAAATTTTCACATATGTGTTACTTGTATTACCACATACCATTTTGAACTATTTGGAAAAGTTAAAAGAAAGAAAGTAGCTAGATGCTTCAATTTATAATAAACTTTACATATGATCATAAATGACTAGTTGATGAGTCATTGATTTCCCAGCTTTATTCAATTCAACTTGCTTTGGTACATTGTAGAGCCCTCTAAAGTATTTATTTAAATGTTCATAATGCATAAGACGTGTGGTTAGAAACTCTCTCCTGTGCTCTCCGAGGGTAGAGGTACTTGTGTGATTCTTGACTGGTGATATATGCAGTATTTTTTTTTTTTGTTAAACTAAAAAGAAAATGTTCCTTGACTGCTTATCCTAGTTCCAAATGGAACCTTACAAATTCAGAACTCAGAAATCTGTATCTTACATTACACTCTGAATTTAAAAACAACTTTTAAAACTAAACAGTATGTCACCAGTGCTGATATAAAACTCGTAGTGTATTGACTGCTTTTCAGGAAGGCATTTTCAGATCCTGGATCTTCAAAGGGTTTTTTGCAAGCAGAGAGACATAGTTTTGAGTCATCTATACTGCTAGTCTGTGGCAATTTGTTGTGTCATCCCAAAATGACCAAAATAGCTGCCATTGAATGCTGTTTCTATACAACCAGCTGTAGAACTGCATGAAGGTTGCTAACTACATGAAATCTGAAGCACCTGCAAGTCCTAGACTTCAAATTGCCTATCATAAAGTCCTACTGAATTCCAAAAGTGACTTGAACATACGTCCTCCCTATCCTGTTTGTCCCATCAGCTTTGAACTGACCCAGGGTACTTTGGACTCAATTTCTTTTTCTAAAAATCTAGATCTAAAATAGACTTACTTTATATGTTAACTGTTTGGTTTGAATAAGACTGAGTAATATTATAATGACAAAATAAAATTTATATATAACATAAATGATCATAGAAGTGCAGCATTAAAACCTTTTTTATAAAACAACCAGGCATGGTGATGCACATCTTTAATAGGAAGGCAGATCTTTAAGTCTAAGTTGAGTCTGAGGCCATCCTAATCTAACGAGTGAGTTCCAGGAAACATATATATATATATATATAATCTTTCCATTTGAATGCAATGACTCCTTGGTAAGCTTCACATTATTTTGGTTATTTGTTTTGTTTTGGCTTTTTGGTTTTTGGCAGTACAGCAAGATAACCCAAAACTCATGATTTGGTTGCGGTTGGGGAGGCAGAATAGTATAACTACCAGTGAGCTACATAAAAGAAACTCTTACAGTTCTACTAATGTGGAGTTTGAGAAGCTGTGTTACTAGTCTTCTGTGTGTTAGTGTCAATCATTTTCATAGTTAAAAAAAGAATACTCTTGCATTTGTATGTGTACATGACAGACACAAGAGTGTTGGAAGCCAGGCTCTTTCATTGTGGAATAAATCTGTGATCATTTTCAGTCAGCTACAGCACAAACCAAGATACCGGCCTCTGCACACTTCTTCATGCTTGTGTAACAGTCCAGAAAGATCAAGACCTTGTAAAGTATCATTAGGCCCAGCTTTTCACGTCTGTTAAACTCCAAGCTACAGTTCTCTGCAGCCTCTCCAGGGTCAGGCTGCCGTGGTTTTTAAGGGACATTAAGCCAGGACAGTTGGGAATGCCATCTTTGCTAGTCAAGCTGGAGAAAAGGTCAGAATGGGACCACCTGTCTATTCCCATACCCCCTCATCCACATCACAAACTGTGACACTAACAGCTGAAGCCAGTCTCAAATCACTGCAAAGGAATACTCCCATGTCTTCAGAGCTGGTAGGATTCTCAGTGGTTATAATCAAGCCACAACAGCTACTAGGGCCAGCACTGGTGTTACAAGAGATCTTTATGATCCATGACTACTTCTCTTGACCTTTGGCATGGTGATTGGTGATGCAAAGATTTACACTCTTGAGGCAGATGCAAAATCTAGGCAACTCCAATCTGTGCTTCTTTGAGATGCCTGGTGTTTCCTGTCTACCTCTTGAGTGATTAATAATACAGAGGATAATTCTTCTTTACCCAGAAGCTTATTGTCATCCTTGGTAGAGTTTGACATTTTACACTTTAAGTAAGCACAGCCCTAGGCAAGAAGACACCAAGAGACAGATTTCCTTATTAAAAGAAGATGTAACCAACAGAGCAAGTCAACAAATATGCCACTGCCAAGAAACCACCATTGGACTTAAAAAGAAGGAGAAAACAAGACAAAAGGAAATGCAGGAGGAAAGGGTTATAAACAAGAAGAGAAGACGATAGAGAGTAGAATGAGGAAGCAGAGGACAATGTGAACAGAGGACAGTAATGAGGCCCCCTTGGCCATAAGAGTTCAGTTGAGCATACTCAATCAACCTGCTACTGCTAAAGATGAAAATAGGGTGTGGCATCTGTAGCATGTGAGAGTGAATGTGGTTGAGTGTGGGTGGACGTCATCAATCATGCTTCTGGAGCCATGTTTTAAAATAAATAAATAGATAAATAAATAAATATAAAAAAATTCAAGACAGATTCAGTTCCAGGTTGTAATTTGTAATTTTGAGGGGACACATAGGTAAACAAAGATGTGTTCTGTGTTCCTTCCATGGCATCAGGAGCAATCCAGAGCACTGAAAGAGAGTGGATAACACAACTGATCTAGAAGAGCTGAGCATCGGAGGAGGACATAGGAGGCAGTAAGGGCTCATCAGGAAGGACTCACAGATGTTTCCTGTTCTGATCTTCTTGCCAAAGGAATCCTTCATGCAACTCTGTAAGACCAGGAGCTGGAGTCTCAGGCACAAATGAAATGAAATGGAATATGTAATTTCCCAATTTTGGCCCCTGCATCACATTCATTCTTAAACTTAATGTTTGTCAAGCATCCAACACACATCCATCACCATTCTCAGAACCAGAGAGAGACAGGAGGGAGAGGTAGAGAGAGACAAAGACAGAGGGTGAGACAGAGAAAGAAGAAACAAAACAGCATCAGCAAAAGTTCTTTCTCTCATCAAGCTTAAAATCTTACATGGAAGAAAGAATTTAAACAAAAAGTAAGTAAAACAAATGAAATAAGTATAGAAGGTGATTAGTACCAGGAAATAGGACTAGAAAATATCAGAAGGAAAAGAATAAAAGTAAATGTTTAGGTGGGCAATGGTGGCACATGCCTTTAATCCCAGCACTTGGGAGGCAGAGGCAGGCAGATCTCTTGAGTTCAAAGCTAGCCTGATCTCCAGAGTTAGTTCCAGGACAGCCAGGGTTACACAGAGAAATTCTGTCTCAAAAAACAAACTGATATAATTTTTCAGGTCACTTATGTAAACTATCATATCATTTGCAAGTAGGGAAAGTTTGACTTCATCCTTTCCAATTTGTATCCCCTTGATCTCCTTTTGTTTTCTTATTTCTCTAGCTAGAACTAGAAGTACAATATTGAATAGATATGGAGAAAGAGAACAACCTTGTCTTGCTCCTGATTATAGTGGAATCACTTTGAGTTTCTCTCCATTTAGTTTGATGTTGGCTGTTAACTTGCTGAATATTGCCTTTATTATGTTTAGGAATGTTCCTTGTGTCACTGATCTCTTCAAGACCTTTATCATGAAGGGGTGTTGAATTTTGTTGAAGGTTTCTTTCTGCATCTAATGAGATGATCATTATTTTTTCAATGGGAGATTACATATAGTGGATTACATCAACAGATTTTTGTATATTGAAACATCCCTGCATCTCTGGAATGAAGCCTAATTGATCATGATGGATGATTTTTCTGTGTTCTTGGATTCGGTTTGCCAGTATTTTATTGAGTATTTTTGCATTAGTGTTCATGAGGGATATTGGTCTGTAGTTCTCCTTCTTAGTTGTGTTTTTGTGTGGCTTGGGTACCAGGGTAATTGTAGCCTCCTAAAAAGAGTTTGGCAATGTCTCTTCTGTTTCTACCCTGTGGAACAATTTGAGGAGTATTAGCTCTTCTTTGAATTTCTGGTAGAATTCTACACTGAAACCATCTGGCCCTGGGTTTTTTAGTTGGAAGACTTAGGAGTCTCCCATTAACCTAAATTTAATCTCTGCTACTCTGAAATTCTGTAATTTTGTTGGATTTTTGTATAAAATTAAACAAATTTCTGGTATGTATATTCATTATAAAAATTATTTCTAAAATAATGGGTTTGTAAGATTCCATTTAAATCATATGAGTTCCTCTCATACATAAAACCAAGGCAACAACATCATACTTCATATGAAGCAGATTAATTAATGGTCAGTTTTCACTATCAAACAAATAATCTGGATTTGGAATGCACACTCGGCATATTCCTAAGAAGATGTTCCCAGAAAAACAAGAGGAATTTCACAGAAGAGAACAGAAAGATAACCTGGTCTGAATTTGGTCAGAATCATCTCATTGGCTAGGATTGTGAACTGAAGAAAACTGGAAAAAGAGAAAATGACCTACACAATAATATTCACCTCTATCTGTTTTCTGACTGTGAACATAATGTGACCATCTATTTCCCCATCTACCACCATGCCTTTTTCACCATTGTGGACTGTATCCCCTAAATTATAAG
Source organism: Cricetulus griseus (assembly GCF_003668045.3). Lineage (NCBI taxonomy): Eukaryota > Metazoa > Chordata > Mammalia > Rodentia > Cricetidae > Cricetulus > Cricetulus griseus. The sequence goes on from NC_048598.1 coordinate 24,030,206, forward strand.
GCAAAGTATATCTTAACTTGACTCTATTGGGTAATCAATTGTGAGAGTAATACAGATAATTGGTAACAAAAGTGGGGTTGTTGACTAGCATGTGGTTTGTAGTACTTTCTAATTGGCTAGTGGGAAGAAAGTGGAACAATTTGGGTCTATAGGTTAGCATTAGAATACTTTCCCCAGAGTTTAATTAATATTCAGGCAGGTGTTTAGAAGAAAAAAAAAAAAAAAAACAGAAGGCCAAGAGAAATGTTGACTGCAGGAGCCAGACTCATGAGGCTTCAGAGAGGAACAAGGACTTTCCTGGAAATTGGCTACTAACCACTCACATTGCATTCTGGCAAAGAATCTGGCTAAATGTTACCTATATCCTGAATGGGACTGAGTGACTGATTAACTTACTTGGCAGCTAAAATTTTCAAGGCAGTATAGCATCCAGGCTATGGAATATTTACTGCTCACAGCATTTACGTGGTTTATGATGAGCACGCAAAATGGGAAACTATGAAAAAAAGTGTAATTTGGTAAGGAAAGGGGCATGGCAAGCTTAAAGTTACAGACAAGGAAGATACAAATGAAATAGCTCTATTTGTACAAGAGGGTAGCACTTAGCATTGGGGAAATAGGAAGGGCATTTTTACGATGAGATGTCATGTGTTGAAGGCTCCAGCTTGCAAAATGTAAATGAAGCTGAGAAGAGAACTATTGAACTGAGAATGGCACCCAAGATATTTTTCTGGCCAAAAACAAAATAAACAAACAAAACTGCTTAATGAAGCGTGTCCCCAGGTTCAGCTATCACACACATGAGGCCACCACAGCCATGATCACTACATCTTGAGTTGGGACAAGAACTTGGAAGCTGCATCTACATGATGCTTGTTTGACAAGTATGCATCATAGAAGAGTTATGAGATTCTAGAGGACTGGAAAAAAGTTCTAGAAAATAGCTGAAGCCAGCCATGAGTGAAAAAGATCAAATTCTCTGTAAAGAGGCTCTGAGAGGTACTTCGTGGAACTGTGAAGAATAAGCCTAAATGGCAATGGAGACCCTGGGACATGGGTATGTCAGGACCTTGGGATGACTACAAACTAAGGCCAGCCCAAGAGAAAAACTAGGTGCTAGATGTATAAGACTTGATGGTTCTCCTGCTTAGTTTCAGTCTTGGTTTGGTCTATAATCTTTCTCTCCTGCTTTCATTCATTAATTATGACAAGTATATAACAATTTTTTTTATTCTACAGGATTTCAAATATAACAGAATGAGAAAGATTGTGCTTTTGACAATGTTATGTCTCTTGAGACTTTGAGGACTCCTACAGTTGCACTACATGCTCTCACGTTGAGTTGGCCATGGGTCTTTAAGCCCCAGAAATAAAAGGTTAAAATTTATTTAGACAGGAATGGATTTGTGGTGACTGACTTTCACTGTCAACTTAATGGGACTTAAAATCCACTAACAGGACAATCAAGCCAACCTCCAGCTTTATCTCTCTTTTTTTCCAGACACAGTGTGACCAGCAATCTCACCCTCACACTGCTGTGCCTTCCCCAATATAATTGACTGCAGGTACAGTGTGACCAGCAATCTCACAATCACACTGCTATTCCTTCCCTGTGTATTAGACTGCATTTCTCAAACTCTGCACTAAAACAAACCTATCCTTTAGGTTTTTTTAAGACATGTATCATTTGTTCACACTAATTAAAAACAAAACATAGCTACAGACATAAATGAAGAACATATTATTACCAGTCCCTAATATTTTTCATATTAGTAAAGGCTAAGCTCTTAGACATGGAGCAGGCAGTCCACTACACAGAAGGCTGGTTTGTTAGGACAAAAGCATCCCATGTCAATGGCATTGGCTATAACTTCAAGTATGGTCTCCGGAATTTCTCTGAAAAACATCAAATTTGCCATAGTACCTCCATTCATCCTTGGTCTGTTGTGGACCACTCAGGACCCAGATTCAAAACACCCCACTTGGGGAACCTGTTGTTCTCTCTTCAAACTTGTATGTACTGTCTGTCTGTCCAACTTTGCTACCAGCCTGGGCATGCATTAGGAGAGCCTGTGAATTTCACCAAAAACTTTTGAGATGACTTGGATATCTCAGGACAACATGCAGTAAATAAATGCTTGTTAACATTTATTGTATGCTGTTGACAGTTATATAAACCCCTGTCTATCGGGGCATTGGTGGTGCACACCTTTAATCCCAGCACTCTGTGAGTTCGTGGCCAGCCTGGTCTCCCGAGCGAGTGCCAGGATAGGCTCCAAAGCTACACAGAGAAACCCTGTCTGGAAAAAACAAAAAAAAAATAAAAATAAAAATAAACCCCTGTCTGAATTCTTCCTGGGGGAATCTCCCTACCCGCTGCTTTCTGTTTCATGACTTCCTTGCTAGAAATAAACCTTGCCTCCTTGATGACATCATAGTGTTAATCAGTTGACAATTTAAAATGTGAAGCTCAGTCACTTCTTGGCCTTTTGGCTAAGATCAAGTGTAAAATGTGAAGCCGTATATGGAGATACAGATTCAACTGTTTCTGCTTCTTTTGCTTTTCCTAAAGCTGATGTGTTTGGTTCGTTCTGTACAACCTACTGAAATTGCTACAGAGTGGCCAGCATTTAACTACATAAACATAAAGTGGACTTTATGCTTTGTGCTGAGATTCTCTTCGATGGGTATGAACAGAGATCAGTCTGGCAGACACAGTCCTGTAGACAGAAGCTCTTTTTCCATGGGTGGAATGCCTCTGGCCATGTCTGTTTTCCCCTGTGTTGCTGACCAAGGTATTTTTCTCCACTTTATAGAGTCTAAGTATCCCACACTTAATAGCAGTTAGTGGTGTCAATGCTCTTTGGTATAGTAAATCTCTAGTGCAAGATAATCTTGTTAATGATCAGCATAAAGTAGGGAGAGGTCATTTTTTTTTAAAACGTTGTCATAAAGCCTGCGTTTACTATGATAGAGTTGGAAGGAGGCAATCCCATTAACCTTTGTATTGTATTGATGAAATTATATACCCTGCTGAGTATGGAGGGTCGCAATGCTATCTGTGAGCACACTGACTGCCCCAGTGACACAGAGAATGGCCTAAAGAGATCTAGGCTCCATCCCAATCTTATTTATTTAGGATTTCAACCTTAAGCAAATATTAGCCTCTTGAAGTCTTAGATTTTTCTTCTGTTTTTCCCTTTTTTCTAAATGTATATGTGGGTTTATGTAGGTTTTACTCATTTTTTACAATTACCCATTATTACTTTTATATATAGAAAAAGAGCATTTCTTGTGGCACTCATAAGATGCTATAAAAAGTGACTTTTTTTATTTAAAAAAGCATTCCTTTGTGTTCTTTTATATAAAGAAAACAGCGTTTTTGTATGGGGATGGGGGAAGTTGGTTCTAACAATACTCTAGTTCCACTTTTGAGTCACAGAACTGGCAAACCTTGATTAAGAAAAAAATAAATTTGAAAATGTTTCCCAAATCTGAGCCAATATTATTATCACCTCATGCGCAGCAAACTGAAAGACTGTTCCCTGAATACACTGAAGTCAATGTGTGTCAATAGGATAGGGAAAAGTGAACGGTCATGGGTGGGTGGGGCTTGTGGAATGGCTCTTTCACAACTTGTGGGCTAACTCAAGATGACACCGAATAACGACAGAGAAGCTTTTCCAGGGCATGTGAAGAGATGTACAGGAAGTGGCAGCCTGTATCCCCTGCAAGGTACGCAGCACAACCATCCAGCAATGCCATTTGGCTGTCACCTAGGAAACAAGAGATGGTTGCCATGTTGACTTAAACAAATGTGCTGGGGTGGGTAGTTCATTTCTGGATCATAAAATGTGGAAGGCGTGGCATGTGCATATACATGTGATGTGTGTGTGTGTGTGTGTGTGTGTGTGTGTGTGTGTGTGTGTGTGTGTGCAAGCATGCATGCAAAAGTGAGAGGACAACCTTCAATGTCAAGCCTCATCTTCCACCTTGTATAAGACAGGTTCTCTTTGTCGTTTGCTACCACATAAGCAAGGCTACCTGGCCCATGGGTCGTGGAGACTCAGTCTCCTGTCTCTATCTTCCCTTGCTGCCAATGCACTGGTACTTCTAACCCAAGCCACCATGCCCAGTTTTACTAAGGACCCGAGGTGTCTCTCAGTGCATGTATGATGAGCACTTTACATGTGAAACTGTCTCTCCAGCCCTAGAAGTTCTTAAAGGAAGTCTTCAGACCCATCCCTATTCTATAGCAGGAGAGTTTCCTCATGTTGCAAAACAGATTAGTAAAAAGTTAGAGTTCAAAAACTTTAAAAGGTTATAATGTCTACGGGGGGTGGGGGGTGGGGAGGCTTAGAAAGGAGAAATGAGGTCAATTAGCAGAAACCCCACGACTTAAGTGGCAGGCCTATAAATTGTCTCAAAGGTGACCATGTGTTTGAAATGGCTTCATGGTATAGGTTAATTCTTTCTCTTTGTAATTAAGGAGAATGGAGACAGTAGTGCTGGATCCTAGGTCACATTCCCTATGATCAGAATTAATTAACACTCAGAATTAATTAATGTGAGGGCCATTGTAAGCATCTTGCACTCATCTTTCAAGGCTTGTTTCAGGCTCACTCACTGCAACGGCGGCTTCTCTGATTATTTCAGGTCTGGAATGCTAACATCCTCTTTCTCACAGTTCTTATCCTCTGAAACATATGATTTAGCATTTATTCTAACCTGCCTCTTATTATTTCTTCTCTCTTCAATTAGAGCATAAATTCTTGGAGGGCATGAATTCTATTTTACACTTCTTTTATTATCCTACCAGAGCCCCAGGCACAATTCTGAAAATAGTGCTAAATAAATACTTGTTGATTAATGAATCCTTCTCGAAGTGCCTTTCAGGCGCCATTCACACTAGCTTTCACCTTTGGGTGAGGACGACTTTCCACCTCAGGGAAATGTGCCAGGGTCCACTAGCTCCTCACCCTCTCTTCTCCGTTCTTTTTTGTTTGGATCTCTAAGAAGCAAATCTAGCATGGAACAGGGGTGGGGGTGGGGCGTGCTCCTAAGTGTGGCAACATTTAAGCAGGCCAGTTCCTTTTTCCCCCAAGGAAAATTTTTTCTCTGGATTATTGAGTGTGCACATAATTTTACAGCATAGTCTCAACTCTGGAAAACATGTAATTATGTGCATAATTGTCACCCAGTTCCCTGGGTTATCCACTTAAACCCAGCTCTCTCTCCCATAGCAGAGAGATCCGTATCACTGCTTTGAGGCTGAAACTCAGAGTAGGGCATTGCTGAGTGTGCTCAACAGCAATAGTACCTCGAAACACACACACACACACACACAGACACGCACACACACACACACACACACACTCACTCACACACACACACACACACACACACACACACAGACACACACAGACACACACACACACAACACACACACACACACACACACACAGACACACACACACACACACACACACACACACACACACACACACACACACACACACACACACACACACACACAGACACACACACACACACACACACACACACACACACACACACACACACACACACACACACACTCACACACACACACACAGACACACACACACACACACACACACACACACAGACACACACACACACACACACAGACACACACACACAGACACACACACACAACACACACACACACACACAGACACGCACACACACACACAGACACACACACACACACACACACACACACACAGACACGCACACACACATGCACACACACACAGGGGGGGGGAGGGAGGGGGGAGGGGGGCAGAGAGACTGGAAGACAGTCTCAGTGTTGCTCCTTGGGTATCAACCATTTTTTTCCAGCACTCACTGGATTGGAACTCACAAAGTAGACCACGTTAGGCAGTTGGTTGCAAGGAATTTCCTGTGTCTGCTTCCCCAGCATTAGGATTAGATGTACACACCACTGCATCTAGTGTTTTTTCTTATGGGAGTTTAGGGATCACATCCAGGTCTGCTTTCTTGCCTTCCATGATTTTAGTAGAACCTGACAAATTCTACCTAGGTAATTACCTTCTGGTCCCACTCACCAATTGCTGGCTGTGCTCCAGTCAAAAAGTAAAAAGACATTTCACCATGAATATCAAGAAGTAGAGAGCACAGAAAATTATCCAAATGAGGCATATAAGAGTTAGTTGATAAAAAGCAGAAGCAGCAGCCCAGGAGAGTTCCCAATGTTATGGCAGAAAGACCCTCCAATAGTAGAATGATCATCCAACATAGAGCTGCTACTGTGACAGGGGACCTTCCTCTGCAACAGAAGTTGAATTCACTTTATATAGACACTGGCAAGCTGGACTCCAGACAAATACAAGCTCATAGGAGTAAATACGTGGTGGAGAAGAGACAAACATGATCAGTTCTGCTGTTGCTATGAGAGATTGCTTTAGGAGCAAGGGTAGTTCTGTGGAAAACTGTTTATGAAAAGACGGGGAGATTAGTTGATAGTTTGGTGGACCTTATAGAAATTGAGCTCAGATCAACTCTCTCCATGGAATACTTCAGACCTACCTTGCTTCTTTAAGGGACTTTAAAAGGGAAAGGAAAGTAAAACTTTGGAAGTTCAAAAAGATCTCATATATTTTCAGAGCTTCCTGCACTGAAATTTCCCACAGAGGTAACATCAAATGAATTAGCATCTGCGGCATCCTTAACTCCCTCCAAATAATTAAGCTACCAGTCACTGGGAAGCTGGGAAAACTTCAATAGGATGTTGGGATGTACACAAAATTAAACATGTCCTTTTGTGGTCTTCTTCCAAACACAGAAACTAGAAGTCTCTAGAGCTAGGAAGACAAAAGACACCCACATCCAACTATGCCATTTTTTTCACAGCTAGTTAGCATAATAGCACATCCGGTTGTCTACGAAGAAAGACCAAAGCTTTACAACAATTTCCTTTGGAGCTAGTTTCCATCATGACATCCATAAAAAGGCAGTAGATATGCTACATCTTCTCATGTCCAGTATGATTAACCAAAACAGCCAAGGAAGTCTCTTGTGCCAGCCCAACAGTTTGAGTGTGGTCCACCTAAGTTCTGTCTAGAACACCCAAAGGCAAGACAGCATCTAGAAGGCAGTTATATCATGCACAATCACAGAATGGTGACACAGAGGCTATGGGAACTACAGGGTTGTCACTACTGGGGGAACCCTGATCATACCCAGCTCTTTTACATGTTCTAGGGGCTCCCTTTTGGCAAGAGGAACACTAGTTCCATTTCAGATGAAGGTAAACACAGTGCTGATGAAGTTGGGTGAATGCCGGGTGGCATTGATTGATGACATCGCAGTACACGGCCAGACATGGGAAGACTACGCGGAGCATGTAAAACAAGGATTTGGGTAGCTTTTACAAACAAGCTTGACAGTGGGGCCATGACATGTCAGCCTGGCATGCTGAGGTGACATATTTAGGACACAGGGAGGAGAAGCAGACAGCCAACACTCTGTTATGGTGGGCTGCTCTGTTTCTCAATGGACCATTTCATGAGGAAATGTTAGACAAAGATTACTGGACATTGCAAACCAATTGCTCCGGGTTAGTCATTATTCTGTTTACAGATCACTTTGCTGAGCCATGAAGACCACCCAGTAAGGAGACAGAGAAGAAACTTTTTGGTAGCTTGACCCTAATTTTAAACTTTAAACTGAATTTTCTGAGAGTTACAGAATTGAAATGAAAATATTTTGTGAGTTCTCTATCCTCCCCCCAAATACTCATCTTGTTAAATCTTTCCCAGCTGGTAATTATCTACTGCCTATATCTCAGGCCCCAATAAGGGCAGGTGGAGGTTACATTTAATGCAAGTGTTTGGCCGGCTTGATGTATGACAGAGCAGATCCACTCTCTATGTCTTTCTGATGAAAGGCTTTTTTTCTTTTTCATGAAAAGTCTAACTTAAGAGCCAGAATGGGGTCAGCAAGCCAGCAGCCCAGAAATCATCTCCAGTTCAAATGAAATTAGCCAATTTCATAAAGATTTCTCTGGCATAGTTCAAACTGCAAGTCTCCGCTCTCCTGAGGGAAGGAATAACCTCACATCTTATTATTCTTTCTTACCCTGAAGGTGTCTCTTGTCATCTATTATCATATAAAGCCAATGCTGCTAGTTACCCTTGATGTGAACATCTTATTGCCCCAACCACACTGTGCTGTCCTTGAAGGCAAAACTTGACTCATCTAGTTTTAGGAACCTGTGACAGTTTGCAGCCCAGTGTCCTGCACATATGTATCAATAAGGGTTTGCTCACTTGCTGAGCCATGGGCATATGTTTTCAGTTCTTCTCTTAAGCGTGGATCTTTCTGTATATTCTGTCTCTGTGGCCCAAGTGGAGTTATAAATTGCTGTGACTACTGGAAACTCTGCCATACAAGAGACATGATAAGGGACCGATTAAACAAGTCCCCAGGATTTAAAGGAAAGTGCCAGGGAGTTTAAACTTAAGTTCTGCCTCTTCCTAGACATATGGTCTGAGTGTCTCTGGATTTCATTCATCTATAAAATGAGCATACAAAATGTGACCTCTTAGAACAGGGAAGACATTCAATAAAGTAATGTCAATCAAGGGGGGATTGGCTCAGGGGATAATTCATTTGCTCTACAAATGGGAAGACTAGAATCTGAAAACCTAGCACCCATGTAAATGCCAGATATGTGTGATGGTACACTTGTAATTGCAAATCGGGGAGCAGAGACAAAGCATCCACAGAATAAGGAAGCTAGCTAGGATAACCAAATGAGCAAGTTGTGGATAGAGTGAGTGACCCTGCTTTAATATACAAGGTAGAAAGTAGTCAACCAAGAAATTCTGGCCTCCATAGACACAAGTACATTTACACATATGAAATGTACCTGCATCACAACATAAACATATACACACACTCCTACCCATACCACACACATGCACATTATATATATATATATATATAATATATATTATATATAATATATATATAATATATATATATGTGCACATACATATGCATATTATATACTTAGCACACAAAGCAACAAGAGACTATTAATATTATATTGGGTTTGTGTTACTTTTATTCTTGCTCAATAGTTATTCTGGTTAATAGATACAACAATATCATTTTCTTGTGCCCATGTGAATGTGTGTATAGCTTTGCAAGAGGGGCTTGACAGGACTCCATTGTTCCTTTGTGTGAAAGGCAAATGACACCAGCTACATAGCCTAGTGTGCGGCAAAGGTAGTGTAAACAGGATACAAGTGGTGATTTGTGAATGGTTATGACACCTTGCCTCAGGCAAATCCTCGAAGCCAAATTTGCAGGCTTTTTGCTCAATGGGAAAAATAGACCACAGGTGACAAGTCAATTAAAACTCAGCCATCTCAGAGAAAAGTATCTCATACCATGTGCAATGTTAAGGAATGAAATTTGAATCATAAAGCTTAATTTTTACTTTGTTTGATATTCTTAGCTTGTAATCTAGATGTTTGCTCTTAATGGCCTTAGTTCATGGGCCATGATATTGCCTTAAAACAACTCTTTATCAAATTAATGAAACATTCATAATTACAAATACAACATATTTATATTTGCTAAGAGATAAACTGATATCTAGACCCTGAAAGTTGGTGTGAACCAGTTCCTATGATATGTAAATTTCAAAGGCCCAAATCTGGGCAGAATGCATTAGTATTTTCCACTTGGCAATCATCCTCAGTTGTTACTGGGCAGCAAGGGCATGAGCATCTAATTCTCTAATGAATTCCAAGATCCAGACAGTGTAGGCAGTGCATCCCCTGGTCCACTGGTGAAGTGCTAGCCTGACTTCCTAGAGAGATGCTCAGCAAAGGAGCTGGCATTTAGATAAAGAATGTGAGTTGTACAGTTGGATACAGAGAACTGAGCCCTAGTCCCCTGCACCATACCTGATAGTCAACCTTTGGAATACCAGCAAGCCTCAGTATCTTAGCTCTTTCTATGAAACAAGCAGATTGTAAAGGATGTTTTCTAAGGTTCTATGGGCTCTGAAATTCTATAGCCTGACAACAGTCTTCATGTTGCATCCAATCTTAAAAAGATTATCTCTTTTATACTTAGCTTTCCTCTTCATTCTAGCCTCAACTACTCCTGCCAGCCTCCCTCACGCTGCAAGAGGAATTACCAGGCAATGTCAAGAACAATGGACATTTCCCTGCATGATTTTTTAGCATGATCCTCTTCTAACACCTGACTGCAAGAAACAGACTAAGCTTCTTAGCCATGTTTAGCAATATTAAGAGTTCATAGACTACTGAATTGTGTGTTTTGGCACAGGCTGGGACCTGAAATAAACTAGAACTAGTTATGCAGAGAGATCTTGTGTAACAATAAGTCTTTACTCCATCAGCCCAAGCCCCGCTGCCACATGGGTGCCCAGAATAACACACAGAGTCTTATATTAGTTTAAAATGCTGCTGGCCAATTGACAAGGATTTCTTATATGCTAGCTCAGTCTTAGTTATCATAAATCTATATATTTTATAAGACCAGGACACCTTCTGCTGGCATCCTCTTCCTGGGATCACATGGTGGCTCCATAAAGAAGAGAGCAGGAGGAAGAGGAGAGAGCAAGAGAGTGATTTCCTGCTTATATTCTGAGTCTGCCTGTTATGTCACTTCCTGCCTGGATCACAGCACTTCTTTACTACATTTCTGAGAATCTTCCTTGACTCCTAGTCCTGCCTAACTTGCTTCTTCATTGGCCAACAATATATTATTCATCAACTGATGGGGAATGTAATGTGTATGTTTATCTTATTGATTGTTAAATAAAATACTGTTTTGGCCAATGAGACAGCAAGTTAGACAGGACTAGGAGTCAAAGAGGATTCTGGGAAATGTAGTAGAGAAGTGGTGATCCAGGCAGGAAGTGACATAGCAAGGAGACGCACATTTAAAGAAGGAGAAACAGGAAGCATCCCTCTTTTCCCCTCTGTTCCCGCTCCAGCGGCACAATGTGATCCACTGGCAAGGAGGGACGCCAATAAGGTGTCCGATAAGATAAGTCTTGTAAAATATATAGTTTTATGATAGTTAAGACTGAGCTAACAGATGAGAATCCTAGTCATTGGCCAAGCAGCATTTGTACCTAATATGTCTCTGTATTATTTTGTTTATCCACAGGGCGGGCAGAACTCCAGCCGCTGGCGGGGACTGCCCACATGGTGGCAGGGCTCGGGTGGCTTTTGGTGGAAAGATTTATCGTAACAAACAACCAATAAGATAAACATACACAAAAGGACATTCCCCCATCATCTCTTTTCTGTCTAAATAAAAAGAAGGGTTTTTATTACCATTTATAACCAACCTCATTTAAATGAAAACAAACATTTATAAACAATATTTGAGAATTTGAGCATTGTTCATTCCAAACTGCTTTCTGCTAGTTGGGGGCAATGTCATGGGGATCCTGATAAAACACAGAAATCTGGCCATAGACATCTATGACTGCATAATCTCAGCTTATCTGATATGACCACGGCCCTGGGTTCTATCTCTAGAACATGCCCAACGTCCTTGGCACCACAGGCTTCCTCCAGGGGAGTGCTTCTATGTATCCATTGACACTGGCTTCACTCTGCCTCTTGAGTGTGCACTCCATCTCAAGTTGAAAACCTATTTCAGGTTGTTTTAGCTCCAGCATCACTCACATTTTCCCTCTTGGTGATGTATTCATCCTCTGGACCCATATAGACTTTCTTCTATAATTTTCTAATTACAAGTGTTTAAGAGACATTTTTTACTAGATGCTGCACTGTCAGCTCAACCTCAAAGGAAATAAATACATGACTCAGCAAACCAAGACTAGGGAAACCTAGAATCTAGTACTGTCTTCGGGACTGGTCAAAATCAAGGACATTTGTAAAACTGTGTCTTAAGGCACATGAGAATGGCAACAGCTGAAGCCAATGACAGTCGTATGAAGTTCTCCAGGCAGTCCCTGTTCTTCACGACTATTCCTCACAGCCTTAGATAATAGACATTTTGAGAGATGGGTCTGTGAAGCCAGACCTGAGAACCTGTCAACTGACATTTTCTTACACATATTAGTCATTTATTATTATTACATCGTTGGTATTTTTGTAGTGCTGCAGACTGAAGTCAGTATTTTGGGCACACTAGGAAAGCACTCTACCAGTGACCTACATCCCCAGACCATATTACTGATACACACACATAAGTGCTTACATATACATATATGTATGTAAACACAGAGACCTGCACTAATACAACCATATAGGTAACTTAAACATGTGGTCCTACCAGAACATATACTATACAAAGTTACTCCTACTATTTTTCTCTTTATCACCTTAAAATGTGATTTAGGAGTCCCTAGGGGTTATTTGAAAGATAAATAATAAAATATTTTAAAACTATCTAACAAATGCTGTTACACATTAGTGTTGTGCCATTTTCTCATTAATACTACAAATAAAAGTTATTGTGAGCATCTTATGTCTTTTTTTCTAATATCTGAGGAGGCAAGGTTGAGAAGCTGACACCTACTTTCTGAGAAATGTGATCTTTTTACACCACACCAGGGTTTTCATAAATCCTCAGCTACAACTCTGTAATTTGTTTGATCCCATCAACTCCCACACCATTCGTGTATTATTATGAAATCCAAGCAGCCACACTATAAATTTTAAGACACGGACTTTGAAATCTGCGGCTCTCCAGTCATCATGCCATCAAGTATTTCAAGAAAACAGCCTGAGCTTGGAAGAAATAGAGGGGATGCAAACGCCTTTTTTTCCCATAAAATAGGGAAAGGTCATAAAAAAAATACAGTCACAGAAACTCTATACAAGAAGACGACAGATGTAAAGAATCTAGGCTGAGAGAGTATCCCTCTATGGGTGAATGGGCTCCCAAAGGGGAAAATACTGGTTCCATTGCCAGAGGCCCCATAGACTGCCCAGGTCCCCCAACTGACACCCATGTTCAAGGGGTGTGGTTTGGTCTTAAGCTCGTTCCCCAGCTGTCATACTGGGGCCCTGAGCTCCTACTTGCTCAGGTCAGCTTTTTCTGTGGGTTTCCCCAGCACGGTCTTGACCCCTTTGCTCATCACTCTTTCCTCTCTACAACTGGATTCCAGGAGTTCTGCCTGGTCCTTAGCTATGAATCTCTGCTTCTGCTTCCATCAACTACTTTCAAAATATTCTGTGTAGTAACAACTTCCAGAGACACCTGAGCTGGAGCACATGTTCAAGTTGCAGTGTCTTCTCTGGTGCTCTCATCCCTGGAAGACTATAGCGGCCTGCAGCAGGCCTGGAAACAGTAGCTGACAACAGGCCCAGCTTTGGTGAAGCTGTCCTGAGGACCAGTTGTCTAAACACTACAGTCACTTCAAGGGTCACCCTGATACTGATGATTTTAATGTTGTTTTATTTTCTCTTGTTTTTAACCTGGAGCCTTTATACCAAACCCTGAAAAAAGAACTGAAGGGAAATACATAATATTTTATTATTCTTTTGAGACGGGGAAAAATCATGATAATAGCGGTTGTTTTGTCTGTTCAAAATGCTAAAACTCTCATGCAGGCTTTGAAACATCTGCACAATTTCCCTCGTCTCTGAACCTACTCATCTGACAATTGCCGCCTGACTAATTGAAGCTCAGAATTATCTCCCTGAGAAATTTCCGTGTCCTCAGACATCTGAGACAAGTGTAATTATGCTGGCTGTATGTTCCGTGTTCAAACTGGAATATACTTTATTTTCACACTACCTGCTTGAGATTTGTAAGCACTCAAGAGCTGTAAGATCTCCATGCCTGACCAACCAGCTGCCTACACAAGCTGAGACATGCCTGATTGACTTAGCTTTTCAATGCAATTTCTCTTTTCTTAATGATTACAGTCTCTGTCTCTCTCTGTCTGCATCTATCTATCTATCTATCTATCTATCTATCTATCTATCTATCTATCTATCTATCTGTCTGTCTGTCTCTCCCATTCTTTGCTTCTCTCCCCTGACTCTGAAATAACAATTTAACTAAGGAGATAAAAATTCTTAGACCCACAACTGTCAAATATTGTTGAAAGAAAATAAAGAATAACTGGAAACCCCATCTGTGTTTAAGAAGGAAGTCCTAATAAGATCAATCTGCCAATCACAGTGATTCACAGATTCAACACAATCCATATTAAAATTCCACTAACCACGGGGCAGTTTATCCCAGATAAGGGGGCATCTGAGGTAGGAGTGCCTTAAGTGTCAGGCCACCCTGGGCTTCTGAGCAAGAACCTGTCTCAAAACTAAATACATATATAAACAAACAAACCAACATAGGTCTGAGACAGCTCTGTGCTAGCATGTGTGATGCCCTGAGTTCAAGTCTCCAAACCTGAGATCAAGTTTTAACATCACTCAGGCAAAAATAGGAAAGCCAGCCCAAAAATGCTAATGGATTTAAAGGGGACTTTAGAACAATTCTGTAAAAGGAAAGTGAAGATTTGAGCTCACATTTTCAGTTTCAGAACTTATCACAAAGCAGCAGCATGCAAGGCCACATTGTGTTATCATCAGAATAGATAGTCAGGGTCAATGGGAAAGAGTTACATGTGAGGTGTCAAATGTCGGTGACCTGGATTTTAGACAAAAGTAAAAGGCGAGACTAACAGAGAAGACTCTTTTTCTAAAACTCGAGGTGGACAACTCGATGGTCACTCATAAAATTTAATTCAAAATCAGTCAATGACTCGGTTAGAGTTTAAAAATCATAAAAGAAGAGTTAAATTTGGTAAGTTTGACTTTGTAAACACAGAGTTAAAAAAGACAACAAGAGCAAAAGTACCAAAACAAAATTTAACCACTCTGGGCATCAAAAAAAATGTGTGTGCACTGAAGGACACCAGCAGTAAAAGTGAAAATATAACCTAAAGTTATTTTTTTTTAAAGCCCACAAACTGGAAAAAGGTATTTGCAAATAACATATCCGATAAGGCTTAATACCCAGACTAAGTAAGGAACTCATGAAAGTCAACAAAAACAAAGACAAAAATCAACTTTAAACTAACTGTGAAGATGAGTAGGTGTTTCTTTAAAGAAAAATATATAAATCACCATAATCACACCCAGGATGTTTAATGTCCTCATACCTCTGAGACAGCTGTCATCAGATTCGCTGTACTCTCCATAGTCCCCATTTGCATGATCAACACTATTAGTCATTAAGGAAATAAAACTCAAACTGTAATGGAATACCACTTTTCACTCAGTAGGCTATAATAATGAAGAAAAATGACAAATGAGCAAGTGGAAAACTCAGAACTTTCATACATTGCGTGTAGGGATGTAAGTTGGTGAAACTGCAGGAGAAAACCATATAGCCAGCCTCCAAAGTGTTACATACAATTTCTATATGATCTCACAGCAATTATGTCCAAAACCTTCCCAACACTGCGCTGAGATTCCAGTCCAAATTGAGTTGAAGCAACCCTCTACTGGCTTGCATTCAACTTTTGGCTGGCCTTTGTTTCCTCAATTGTATGTACACACATCCCTATCATTTAGTAGTATTAAATAATCTTATGGACCAATGTCCACTCTTTTTTACTTTTCTGCACCTGTCTGTTATGGCCTACAAAATATGCATGAAGTAAGAGCTTTTAATTTGCTAACAACTCAAATGTATGAATACTCACGGCTTTCATGTACAAAATCTGTGCTTTTAATTTCACCCTAAGTCAAGAAACATAATAATCTTTTATAAATTTTCATCAGGCTCTAAATATAGCATGACATAAATGGCATACAATACTTAAATAAACTAATTTTTCTTAAAATATAATATAATTTTGTAATACACAAAATAAAAGTTACCAGAAAACTTAAAACCAAAAGTATAAAAATCTTCAGCAATGACAAGGTACCTGGACTCTGTTAATAGATTTATGATTGGGGCCATGAATGGTTTTATCTCCTTATGAAATAATATGCCTGTTTTAAAAATATTTGAAAATATGATAAAATATTTTATCATCACTCAGATCTAATATTTATTATATTTTTCTGTGAATGCTTCTGGATTTTTCAGTTTCTTAATAACTTTCTGATTTAAAAGATATAAGTGTCAATTATTTCAGTATAAAAAATGAGAAAGTTATTTTTCAAAAGGATACTGCTAGTATACATCATTCCTGAAACAAAGACATAGGTTCCATGAAAGAGAAGTTATTTTAAGGAATTTCTCCATAGGTTGCAAGTAAAATGTGACTATTTTACCAAACTTCAAATATTTTGCTCAAGCATAAATCTCAGTGTTGTGTGGAATTTAGGTATGTCTCTAATTGTACTTAAGCTGTGCTGTCTTTTATTGAATAACTTTCTCTTATCTAGAGCTTGGATTATAAATATGCCACTTTTTATCTATCACCAAAGGCAATTATTATGTCTTTAAATCTTCCCTAATTTTATAATAAAACTGATTTCTCGTTCTGACTTGTAGTTTACACCTGTTCTAATTTAGGGTGTTAACCATTTATAGTGGTCATTTCCTTCACTTCTGTAAATTGCTGTAATTCACCTCCTACCACTATTTGCTTAGTCTCTACTCTTTTTAGTGCCTCTCAATAACATTGTGCATAGGCTTGCTTTCACTAAAATTTATACAAATTATACATGCTGGGTGCTTTTAATTTGTAGAGGTTTTAATGTTGAAAATTTTACTTAAATCTGTCTGCCACTTACAGAATTTTCAAAAAACGATAAATTAATCTTATCATGGTGGTAAAGTGATTACTAGAGGTTAAAAAACTCTACCCCCAACATGAAACTTTAAGTTACTTCCATGACCAAAACTTAACTTTCCTTGTGATGAACATTCAGGCATTTCTTTCGATGTTTCAGCTCAGAGCAATACAAGGATGGATTTGACTGTTGGTTAGTAAGGAGGGTGAGCACCAGCCAGAAAGATATCCTGATAGATTATGAGCTTAGTGATTATGAAAATATAGTGATGCTCAATACTTTAGCTTCTACATACATGTGAGTAAGACTGAATGAATAAAAACTTAGTAGGTCTTTTCTTAAAGCAAAACAAAACCCTCAGCTAAAAACTTTAGGAGAACAATGTGACATTGTGTCAGAGTCATAACAAGAAAGGTGATGTAGGCATGAGAGATGGAGTGATGCATATGTCCAACATCACAGGTCAAAATAGTGACATCACTAATGAACTTATTAATTGAAAGAGCTACAAGCAAATACTGTGAGCTTTCACAGACTAATACATTTATTTAGATTAAGTGTACAAATTCTTAGGAATATATGAATTATCAATATTGATTGAAAACACACACAGGGAGAGAGAGGGAGAGAGAGAGAGAGAGAGAGAGAGAGAGAGAGAGAGAGAGAGAGAGAGAGAGAGAGAGCACATGTTGGCCTGGCATGGGCTTTTTAAAATACAAAGCCTACTCCCAGTGACACACTTCCTCCAACAAAGCCACACCTCCCTTGTAATCTTTTCAAATAGTTCCATTCCTTGGTGACCAAGCTCTCAAACATATGAGTCTATGGAAGTTATTCTCATTCAAATCACCACAGCTGCTCTTCACAACCTGAAGGTAGGCTTTATTTCTGAAGACACCACTGACTTGTGTTGTATAATATGGAAAAATCAAGTTGGTGCATAAGTTATAGCTTCTCCCCCACTGGATAGTTTTCATGGTACTGGAAGGAACTCTGGGTGTTACTATAGAGGGAGAAACATAACCATCAATATCATCCAACTACAAACCCTGTGACCTACAACAGTGACCTGCCTGTAAGTTATACTGGTACAACAGTAGCAATAATGTTACAGGAATAACCACCACATGTTTAAGGCCCCCAAAATGGGATGTACCCTGTGCTGCCTAGTCTTATGTCAACTTGACACAAGCTAGAGTTACCTGAAAGGAGGAAAACTCTATTGAGAAAAATGCCTCATTAGACCCAGCTGTGAGGCATTTTCTTAACTAATGATTGATGTGGGAAGGTTCAGCCCTTTATGGGTGATGCCTGGGCTGCTGGTTCTGGCTTCTATTGGAAAGCAGGCTGTGCAAGCCATGGGAACAAGCCCATAAGGAACACCCCTCCATGGCTTCTGCATCAGTTCCTGCATCTAGGTTCCTGTATAAGTTCCCATCCTGACTTCCTTCAATGATAAACAGTGATGGGGAAGTGAAAGCCTAATAAACCCTTTCTTCCCCAAGTTGCATGGGTAATGGCATTTCATCACAACAATAGTAACCTTAACTTGAAAGCCACCATAACTGACACTGCTAAAATGGCCAATAACCTGAGATTAGATAGGTCATAGACCTATGAAAATGTTCTGTTAAAGGAATATAGCAATAAAATGACTCATAATAACATACTGCCATACCCATTTATCAATGCCTTGCTCAACCCACATCAGAGAAATTTCTTCTTGCAATACACAGGAATTAACACAGAGACCCATGACTGGACAATGTATGTAGTGAGCGAATTTGGAGCACTCAGTCCTAAATACTATGTCTTTAACAACCCCTTCCACTCAAGGCTCGGGGATCTATGCAGAAGAGACAGAAAAACAGTAAGAACCAAGGTGATGGATAACTCCAAGGAAAAAGCACCTTCTGTATACAACAGGACTGGTGTACCTATGAACTTGCAGAGACTGCAGCAGTATACACAAGTTCTTCCCAGGTTCTAGCTTCATCGGGGTCCCAGGACTAAGAAGGGTAAACAGAACAGGGTCCCAACTTCAACCAAGAAGCTACTTGAAATTGATACCCTCTGGGCAAGTGAAAATCAGTTTTCTCCAATGGAGTCTTACTAGGTATATGAACCACACTCCAGGGCAGACCCCATGCCCAAGAGTAGTTGGCCAACCTAAAACTAACTCAATGGTATTTTTGTGGACTTTCATTTTGCTTTGTTTTGGCATTCTTTGATTTTATTAAGCTTTTGACTGTTTTAGTTTTGGGGTTTGTGAGTATTTTTGTTTCTTACCTTTTTAGTTTCTTTAGTTTTTAGTTTTCTAGTTTCTTACCTATTTTTGTTTCAGTGTTTTTAAACAGAGAGAGATATGTAATATTGGATAGGAAAGGAGGTGGAGAAGGGCAAAAACATGATCAAAATCGATTGCATAAAAATTTTTAATAAAAAATAAATTTTAAAATATACCTAAAGTAATCAAAACAAAAAATATTATATGATATGAAGTATTATTAAAACATGAAAAAACAGAGAAATTGGATAAGTATACGCTTATTCCTAGAGGTTATAGTATATTTCTTTCAGTGGCTGGCTTAAAAATAAGGCAAAACACTAGTAGAGAATTACAGGTTTTGAAAACACTACTAATGAACTTGACCTACTTGACATTAATAGAATCATAAGTCTACAACTGCATAAAGAATGTTGTTTCCAAATGCACACTGAACAGTTAGTAGAGATGACCATGTACCGGGTCATAAAGCAACTCTCAAAGAAAAAAGTCTCAATGTTATAATCATTCATCATGCTTTCTCTTATAGTAATGTAATTAAAATAGAAGTACATGTTGACATAGATATAAGTCCCCAAAATTTTTTCTCCATTTTTTATTTAAATTAGAAACAAGTTATACATGGCAATTCCAGTTCCCTCTCCCTCCCCTCTTCTCCTGATCCCAACTAACACCCTACCTATCCCATACCCTTTCTGCTCCCCAGGTTGAGCGAGGCCTTCCATGGTCTTCAGAATCTGTCATATCCTTTGGGATAAGTCCTAGGCCCTCCCCCTTGTGTCTAGGCTGAGGGAGTATCTCTCTATGTGAAATGGGCTCCCAAAGTCCATTCCTATGCTAGGGATAAGTACTGATATACTCAAGGGGCCCCATAGATATCTGAGGCCTCCTCACTGACACCCACATTCATGGGGTTTGGATCAGTTCCATCCTGGTTTCCCAGTGATCAGTCTGGGGACCAAGAGCTCCCCGATGTTCAGGTCAGCTGTTTCTGTGGATTTCACCAGCCTGGTCTTAACCCCTTTGCTCATCACTCCTCCTTCTCTGCAACTAGATTCCAGTTCAGTTCAAGGTTTAGCTGTGGGCATCTGCTTCTACTTCCATCAGCTGCTGGATGAAGGCTCTAGGATGGCATATAAGTTAGGCATCAATCTCATTATCAGGGGAGGGCATTTAAGGTAGCCTCTCCCCTGCTGCTTAGATGGTTAGTTGGTGTCATCTTTGTAGATCTCTGGACATTTCCCTAGTGCCTGATTTCTCTTTAAACGTATAATGGCTCCCTCTCTTATGGTATCTCTTATTTTGCTCTCCTCTATTCTTCCCCCCCCATACAGCCTTCCTGCTCCCTTATGGCCTCCTCACCCCTCCTCTTCTCCCCTTCTCATTCTCCTAGCTTCCTCTCCCCTCGCCCACGCTCCCAATTTGCTCAGGAGATCTTGTCCCTTTCCCCTTCTCCGGGAACCCATGTATGTCTCTCTTAGAATCCTCCTTGTTTCCTAGCTTCTCTGGTGGTGTGGATTGTAGGCTGGTAATCCTTTGCTCTGTGTGTAAAATCCATATATGAGTGAGTCCATACCATGTTTGTGAAAGTCCCCAAATTTTTATGAATTATATGATATATTTGTCTTTAACCCATGGGTCAAAACACAAATCCTAAAAGGAAATTGAAGAATATTTTGAACTGAATGAAAATTAAAACATAACAAGTCAAGTTTGATGGCCTGAAGTTAGAGCTATGTTTAAAAGGACATTCTCATTCTTAAATAAGTGTATTGTGAAAAATCTTCATCTCAAGTTAAAGGAGAAAGAGAAAAGAAAACAAAATTCTGGAGAGAGAAACAAAGAGTGCAAGAATTCAAAAGTAAATGTGGGAAAACCACAAAGATAAAAGTTACTCATTTAAGACAAATCCATAGCAAGACAAATTAAAAGGAAAACTCTTAATTATCAGAATCAGGATATAAAAGACCAATGTTCCTGCAGGTCATGAATGTCTCATAGAAATTTAATGGTAAGGAATTATTATGAAAAATAATGTGCCAATATACTTAAAAGTTTGAAGAAGGCATAAAAAAGTCCTTGTGAAACATAACCTTACACTCACAGAGAAAACTCCAGATCCTCACAGCACCTTCACTGAGGAATTTTTCTAAGTACTAAGATCAAGAACAATATTTCTTCACATTAAAATTAAGTTTCCTGATAAAATAAAAAAAAGAAAAGCAATAGTTACTAGGAGCTGGAAGGCTCCAGAGTTATAAGCATTGCCTCTCCTGCAGAAGGCCAGGGTTCAATTTCCAACTAGCACTGGAAACTTAAGTGCAGTTCCAGGGGATTTTACACCCTCCTCTGGCCACTCGGAGTATCAAGCACACATGCAGTGCACATACCTACAGGGAAGCATATCACTCATACACACAACCTAAAAATATATATTTAAAAAAACAAAGAAGAAATAGTTCTTAACTAATTTGATTGTTTACTGACATAAAATTACACAAAATCATACCAATCAGGAAATGTGCAGTTTCAAAATAGGTCATAGCAACTATGAAAATGCCATCTATAAAATGTATGTAATCCAAAAATATATCAAAAGCCAAAGATTCTTGGTGGTTCTTTGTTTATTTAAAGAATGCTAAGACTTATGAAAAAGTTTAAAATGAAATCAATATCTCATCACACCATAAAAATTAAGCAGAAAATAATCTTTTATTTAGTGAAATACAAGATATGGGCAATATTTATCAAATTTAGAAAAAGCTGAAATTACAAGTAGCTTCCATAATCTAGTCATGCGTATGTATCATAAGAGCTGACAGAAAACATATGCAATGATGAAATGTGTAATGCATTTCAAGAGGAGGGTGTCCACCACTTCTATTTATCATTGCACTGGTGTGTGTGTCAAACCAAAGTAAGAAAAATAAATAAAGATTTGATGGGGAACCAGCCAACACAGTTTGGAGACAGAACTCTTACCTATGTAAAAATCATCAAGGACCAATGATGGAATTACCAAATCAATAAAGAAATGCAGCATAATCTCTCACCATGAGGTCAACATACTAATGCTGATTTCATTCTGTAGTTCAATTTTTAAAAAGGGAGTCTTTAAAAAACTACCACTTGCACCATCAAAAATATGAAAATAAATTTGACAAAAGACAGGATTATATCTCTTCATAGAAAGCTATAAAGAAGTGCTTAAAGAAATTGGAGGATCTAAATTAACAGTAAAATCTACTATATAATCCTGGATTGAAAATATGCAATATTAGAAATACGATGATTTTCCTCCATTTGTATGTATAAATGCAAAAGAGTCCAAACTAAGATCATTGATTGTCTTGTAGTAAATATTCAACAATGTGATCCTTAAATATCTATTAAAATGTGCAGACAACAGTAGCTGTGGTAACGCTGAAGGAGAAAAAAAAAGTTGTAGATCTTTATGATATTAATATCAAGACAGGAGAAACCTATAAATAGAGCTCTAAAATTTCTACAAACACAGACAAGCCAATCAGTAAAATATAAAAGAATATCTAGAAAGAGGCTCAGTTACATATGCCTTAACAAATATGCCAATAACTGGCATGCATTGAAAATGATACTTTCAATGAATAGTATTTACTGAATTGAATGGTCATGCTCAATTATTTTCCCCTACTTCATACTCCAGACCACATTCACCAATGCTAGACATAATTTTGAAAGATCTAATTGTAAATATCTTCACTATTTGAGAGATAGCAAAGATTTCTAAATTGGAATAAAAATTTGAACCTTAAAGAATGAAAAACAAAAATTAAAATTCAGTAATTCTGTTTTTCAAAACATACAATTAAGGGATAAGAAAAGAAACAAATTAGAAGCACAATTTGAAACATGAGGATTTGACAAAGACTTGTGCCTAGGGTGTATTTTTTTAATTCTGTAATTGATATAAAATATCTAACCTAATAAAAGATGGGTAGCATTCTTGGGTAGATACTTTGGCAATGAATGGCAAAGTTTCCCCCATTGTTAAGTGAAATGCAAATCAAACCACCTACACATGTGAAACATGTTCATGTATAAGTCAATGCAGGCATCCCTTGGTGTGTGCACAAATAAAATGAATCCAACTTACCAAATTTTATGTATAGTAACTTTTTAGGGGTATCAACACTTTATGTGATAAAATAATTATAAAAATTGCACCTTTGAAACATTGCAAGCATTGGTGAGCAATCTTGTTATTTTTTAAATGATCTTTTTAGCAGCTAAAAAAAATCTTAACTATGTGTTCCCAGTGTCCATGCTCAGGACACAGGATGAAAATTGGTTTTCATCCCTGAGTAAACCATATAGTATTACTCACCAGAAGAATTGCTAATTGTGTAGTGACATCGCTTGAGAGAAGAGAGATCTGGACTTTGAGACCTCTGGTTCCTTCACAGGCATGTAGGTGCCATTCCATTCCCACCACAAGGCCACATTTATCCTAATAGCAATTTGCCAGGCCTGACACACCTATCTGACCTTTGGATAGAGAATAGCTCCTAATATTTGTAGGTGTGCCAGTTAGAATGGCCTTAAAGTAAATACTATTCAATAAGAGTGTCAAGAAAGAAAATCTGTTCCTATAAAGACAATAAATTAGACAACTTCTCCTTGGGGGAAAATCAGAACATTTGAGACTGCCCCCTCAAAAAAATCACATTTGAGAGGATCTTTTCCTAGTGTTCTCTTTGATTTGATGTAGCAATACACTAATGGCAGTTGTTTCATGGAAATTGTTATTTGGTTACTAAGATATCTTGAAGTGATCATTTAATTCTGTGATGACACATTGAAATTAGGATATTGCATTTTATATACACAAAAAATAAACAAATATTTGCATGTTATGTTCAATATGTATTTGAGTTACACTGTGGAAAATAGATTTCTTAATGATTTATGCAAAGACTCCTTGAAACATCCATCTACTTTCTGTTACACTTTTACTTAAAACTAATCAACTACTCGATAATGGATTGCTCTGCTCATTCTCTCTTAATCCTGTGACATGGGAAAAACAGTGTTATATTTTGAGAAATAAGCCACAGGGTTAAGCCACAAGGGATGACATGTAGATTTTTATGACTGTGAAATATAAGACATGTGCATTTGGATTTATAAGATTCCTAGCTCTGCCACAGAAATGGAAAGCCTAATTTTTTACAAAATGCTCATGACAATCCCACCTTGATGACATAGTGATGACTTCAGGGTGAAGGGAGGGCCTTGCAAAGTTATCAGCACCTTAAACATTGGCTAACACTCAAAAAGCATTTGTTAAAATCATTTTAATGAAAAACATACTCTAAGTTAATAACTCAGCTACTGGTGGAAGTATAATTTCCTAGGAATGCAGGATTATGTCAATCAGGGTAATTGTTCCTCATGTTCTTCCGAAACCAGATCTTCCTCATACTGGGGAGAGGGCATCTCCTCCATCAAATCCTAGCCCATTCTTTCTCACAGTAGAGTCTGAGACCTATTGTGACAGAGACACATCCTCAAGGATGCATTGTCACTAACCTGGTTCTTGTTCTGCCTGAAATCTTCCAAACAGGTATTGAATATAATATATATTATTATTGAGAGAGAGAGAGAGAGAGAGAGAGAGAGAGAGAGAGAGAGAGAGAGAGAGAGAGATCTTTAATGCTCTCATAGCCCTGTCAGTGCCTTGCTGAGGTCAGAGGGATCTTCCTTGAGTGTTTATACTAAGATAGCAAAAGACCTACAAGATAGTTAGGAGAAAAAAAAATCGAATGAATTTAGAGAAATTTCCATGTCTGGTGTACAGAGGTTCCAGCTCAGCATTCTGTACGAATTAATTCTTTTATCAGACCTGTTTTACGAGCCCTCTCCTTCTATGCATAGCAATTCCAGGCACGTGGCTACGCCAGAATGAACGGAATCAGAGTTCACCCAACTCAGAAACATTTATTTATTGAAAACTTTATCTCCATATTAAATTCTCACAGAAGAGGCTTTTACATAGCCCACAAGATGGGAATAAGGAGTAAGCCATGCAGTTCTTTGGAAAATGAGTCTGGAGCTGTCCTCTCGGTCTGCTTTTTGCTGCCCTTGTTACTGAACCAAGCTGCCAACATCGCTGAGAGAGAAACTGGTATTCAAACTGGACTTTTTTTATTTCCTGCATTTGAGCAGGCCACAATTTATATCACTCAGGTCTCCTTAAATTAGTCCAAGAGGATTTCATTTTACAGGCCTGCTTGACTGGGATCCTTTTGGCACGATGGGTTCAGCTTTGTATACAACTGAGATTCATATTTTATGTGTGTGTAAAAGCCCGAGCCATGAATCTAGCAGCTCGAGGCTTCCCCTTCATTCTTCACAGCTCAGTTGAGAGGCCAGCACATTTCCATAGGTCTAGTCTCAGGATAGCTCTTGGCGGAGCTGAAAGGACAAAAGCTAAAAATAGACGACGCAACTCAGAGCTTAGGACAAGAAAGTAGGACTTTTCCAGTTTTTCACACCACAATTTCCAAATTAATAGGATGTACACATAATACCCCTCATTCACACGTTTAAATTGAAATAGCACTTCGAGCCAGACATTGCTTTCTGCTTTTGAAGTGAGAGGGGCCTTAGAAAAATGTCTAAAGCTTCTGAAATAATATCCCTCTCATGGACCTATTTGGCCAGCATGCAATGGCTCAGCCTCCTGTCACCACTTCTCTTCTGCAGTTCCCAGTTACGTCCTGTCTGTGTTCTCGATTTTTCCCCTAAATCCCTGTGCTACAAACCTAAATAGTTTGCAAGGCAGAGCTGGAAGGACAAGGTGCAAAATGAAGCTAGGAAGTTTGCCTCCTAACAACTCTATATGATTTCCTAGGCAGTTTTGAAAAACCTCTCCCTGCCGCATCCACCCACATTGGTACTCTTAGAATATCATATCCTTCCAAGCTCTATAAATGGCCCTGTAAAAACGCATGGAGATCAGAGATCACAGAACAAAAAGCAATGATCAGAGGACTGGACGGCTCCCTGTAAAATGAGAGTTCATTTAAAAGTCTACCATCATCTCTAAGCATTAGCTTGTTTGAACTGAAGTTGACCGCCTTCCCTGCCACGATTAATGTCTAATGAGCTGTAAAGCCCACAGGTCTATAAGGATGTTAATATTTAACAAAATGAAAGTTGCAGCTCCGGTATTACCTCATTCCTAAAATAATAGAAACCGTGCCTTAGGACCATGAGTCATGGGTTTCCTAATGAGTTGTTTCTTTATTATAGAACATTGCTTTCTATTCAGTTTTCAGTGACATGTAAATCATGATAGATTAGGATTCTATACCGTAATAATAACTATGCAAAATGACTAAGTATCCCAAACCTATATAATGCCAGGAAACCTTCTGAATAGATAAAACACCATCTTAATTATCAAAGAATTTTCATCTACATGCACAAACTATGTCCACAGAAATAGAATATCATATAATAGTACAACAATATTATTAATTAATTAAGTAGTTAATAATTAGCAAAATGTTTTGAGGTTAGAGAAAATGCTGAGTACTTATTTAAAATCCAGGGCAGAACACATTACACACTAGTTAAAAACCATTGCTGCTCTTACAGCAGAGTGTGGTTACCAGCAATCACTGGGCAGTTTGTGACTGCTTCTAACTCTAGCTTCAGGCCTCTAGTGGCCTCCATGAATACCAGCACACGCACACACAAACACACACACACACACACACACACAGAGAGAGAGAGAGAGAGAGAGAGAGAGAGAGAGAGAGAGAGAGAGAGAGAGAGAGAATGCAAACAGCCAGTGTAATGATGTTTGTTTGGATAAAAGTTGCCAGCCACTATGACAGAGAATCATACACAAAAATACTTGCATTGTAGTCCAGACCAGTGGAAGTGTGAGAGCTGACTTTGATGCCAGGACTACTGGCAAATAAAGGATCAGTCATCCTGTGAGATCTCAAGGTCTTTCGATGGAAACTGTACACCAAACAGGGGAAGAAAGAACCTCAAGGTGGCACAGAACACTTTATGGTGAGTGCAGAGGTATCACACACCATTTCTGTCTTCATTAGGTGGATTGGAAACCAATTTAACTGCTGGAACTCTAACAATATATTCCAGTCATATGCACAGAGAAAATGTGAACCCAGTTAATACCCAATTAGCTGATCTTTCTCATACCTTCCAGGAGCTTGGGGTCCATATGTTTAAAGCAAAATATGCTCCAATTGTTCCGCAGAGAGAGATAACGCATAATCTGTGGAAGCACCATTTAGCATAGAACAGGATGTCTGGAAAGAACCTTCAAATGGGTGACTTCATCCTACAACCAAGTGATGGATCAAAATGTTCTCACCATCTTGATATGTACCAAAGACTGGTAGATGGAGAGATAGTAGTCCACAAAGAATGACTACAAAGAATGAGTGGTACCCTTAAATAGGTGTGTAGGAAAGTCACTGACACAGAAAGCTGCATATAAGAAGGTAGGTTATCAAAGTACAATGGCTCTGCCCAAGTGCTACCTGCACGTCGTAAGCATACCACTCCATTCACCACTCTCCATTCCATAGGCATAGCTTTGCCAAACAGCAGAATAAAGAGTCAGAACAATTTAGTAAGTTAGATTTAAAGTAAAAGAAGGAGGAAGCAGCTGCAAGGGGATCAGAATTGTATTTTAGCATAGAACTTGGTTAGGTAAGTCATAGGAACAACTGATCTAATAGAGAGTGTTTATAGACATACTTAGCCAGCCCCAGCTGGAGTAGCTGATACAGCCTCAGAGCACCAGTAAACAGATCATGAATCTCACACACTGTAACCCGTGAGGAATAGCAAGACCTTCAAGAGGATTGATAGCATTGCACAGCTAACTCACAGACCTTAGCTTCAAACACAGAAGCAGATCCCATCTGCTAAGCCAAACCTCCCACATCCAAGGCTCCAGGATGTGGGAAAAGCAACTTGTTGGCAGATGGGACACTAAGGGAGCGATAACTAAGGAGAACCAAGAATTTCATCAGAGAGACCAAGAAGACATCAAATAAGAAGGAAAGATGATATAAAGAAAGGTCACACCAAAGCTAAATCTAAACTCTGAGAGTTTCTTGCTGGCATCTATCTCAGAGGGTTACTGTGATATTTAATTTAGATAACATATGAAAAGTGTTGAACATAGTACTTGCCACAGGGTAAATGCTCAATAAATGCCAGTTAATAGTATTGGTTGTCATTATAGTGGAAGTGATAATGATGGGGAGGGTGAAATAGTGTTAGCATGACATGGTAGTAATTATGATAATTTATGAGTTAAGACCTGTAAGTACTACTGATATGAAAAAACATGAGGACCAGTTGAACATTTGGAGAACAACTGACACTTGTTTAAGAAAAGTGGTCGGCTAGAACCTTTAAACTATGTCAGTAAAAATGTATAAATACACACATTTTCAGTTCTTGGAAGACTTCTGTTTGAGGGTTGGAATCAAACATATAGTTTAGGATTTAATTCTTTCTTCAATATAACCAAAAGTAGAAAGCACGATCAGGGTTTTTCCATTTGGAGACTTTATTCAAAATAGTACAACATGCTTGAGAGCTAGAAAGATCATTATGACATTGCTTGGGGATAGGAGAGGAGTTTCGTGTTGGATCTCTTCTGTGCCTGCACCTCAGTTACACAGATTGCTCCTTCATTTAGCTGGAGTGTGTTTCCCATAGTAAAGAACAATAGAGTGGCTGCCATTCTTTCAAAGCACCCTGACTCTCATCTCCCCAGCTTTCTGCTTCAAGTATTCCTTTAGAGCAATTGAGAGTCATAAGACATAGTTTACTTGCGTCAGGCCAAGAGACCATTCTTCTAAAATATTACTGCCCCTAACAAGAGTGAAACAAGTGAAGCAAAGCAATACAACTTTTTATTTCTGCTTATATATATACAGAAATAAAACAAGTTCTTCCTCAAGATAAAGTAAGCCCTGCTTAACTCGCCTTTTTTTCTTCTGTGTTTGAGGTGTTTTCAAAGCTTCCTTTAATGTCTGACTGTCTTTGAGCCCATCACTCAAAGCCTTCATAGCCCCTCTGCTCCCATCCTCATCTCCCCCTGGCCTCTCTGCCATTGGCTTTTATCTCTTCCCTCTGAACAGCTGCTCTCTCATCATTGTTTTAGCTTTTGCTGAGACTTTCTGCACTTCCCTCTCTTTCATCCTATGAAGTAGGTGCATTTCCGTTTCATGAGCCGTCTACTGAATTGTGTTCACATCCTCTCACTTTTCCTTTCTTATTGGAATGTGCTAGGAAGCGAGAAGGAAATGGAGAAATACCGTTACCTTGGGAGTTAATGGGATGCTGGAATGCGTGCTGCAAAGAGCACTACTGTTACAACCTTAACAGTTGCTCTGTGTCCACAGAAAAATATTCACGGAGTAGGGAAGCACTTTTCTGTGCCTTGTCAATTAAATAATACATAAGTGAAATGGGAGGGCATTTTTAAATGACAGAAGAAATAATTATTTGGATTTCTGCTATTCTGTCAAACCGAGCGTTTCAAAGCACTTTCAAAACACTACAGTGAAAGCTGGGTTATCAAATGGGTATTTCAGCATGTAGGGGATAATTTTGATGTAGTCATAAGCATAGTTAAGAATGCTAAGTTATACTCAAATGAAATGGCAATTATATATGTGTGTGTGTTCATTAAAAAGTATATCTATAAATAAGAAGTCTAAATAACTGGCTTGCTTTGGAGTTGAATAAAAAGCCAACTCAACAATGAACAATTCTGTAATGAAGTAGTTATTTAAAGGCTGCCTAATGCTCCTGTCTAGGTGACAGGTAAAATGTCATTGAAAAGAAAACCTTATTATTCTGTGAATATATGAATTCCTTCCCTTTGGAGCTTAACATCAAGTTAATCTGACCATCTGTGGTGATATACTGAAGAAGTAGGAGTGATCATTTATGCTTTGAATGCTCTGGGCTTGGATGTACAGGACCCCAAACTTCTATTGTGAAGTTCAATATTATTAAAACCTGTCTGGTGAACAGGTTAATATAGTTTTGGCCAACAGTTGTCTGAATTAGAGATTCCCTAGTGCTTAAATCCAACAAGAAGAAAGGAACATCCAGCAGGTGGTGCAGAAACAACAGTGCAGTGTAGAAGAGGAGATACCATGGACCTTTCCAGTGAAGCCACCCTGACACTGAAGGACTATGCTTAGAGAAAGACTTAATGTGACAATATAACTAAACAGAACACTCAGCAAATAAGACAGGTTCATACTCCCTTCACTTACAAAACACATGACGTTTGCAAAGCTATGAGTTCACCAAGTACAGTGCTGAGGTTTGAGTCTAAAACTGTTCCCTGAAGCCTTGGTTTCAGGCTTGGTTGCAAACTTAATGTGTTTTTTTCTATTTGTTTGTTTGTTTGTTTTTGTTGGATCATGAAGGTCTCAGTACATCAGTGTGTTAGTCCATTACTGAGATCACAACTGAGATTATCACATGAGGTAGAACTTGGTTGAAAGAAGTAGGAGATTAAGAATAGGCACTAGAAGGTCGGGCGTTGGTGGCACACACCTTTAATCCCAGTACTCAGGAGGCAGAGGCAGGCGGATCTCTGTGAGTTCAAGGCCAGCCTGGTCTCCAGAGCGAGTGCCAGGATAGGCTCCAAAGCTACACAGAGAAACCCTGTCTTGGGGAAAAAAAAAAAGGCACTAGAAAGGTTAATCTGGTTCCTGGCTCCTCTTTCTACTTCTCTGCTTCCCTGGATATCATGAAGTGAGCAGCAATGCTCCTCCACAGATCCACTGCCACAATGCTTGGCCTCTCACCATGATCCAGGAACAGAAGAGTATCAGAGAACTATAAACTGAAACTTCACACACCACAATTCAACTAAAACTCTTCCTCTATGAAATAATTTATCTCAAATATTGATAACAGCAATAAAAAGTTAATTAACAGAAAATTGGTACCAGAAGTGGGAGGGGGAATTCCTGTGATTATAGATGGCCATGTGGTCCAGTCTTTGAAGTTGGTTTATGAGAAGAATTTGGAAAAGTTTGTAGAAGCTCACCAGAGAAGCTGTTGTGAGTAAATTTAATGGATGATTTTATTCAGAAAACCACAATACCAATGGTAGTGAGTATAGTATAGACTGTGCTCAGAGGATATCAAAACCAACCAAGCAAACAAAAACAACAGGACTTCGCTGGGAATTTGACAAGAAGTCATTTGTGTTATATTCTAGCAAAGGACCTGTCTGTTTTACCCAAGCCCTGAGCCTTGGTACTAGACTGAGTTTAAAAGTAAGACTAATTAATGTAGACCAGGAACCTGAATTAT
Source organism: Cricetulus griseus (assembly GCF_003668045.3). NCBI lineage: Eukaryota > Metazoa > Chordata > Mammalia > Rodentia > Cricetidae > Cricetulus > Cricetulus griseus. The sequence continues at coordinate 24,061,673 of NC_048598.1, forward strand.
TGAAAGGCACCACAGCATCCAGGCTGTATTATGAGTATTTTGAATGTTATTTTCTTTCTTTTTCTTTTCTTTTTTTTGTGGGGGGGGATATCAAGACAGGGTTTCTCTGTATACCCCTAGCTGTACTGGAACTCGCTCTTATAGACCAAGCTGACCTTTAACTCACAAAGATCCACCTGCCTCTGCCTCCTGATTAAAGCTGTGTGCCACTACCACCCAGCTATTTTTGGCTGTTTCTATGCAGGTATTGGTGGGGAAAATCACAGCAAAATGATTTAGAAATACTTGCTATATTTCAATATAAAGGGGACATGCTTAAAGGTAAGTCCAAAAGCTGTGGTTTCTCAGAGTTTAGACACATGAAGAAGAAGCCAATTACTTTGCAGTGGAATAAGAAGAAAGATAACTTATGGACATCGAAGGATATGTCTGGACCCTACTCATCCCATGCTCCAAGTGTAAAGGCAAATATGAAACTACTGCTTTCAGAAGAGAGCTCCATGGTGCTCTGTTGTCATTCAGTCATCTAGGTTCTCAGGAACACTACAGACCAGGAACCTGAATTATTGAAAGGCCACCACAGCATCCAGGCTGTATTATGAGTATTTTGAATGTTATTTTCTTTCTTTTTCTTTTCTTTTTTTGTGGGGGGGGATATCAAGACAGGGTTTCTCTGTATACCCCTAGCTGTATACCCCAATGGGTTGAGATGCTGGTCTACCTGGCAGCAGACCATGGCATAATAAATGTGGTGTTATTTTATATGGGTATACAGAATGCAAGAGTTGTACAGTCATTGAAGTTTCCACTGAGATCTCAAAAGAGGGCCAGAAGTATCAAGTCGATGTGTGGCAGGTGAAAATATGATCCCTAAAAGCTTGGTGTACTAAACTGTAAGACTGAAGTGGAAGCTATGGGTGAGATTCTAGGCAGTTACAGATGTCAATAACATGGTATCCAACAAGGAAAGACATAGGAAGCATGCAGAATTAGCCCAAGAGAAAGGCCTTGTGGATTCCAGTCATCAAGAACACAGGAGCAGAGCTGCCTAGTTCTTCTGGAGTACACAACTCTGCTATGTGCCCTGAATGCCAGCCATGTGCTAAAGGATATATTGTTTGCCCTGATGAGTTTTGGTCTTATAACTAGTCTCTCCCTTGGCTATTTCTCTACTTTTGCCTTCCAGAAGAGGAATATTTACCTTACACCATCAAATATTAGAAGCACATAATTTTGCTTTTGCTTTTTTTGTTTCATTGTTGCTGCTTTAGTTTTTGAATTTTTTTTGCTTTGGTTTTCATTTTTAAGTCTATTGGAATTCATAATTAGGAATTTGCTTTGAGTCCCAAAATAGGCTTTGAACTTAAGCTTTGAGAAATATTGGCACTATTGGGATTGCTCCACACTCTATTACAAAATGGTGACAATGTCTGTAATGTATTTTATATCAGTCAGGGTGTGCCAGAGAAATAAAACCAATAGGTGCATGTACATGTGTATGTGTACACATGAACACATACACACACACACACACACACACACACACACACACACACACACACACACACACATACATATACAGGTTCACAAATTGTCTCAGGCAGGTTAAGGATGAAAGTTTCCATGATAGGCCATGTTGAATTTGGAGAGCCAGAGATGCCAGTAGCAGATGCCAGAAGCCTTACAATGAGAGACAGCAATGTTGCTGACCAAATGAAAGAATAAAAGCCAGAGGGGCAGTGGTACAGGTCCTGGGGTCCAAAGCTGGATGAATTCTGGATTCTGAAGAGTGATAAAAATGCAGCCCATTCAGATAGGAAAACTGAGAAAAGTCCTTTCTTCCGTTTTCACCCTCTGTTTGACCCTCAAGTAGATTGGGTGGTACCTGTTCACACTGAGGCTCCCTCACTAAGTTTGCTGGCTCATATGCCAATCTTCTCTGACAAAAAAGTCCCTCAGAGTTAATGCTTGACCAGTTGTATAATTGCCACTCAACTAAGAAGAGCCGATACACAGATTTAACCATCAAACATTCCAATTTCTAGCAGCATACCCTATCAACAAGGCACTCACTTATAAGAAAGAGCAAGAAAGTTAGTCCTATATGCCTTTGCCAAAAAGCAGCTGAAGCACAAGTTAGACAGTTCCACACTGAGAAGGATTACACCAAACCTGTCCTTGTCAAAAAGACAAAAGAGAAATGCTGACATGCTGTTTTTAAGGGAATATAAATTAGTAAAACCATTATGGGCAAGAACATGAAGGTTCCTCAAGAAACTAAAAATAAATCCATCATATGATCCTGCTAGCTATCTCACTTCTATATCTGAGTCACCTGCAACCCCATGCTTGTTGCTGCACTATTCATAGACTTAACATAGGATTCAACCTAGATATCTACCAGTTGGTGAGAAAATCTAGCAAATATGCACAATGGCATATCCTTCAGACATGATAAATAATGATAGCCTCTGTCTTCCAGTAATAAGTGATAAGTCAGAAAAAGAGAGACAGCACTATTTGTGAATATTTTTAAATCAATCTGAATTATAACACTGATTATTAGAGGCTAAGAAAGGTAGGAAGTTTGATGAAGAATTGGAAAGTTACAGGATAGTCTGCTAAACATGGACAAAAGAAATAATTTATTGGGAGGGCCTAGTCTCAGCCCAGGATGATGTGGTGGACTTCGGGGAGCCCCTGTCAAGGGCCCTATCCTGCCTGGGGAGTGGAGGGTGGATGGGGTGGGGGGTAGGTTGGGGGTAGGAGGGGAGGGATGGGAAAGAGGGGAGGGAGAGGGAGAAGGGATTGACATGTGAAGCAAGCTTGTTCCTTATTTCAATTAATAAAAAAATTACAAAAAATAGAAACATAGTAAACAAACAAACAAAAAAAGAAATAATTTCTTGTCATCTGGAGAAGCGTGAGTGTGATTTTAGTTCAAATAAGCTGGCAAATATTTATAATTCATCACTAATAAAAAGGGACTGAAATTTTCCAAACACAAAGTAATAATAATAAAATAAATATATTGATTACTCAGATTTAGTAAATATATGTTGTATACATGCACAGCTGATGTACACTGTATACCATAAGTACAGAGTATTAATCCAAAAATAATATATAAAGAGTTACAAATATTCACTAATTTTATTTGATTAGGACATAACCTAATTGCCCATATGTTAATAAACCTATGAAATGAGCTAGAAGAGAGGTTGAAAAACCTGCATACTGCCCAGGGCACATGTTCGTTAGGAATATAGTAGAAACTCTGCCCTAGAAAAAGATGCCTAATGACACGTACCTATTTAAATATATGTCCTTTTATAGTCTAAGAAAATGTATGTATGTATGTAAAATGTTGAAGGTATGGAGGGGAGAGTACAACTTGTGGAAATCAGTTCTCTCTTTTAACCATGTAGTTTCCAGGGATTAACTAGTGTCCTGAGGCTTGGAGGCAAGTGCCTTTATCCACTAAGCTATATTGATAGATCCTGTTTAAATACTGATAAATCATAAGCTTATTGCACAACACAGTTTTCTCTGAGTCACTTCTCTCTCTCTGATTATCTACAACAATGCCTTGCTGAAGGCCAAAACATCATTCTTCTATTAAATAATGAGATCTTTCATATGACTGATATACATTGAGGAAGGGAAAAAATAATGGGAAAGAACTATAGAAATAAAAATGAATAATTATTCAAATTATTCAAATAACAAAACTTTTTAATTTTAAGACACAGTCTAAGAATTTATTTTTGAGTAACCTACCCTAGTACATTGGTATTATTTAGATACAAGCATGAAAACATAAGACTAAATTTCCATAGATAGAGTTTGGCTAACTGTGACCCTTGAAACAACCCAACGAGAGATGGATGTTTAGCTGGCACTTGTTTTAAACATTCAGTTTTATTAGAAGGGCTGACAAAATGGCTCAGTGGATAAAGGTACTTGCTGCCAAAACTGGCAATCTGAGTTCAATCCCTGGGACTCACAGAGTGGAAGAATAGTAGTTGCTCCTGCAAATTGTCCTCTTACCTACACATGTATAACATCCTACCACACAAAATACATTTAGAAAATTAATAAAAACAATTTCTAAACACTGGAAACATTTTATTGGAACACAGTCTAAACTATACATTATGTATTATCTATGTTGACATACACAGTGCAGGGCAGCCTTGAGTAGCTGTAATTAACTAACTCCTATGACCAAGATCACTAAGCTAAATTGATACACTGACCCTATTGTAACAAAGTTTTACTGATTGAAACTTGTCAGCATTCATGACTTTTCTATAGCCACTATAGTAAAATGCCAAGTTTGACCATAAAGCTCAACAAAACAAGCCATCAGTCTATTAACTGTTCTCTTAACAGATGTTAAAAAGATCCGTTCATTCAATTAGTCAGCAAAATGCCCCATGTTAAGACCAGTATTAATAGGGTTATAATGGTGCAGCCTTGTGGCCAGTCTGTCACACTTTTTCTGGGAGCTGACTACTAAGCATATTCAAAGGTCAAGGGATGTTATGGTTCATTTGCATACTTAAATCATGTTTACAAGTAATCTGTTCTTTGTATCTAAGACTTAGCTAACCCTTCAGGTAAGTTTCTTCATGGTCAGTGAGGTCACAGATGTGAGATCATCCAAAATACAGAAATTTTAAAAATAAAGTTAATGTGTGCAAAAAAAAAAAGTGCTGCCTAGGTAAAGACCTAGCCCTTCTCCAGTCCTTCCTTACAATTTGAATAGTAGTGTGAGACTGTAAATCTTCCCCTTGGTTTGAGCATGAGACTTTTATTCTTCTTCTATGAGGGGTTCCAGTCTGACATCAGTGACCTCACTCCTTCTTAGGAGCAGCTTAAGCCTGACAGGACACAGCATTGAAGGATCAAAGACAGCCTGAGTTTGAGGAAGATATAGTAGGATTTAGAACAAGCCATTGGCCAAACAAGAGTCAAGGGTTATCAATCAAGAGTAAATTGATTGACACTGTAGCAACTCCAGTGCAGTTCCAAGAAGGTGCTCATATCCAGAAAAGTGTCCCACTTGTGAGAACAGGAGAGTAGCTATGCAACTCTTCCCCTTTAGATTTACAGAGCTCCCGTATTCTTAGACCACCCAGTTATAAAATTTGCGGTATCTCAGGGTTGTTTGCAGCAATCACCCACCTATCTCTTCTCCCTCGGAGCAAGCATCCATCAAATTACAAGTTTCTCATTATATGTCAACCTGGATCTAGCCTTTGCCCTTTGTGCCTAGCCTTTGTTTTTTTTTTTTTGTTTTTTTGTTTTTTCCATTTCTTTACAAGCTCTCCTGTTGGCTGGCTCCCCCAGCTTGGTACCTTTTCCCTGCAGTTTCCTCCTGTCTTCCCAGTGTCTAACCGTACAATGCAAACTACTTCCACTCACTTTATACCATTCAACCAGGGGGAAGAGAAGTAGGTAGGCTAAGGTGAGAGCTCAAATCTTTAGAGGCAAAACATGGATAGTTGGAAAAATCTATCTAATATGCATTGGAGACAATGCTGACAGGTCCCCAATGTCCATGTAAATTTGAGGAAGAGCTTGTCTACCAGGAATGGAAATTGTAAAGTAGGAAATCTCCAGGTTTCCTGTCAACCTACACCAGAGATGGACAGTCATACAGGTATCCCATAAGGAGGAAATCAGGCAGTGCTTCGTCAGCACTCATGCTACAATGCAAAGGAGCAAGGCCATCATGTCAAAGGCATAGGAAATGCATTAACACTGCAGAAGATGACATATTCATGTTTTTCAACTAGAGAGGTAGCTCAGCAAGTGAGCATGTTTACCTCAGGCCTAATAATCTAGGTCCAATCCTTGGAACCCATGGGGTAGCAAGACAGAATCTTCTCACAAGCTGTCCTTTGACCTCCATATGCAAAACATGGGTGTAGTCCAACCCCCACTTCCACACACATACACAAACACATACACAATAAATAAATGCAGTATTTTATGTTTCTTTAACACTTACTAGAAGCTGACAGTTTGTATTACTTTTTTTCAGATGAAAAAAAAAAACAGAAACTAAAGAGGTTATGTTGTGTCTGGATTGCCTTGTGCAGAAGAATGGACTTCTCTATTAATAATGATGTAGACATGATAGACAAAAACAGGGATAATACAAAGTGAACTGCAGATGTGACCACTTTATTTATAAAATCAGTACTGAAGGATTCAGACCAGGGCAAACTTCCTACGCCGCTCTACTGTAGCCCCAGAAGTGACATTAGCATTTTGTCATGCTACAGCCATGAACACTGGGAGAGAGCACCTAGCTCTGCTTAGGAAGCAGAGTAGTCTTTCTGATGAGACGTGAAATGGAAAGAGATTGGCTGTACAAAGACAGTGACTTGCAACAGATTTTTTAAGTTGCCGAGAGGTTTAATAAGAATATATTATTTATAATCACAGGAACTGAAACAAAAAAAGACCTAGCAGAATATTAGGTAAATGTTGAACAATTCCATGGCTAGAGTAGTTCCATATACATGGAGAAGTCACAAAATTGTCACACCCTCACATCAAATCAGATAACTGCACACCTGACATATTTTTAACTCAAAACAGATAATTAAAATATATCTAGGTAATATCTTTATTGTTAGATTGTGTTACAATCTAATTAATCCAGCAATAAAAATAATGATAATGCCTTAAATTTATATGGCGTCTCTTTTTCAAAGCTCATGCCGATCACCTGGTAATTATCTTATGTGTGTATATTGTCACAAGATCATCTGTGGAAGGCAAGAGTAGCAGGTAACTTTCTCTGGTTCTTGGCTTGTTCCACATTGCAGACAAGAGGACTTTGCACACATAAATGGTTTTGCTGTTATTCTGAGGGTAAGAGAAAGAAATCTCCTTAGGTGCAGCTGTCAGTCAATAAAGGAGCAATCAGCTCCATAGTGAAATCCAGTGACAGCCAGGGTAGGGGTGGCAGCAGTTTAATACAAGGAGTTTAAGCTGAGAGAAAGGAATCTTTCACTCCTAGCCTGCTTCCACTTTTACTTACACACACATACCACAAACACATGCATACTTATACACCACACACACACACACACACACACACACACACACACACACACACACAATCTTATGCCATGTGTCTTCAGATGGCCCTAGGAATTTTTTCTTGTCTTCAGGAAATCACAAGAGTCGTGAAATGCTTTCAGAATGTCTGTTAAGAACTGTTGGCACCTCAGTTCCACACAAGGCCTGAGGTTTCTTCCAGGAAGCAGTGAGCAGAACAGTTACTGTTGCTCCTGATACCAGAGTTTGGGTTTGCACAAGTGCCGCTCCTGTGTTTGTCATTGCTGCCCATACAAAGTCAACGGGAGCAGCATTGTACAGGTCCATGAGGACAAGACTGGAACTCTTGAGACAACTGTTCACATGAAGGAATGGCTGGAACTTATGCCTATGTTGCCTCATGCTATAGTGTCCATAACCTAAATCTGTGCACATTTCTAGAATAAGGAAACACAGAAATAGGAGTAACTTCTAGAAAATTCCTCTGAGCATCTCTTGTGAGATATTTATACACTGTGTGAAGGTGCTGTGATTGGTGTAGTAAAAAGCAGAACTTCTGAGCAAGGAGAGGGGGGAGGAGGAATCTAGGCACGCAAGAGAGACGTGAGGAGACACAGGGGACACAGAGGATCCAGGACAGAATGTAGATTCATAGAAATGGGTTCATTTAAGTGACGAGAGCTAGTTAAAAACAAACCTAAGCTAAGGTCAAGTTTTCATTATTAATAAGTCTCCATGTTGTTATTTGTGAGCTGATGATCCAAAGAAAAAAAATAACTACAAGCATCTCTTGTGAAAATTTCACCCTCTTCTCACTTCTCAGACAGCCACCATGAAGCCATAATGGCAAGCTATCTTTGGTCCTTCCCAATATCCTCATAGTCTGAACATATGACATAAGTAAATTTTGTCAACAGTTCAGGGACAATGCTGAAAAACTAAAGACATGCAAGTTATCTGCATATTCTAAATGTACCTATATGTGAATACTCTATACATAAGAGTGGAATTTTTCTTTTTTTTTAGAGACAGGGTTTCTCCTTGTAGCTTTGGAGTCTACGCTGGCACTTACTCTGGAGACCAGGCTGGCCTGGAACTCACAGAGATCCCCCTGCCCCTGCCTCCCAAGTGCTGGGATTAAAGGGGTGCGCCACCAACACCCGGCCAAGAGTGAAATATTTTGATGGAAAGAAAGAAGTACTATTTGGATACTGACACTGCAAATGGGCCTCTTGGACCCAAAGGCCATAAGACAGTAAAAATGCAAATGTCCCAGAATAGATGGAAAAGTTGGCTGAATCTATTTTAATTTGTTTATAAATTTTGACAGTGAAATCATTTAAAGGAATGTTAGCTGAACATGCATTGTGTACCAGCATGGTCATTACTGCATATTAGCATCACATCAGAATAGAGCAGTGTGTGGAAAGCTGGAAATTTTGTTGGGCATGTGTTTTGTGGCCCGTCCACCTTGCTCTGGATGCCTTAACTCACGAAATCGTGGAAGTGTGTATTTAAATCCATGTGCATTATAAGGACCAACTGAAGCTCTGGTTGATTTTGCATTTTCCTAATGTTCTCATTATTTTAAACAAAATGATGGCTACAGATAAAGTTCTAATCCAGTAGGTGTCTCCTACTGTTCTGAGCTGTCTGCAAGACTACATCTTCTGAGGTAAGTTTCCTTCTACTGACTTCTTTTTCTTCTCCTGTCTACCTACACATCACATTTTACTAAAAATGCTTAGTTGTCTAGAAACACCTATTAACTTCCTTAATGGATAGATTTTGGTGGTACTGCTTGCTCTGATACTTTGGCAGAGTGATAGCACACAATAAAGTATAGCTTATTTCCTCAAACTCAAATTTACCTGAGCCACATGAGCCTCGATTGTTCTTTAAAGGTGTTGCATGCTTTAGGACTGTCCTTTAACATGGCAATTGTTTACTCTATGTCTACAATTTAGAAAACTTAAAAGAATCTTGCCACTTTCTGAATTCTCTAAGCCTTGCAAGGTTCAGGGGCTTCCTTTGTCAGTTATTTGATCTACTTTCCTGACCTTTCTAAGTTATTTGATACACCTAAAGCTGAGCCCCTTGCTCCCTCCTGGGAGAGAAAGTTTTCATATAGAGGATGTAATTCCCCAACTAGTGAGAAACCACTGTAGTCTCTCCTGGTTCTTAATTCTAAAACCCTGCCAATGTGAGGTAAGCCAGGTCCTCTTTAAACAACAGAATCAATCGAGCCTCACCCTGCTGACTCTGATCTTGTCCATCCAGACAGGCTACCACCCCTTTACTACCTTGAACCCCAGATAAGAATTTACTTAATCATCTTCAACATGCCAGACTCTATGTTGCAAAATTTTATAGGGTACCAAAGGGTGCCATGTCCTTCATGTAAGAATCTGAGCCTTAGTTTGGAAGCATTACCTTAAAGTTATCTATAATCTTCCTTATGGTCAGCACAAGGAGCTAGAAAGTCCTTTGCTGAAGAGCTTCTGGGACATATTATATCCCAGTTTAATATAGAAGCATGCAAATTAGATGCCTGGTTTTAACTTAACCATGCTCAACAGTTAGAAAAATTAAATGTACAGATAAATGTAGAAGGGACATGAGACAATGAAACTTCTGTAAATATAGTCTCCAGGGTTCATCTGTGGAGGTAGAACAGACAATTGTTTAATTCCATCAGATTAATATTCTGAATCTTGGGTTGCTACAAATAAATAATTCCAGAATTATCAAGAAAATAAAAACAGTTACTCATTTGTAGAATTAAAACAATACCTACATAAATGCTTCAATATAAATCAAAGTCCAAATTCCGTAATTCTGAAGGTCACAGTATTTTGGTCCCAAACTATGAAGTGTTTCTGACTTAAAAGCTACTATTCATTCTCTAAATGGCTAGTAGTTATCCCTAAACAAGGCAGAATAATATGGAAAGGCGAATTGGAATTTCTGGTTGTAAACTTGGGTGATGTTTCTTTACAAACAGCATGAAAGAAGGTCACAAGAGAATGCATTTATACTAAAATGGCATCAGCCATCTGTAAAATAGGACCTCAGCTACAAGTTTCAGAGTTTCTACAGAGTTCCCCTCAGGAACCAAGGCTGCTGCTTAAATGAATGGGAAGAGAGAAAGCACCTGAAAACTTAGTTGATTTTTATGATAATACCACTAAAATGGCTTTTAAGTTAAAGCCAAATGGATTCCTAGCTATTTCTAGTAAAGAAAAAAAAAAAAAAAAAAGACCTGAGATATTTACATAAGAATAATCGATAAGAATCATGAATTGTTACCCTTCTAGACAGGGAGTGACTTGAGAGCCCAGTTGATATGACTTCAAATATTTGAGCTCTTATTCCTACATTAGCTGCATTGCATGAGTAATGAGTTCTTAAATAACTTTAAGTTGGGGAATCAGCCTTTGCCTAGACAAAGTCAGATCACTTTTATTACTTATTTGAAGAGTTGTGATTATTTAAGCAAATAATCTAGATCAACCAAATTTCCAGGAATTCAGGTTTTCCAGGATCTTCAATAATTATCTTAGAACATCATTCTCTTGATAAGCAGTCTTAGCTCTTCTCCCTGGACTGCTTGTTTTCCCAGAGCTTGTGTGTTGCTGAGCTCATTGTGTAAAGGAATTTACAAAACAGGTAGGGGGCCGGGTGTGCACCCCTTTGATCCCAGCACTCAGGAGGCAGGGGCAGGGGGATCTCTGTGAGTTCCAGGCCAGCCTGATCTCCAGAGAGAGTGCCAGGACAGGTTCCAAAGCTACACAGAGAAACCCTGTCTCGAGAAAAAAAAAAAAAAAAAAAAAAAAAACAGGTAGGGTAGGGGAAGCTGTTAGGCTGATAGAAACACAACCTAGGCCCAGGTACAGAATCAACTCTCCTAATTCCCGTGAGTCACACAATGAGAGACACTGGGAATCTCAAAACCAGTCTAGTCCCCTCCAGTCTTCATCATGGGGGAATTTAGACTTGGGGGAAAGAAGTTTACAAAAAGGAAGAAAGGATGGACAGAGGGAAAGGGGGTGTGAGGGGGGAAGAGAAGGAAAGAGGATGGGGGAGAGAGGTGAAGGGAAGAAAGACCTGATTTTGAGATCTTGGCTTTGAGAAAAGGGGCCTGGGTGTCCACTTGAAAAGGGAAGTGAACAAACGTGAAGACAGCGTGTTTATGATATGAAGGTCACAGAAAAATACTCATCCTATTCATTTGTAGCCAGTAATGTTTCTTAGCTTTAATTTGGATATTGGTTTTATAATACTTTGAAATACAAAGAAAATTATGTCCTAATAAAACTTTTTTCCTTTATGTCTTTGTTTAAATCTTTATTATTAAAATACTAAACAAACGGTAAAAAAAAAAAAAAAAAAAACAGGAGTATCCTAACCTCATCCAAAAACTGAGAAAAATTGAAAAATGACAAAAATCAAAAATTGTTGAAAGGACTGATTTTTTACCATTGTTTAAAATTCATGTTAATGAAGTATATTTTCAGTTTTCTTTTCCTCTGTAGCAATTAAACATTTTAAATGGAGTTATAAAATCAAATGGAAAAAAGGAGTGCTGGAACCATGTGGTTCTACAACTTGGAAAAACAGAGTGAGAATCGAGGGAGTGCCAAGCTTGGAGCTTCCCCTGTGGTGACATTTCCTTGTGGGAAATCTTCCTGCCCAGAAGGTGCAGAGTAAGGAAGATTCAGCTGATGAAGTCTGTGGCCCTACAGTGTATTTTAGGAAACAAACCAAGCTCAAGGGTATTTGAATATCTACTGTATCTTCCCAATTGAAACATTAAAGCTAAGGCTGATTAAAAGACTGATTTAAGGTCTTCTAATTTCCTAATACACACTCTTTCATATCGTCATTTCTGGTTTTGCTCCTTGGCCAGACCTCACCTCACACGCATGCTTTTTATAGCAGCACAGATATCCTACCCACCTCTCTTTTGAAAAGAAACATTTTTTTTTACCATCTTGTCAGCACTTGCCTTCTCTTTCTCTCACCCTTAAGCTATTTATGTAGTTTAAAAAGAAAATGTCAGACGGCCTTGAAGAAACCAGTATTCCCTGTGACATTCAAACCCTCTCCTATTCTGATGGCCAGGAACAGTATCCATGTGCATTTCTTCTGAAACAGAAAATATGTGTGTGTGGGGGGGAGTGATCTGTGAATTATGGGGGGGGGGAGGACTCTGGAAATCCTGCACTTTTAGAGAACCAGAAGAGGGCCTTTGTCACCATTCTGGTAGCCAGCAGTGAACTGGATTTACTGAGTTTATTGTCCAGCAAACAAGCATCAGTCAACAGCAACTGGCTGCACAAGGCGGTCAGCCACTACCTACCTTGTTGCCCACTTCTCTTCGGAAGCCTTCTTTTTCTCCTAAGGCTTTGTGAAGCAATGAAAGCCTGTCTGCCCCCCAGAGAGAACTTTGTACATCTGGCATCTCGGGGATGGCCCTCTGGATTTACATACCTTCATTACGCCAAGAAGCACTGTGTGCATTCTGCATTTCTCTTCACAGATCCTAGAGTTAAGGGCCAGTACCTTGAATACTGTTGCAAAGGTGTGACAGATCACAAATGACCTCAGTCTTGTCCTTGCCTTCTTAGACAACATACAGTCTATAAAAAATGGTGGTTTGAGAAACAAAGCCTGCTAAGTATTGTAAACTATAAACAATGACTTTCACTAACTATAGATTTATCCATAGGGATCATTGATTTTACTTTGTCACCATTGACCCCTTGAGGATTTTTATATATTATTTTACACGTATCCCCGACACTAACCTTAGGTATGAAAATTGTCAACTCTGCTTGCATGTGGATGACTCTTCTCGCTTCACCCTCAAGCTACGGAACAAGCTAAGAATCTGAACTAAAAATTACCATTTTTTATCAGCTGTGAATTATGCATGATATACTGGGTGGATGATAGATTGGAGAGCACATAGAATTTGGAAACATAATAATTAGATCTGGACATAGCATCTATGGACTACTGATTGGTCTAGCAATCTAATTTTTTGTCTCTTTTGTCTTTTTAATATACAAAATTCTTCCTATTGGGTTTTGTTACTGTTATTTCCACATAGTATTAATGAATTTGAGTTATTGGAATTCAGAAATATTGAAATTCATTTAAGAATTATACTGTGAAATTTGCTGAACTGTCTTGTTTTCAAGGTAGTAGAAAATCAGAGCTATGTGAGAAACGCTCCTGGAGGCCACCCTGTAAAAAGAACGTGGAGAATTACTGAGGAAGGCAGAGGTAAACACTCTGGTTGTTCTGATAGGGAATTTCATACTTAAATATTTGAGAATTCAGGCAGGATGACTCAAACACTTCTCAACTTGGTTGTATTGTAAACTGGACAGACAACTCTCCACAATGGATCTTAGCAAAAAGCAAAAAAAACAATAATAGTTACTTTAAATGGCATTTAGAGCATCTCCGGGATGTCCCCTGGTCCCCTGTAAGCCATGGAAGCAAGTGACAGCAAGCACAGTTTTGAAGTTGGGTTCAGCCTGAACACATACCCTCTCTCGTCTGAACCCTCAGTGACTTTGTTCATTACTTTTACATGAGCTGAAATGTAGTAGGTGATCCTGGCTCACTGCATACATTCTTACTAATAGTTTAGTTGTCTTCATTTATAAACTGACACTGTTGTTGTTTTCTTCTTAGTGTGTAGGTTTCTGTACGTGGCATACATGGTGTGTGACTGCATGTGGAGGCTGAGGTCATGTGTCTTCCTGAATCACTCCACACCTTACACATTGAGATAGGCTCTCTAAGTTGAGCCCAGGATTTGCCAAGTTGCTAGTCTAGGTAGCCAGCTTGGCTGAGTGATTTCCCTCGTCTGGTCACCATGCTCATCTGACATTCACATGGGTTTGGCAGATCAAATGATGGTCTTCATGTTTGCATGGCAAGGAGTTTACTCACTCAGCCAGATGGTGGCTCTTCTCTTGAAAATACTATCCCACATCTATTAACTTTTATCCCTAACCAGAAAATAATTATGGACACTACATAAACTCTTAAATGTAGGTCAAAAGTTTTTAACAAATCAATTCTCCAGGCTGCACTACCATCTTCCATCTCTGTACTCCATATTATGGGTGTATTTACAAGAGTTTCTGATTTTAAATTAGGGCATTTTTTGCTACTTCATGGAACACAGACATATCTATGTCACCTACCACATTGCCTGGGAGTCCTAGATTTTTCCAATAAACACTAACTATGGTGTTTATTATTTTACCTGTAGCATTTACGTTTAACATTGGTGTATTGGAACAGCTACCTGTCTACAAATTGGGGGTGTGCAATCTGACTTTCCATTTTAAAGATCGGAAGACTCAGCTTGAACTGCTTGTGCTGTCCCACTGTGACTGGATAAATTTTCTTTTTTGTCACATGTCTTGTCACATGTCATCTCCTAGTGACAGGAGGCTGTGCAGAAGGTACTTTTTGGTCAGTGGCTATGGCAATGGCTGTTGTGGCATAGAAATAAGATGGGGCCCAGAGGAACACTCCTGAAAAATATTTACAAAACAAGTGGTGTGTGGCTGGCAAATTAGGGGCCACATGAAAGTTATTTTAAGCCAACCTTGGGAGCTCATGCGGTTGCTATCAGCTGACTTATTGGGTGATATTGAAATATCTCAAAGAATTTGAATAAATTCTATTTTCCCTCACTTGACTTTGAGCCTTTTTCTAGGGATCATCCTAACTTGCCTCTTCAGTGTCATCTTTATCTCTAACAAGTCACCTTATAATGTATTCTAGTCCAGTCAATGATTTATTCATTATCATCCAAGCACATCTCTTGCTGTGTAACACAGGCTGGTCTCAAACTCTGGATTCCCCTGCCTCAGTCTCCCAAGTGCTGGAATTATAGGTATGAATTCCAGGCCTGGCTTACTTTAAACTTTCTTAATTACATTACTGCATATAAATCCTCCTCCCTTTCTTTTTTATAGAATAATTTAATACTCCTTCTTGTAGATGTATCTAAAGGCCTGTCTTCCTTTATAATTATTCACTTAGTAATTAATAAGGCATTCATATCTGAGTTGCACTTTATTGGCTTGTTTACCTTTTGTATTATTATTGGTTCCACCTTTCTGACATTGAACACTAACCGTGGTGGATTCACTTTGATGTGGGAAGAGCAATCCCCTTGGAAAATGTACTTTTCTTTCTACTGTCCAACGTCCTTAGTTGCGGGAGGGAGTGGCACGGGGGTAAGGAAGACAGAGCTACTGGCTTCCGTTCCTAATGTAAGCATACCAACTTTAGTTTTACCATATGTGGGAGCTCATTCCCTATGGATGTCATGATGCTAGTTTTATATTCCCTTTTGCCATAGAAGACCTAGTGCTTTTTGAGCACAGTAGAGATAGTGGGGTAATGCTACATACAGGCTGGAAGTGAGCTGCATGTGCTGAATGATACAATGCTTATTTTAGTTTAAAGTTTCAGAAGTCTTAGCCCACAGTCATTGAATCTAATGATCTTTGAGCCCACTATGAGGCAATGAGTACAGTACATATGCCAGAGGCTGCTCACCCCCCCGTGGAGAGGCAAAGAGAAAGGACTGGGGACAAGGCCTAGCCTTTAGGACATGTCCCCTGTGGGCTTATTTCTTCCAGCTAAGTGCTACGCTTAACGTTTCCATCTCCTCCAAACACTGTGCTAGCAAACAGGATCCAAGTGTTCAACATATGTGCCTATGAGGACATTCCAAATTTAAGTCACAGCATGAACATAGTAAGACCTAAGTTCCAACCCACACTGCATCACTGAACAGTCAGAATGTTACACATGTATAACTAGCTTAGCCTCTCAAAATCTCAAATTTCTTACTTGGGAAATAAAAAAAAAAATTGGATTAGATTATTTTCCCTCTTCCCTTACCACATTCACATTTAAAACTGCTTCAAATCTACGATATATCAAATATCCACAAATGCCAGGAGAATTAATCCTTCAAATCTTTGTATAGTTGTTTGATTTTGAAGTGTATGTATGATTTTTTTTTTCTATTTTGCCTTGACACAGTAGCATAATGGTTAAAGTCACCTGCTTTAATAATTGAAGACACACCAGTTAGATCAGGAAATAAAGGGCAAGAAAACAAAGCGCCCAAAGTACTCATCTCCAATTTTTCATAAATAATAGCTAGTTATCCAGGGAAGGTGCAATGGTACCTGCTAAGTCTCTTCCTGTCTGAGTTCAGCCAGGAGGAATGCCAACCAGATCAGTAATAACAGCCTCCTGAGTGGGGAGAAATGAAGGCTGTTCAATTTTGTATTCTGCTCATTTCTATTTTAGAAGAAAACAGTTGACACTGTCTCATTGAAAAGAAAATGCACTCCGATTTCATCATCAAATAGTATTTATTATTAATCCCCAGAGGGAGCACGAGGCTGTGCTAAGCATGCCAATTTGCCTGCCACCTGCGAGTGGCATTTCTGTGTGTCAGAACCTGGTCTCCTTGATGTTGATGCTAGAGGTTAGAAGGGGCAGTGACAAAAAGATTAAAGGGATGAAAAATAGACTTTGGAGGAAAGGTCACAAGAATTGCAAAAGGTTAGTCTGTGAGGGGAAGGCAAAGGGTTGCCTGGTTACTGCCTCCCAGCCCAGGGAAGGCTTTCACAGGATGCATTATCTATGAGCAGGTAGCCTCTGATGCTGCAGAATAGCAAATAAGAGAGCATGCATTTAGATTAAGGAGAGGAAATGTTGAACTGCTTAAAGAATTGGGCTACTTAGACTGTAGAAATTCTATCCCTAGAGAGGTTTAAGGAGGACTGGAAGTTCAAATCTCCAGAGGGAGGGGCTGAGTATATCAGGTCTGTTTGGAAGACAGAACACTGGCTTTCGGGTCTTGATTGAACAGTCACCCTAAAATGATCACCTTAATTTCCAAATCAAAGGTGTGAGTGATGAGGACAGTGTCACTGGAGCAGCCAAGGACCAGGAATGATTTCACTGTGGAATAGTCATGTGAACCAACCCTGGGTGAGATTTTAGCAAGAAGTAGAGGAAAGGCAAAGAACAACAAAGGCAGGAAGACACTGTGTCAACAAGGCAAATGACAGGGATGCCTCGTCATTAGCTGATTGAGACTTCAAAGTTAATAAGCACACTGCTTGAATTTTCCCTTTACTAATTAATCACATGATTGGCAAATTGCTTAGCCTCTAAATTTCAATGTCCTCATTTATAAAATGAAAGAGTCTTAATTTCACAAGAGTATATTGGAGGTAGAATACAGTGTGTGACACACAGTAGGTGTTTAAAATACTAAAGTGATAATACCTATGTTAGTGATTTTTACTGTTAAAGAAAAGCAATTCAACTATGGTCAGCATATGATAATTGTACAATTAAGGGTTTATTAGGATATTCTCATGCATGTGTGTGTTCTGTTTAGGTCATAATCAGCAACTCTATTACCTTCTCTTGTAATTAATTACCTTTCTTCATCTCTCACCATTCCCTTTCTAAAATGGAATTCAGTTCAAGTAGAAAATTCAATGTATATAAATGAATAATAGAAATATATGACTAAAACACAGTGGAAGGTTTTCTAACTTTTCAGAAAGAGAACCTAATGTTGTCTATGGTTGAATAGGAAAAACTTCAGCATTAATCAACCTGGAATTGCATGTGGTTCTGCTTTGAATCCATTCTTTGTATTCTAAGCACATCACCTCTTTTATCCCATTTATCAGCTAAGTGGAATAACCATGCTTATTTTGCCTAGTTGTGAAAATAAGAGAACGATTTCACTTATACATTTATGCTTTCATTCATCCACTACTGTCTGATCCATGGAGGAAAGTGGTGATGTCTTGTGATAGTTTGAATTTATTAAGGTATAAATGTAAGGTATTATATTATACTCAAGTGTCTTCAAAGTGTTCCTATAAAAATAATTATTATTCATTTTTATTAATACAGCTCTAGGAAGCGAGATTGTCAAAAAAATCCAATACTCAATAACTAGCCAGCTCACTGAACCATGATGATAAAGCAGAATTCCCCATCTTCACATAATTTCAAGTCAACTACATCTTAAAAAATAACACAGAAATCTTTTTGTCCTTTATGATCTTCATATCCTTTTACTGTGAAGATCTCAAATTTCTGTACTTTTTTTTCCCATTTGTAATCATTATCACCATTTGCTTAAGGCTGTAATAGTTTTAACACAATGATTTCCTAACCACTGAATAGAACCCAAAACTTTTTAAAATGAAAGAGAATGAGAAAAAAAAAGATTTTTGAAATGCAGCTACAAATTATTCTGCAAGCTGGAAATGAGTCAAGAGCAGTAATTCCTAGCCTTTGGAGAATTAATAATAATCCACTCTGCAACTCTATGATTTGCCCTAAGACTTCTATACGCATGGGGGGGCATCAATTAGTGAAAATGTAATGCTAAATAAAGGAAGGAAAAAAATCATGTCCCCTTTTCTATTTGGGAAGCAAATAATTGTATCTAAGTCACTTAATCTTAACAGTTTCCTATAAACACTTTACATGAATGTTATAATATCCATCCTTCCTCCCAAGCCTGTTGTAAAACTCAAAATAAGCAATGTATGGGGCAAAAATTCTTGGAAGAGACTATGCACGTGGTCGTAATTAAATCCTGTGGCTCACGAAGCTAAAACAAAAACACATGAAGATGGAATGGGGACTTGGGGGGAAGGCAGAGGGGAGGGGGAAGATAAGTGTAATCAGAATGTATTACCTACATTTGTGAATTCATCAAAGAATAATTTCATTTCATTTCTTTAGGTTCACAATAACCACTTAGACACTTGGGGATTAATAGCAGAATGGTATTTCTGGTTTATATGGGAAACTACAAGCGCAGAAATATATCCTAAAGAACTATAATAATCCACAAAAGAATTTCAAGAGTCTATACCTAGTGTAGGAATGGACTTTGGGAGCCCATTCCACATGGAGGGATACTCCCTGAACCTAAACACAATGGGGAGGGCCTAGGCCCTATCCCAAAGGATATGACAGACTCTGTAGACCCCCTATGGAAGGCCTCACCTCCCTGGGGAGCAGAAAGGGTATGGGATAGATAGGGTGTTAAGGGGTGCAGGGGAGGAGGGGAGGGAGAGGGAACTGAGATTGACATGTAAAACAATTTTGTTTCTAATTCAAAGAAAAAATGGAGAAAAAAAACAGAAAAAAAAGAATTTCAAGAGTCTTAACAGTCATGTCGACCTTGGTCCAATCTTACCAATGAATGAAGTCTTGCTTTTGATGTCTTAGTAGCTGGCTGCTCTATCATAGTAATTGCCTTGTGAATTCAACAAAATTATATGTGAGTTTCACCTATCCAAGAAATGTGAGTGCTACATTATTTTAGTGTAAGATGACACACCTAAAATGACTATAAAGCATCCACTCTAAAACATGAAGAAGATAGACGGACTTCCCTTCAGGGCTGCATAATCTCATACTGTGGCTTGAAGACCCCAACATGCACACACCCAAACACGCATGCCTGGTATCTTTGTAGCTGCATTCTCAGACTAGTGAGGGCATGGGCAGCTGGCTTTCTACAATGTTCATTACATGCAAAACAATGGGAACTGCTTGTCCTAGAATATTGCAAAGCAAATATTACAGACTCATAACCTTGAGGAAGAGGACAGGGAACAATAGATACAATACATGCGTGGAATGCAACAGATCAGAGGTATATGCCAAACCCTTGAACCATGGGTTTCAGAGTCTTGTCATGCCCACACCATTTTATTCCAGGGGCTCTTGGAGATTTCCTTCCTTTCTTCCCACTCCCTTCCTTTCTTTCTGCTTCCTTCCTTCATTCACTCATTTCCTCCTTCCCTCCTCATTCTTTCCTTTACCTTTACTGCATTCATTCATTTCTGCCTTCC
Organism: Cricetulus griseus; assembly: GCF_003668045.3. Classification (NCBI taxonomy): domain Eukaryota; kingdom Metazoa; phylum Chordata; class Mammalia; order Rodentia; family Cricetidae; genus Cricetulus; species Cricetulus griseus. Next base: position 24,081,715 of record NC_048598.1, read on the forward strand.
TTCCTTATTCTTTCCTTTGTCCTTCCTTCTTCCCTTGTTCAAGACATGGAAGAGGAATGATGCTGTATTTAACATGGGAATGCAGCAGTCATTTGAGTCCTCTTCTCAGAATGATCTGTCTGGATCTTCTACTGCAAACTGGGACATTGCAAGTTGCCTGCTGTGACTAGATTCTCTACCAAATGCAAAACCAAAGCCTCCTCTGTTATGGAGAAGTCACTTTCCTCAATGGTATTTCTCTAATGATCCCATATTGTTTCCTGGGAAGTGCTCCTCAATTATTTAAGAGGAACAGCCTGTCACCCTGTGCACTAAGATTTGACTGTGCACATCCAGTCCCTAAGATGCTCTTGATCTTATTCTTTCGGCTTTAGGGAAGAAATCAACAACAAAGGTTTCCTTTATGTTTGTCTGTTGATTTGGAAGCGTTGCTCACTTGCTTATTTATGTATTCATTTATTTATTTTCGTAAAGAGAAAATGATGAAGAGTGTCTCCTAAGGAGAAAGTACAGATTACAGATAATTCACTCCTGGACTTGTACTGAAACCATGGTCCACGCAGTCCGTGCAGCCACAGAAATAAAGAACACATTTCATAATAATTAGTTGTGGACTTTTATTTTAAGAAACATAATGCCTTAGCCTTTTATTCAGGGTGGTAGCTTTCAGGTGAAGAGAAAGGAGAAAAAGGGAGAGAGAGAGAGAGAGAGAGAGAGAGAGAGAGAGAGAGAGAGAGAGAGAATTTCCCAGGGTGGAAATAGTAAAGAGGGAATGAAAAGCAGGGAGGGGGCAGGAGAGTGCATAGGGAGTGAAGATGGAAGGAATGGAAGGGAGGGGAAAGGAAGACACTGGGAGGTGAGGGAGGGGTACTCAGAGAGGCAAACAGGATTGCAGGTAAAAATAAAACAGAAAAAGCCCAGGTGGGATTCATGCAAACTGTTCTCATCAACACTGCTACTCCTCCTGTCACTGCAACTGTCAAACAGGCTCCGCTCGTAATGAAAGGAAAAATATTTTATTCAGATTTATTAATTTGAAAATGAAGCCCGCCTGTCGAGAGGGGGACAGTTCTTCTCAATCTGTCATCGTTGAACCACACGCTCCTGACACCGGGATTCATTTGTCTTGTCGGCTCTGACAGTTGGATTCTCCCAGAGCTCTTCCTAGCGGATCGCCCTGGGATTTTAAACCGGATGAAACACATTCCGACAAGGAACAGCCTCTTTATTAATGCAAATTACATGAGGAGGAGAGAAAAAAAGAGAGAAAGAGAGAGGCGCCGGCAGCCGCTGTGGCGTTCTTATCCCTGTATCAGTCATCCGTTATTTACATTTATACACATTTTTCAGTTTTAATAAAAGGAGACCCGGATTTTCAGTGACATTTATGGACAGTTTGTTTCAAAAAAAATGATGCCATCAATGTAATTGTATGCAAAAGAAAGCCGCGCAGCGCTCTCCTCTGTTTGCGCTGTGTCCAGGGAGCCTGGCCGCGCCTCCTTCCTGATGCACACTACCAGGAGCAGCTTGGGTACCACCTGACCACCGGCATCCCAACACCCACGGGACTGTCAGCTCCTTGACAGCGCCCTACTTCCAGCATCCACCAGAGCCCTGGTCACCTGGGCTGCCTGGAGACTGTCACCAGTCCCAACTTAGGACCCCGGAGGCCTTTACATTACCAACTACCCAGGGCACAGTTAACCTTCAGACCCGTGTATCATAGGGTCCCACCAAAACTGTAGTGGATTAGGAAATCCTTGCATTTAAATCTTTTTTAATTAGAAGAAATAATAATGATGATTATTTAATTATGAAGCAAGACTAAATTCCGTTTGCCTTTTTGCCAATGCAGTGCTTAAAGGTGTTCACTATTTTTTCAGTGGAGAAAGGGGTCCGTTGATATAAAAGAAAGGTCCACAAAGGTGATAAGGCAGGGTGTACAGGTTAAGAAGCAGATGCTCTATCAGTGTTCCTGCTTGGATGAATACTTCCTGAAGGAACGCAAGCAGAGAATATCACATTTTTCGTTGGTTCCAGTCCCCCGGGACTCCGAAGAGCAAGACTCTTATTCCGTCTATTGCTATTGGTGATGCAGCTATAGATATGTCAGATCGGGAGTCCTAGACATCAATAAGCCTGGTAGATCACTTCCACCTCAACCCACTAGCTCTTACACCAAATGACATAGATTCCTCGAGGGAATGACCAACCAATGTGACTTCCTGAGGTGTGCTTGCAATCTTCTCTCAGAACCTATGTACCAGTCTCCAGCAGGATATGCTCCATCTTCTGCCCCAGACACGTGGGTCTCTACTCAGAATAGCTTTTAGGTAGAAGTGGTGGTACCCTGGGAGTACTGTCCCTTCTCTCCATCTCCATTTCCTACTCTGTAAAACATAAGACTTAGGCCAGACCAGTGATGTTTAAGGTGTGGCCAACAGGTCAGCTGACCAAATTCCTGGGCCTCCTTTCTGCCCTACAAATCAAAAACTCTGGGAATGGGAACTGACAGTCTCCACTTCGGATCTTCTGATGTCACTGACCTTTAAGAAAAACTAGACAACTCCTTCACAGCTCCACAGCTCCATAATTGTGTTTTCCTCTCTGAAACAGTTTAAAAGCTCCTCAGTACCCTGTCCACAGGTTCAACCAACTGCAGTTAAAAACTATAAAAAAAAAAAAAAAAATCCTTGAAAAACAATTACATCTGTACTGAACAAGTACTGACTTTTTTCTCATTATTATTCCCTCAACAATACAGTCTAACCACTATTTACATAGCATTTACATTGTATTAGGTATTATAAGTAATCTAGGGGTGATTTATAGTCTGTGGGAGAATTGTGTGAGCTATATGCAAATACTAAGCCATTTTATATAGGAGATCTGAGCCCCTGAGCTTGTGGGTATCTGGGGATAGGAGGAGGGAATTCTGGCATCAATCCACTGTGGATTCAGAGAGACCATACCTTATGCATATTTTAGAAGTGAAAAACATAGATGCATTTTACTAGTTTCTGTGGGTTTAGCCTTTATCTTCCTTTACACTTGGGATCTTTATTTAAACACGGGAAGTTGGAAAAACAAGATTCATCTGGCAAGGGTCAGCCAGGGCTGTTATTTCTCTAAAGCCCTGTGGGTAGGTAGCCCTGGTTTTTAAACCTAGATGGCTATCTAAACATGAAGCATGCAGAACAGCCTTAAAATGGGCAGCTCCTTTCATTCTCCCTAAAATTTTCCTCCCAATTAAATGAAAGGCAAAGACAAGACAAATAGCCAGAAAGGCAATGAGGATTTTAGTGATGGGGAAGGGAACAACTAATGGAAGCTGGGAGGGGGAGGTTTTCTTCTGCCTGTAAAACAACAAAAAAGACTACACCCAGCCAACAGCCACGTGTAAAACAAATGCTGGGACCAGTGCACATTCAGCATCAGGGTATATATGTTTGTTTAATGATGTCTCCACGGTCTATAGAATTAATATTTAATAGCACTTGTCAGCAAGATTCTATACAAGGGTTTGTTCTGCCTCTTCTTAATGCTTGTTAGTGGTTGTGTCTTCCTGGTTGGCTTTAATATTAGAATTATGTTTTGCATTTGCAGTGATGTCTGTCTACTTCTACTTTCAAATTTGTATTATTTGGCAGGGTGGATGATATAGAGAGACATGTAACCAGAATTTAAAAGACTTTAATTAGTGCCTCTTCTCTGCTCAGAGTCCTAAGACACTATGCGAAATGAATTTTGTTTCTGGTTGTTTCTGCTAGTGCTGCAGGATATCTCATACAATAGACACCAAAAGTGTTTCTTGTTTCATTACCACTATTATTTTATCAGTATTAGTCAAAGGAGTGGGTAATTGGCAAATGGTTGGTTTATTTATTACTATGGTTTGGCTTGTTCCCAAAGATCACATGTTGACAACTGAATCACCTATGAAACAATGTGCAAAGAGTTCTTCAAGAAGTGATTAGGTCGTGAGAGCTGTGGGGCTGAGAATGGATTAATGCCATCAACACAGTTGAGTGTCTGATAAAGGGAAGTTGGCTACTTTTCTTGTGCACAGTCATTCTCACTTACATGATGCCTTCTGCCATGATATGAGGTAGCAAAATGGTGTTCCTCAAGTACCAAAACCATGATTCTGGATTTTGCAACCTTAAGAACTATGATAAATAATAATCTTTACAAATTATCTAATTGGGGTGTTTTGTTATAGCAGCAGAACAAAATGGATTAAGAAACACAAATTGAAGAGAAATAACAGTGTTTTCACTTTCTTATTCAAAGTTACTTGTCTTGGTTCCAAAATGGAATATTATGCAGTCATATGAAAAGGAGCACAATTGAAAAAGCGTGTATTTAAATTCCATGCTGAGAGCTTGAGATTAATGGAAAAGCTTGTCTTTCCTAGAAAATCATAAACTGAAAAATTCCCTGTAGTAGAAGTCAGTAACTTTGCATCTACAATAGGAAAAATGGAACCCTTGGCTTCACCTTCTTCTCATTCTGCTTTAGTTCCTCCACTGTTGTATACACACAAATAATAGACAGATTGGATATCCATAATCCCAAAATATATAATGCAGAATAACCCTAAATCACAAACATGTTAATTTCCACACCTAACCCCATATAATTGGTCACAATATAAATAAAAGTAGGATGTAAATATTGTTCAAAAATTATTCTCATGAGACAGAGAGAAGGTTTAGTGGGTAAAAGTACTTGCTGTACAGCCTGAGGATCTAAGTTCAAAACCAGAAAGCCATACACACACACACACACACAAAAAAAAAAAAAAAAAAACATGTGTTGTCACACATCTGTAATTTCAGCACTCCTACAAGCAAGGCAGAAAGCAGAGACAGGAGAATTGTTTCAAAGATGCCATGTCAGTTACTCTGAAATAAGTGATAAAGAGACAATGAACAAAAAGACCCTGCCTTAAAACAAAAAGCAAAGGACACAGGAGATTTGTCCTCAGGCCTCCACTTGCACACTGTGGTGTGCAAGCACTTGTACTCATACACACACACACACCACACAAACACACACACAAACACACACACACACACACATACACACACCACACACGAACACACACACAAACACACACACACACACACACATGACACATATACAGGCACACATACACACCACACACACACACACACACACACACACACATGACACATATACAGGCACACATACACCACACACACACACACACACACATACACACACACACACCACGAACACATAGATACCACACACACACACTTTCTTATATTTTTGGTTGTGAGCCTAGCCTGTAATGGCTGAGCCATCTGTCTCTCCAGCCCCCCCCCCCACACACACACTTTCTTAAAGCATCAAATGTTACTTTATCCTTCAAGATTCTTTGAATTTTGTCATATGCCTGACACATAGTAGGAGTTCATTAAATAAATAGTAACTATTATCTTCAATATGGTCTTGAATATGTAGTATAAAAGTCAGTTAGATAGTGACTTCATAATATCAGGGATTCAGGCACATTGAGAGACTATTTAAAGACCAAGAGCTTATAAGATGTTGGACCGGCTGAACAGTTGACAAACCCAAGCTTTGAGCACAAAAGAATAACACTGTTATAGTAACAACAGAAACTTGGAAATATTTATAAGAACCTTGCTCAAGGAGTCTTGGTTGTGTTATCTCTGCAGATATTGGTTTAAAAAAATTAAAAGCAAACACTGTGAAATGAAAATATTGCTTCCTGGTCCTATCCTTAGTATTAAAAATGGACATCCAAGTTGATGGTTTTGATAATTCAAGTTCAAGCTCATGTTAAGGAATTTCCCAAAACAGTGGAAGTCCCAGCAACTGTGTGTTCTCTTCTGCTTCTATGCATAATTTGCTCATTCTGATTATTGGCCCGACCAAGACCATCCACGTATATGGATGGTCCACTAGTATAACATTATGCTGCTTTCCACCCTACTCTAGATATTTCCCTGTATTTCACACACTTGATTGCACTCTATTTAAAGAAAAGAAAGTAAATTTGTTTCCCAGGAAATCCACATGAGCATTTGCTCCAAAGAGGGTACTCTACTGAGAGCCTTGGCCATTGTTCTGTTAAACAGTATTAGTAACAAAGCCTGGTGGCCATCAATGATGCCTGGCTTCAGGGTAAAGTCTACTCCTGTCATTGTTATTTGGCAGCATACAGGTGCCATCCTGGAGAAGGTGAAGGAATCCATTGAATCTAATGAGGTCACTCCACCAGATTCAAGGGACCCAGAGGAGCTAACAGCGTTCAAAAAGCTCTCTATGGAGCTATTTGGATTGTGTCAAATGGATCTGGATTGATTGCACATGCACACATTTCTGAAAATTTTCCTGAACTATTTTTGTGGTTTTTCTTTTTTAGTTTAAGAGCTACACATACTTTTGGGACATCAAGAGCTATCAGTGGATGGAAGTGCTTGCCACCAAACCTGACAACCTGAGTTCAGTCCCTAAAACCCACAGAGTAGGAGAGAACTGACTCCCAAAGGCTGCCCTCTGATTCCCACATGTAATAAATACTAAATATTTGAAAAGAACATTTAATTCCGAAGACCACAAGAAGTAATCTAGCCCTGAAGAGCTTTAAATTACACAGCCAAGGAGTAAAAGAGAAAAAATAATCACCCAAATACACAAATTCGTGACACAAACTTTCAAAGAAAGAGGATGCAATTCTCAGGAGATGGCTTAGTGGGTAAGAGCACTTGTTGTACTACCTTGGGGACCTAAGTTTGAATATCCAGTACTGGAGTAAAATTCTGGACCTGGCTACTAGATGTCTTTATAACAATCCTGTGTTTGGCTGGAATTGGGTGGAGACAGGAAGACTGCTGAGGCCTGCTGCTCCCTAGCCTAGCTCTGCATTGATGGAGAGATCCTGTCTCAAAGCAACATGGCAGAGTGATTGAGCAGGACACCACCTAACGTCTTCCTCTGGCCACTGTGAGCGCTCGCTCACACACACACACACACACACACACACACACACACACACACACAACACACACAACACACACAACACACACAACACACGCACATACAAGAATAAAAGGTTGCTGGTTAAAATTCATTCTGGCCTAGTTTTGAAAACCTATATATGTACAGCAGGAATAAATACTGAATATTTTCAATTTTCTTTTTTTTATTTTTTGTCTTTAAACTGCTTTATTTTTTTGCCCATCTCAAGTTTATTTTTATTTTTTTATTTTTTTCTTATTTTTTTATTAGTTCAAATTAGGAACAAGCTTACTTCACATGTCAATCCCTTCTCCCTCCCCTTCCCCGAAACCTACCCCCCAACCCCATACCTGTTCCCCACTCCATCCACCCTCCACTCCCCAGCCAGGGTAGGGCCCTTGATGGTGGCTCCGCAAAGTCCACCACATGATCCTGGGCCGGGCCTAGGCCCTCCCCCAAGGAGGAGGATGCCAAGAGTGCATCCCTTCACGTGGGATGGGATCTTAAAGCCCCTTCTTACACCAGGAAAAAATACTAATCCACTACCAGGGGCATCCTAGAGTGCAGAGGCCTCCTAATTGACATCCATGTTCAGGGGTCTGGATCAGTCTTGTGCTGGCCTCCCAGACAGCAATCTGGGGGTCCATGTGCTCCCCCTTGTTCAGGCCAGCTATTTCTGTGGGTTTCACCAGCCTGGTACCGACCCCTTTGATCTTCATTCCTCCCTCTCTGTAACTAGGTTCCAGAGTTCAGTTCAGTGTATATCTGTGAGTGTCTGCCTCTGCGTCCATCAGCCACTGGATGAGGGCTCTAGGATGGCATAAAAAGTAGTCATCAGTCTCATAATAGGGGAAGGGCATTTAGGTTATCCTCTCCACCATTGCCTAGATTGTCAGTTTTTGTCATCCTTGTAGATACCTGGAAATCTCCCTAGTGCCAGATCTCTCCTCAGACCTGTAATGGCTCCCTCTGATATGGTATCTCTCATCCTGCTCTCCTCTAGTCTTCTCCCAACTCAACATTTCTGCTCCTCCATTTCCTCCTCTCACCTCCTCTTCTCCTCCTCTCATTCTGTCAGCTCCCTCTCCCCTACCATCATGCTCCCAATTAGCTCAGGTGTTCCTGCCCCTTCCCATTCTCTGGGGTCCATGCATTTTTCTCTTAGAGTCTTTCTTGTTTCCTAGTTTCTTTGGTGAAGAGGCTGTTAATACTTTGCTCTATGTCTAAAATTCATATATGAGTGAGTACATAGCATGTTTGTCTTTTTGTGACTGGGTTACCTCACTCAGGATGGTTTGTTCTAGTTCCATCCATTTGCCTCTGAATTTCAAGATTCCATTGTTTTTTTTTTTTTTTCTGCTGAGTAGTACTCCATTGTATAAATGTAACACATTTTCTCTATCCATTCTTCAGTTGAGGGGCATCTAGGTTGCTTCCAGTTTCTGGCTATTACAAATGGCCCAAGAAACAAGCTGGTGTAGCAATCCTAATATCTAACAAATTAGACTTCAAACTAAAATCAATCATAAGAGATGAAGAAGGAAATTTCATACACATCACAGGAAAAGTCCATCAAGATGAAGTCTCAATCTTGAACATCTATGCTCCAAATAGAAGGCAGCCACATTTGTAAAAGAAACATTACTAAAGCTCAAACCACACATAAAACCCCACACACTTAATAGTAGGAGACTTCAACACCCCCCTTTCATTACTAGACAGGACCACCAGATGGAAACTTAACAAAGAAACAAAGGATCTAACAGAAGTTATGACCCAACTGGGTTTAACAGATATCTATAGAACATTCCATCCAAACACAAAAGAATATACCTTCTTCTCAGCGCCATATGTTTTCAATTTTCTAGAAGTTTTATTAAGCAATACAATTGCCATACACTGTATTGCCTGGTAGAACAGAAGGATACAGGGGACTGTCTCTGTACTCAAATGGTCTTCATGGTTCTAGAATAAGTAGGAGATACATATGTACCCATATGTCTTTGCTTTTTCTGCCCCAAATGGAAGTTTATCTTATGTTGACATCTTTGGTCAGAGAATTGTCAATGATCAACTCAACCATCCACCCATAGTTTGGCTTGAAGATTATAAGGAGTCCTTGTCCCTTCTCCTGTCACTCATCATCACAGCTTCTACCAAGTGGACATTTGCCCATCACCTCTATAACCTTCACAGTCTAGTGCACATATTCTCTTGCTTAGACATTATCAAGGTCCCAGCTGGTATATGTCTCCTCTTACTGTACTTTCAAAGAAATTGAGAAGCTACCATATATGAATTTAAATCCAATATCTGACTTTACCAGTTGGGTAACATTAGGCAATCATCTCTCTACTTTCCTTTTATACCTAGGAAAATAAGGATAACAACAATAGCTATTAGTATGGTTTTGGAGACGGTTCTATCTTTAAAATAATACCTGGTAACTAAGCACGACATCAGAATTAGCTATTTTCGTTTCTTTGTTGTGGTCCTAGGTGTGGGACCCAGGGCCTTGCACATGCCAGGCAGCTGCTCTACCACTGAGCCACACCCTATTTGTCTGTCTGGTTTTGTTTGTTTGTTTTTGAGCCGGGGTGTAACCACTCTTGCTCATAGTGGCCTAAAATTCACTGTATAGGTCAGGCAGAAATCAACTTAGGGTCATCCTGCCTCAGCCTCCCCAAATCTTCAATTACAGGTACTTACCCTTTATATTTAGAATTATTTATTTTCATCAAGGTCTTAAAATAGTGGCTTTGTACTTAGAATAAAATGAAACTCATTGAGTAAAGCAAGGCCCTGTGATTCATCCTCATGCTGAACCAATAAGAACCCCATTTGCCTGACATCTACATTTCAAATGCACTGGTTTTGTTTTTCTCCAGTATCTCAAAAAAGCTGAACTTCCAGCTGAGGTCCCTTCTCATAGTACCCTTCCTGTCTTCCTTCACCATCTCTCATTCCCTAGGTTCTGTTTAAAGCCATAACTTTGGGAGTACCTTCCTATTACAGCAGATTCCCATCCATTACACTACCAAGCCTTACATTTGACTATGTAATTTAACTCTTCTACTGGAACAGAGATCATACAACTTTCTCAATAGAGGGCCAGATGGTAGACATTTTAGAGTTTGTGTTCCATCTCATCTGTGTCACCACCATTCCACTCTGTCATTGAAGCATGCAAGCAATAGCTTATCAAATGAATGAACAATCCATGTTCTAGGAAAACTTCAGGGAGACTGCAATTTAAATTCAATATAGTTGTCATGTATCACAAAATGTTATTTTTCTTTTGCTGTTTTTTCAAATAAAAATGCAGAAAATATACTTAGCTCACAGGTCATGGAAAATGAGTGGATTTGGTCTGTTGCAGAGTATGAGCTTCATGGGTTAAGATGATTGTTATATCTAAATATTCAGTCCAGGACCTGATACATAATGGATTTGCAAATTCATTTTTAATGAAAGAATAATCGTCTGTAAGGTGTCAGAATTTTATAACAGGATCTAAAAAAACATAAAGCCAAATAAAAATTAATAAAAACTCATTTTCATCCTTTGTTTTGTAGTTTACAAAGTATTTCAATATGCAATGTTTCAGTTGATCTCCTAAACAATGTTTGAAATAATAGGTGCAATACACTGGAGTGAAGGAGATGAGAACTATGGAGGGAAGGCATGGGGAGGGATAAATGACAGTAAATTATTTGTTTACATATATATGTATATATATATATATAGAGAGAGAGAGAGAGAGAGAGACAGAGAGAGAGAAAGAGAGAGTTAAAATGGAATTATTTTATAATAGGGCAACAGAGACTAATAAATAAAAAGCCCAAGGCCAGGGAATGGGCTACTTCTTTTGTGGTTGTTGATCAATGAATTTCCATAGACCCCCAAATATTATAAGCTATTGTAGGTATTCTTGGTTATCCTCAATAAACTGATAGTAAAACCACCTTGTTGAAGACACACAGGCTTCAGTCATACAGAAAAATCAAGATGGTACTGATCTTGAAGTTTCATACAAATTGTCTGACTCTCATGGCATTGGAAGACGATACACATGATATCAGAGAAGAAAAATAATCACCAATTTTGCCCAGCTATGAGCCCTGATAGCTATAATAATGACTTGTGGCAAAACATGCTCCTAGTGCAATAGTGGTAAGGACATCAAGGGAGTAAACAACCACTTTCTGATTGGATATAATGCCTGCTCCACCCGATGAAACCTATACTTGGCAATATTATTAGGATAAGCACATAAGAATAAATTGATTAAAGACTCTAAGGGAAAATGTAGTGCTATGATTTTGCTAAACAGACACAGTATTAAACTGACTCCTGATAACTTACCATTTTATCCATAGATTAATGCATCTCTCAGCCCTTATCAGAGAAGTTTCTATTTGCAGTAGATGGTGATCAACTTAGCGACCCACAACTGGTCAGAGAACAGAAAATAAAGATTTCCTAATGCTCAGCTGTAAATGGAAGGTATCTACTGTATTCCTCTGCCACAAGGCTCAGTGGTTACTGCAGAAGATGGTGTGGAAACAGCATAAGGGCCAGAGGCAATGGATGATGACAAAGGAACAGTATCTTCTGGAGAAAGCAGGGCAGTTACACACATGAACTCTACAGCACTTATGACAGCATGCACAAGACCAGGTCAAACTCAAGCCAGACCAAATCATAGCAGGGCCAGGGAGAATAAGCACATAATCCCACACCTAGCCAACTGCTATCTCCTGGGGGTGGGGAGGAAGCTGTCTCTAAGAATGTAACTTTTAGTAAGATGACCATGCTTTAGTGGAAGGCCACACATCCAAGAATATTTGGAAGGCACAAATCGGTCTTGATGTGGAGAAAGAATAAAATTAGGTGGGTAAGGAAAGGAGGTGATCTGTAAAGAGCTGAGGGAGCGGTGAATATTATCAAACACATTGTATAAAATTACCAAAGTACTATTAATATTCCTTTTTGTTTGGTTGTTTGGATGGTTTGGTTTTGGGTTTTTGAGACAGGGTTTTTCTGTGTTACACAGACCACACTGTCTTGGAACTCACTTGGTAGACGAGACTGGCCAGAACAGAGATCTGGCTCCCAAGTGCTGGGATTAAAGGCATGCACCCACACCCAGCAATAAAATTCTTAAAATGTAATAATTATTATAAATGTGCAGTGAAATACCTGGCTAACATAAAAAAAGTGTTACAGTCAATAAATGATGGGATTAAAAACAAGAACCTAGTGGCATTTCCTAGAGCCAGGGGTCCTTTAAGAGTTCTAGCTTTACAAGCATTTCAGAGGTGCTTAATTAAAACCCCCAGATCAGGGGCCTAGCAATCCCAGCTTTCCCAGCCTTCCATAGCTGATTCTGAAGAATGCTAATATTTAAGAATGACCACTGTAGATCATTGGCCTCAGCACTAGCCTCATCTTAGGTTCCATCTACCTTACAAAAACTTCAATGTCTGGAACTCATTCACAAGACAGTCGGATCCACTTTACCTAACCTTGAGTTTGGAACTTGTAGTGTGTGTGTGTGTGTGTGTGTGTGTGTGTGTGTGTGTGTGTGTGTGTAACACATGTCTATGTACATATAGGTGGAAGCTAAAGATTACCATTGGGTGAAATCCCCAATCACTTCTCCACTTTATTTTTTTGAGATAAGGGTCTCTCACTGGACCTGGAGCTCACCAATTAGGATAGGGCAGCTACCCAGCATGCTCCAGGAATCTGCATGTCTCTGCCGCCCCCATGCCAGCTTAACAGGTGCACACTGTCATGCTATGGGTAGCAATTTCCTCTGAGTTGAAACCTTCTGTCCTGGAGGGAGACTCCTGAGACACAAGGAAGAACAAAGTCTTTACATGCCTGGGAAAGCTGAAGCTCCCATTTTCACAGGCCCCTCCCCAAGCAAAAACAAAGCTGAAGGGAGGAGACTCTGAACTGCCTGGGTACTTAGAAAAGGTTTTTCAGTCTGAGGAGCAGCCTACAAATTGCAGACAACTCCAAAACTACAGCTTCTGTGAGTCATCACCAGTGCTGAGTTGGGCTTCATCGACTCTTAAGTATTCCATACTTTATAGTCACCCAACATGTTTACTAGTTCCCCAACTTGGACTTTGGTGTCATCATTACTTGGGTCTGTTGTTAAGTTCCCTGCCTGAAATGAAAAAAAAAATCTGTGTTGCCCTCCCCAGGAAAGTTTTCATCCAACACATAGGCAGCTTTTTCTTTGGGTGCTGGGGATTTGAACACAAGTCCTAATGTTTGCACAACAAACACCTTACAACTGAGCCATCCTTTCAGCTCAAGCACCTATAGTTTTTAAAACCTTCCAAGGGATGTCACAGTAAGGATTTCTGGCTGTAGATCCAAGCCAATGAGATGCCCTGAACTTATTCTCTTCATAGGACACCTAAAGATGGATTTCCCACAGCCTCAGAGAACTTAATAGAGTTTCACAGGCACCACAGGCCTGCAGACTAGGACCTGCCCCACTGGCCTCTCATGCTCCAATTTCTCTTCAGGCTTCTATTTCCATTGCCACAATATCTTTCCCCCACCCCCTCTCTGCTCCCATCAGCTGACTGCACAGACTCCATTAGAACTAAGGGCAGGTGCAGCTTGGAATGAAGCAAGAACTCATCTGTTCCCCCCTGTTCTCACTCCTGATGTTTGCTAGTTTGTATGATTAATTTTATCAATTTTCCTGACCTGCTTTGCCACCGAAATAAATATGACAGCTGCTGGGCTGCCTCAATTCTTCCTCTTGCCAAGTGAGATGCTGAGATGTGTTTTCTTGTTGATCGCAGACTTGGGTAAATAGCAAGTAAACAGACCAAACAGGAGTCATCCTGGTCACACTGACAAAGCAGGTGTGGAACCAAATCACATCTGAAAACGAGCAAGGCAGCTTCCATCTTGCAGCTTTCCCGGGCACTCAGTCAACACAGGCAAACACCAACCCCTGCATTTCTCTGTCGGCTGTATTCACCGGCTCTTAGTCTTCACATTTCACAGTCAACTGATAGGTGACCAAACCAAAACACTTCATCTCTGACTATGTCTTATATTTACTGCCCAGCAAAGCTGAGTGAGCAAAGGAAAGAGGATGCAAAAGTATTTTACAAATTAAAATCCACCCTTCAACTAGAACGAACCTTCAGAGGCCATGTTGCTTCCAGTCCTCAGATGGCTAATACTGTTGTGACTTCTGTAGGATCAGCATAAGGACACAGGTACTAAAGCAACTTTGCAGCCATGCTGCTCAGAGGATCTGAGAACCCAGGAATCTGGTCCTAGCAGAGTCATGCAGGCCATAGCTGGCTTCTCCTACCTTCTGTCTGTAGAGCTTCCCCTCAGGTCTGGTTTGTGGGAAATCCTCCCATCATGGGTACATGAACTGAGAACGGTATGGGGGCAGTGGTGAGAATATGTTCATTCTGCTGGGGTCTAGGACAGCCTCACTACTTCTGTTTGCTTTTTCACTGCTGTTCCCTACCATCTCCTTCATTTGAGTCAGTCTCTCAAAATAAATTAAGGAGGTCATATAAAACAGGTTCCTAAGAAAGCAGAGCCGGAGCCCTTAGGTATCAGCTGATTACAGAGAAGTACATGTTTAAAGCAGACAGTCAAAGCACTCTGAGCAACGGTGTGTCTAATACTTTCCCTCTGCAGCTGAGTGTCTGACACTTTCTCTGAAGGTTTTTTAAATAATAATAATAATAATAATAATAATAATAATAATAGACTGCAAACAGTATTAGCATACATCTACCTTGGTGGTTTTTCGTGGAGGACAACAGCCAGCTCACTCCTGTAGGCCAAGGATCATTCCCACACTATCCACAAGAGCATCTGCTGAGACAATGCTACCCTGTGCCTCTCATCACTTGGCTCCCTGCTCAGGGCAGGGTGGAAGTGAGTGAGATGGAGACATTGTCTGTCTAGTGGTCTCCTGGGCCTGCTGAGTACAGAGGTATGAGCAAGTGCCGGGCTCTTTCTCCCCTATCTCATTTGTAAAAGGAAAATGAGATCAAAGGGGAGGGAGAGCTCCTGCTAGTCTCCTTTGCATTGATCACTGCACACATCATCACCTCGGTCTCTGCAGTGGAGAGCTGGAGGAGGCCCTGCCTCAGACACCGTCTTTCACAAGCAGAAGAATCCAGCGTGTGACATGATGTCTAATTTCCAGGCTCCCAATTGCCCAGGCAGACCTCATCCTCTGAATTCAGCTCTTCCTAAATGAAGGGAGCAGGGAGGGGGTCCTCCTGCTGGCAGAGCATTGAAAGCACGATCCATGACATAGGCCTGCGAGGACGATTTTGCTTGGGAAATGCAAGGGTTTCCTTATTCTGCACACCGAGCCTGTCTTCTAATGACAGCCTTGGGAGTCAGACATTTCTAAGTGCTAATTAGAGGTGTTGATTATCGTGGTAACCCTGTGGGGGCTCAACCCAAGCCCGAGAGCAAAAGCCACAGATAAAATAAAGATTGTTACAGTGGCTCCCAGTGTCACATGAACATCAATACTGGATTGTCAATGCTCAGGCGCAATCCAATCTGGGACTCCAGCTATTGCAACGACGGAGTCCCAGGGTGATACACGGGGCTGTCACACCATTCACAATCTGCAGTTCTGATGGAGGCACAGATACTCCATCCTAATCAATCAGAAAAAAACTCACCAAGACTCAGATATACAGCGATTGACTTATGACAGGATTTCACTACCACGTGAGCAAAAGCTGTGGCGATGGGACACACAAAACCAACTCAGAGCCTGAAATAAATGAGCTGCTTAAGACGCAGTCTGCTGTGTCTCCATTTATGACCTCATGCACGCATGTTTTGACATGCACACACGTGACTCCTCTTGTGGAAAAGGAATTTGGGTTATTGATTTCTCCTCACTTTGCATCCACATCTGTTGACAGTTCATGGCTATATTGAAAAGAGAATGGGAGTCAGAGACAGAAGTCTTGAGAAGGAATCTGAATTTGAGAGGTAGGTGATGGAATGAAAGCTGAGGCTCTAGGGTCTGAAGAGGGTAAGGACCAGCCCTCTTTAGTTAAGCATTATAAACTTTATCATTGTTCTCCATCAGTTAGGAAAATATATAGCAGCTAACCTCACAGGATCATTGGGGACTAAATGAAATAAAGGCTATCCGACTGTGAGATTGTATCTGTGTTGACACTGATAAATCACTTAGCCACATTTGGCCTTAAGTTCCTCCTCTGGAGTAAACAGAAAATAATAAAAATCCTGCCTTTAGAACTTAAAAAACATTTTGTGGGAAATGTGCTACTTAGGAATTATTTTAAATTTATAAATCACTCTGAATTTATGATAACGAATATCATAAAAATAATCTCAGAGATCTCTGCTTTGAGACTAGATCAAGCCAAAACATAGACAAGATCACTTCCCTAGAGCCTTTGACATACTGTGGGGCTTGAGAGAAAATGTTCACACTCTCTTCTTTTCTTTCTTTTTAATCTAAAATCACCTCTCCCAAATTTAGGTGAACTAATTCATGTGGATCTCTTCTGTCTATACATTTACCTAGCAGCCCAATGAGCTCCACATCAGGGAAATGCAGATTCAAGTTCACTTCCACCATTTACTACTTCTGCATCCTAAAAAAGTTTATAAGTTAACCTTGCTTCTGCAATGAAGGAAATAATTCCAGCCCTAGACGTCAATACATAGAATGTCTATGGTGCTAGAAACATTGACTGTAATAAACATTCACTCTTTACTGGGTGATACTGATGTAGCTAATGCAGGCTCAGACACCTCTTCCCTCTGCAACGGAGAAAAGGCCAATTGAGGAAATATTATAGTGGATGTTTGCAGCGAGTGACGTATGAAGATGGAAGATGGGGGTGGGGAATGCTCTGCCCTGCACAGAGACCGCCAACCTGGCGGTACGATGCTCCATTCCCAAGCTAAGCAAATACAGGAGAGAGGACAGCAGCCAGCGATGGAAGAGGGCAAAGCGGTGTGCTCATCTGTTTCTTCTGAGCAATTCCCCAGCTGCAGATCCCCTCCCCTTATCCCCAGAGCTTACATTTCTCAACTCCAGCAATCTGTACATGGAAGTCACTTTCCTCTGTTGGGAAGCATAAATCTGGCCTCCTTGGAGTCCACTGTAGCAAATTGCTAGCACCTTCTCAGACACAAAGGAGAAAATCAAGGTTGACTGCAAAATTCTTCTAGTTGCTTTGAGAAGGCATCCCACTTGAACACAGAGGAGAGCATTCTTCAAGGTACACCCCAGAGAATGCTTCCAAGGTATGTACATTTGCAAAGGGGAAAAGGAGGCTTTTATGGGCAAAAGCTGGCCACATATTATGTGTTATGTCCCACTCCTTGTCAGTTACCATGTGACTATTATGGAGAGTTGAGTAAAATAACTGCGTTTTGACAACTGCTTCCCAAAAGAATTTAATAGTACAAACCATTTTCTAAATAACAATTGTAAATTACTCTAAAACTAGCTTCTGAGAAGCCATTTTTTCCATGATGAAAACAATCCTTCTTCTTCCAAATACCAAAATTCTTTATAAGTTTGCATGGGGGTTTGAGTGATAAGGCAGAGTGCTTATTAAATATTGGCTAAATGTGTGAATTTCACAACCAGTTAATAATTTCACAAATGATAGACAACTACTCAATTTGTGTTGGTTAGGGCTAGATTACATGCAACCAACTAATCCATCAGTCCATAAATGTTTATCCGTCGCACATACCTTTGGCTTGCAGGTGGATGGTTTCACAGGAAAGAAACTAATTCAACATGGCCTGAGCACCGCCAAGCTCAGTTTTGACTTCTGGAGAAGCTACTGTTTGCTTGTTCCCAGGTTACATTTCTCTCAGCCCCAGATGAAAACACTGTGCATCAAACTCTTATGAAACCATTCTGATTTTCAATTTTCTTTCCCAGGTTTTCACATAAACCACTAAAATACATGCAAAACTCTAATTAATGTCTTAATCCAAGGCTGCTTTCTTAGACATCTCCTTTTACCTGAGATTAATGCAGTTACCCTTAATTGGATTATATATCATTTAAAAATATTTTATTACATTCTAGTTGTGTGTGTGTGTGTGTGTGTGTGTGTGTGAGTACACATGCCTGAATGTGCCACAAATCTATGTGTAGAGGTCAGAGGACAATTTATAGGAGTCAGTTCACTCTTTTCACTAAATGGATTTCAGGGACCAAACTCAGGTCTTCAGTGGCAAGTGCCTTTATTTGATGAACATATTGATGGCCTCAGATTACACATCTTGATGTGAAATGCATATAGTCACAGTATTCATATGCAGTGTGCTACTAGATGAGGTGATAAGCAGTGAAAGAAATCTAATCTATGCACCCACTTGTGATCACAGGACAGATGTCATTTCTGTCAGTGATACTGTTTTTTTTTATTGTGTTTTAAAGTAATGTTTGGGTCTCTGTGTATGAGCTTACACATTCTAAAAAATGGTCTTTGTCTGGAGGGCGATGCATAGCGCAAGGTCGCTCATATCAATGCAAATGTCTTATTTTTCCAAGGTCTTTGGGAGCCAGCAGTAGTGGTACCCACAATGATTTACATTCCACAGGAAGGGTTAACCTCATCTCATGGTCACTGTTGTCTCAGGACAACTTGTCAGCCCACAGGAACATCCCATAATGGATTTGAAGTGGATTGTGCACCCCTTGCAAGGTGCATGCTGTATTTATTGAATAGACATTAAAAAGAACATTTCTCAATTTCTCAGCACTGAACTCAGGTCAATGGATCTTCTTGGCACTGACACGCTGAGTCAACTCCTAGCTTGAAGCTTTAAAGGGACTGGGTTAGATTAAAGGGTTAGACTCTGTTTTCAATGTTTCCCTAGAAAAATCGTTTAGTCTTAAATCATTTATGTTGCCAGCTTAGAGCTTTATTTGGCCATTCTCTGCTAGCTTTGGACACACACACACACACACACACACACACACACACACACACACACACACACACACACACACCACTTACCATACATATACACACACCATATACACTCATGTACATATACCACATTCACTCACACACACAATTCAAACACACTCACAAACCCACCCACACCACATACTCATACATGTATACACACCCACTAAACTCATATACTCACATCACACACACACATCGAATACACTCTCACATAAACACACCACATTCACACCCACATCACACACACACACACACACACACACACACACACACACACACACCTGCACACACCACATACACTCATACACACATCACATAAACACACATACTACATACACACACAACACAACACATATACACACTCACACACAACACACACAACACACACATATAAATAGGTAACACATGAAGAGCATAACAGCTTATCTTTTGCAGATTTGACAAGGGATTTAGGCTGCTCTAGACACAATACAGATCAACTGTTTCATGTCCAACAACAGAGTTTGAAGATTGCAGGCCATGCCTATGTCCTCTGAATTTCTCACTCCCATAGTTAACTCAGCTGGAATAGTTGTGTCCTCATGTCCCAACACAGAGTTATCTTTAAAGTAGACCCACTGACTAACTGACTTTAAGGACAATTGTGTCCCCTCTCCCATGCCTTTAGCATGCATCACCCAGCTCAGCATTCATCAGAATACTCACTCAGGTAGTCAATCACTGTCAACTGTCACCTAGGTGGAAGTTTGTGTACACATAATGACATTCACTCATTGATGGCTTCTTAGGAAAGGAAACAAGGCTTTATAATCTCAGACAATTAAATGCAGGTCAAACATAAACAACATAAACAAACTTTTTATTAATTTATTTTGTTCTTTGACAATTTCACACATGTACATGTTACTTCCTGACCCCTCCTAGTCCCCATCCTCTCTAATTTCTCTCCTACTCCTGCTATACCTCCTTCCCTACAGATCTCCCCCTCGCTTTCATGTCTACTGTTTTATGTTGTGACACACTAGGGTTTTCTATGTGACCATGCGCTTACAGCTGTCCGCTGGATCCTGGTATTTCACCAGTTGATACACAACTGAAGACAATGACTTACCCTCTTCTGGTTCATTGGTAGTCAATAGATTAGCATTAAGGCTCTGTGAGCCCCTACCCCTTCCATGAATGACTGTCGACAGGGCCAGTCTTGTGTGTGCCCAATGCAGATAACAGCAGTTGTCATGAGTTCACAGTGGCAATGAAACCCCAAATGGAATGTTGCAGCTCTTCACCCCATCTTCTAGATCTTACATACTGCCTATCCCCTCTTTTCCGGTGTTCCCTGAACCTGAGAGGGGGTGGTGTAAACATCACATTGATGGCTGAGCCCTCAGTCATCACTTAGTCTCAGCATCTTTGGCAGCTGTGAATCTCTGAGTCAGTTTTTTACTCCAGAGAGGTCTTTCTTTCTTTCTTTCTTTCTTTCTTTCTTTCTTTCTTTCTTTCTTTCTTCTCCTTCTCCTTCTCCTTCTCTTTCTCCTTCTCCTTCTTCTTCTTTTTATTTTTAGAGACAGGGTTTCTCTGTGGCTTTGGAGGTTGCCCTGGAACTAGCTCTTGTAGCCCAGGTTGGTCTCGAACTCACAGAGATCCGCCTGCCTCTACCACCACCCAGCTGAAGAGAGGCTTTTCTAAGACTAAATGGTTTGTGTCTATGGGTATAAACAGAAATCTTCAGAAGGAGGTTTGGTGCTGTGTCAACTTAGTTAAACAACAGTAGCAGTCTCCCACTAAGGCCTAAGACCTTCCCAGGTGTGGGCTGTTAACTGGGTTTACGGTACCAAGAAGAAGTCACCTCCCATGGAACAGGCTTCACATGCAATCAGAGGGTAGTTGCTTACCCCCACAATGATGGGCCCTCTACCTCAAGCTGGAGTGTAGGTTTGTAGGATTCACATCTGATGCCTTCTCTCCTTTTGAGTCCTGCATAGCACCTCCCAGCACTTTGAAAACTAGTCACCAACATGGAAGTTTCCATTTCGGTTCCAGCTTTAGAGCTTGCAACATAGGTGTTCTGTGTATTCTTCAGTAGGGTCTTACACTCTATGTCTGGTGAAAAACCAAGACGACTAGCAGGGGCTTCTATTAATTTAGGGTTCCCCAGGGCTTCCTCAATCAATGTCTATGGGACTGCAAATTGTTTTTGGAAACCTCTGCTTTTGGGAACAGCATAGTTTAGCCATTCAGTGTAACACCCTTCTGCTGCTCTTTTGTATTATCATTTGATTTTTAAGACAGTAGTTTGCCTTATGGTGTTTCTATGCACCATTTATTTCTGTTAATACCACACCCTGCACCCCAGTGTCCCCAATGTCCCCACTCCCTACTTGCTTAAATCCTTCTAATATCAGCATTCCATGTCTCTATTTTCCTTTTATTTATGTTCTCCTATGCCCTCTTCCTTAAGTCAGTCCCCCATGTGTAGTTTCCTGGATTCAGATTACCGCAAGTTAAAGAAACATGGCTAAAGAGTTAGAACCCAGGTCTACATATGACAGAGAGCATGAAGCACTTTTCTTTCTTATCCTGGACTGTCTCGCTCAATATAATCTTCCCAATTTCATCTCTTACCTACACATTTCATTATTTTATTTTTCTCTACAGCTGAATAAGATTCCATTATGTATATGCACTTCTGGGCATCTTCCCTAAGGACTCTCTATAAAATACTACAAAGATGCCAGTATATCCTTATTCAATTTGCTCTAGTTACAATAGCTAGGAAATGGAAGCTGCCTAGATGTCCATCAACTGATGAATAGATGGTGAAAATACAACAAATAGACACAATAAGGTTCTCAGCCTCCCTTCCATTTTCCAGAGCTTGGTCTCCTTGAATGTTCTCTCTCTGACTTGGACTTTGTGCCCCTAGATCTATGCCTTAGTTGAGTTTTTCCTCTGCTCTTCAAGTTCTAACTTTTTAACACTTTTAGCATTCATGCATCCATTGTTCTGAATCTAAAAGACTCAGACAGTGACATACCTCTTGAAGATAGTACTAGGGGGCTAGGGAAATGGCTCTGTGGGAATACTTGCCATGCAAGCATGAGCACCTGAGTTTGGTTCCTCAGCATCCACACAATAGCCAGGAGTGATCATGCACAACTGTAACCACAGAGCTGGAAGGGAACAGAGATGAGAATCATCGGAGTTCATGGGCCAGCCAGCCTAACCAAACACATCTAGCTCTGAAATTAGTGACAGATCCTGTAACAAGGCAGTAAAGTGATAATAAATCAAAGACAACACATGTGAACACTGACACACACATCCACATGTGTGCAGGCATATGCACAACACACACACACACACACACACACACACACACACACACACACACCACATACTCATTTTTAAAAGATAGCACTGTGTGCCCTGTATTTCAATGAAGAAGATCATTCACATATAGCCAACCACTATATTTGGAGGCACTGTGATCTATCTACATAGCTTCATAGCTTCATCCTTTCTATAATTTTCACGTGAGTATACTTTTAAGTGCCTGCACCAAGTCTCTGATTTCCATATCTGGATTCTGTGTATCCAGCAGACAATGTCAGCCCTGGGATAGGGCTTGGTCTGCCTCAGCCACAAAACTTCAATATTCTTATCGAGCAAGAGAACAGTCAGTAGGTATCCATTATTACTATCAAATTTGTGGCTTAACACATCTTCAGTGAATATAGATGACAAAGGATAATGAATTGCTAAAAATTTCAGCATTTGAGAAGGACATGGTGCTGCATGTATGTAATCATGGAACTTCTGAAAGGGAGGCAAGAGGACCAGGAGTTCAAGGACATAATCAGCTATGAAGAGAGTTGATGTCTATCCTAGGCTACATGAGATCTTGTTACACACATGCAAAGAAAGAAGAAAGAAAATTTGGTTTGGGGCAACACTTACCAGAATTCAGTAAACCAGAATCAGTAATGAGAGCTTCTACCACAGAGTAACCAGGCCCAGGATATCTCTCATTGTTGGGGCCCAAATCTTAGGACTTGGCATGAGATCCTAGGCCATGCTTGGCAGGCCACATAGTTAACCTTTACATAGCAGCTCTTTAGAACCTCAGCTCAAGATAAGAAACAACTTGACCCAGTGCTCCACCCACAGGCTCAGTCACCTAGGCAACCCTCCTTGGACCTCTTACTCATGAACTCTTTACCCTGCCAAACATCCTCTTTGTGGCTTCCTAATATCCTGCCTTTACCAACAGCTGGTGCACAAACAACCCATTTTGCCCCTCCCCATATCCTGACTATATAAACTAGCCTGAGAAAAGTAAAGTTTGCCACTTGATCAGAATCCTGTCTTGTGGTCGTTCTTTCTGCATCTCTTGTCCCCATTCCCTATCCCTGACTCTCTTGCCCCAGGTTGACATCCTGCAGGTTGGGAAATCTCACAAATGATGGAAAGGAAGCATAAATAACAAACATGAGGAAGAATAAACAACACTATCCATCGAGGACTGCATCTAGTGCTCATTTCTCTGTGCCCCTTGAACCAGCAAAAGAACCTAGACACAAGAACAATGATGTTACTTCTCTGTGCCACTGCGCTGCGATAGGTTAGACAGAAAATAACCCATGATTACTGGAAACAAGGTACAGGTATACCTCTAAAAGTAATCTTTGACTGAGAAACAGTGGGCCTACAGAAGTTTATTTTTTTTAATTTTTTTTAACAAAGTGACCATAGATTTATTTGGGAAAAGAGGGAAAGGACTCTGAGAATAGCAGGTACTCTAAGGGACAAATTAGGAAGACCTAAGAATTCCCTGCCCAGATATTCTTAAACAGCCCAAGCAACAGTGTGCTACCTTGTTCCACTCAATCCTGACTTCCTCAAACTTGTCTCTGATATTAAAGTGTCTCCTATTCAAAAATCTGGAATAGTAGAGAATTCTGGAAATAGGCATTGAAAAGCAACTCATTTACATACAAGAGAAAGTCCAAAATGCTATTAGTGGGTTTACCATGGAAACCTGTAGGCAAAGAGAGCATGGAAGAATATATCCAAGTTGCCTTGGGACAGGGGGAGACCCTGCCAACCAAGAATGCTGTCCTGTTATTCATATGGAAAGACAAACCTTTCACTGGGTAAACAAAGATATGGGAGTTCATCACCAGTTTAGACTTGCCTAAAAATAAATGCTAAAGTGGGTTCTTCAACTTGAAACAAAATAACACTAACTGCCAAGGTAAAAACTGATAAAATAAAATATGCTGTAAGGATAAAAATAAAAGCAAATTCAGAATATTCTGATAAAAGTTATGTGAAAACAACTTTTAACTCCAGCATAAAAGTTAAATACACAAAAGTATTAAAATGCTTATAGACACAGTGATTTACTAATGGATGTAGAGTATAAAAAAGATATGAATTGTGACAGCAAGAAGAAATGTGAAGGAATACAAAGTTCTAGCCCCATCGGCACACACCCACCTATTGCTCTGCATCTGCAAGCCTAAGATAACAACACTCATCATCCTAGGAAGATGGTGCCAAGTCATTTGCTCTTCACAAAAAGAGGTGGGTTCTAAAAATCACCCATCACTATACTTTTTAGATACCTGCTTGTCTGTTTCTTATACACTTGAACTAAATGTATTTGTTATCAGCCTAATATGGATCACAACAGATATACTATAACTCAAGAAAATCTCACAGCAACAACAGAAGTGTTGTATAGAGCACATGAGAGCACACGCGAGCGAGCGCGCGCGCGCGCACACACACACACACACACACACACACACTTTCTATTTTGCTTCAGGAAAAGAATTGAAGCAAATTATTGTTTTAAAAAATCTATCAAATTACAAAACAAGACAGTAAATGAATAAGAAAGAAATAAAGGAGCAGAAAAATGGAAAAAAAAGATGATCAAATTACAATAGTAAATACTTGTCACATCTTACTTTAAACAAAAATGGATTATTTTTCTAATAAAAAAGGCCAAGGACAGAAGTAAAAACAAAAATTGGCACAATGCTGCCTGCAATAGACACTTTAGTCTTCGGAATATCCCTAGGCTAAAACTAAAAGCTGGAGAAAGACATAAATGGTCACCAGCCAATTAAGCCAAAAAAGATTTCAAATGAAAACTATAAGAGAAAAAGGAGCTCACTAAATCAAGAAGCATATAGAAATCACTAATATTTATCTACCCAACATGGAACATCTAAATATGTATAATAAATACTCACATAACTGAAGGGAGGAACACAACAATGTAATAATTGTAGCAAACATGAGTATCCAAGTTGAACACTGGACCAAAAGTCAAAAAGGGGCAATGGACTAGAACTACATATTAAACCAGATAGAATAAGCATGCAGAACAGTCTCTCAAATAGTAATAGGATTCACATTCTTTTTCCAATGCACATGATGGAAAAAATATTGTCATGAAAGAAGCTTAAACATATTCTAAATAATATAGACCATGTCAAATGTTTTCCTTACCACAACAAAATAAACTAAGTATCAGTGGTAACAGGAAAACTAGAAAATTAACACACAGGGAAATTAAATGCCATCTTTTGTGGGAAAACGATGGCTCAAAGAATAAAACCTAAGGTTAATAAAAAATAGGCATTTAAAAATATCCTAAGGTAGGCTGGAGAAATGACTCAAGTGTTAGGAACATAGACTGCTCTTACTGAAGCCCCAAGGTTGCTTCTCAGTACCCACATCAGGCAGCTCACAACTACTTGTAACTCCAGCTCCAGGAAATCTGACACCCTTGTACACACATGTAAACACACACACACACACACACACACACACACACACACACACACACACTTAAAAGAATGAAAATCAATCTTTTAAAATTATCTCAAGATCTCAAGACAAATGGAAAACAATCTATCGGAACTTATGAGATACAGCAGAAGAATTTTAAAGAGAAAACTGTATGCTGGTACAGGTTTACATAAAGAAAAATAAAAGACCCTTGATAAATAACCTAGTTATATCTTGAAGATCTACCAAAAAGCACAAATTAAGCTCAAAGTTATCAAAAATCAAAAAAAGAAACAAATGGAATAGACTAGAAAACCTATAAAAATAATGAAACAAATAAATAAAATTGGTAAATCAATACTCATAGATTGTTGACTATCCCAATCGTCATCAGAGAGCCTTCATCCAGCAACTGAATGAAATAAATAATAAATGCAGACCCACAGCCAAGCATTGAGCCTAGCACAGGGAACCCTGCTGAAGAGAGAGAGGGAGGATTTTAGAATCCAGAAGGGCCAAGGACATCACAAGGGAACCAACAGTGATAACTAACCAGAGCTCTTAGGAACTAGCTGCATCTGAACTGTTAGCCAGGGAGCCTGCATGGGACCAACCTAGGTCCTGTACATATGTGTGACAATTGTATAGCTTGGACTACTTGTGGAACTCCTGCAGTGAGAGCAAGGACCTTAATGCTTTAGCCAACTTTTGGAAACCTAGTCCTCATACTGGGTCACCTTGCCCAGCCTTAGTACAATGGGAGGAAATTAGACTTACTGTATCCAGATATGCCATGCTTTGTGGATACCCATGGGAGGCTGCCCCTTTCTCAACTGAAAGAGAGGAGGAATGGATTGGGGGGAGGGCAGAGGGAGCTGGAGGAAGGAATGGGAGGAGAGGAGGGAGGAGAGACTGTAGTTAGGATGTAAAATAAATAAATAAATTTAATTTTAAAAGAGAAAAAAGTACTGTGAAATTAAAAAGACATCGGAATAAAATAAATTGTAAGTACAAAAATGATCAAAATTGATACAATAAAAATGTACAGGATCAGCCAGGTGGTGGTGACACAACCCCTTAATCCCAGCACTTGGGAGACAGAGGCAGGTAGATCTCTGTGAGTTCAAGAACTGCTTGGTCTACTAAGTAAGTTCCAGTAGAGCCAGTGCTCTGTTACTCAGAGAAAACATGCCTTGAAAAATAATGTGCAATTGTGAAATAAAATTATATGCCAATCATCAATCATCAAAACACTACTTTTTATTTTATTTTTTCATATTTTTATTTGAATTAGAAACAAGATTGTTTTACATAACAATCCCAGTTCCCTTCTCCCTCCCCTCCACCCCTACCACCTCCCCACACAACTAAAACCCTACCTATCATGTATCCTTTCTGCTCCCCAGGGAGGGTGAGGCCTTCCATAGGGTGTCACCAGAGTCTATCATATCCTTTGGGATAGGGCCTAGGCCCACCCCCGTGTGTCTTGGCTCAGGGAGTATTCCTCTATGTGGAATGGGCTCCCAAAGTCCACTCCTATGCTAGGGATAAGTACTGAACTACTACAGGAGGTCCTGTAGATTCCCAAGGTTTTCTCAATGAAATCCATGTTCCTAGGGTCTGGATCAGTCCCATGCTGGTATCCCAGCTCTCAGTCTGGGGAGCAAGAGTTTCCCGATGTTCAGGTCAGCTGTTTCTGTGGGTTTCACCAGCCTGGTCTGGACCCCTTTGCTCTTCACTCATCCTTCTCTGCATCTGGATTCCAATTCAGTTCAGTGATAAGTTGTAGGTGTCGGCTTTTATTTATTTAATTTAATTTTTACAAAATTATAATTTCACATGTCAATCTCTTCTCTCTCCCTCCCCTCTCCCCAACTCCCATCAGTCCCCTCCCCTCCCTCTGCTCCTCATGGAGGGTAGGGGCTCCCCAAATTCCACAACATCATCCTGGCCGGCCTAGGCACTCCCCCACGTGTTCAGTCTTAGACAGCATCCCTTCACGTGAGATGGGCTCTCAAAGTCCCTTCTTACACCAGGGAAAAATACTGATCCACTACCAGAGGCCCCATAGAGTGCTGAGGCCTCCTCATTGACATCCACTTTCAGGGGTCTGGATCAGTCCCAAAAATCACTTCTTTTTGCATCAAACAAAAACCAATACAGAAATCCACACCTAGTCAAAATGTAAAGAACAACTGACTGACCATGGAGTACCCAGCCCTACATTTAGAACACAAGGAGCATTGTAGAAGAGATGGAAAAATTATAAGAGAAAGAGGACCAGGACATCAGCTACAAGATAATGTCTTCTATATATGACAGGGTAGCTGTACCCATGAATCTCAACAATATTGTATCCTAAACAAGGCCTGAACAGTGCCAACACCCGTTAACATACCTATCCCTGGATCAAGAGCCCAGGTAGTCAGTGACTATTGAGACAGGGAGAATGGTGTGTACGAGCAGCTGGCAATGGCAGTGACCACATCTCCAAGCCGGCAGCATGCTGCTTGATGGCAGCATAGAACAAGGCAGTGAGCACAGCTCTCAGTGCTGGCAGTAAACGTACCCCTGTCATCTTGGAAAGACCCTGGCTAAAACAGATGAGGCTTTAAATTGTTGCCATGTTGTTTAGCAGATAAAAGACACGTGGCCTGAAATAGATTACCATATACAGTAAAGACAGATTTAGATGAAGAAAAACCTCTAAAAGGTTTACAGTGTGTTTAAAAATATATGTAGGCTTAGTAAAGAAAAAAAACGTACAGAGAAAGTTAAAGGAAGGAAGAAAGGGTAGGAGGGAGGGAGGGAGGGTGGGAGGGAGGCAGGGAGGCAGGGAGGCAGGGAGGCAGGGAGAGAATAGCTGAGTGTGGTGGCACACGCCTTTAATCTCAGCACTTGGGAGAAAGAGGCAGGTGGATCTCAGTGATTTCAAGGTCAACTTGGTTTACAGACTGAATTCCAGGGCAGGCAAAAGTAAACAGAGAAACCCTGTCACATTAAAGGAAAAAAAAAAATAGAGTAATAAAAAAGCCACATAAAGATGGAAAATACACAGAGAATCTGGATACTATATGCTACAGCTGCTAAAAAAAAATTTGATTATAGGTGCTGCTAAATTAATCCAACTTATATATTTTGAAAATGCTTTGAATTTAAATTTAAATATAAGGACAGGTTACTTGGAAAAGAGTTTTTGCTTGTGTTTCCACAGAAAATGTAAAGCTATGTATTCCTTCCAGACTAACATGGTTTGATGAAGCAAGACCCCCTGGAGAAATCCAACATTGAATACACCTGGGACGATGCAGCTTCAGACTACTAGAACCAAGATTTGGCTGAGTTTCTGTTTTCTCATGATTCACAGCGCCCCAAAACAGCAGGAAGCGGTTTGGAGAGAACAATGCCCACATTCCCAAATGTTGTTTATGTTTATTTTCATTTAAATTTGGTTGGTTATAAATGGTAATCACAGTCAATCTCTTTTTAAAGTAAAAAGGGGGAATATGATATAAAAATGAATATTTTCATTGGTATGGATTTTCATTTATTGATACAAATTTAAGGTCAATTTTGTTATATGTATATTTCTCATCTTGTTTAGGTATTATGTTTATACAGATCTTTAAAATGTAATGCCCAATTAAATACAGATTGTATATAGTTGCCTATAATAGTCAAAACTTATAGTTATATTAGTTAGGTTTTCTAGATATACAGAGATGTATTTGAGATAGATAGTCTTCAAACCTTTCAAAGACCTTCAGAATATGGCATTTAAAATGGTTTAGGGTTTTTCATGACAGTGAGATACAACTGCTTCTGACAACACCAATTACATCTGAGAGGAAGATGGACATCGAAGAAACTTGATATGGACTTTGCTTTCAATATGGCAAGACTAGCCATTTGAGCAAGAAACCGCTCTTGCCTAGACTGTTTGACTGTTGCTGTATAAACTGGACATGCCAGACCCACAGGAAAGTGACTGCTGAACTTTCAAAGAAGATGGAGAGTCCTGAAGGTTCCTGCTTCATGGAAGAGTCTGCTAGACATTCTGCAGGACAGTGAAAAATGACTGACAAACTGCCAATAGAGGTGGGACAGTTTCAAATTTCCTGCTTTGCTGAGAAGTCTGCCAGACACATTATGGCCTATGGGCTGAAGATAGATACTCCAGTGTTACAGAGGAACATTGGGTGACTGGCTAGGCAGCAAGATATCTCTGTCAATTCATATATATATATATATATATATATATATAATATATATATATATATATATATATCTTCTGTGGTCTTTGATGGAGTTGAAGACTGATAGTTATAGTTATAGTTTTCCTTAGTTCTAACAAAAAAATTACATACAAGACTTTAGACTCACAAAGATAGGATAGATGATAGAATATTTTCTTCAAATCTTGCAAAATATTAATGGTCTAAATATTGTAACTATAGTTCTTACTTGATAACTGTTTTTCTCATATATAATTTGACTATGTTAAAGTTAAAACCCTTCTTTTTATTTAGACAGCAAAGAGGAGATGATGGGGGAAGTCTTTCTGTGTATATGTTTCTCTTACTGGTTAATGAATAAAACACTGATTGGCTGATTGGCCAGGCAGGAAGTGACATAGCTGGGCAGAATCAGAATATAAGCAGGGAAAAACAGGAAATCTGTTCTATTCCTCTCTCTTCACTGCTGAG
The DNA here is from genome assembly GCF_003668045.3 of Cricetulus griseus. Lineage (NCBI taxonomy): Eukaryota > Metazoa > Chordata > Mammalia > Rodentia > Cricetidae > Cricetulus > Cricetulus griseus. The sequence goes on from NC_048598.1 coordinate 24,112,256, forward strand.
ATGCTGAACAGTTGAGATGTGGGACACCAGAGGAATAGGTCACTGGACCTTTCTCCAGTAAAATAAGACCACATGGAAATACATGGATTATTAGAGAATGGGTGAATAATTAAGACTGAGCTAGCAAATAAGAGACCTTAGCCAATGGCCAACAGGTTCATAATTAATATAGTGTCTGTGTGCGTCATTGGGGGAGAGAAGGGCAGCGGGACCAACCATGCCAGAAAACTTCACATTATATAAACAAATCTGAGAGGGAGTTGTGTGTACATGAGAAGAGTTGGCTGGGAAGAGAGGGGGAAAGAAATTATGCAAATTCAGTACTCACATATGAAACTATCAAAAATATTTTAATTATATGACAAAAATAAATATTATAAATGATTATTTTAAAGAACATCACCATCAAAAAATAAGTCATGAATAAATTTTAAAAAGCTAAGCAGATTAACGAGTAAAATGATTACTTTAGTAATCAAAATCCTCCCAGCTTAAAAAAAAGCTTAGAAAATAATGACTTCATGGTGTATTCTATGAAATATTTAAATAGCTAATGTCAATCCCTTTTAAACTATTCAAAAACATTGAGGCAATGCTTCCTACATCATTTTATAGGACTAGTATAGCACAGCCAGGCATAGGTTCCTTAAGAATTGAAAATTACAGGTTAATATCTCTGAGGAGCAGAGATGCACAAATCCTCAACAAAGTACTCACAAACCAAAGCCTACAACACAATTAAAGGATTGCACACTATGATCAAGTGAGATTCATCTCTGAGACTGGAGGAAAGCTCAATACACACACAAGTTGAAAATGTGACATTCCACATTAACAAAATGCAGGACATAAAGCTACATGGTTCTCTCAAGAGACTCAGAAAAGAAGAGAATACTCAACATCTTTTCACACTTGAAATGCTCAACAAATTAAGTACAGAAATTCTTCAGTATGGAAAAGTTCATATGTGATTTGAGGTAATATCAGGCGCAAAACAAGGAGTCCCTCTCTCTCTACTTCTATACACTATAATACTGGAATTTCCAGTGAGAACAGTTGGTCAAGAGAAAGAAATAAAAGGCATCCAACTGGGAAAGGAGGAAGTCAGTTTAACTCTGTTCTCAAATGACATGAACATACATAGAGAAAACACTAAAAACAAAATCCCACCAATGAAAAGTGAAACAAATCTCTAGAGCTGGTGGAACAAGTTTAATAAATTTCATGACACAAAATCAACATACAAAGCTACAAGTGTTTCTGTAAACTCACAATGAACTTTCTGAAAAAGAAAACAGTCCATGTAAATTATCTTTAAAAATTAAAATACATATGAATAGATTTCATCCATGTTGTAAAATAGCAGCTGCACACTGAAAACTAAATGTTGTTCACCAAAGGAGATGAAAAAAGTACACAAGAAAAGAACTTTGTTTCTATTAAATTGTGTCAGAACACCTGGATATCCACATGCAAGAGAGTAAAATTAGACACATTTCATATCATATACAAAAATAATATTTAAAATGGAGGGAAAAAAGAAAAAAAAGAAGAAAAAAGAAAACAAGATAAAAAATATTTAAGACTTCCACATACAACCTCAAATATATATGCATGGCAAAATCTTATTGATGTAGGTCTGAAAATGATTTTAAACATATAACTTTGCATCAAGAGACAAAAACAAAACTAGGAGAATGAGACAGCATCAAATTAAATAGCTTCTGCGCAGCTGAAGGCACGTTTAGCAGTCTGAAGAAAGCACCTGAGCCTCATATCTTTGAATGTTCAGTCACCAGAGAGTGGAACTCTTGGAATGGGTTAGAAGGATTAATAGGTGTGGCCTTGTAGAGGAAGTGTCACTGGGGGTGGGCTTTCACACACACACACACACACACACACACACACACACACACACACACACACACACACACACACGCACCCTGAAGATCAAAATGAAGCTCTCAGCTACTGTTCCAGCACCATGATTGCTGCCGTGCTCCCTGACATGATGACAATGCACTAACCCTCTGAAACTGTAAGCAAGCCCAAGTTAAATGTTTCTTTTATAAGAATTGCTTTGGTCATGGTGTCTCTTCACAACACTAGAACACTGACTAAGACAGTGAGGGACCTAAAAAGCAGGAATGCTGCTTAGTGGCTTGCTCTCTATGACTTTCTCAGCTTTTTTTTTTTTTTGCAAACCAGAACCATCTGCCCAGGAGTGATACCATTCACAGCGGGCAAGGCCTTCCTACATCAATCATTAATTAAAAGAAAGTAAGTAAGAGAGAGAAAGAAGAAAGAATGAAAGAAAAAGAAAGAAAGAGTGTGTGAAAGAAAAGAAAGGAAGGAGGGGAGGAAGAAGGAAAGAAAGAAAGAAAGAAAGAAAGAAAGAAAGAAAGGAAGGAAGGAAGGAAGGAAGGAAGGAAGGAAGGAAGGAAGGAAGGAAGGAAGAGAAAATGAAAAGAAAATTCTTCACAGAGTTGCCTCCAGGTCAATCTGATAACAGCTTTTCTTCAACAAAAATCCCCTCCTTCCTGGTGACTACATTGTGTCAAGTAGAAAGCAAAAGAAACCACCCAGCATAGCATCTCGTGCATGGCATGGTAGGATGGCTCTTATCAAAGGGAAAATAAGTTGAATTCATGATGAATGCAGAGAAAAGGCAGTCCTGTCTACAACTGATGAAATTCAACTGGTAGAGGTATTACACAAAACAATAGGGAGATTTGTGAAATAGAATTAAAATTAAAAACCTACCATATATTCCAGCAATCTTACTACTTCACATGCATCCAAGGGAACTGAAGTCAGCACCTCAAAGAGAGAACTGTGCACCTTGTTTATTGCAATGTTATTTATAATAGGCAAGATATAGATTCAACCTTAGCATCTCTTAGTGCATGAATGAACAAAGAAGATGGTGTAAATAGATAAAATCATTATTCAGTCTTCAAGAGTATCTGCCATGTGTGACAGACAGTATGGATGAACATGGAGTACATAAATAACTATATTATTATTATTATTATTATTATTATTATTATTATTATTATTATTATTAGGATTGTTAGCCAGGCAAAATAAATACTTCATGATCTCTCTTATAGGTAGAAACGGGAACTCAAGCAAATTCCAAGAAGCAAAGGCTAGAACTGTAGTTTCTAGAGTGGAGAGTGCACACCATGGGAAAGGAGGAGATCTAGGTTGAACTGTACAAACATTCAGTTAGACAAGATGTGCTGTGGAGCTGAAAGACAGCACGGAATAACACTGTAATGTGTGGTTGGAATTTGCTAAGAGAGTGAAACTGAAACAAAAGACAAGTGGCTATGCATGCTGATAGATGTGTACATGTGTTTCTGGTGGCAATCATTTGACAGTGTGTTGGTAGTTGAAACACCACTGTGTATACCTTAACTGTATATAGTGTTTTATCAACTGTATCTCAGCTAGTCTGGAAGAATGAAGAAAAATGCAGTGTTTAGCTTCAGGTTTCCCTCTTTACATTATTGAATTCAAGAAGATCCAGCCATTGCCTACCATACTCCTCTTTATGCACCAGGAAGTTTTCTTAGCATGCCTGGCAGTTTCTTCAGTCTCATTGTACGCCCTGAAGCAGTCGAGGGAGACATTTAAGCAACATTTAGCCATTCTGTGGCATAGAATATCATGATCTACTTCCACTGCCAGTAGATATTGGGCTCCTGATACCAGACAGATCCAAGAACTAACTAGGAGTACCCCCAATTTTAATGTCCTTTCCCTTGGAAACACTTTTGGTATAAACACCTGTTTGATTTGACTTTCATCAGAGAAAACAGAAACTATTTGATGCATTTGGAAGATACAAAATTTAGTATGGAGATTGAGGGTTAAATGAACTTTGAAACAGCTAAAAATAGTTAGTAGAAGTCAATGAAACTCGCATTGATAGAATTAGGACCAAGTCACCTGGAAGGTGTTACTAAGAAACCTGCCAGAGAAATAGCATAAAAGTGTTCCAACTGAGTCATCCCACACAGCAGTGAGAACAGTTCTTGAAAGATCCCTGGGAAAGCACAAGCAACATCATCTTTGCCAGCCAGTAAGTAGTCAATAAAGTCATCTCCTCTTCCTCCCTTGAATCATATACACATTCTTATTTGACAACTTTAAAATACCCTAGGACTCCAGCAGCAGAGGGATTCTGCAACCTGTAATTTCTGGCTTCTGTGTAATTCCTGATATCCTCAATGCATGTAGAATCTATCAGGGGTGATGATGATGTCTTGTTGTCAAGAGACCACACAGGACAATGGCTCAAAGAAGTGTGTTGTTGATGACAGAGCTCTGAGTGTGTGATCATGAGGATTTTTTAAGGGTAGATTTCTGTGGAAATGTCCAATTCTTAGCCGGAAGACCAATGATTAGCCCATTGGTCTTATTTCTTTTATGTTTTCCAACATATTTTCTTCTTCTGCCTTATGAGAGAGAAAAAAAATCTGTGTTCAAAGATCTATGTATTCTCCAAACTATTTCTCTATCTCCACTGCCACCAGAGTGTTGCAGGTAATTGTCATCTCTCATCTAGAGAATCTTTCTATCTATCTTTCTTTCTATCAATTCTCTGCATCCATGCCTACCTTTCTAGAGTAAAATAAAATGACAATTCCTTCATTATAATTCTTCCACCTGAACCTGGAACCCACCTTGAGTTTCACCTATAACAAACTCTGTGGTTATTTAACTGCTGTATTTTCTTTACTCAAACGTCCAATTTGCCTGTTAACATTTTCTCTTTCTCACTCAGTATTCAACTTCCCACTGTTCTTTATTTGAGCAAACACAGAATTTATCCAAGTTGGTAGGCACACACTACTTCTTTAGGTGACATCTCTCACTTTTAAACTGCATGTTCCTCTCTCTTGTTCCTTTGCTTCAAGTACCAAAAGCCACTCTTATTCCCAGTACTTGCTTTCCTGATCACACATCACTACAGAAGCAGAAAAATGAGTAAGAACAGGATTAAGAGTTCTTATCCCTGAGCATGGAAGTTGAGCTAACAATGATGACAAAGGCTACATATTACCACCAGGTTAGAAATGTAAGCACATCCCAGTGAATAACTTTCAAAGGAAGCAAGCAGCCATTAAGAATGGTCAAAACAGAGGGCTTAGGGGACAATTCAAACTTTAAAATTATCCTCTTCCAACTGATACTGTGCCTAGTTGCATGTTCATGACTCAGTTCAAAGGATAGATTCAGCACAGGATCTCACAGACTGAAAGCTCTGAAAACTACTTGTTGAAAGAGTGGCTAAGTGAAGAAATGAGGATTTGAACAAGGAAAGGGTCCTGAAACTAACAGGAGCCTTCAACCATCATCAGTATCTGCTGGTGTGTTGGGAGAGGCTTGCTTTACATGTGTGTCCCTGTCACATTTAGGATTTCCAGTAGCATCCAGCCATACCTCCTTATATGATGCTTCTTCTATAACCAAGTAGACATGTATTTCTACCTACAAAAGAATGGAATTTTGCCTACTTAATTTTGGATTCATCTATTCAAAAAATGATGTCACACACCCTTGTAACTCTCTTTTATTAACTCAGTGTTAGGGGAGGAGGGACGTTATATCAAATTTCTGTTTTGAAAGCCAGGCATTGTGACATGCATTTGTAACCCTAGATGGAGGCTAGTGAATCTCTGAAGCTTGCTGGCCAGCCATCAAGTCTAAGCCAATTGGAGACCCTGTCTTAAAATGCAATGTAAATGGCTCCTGAAGGATGACCTCAAAGTTGACTACTGGAACACACACACACACACACACACACACACACAAATACCTACCTGTTTATACAAAATTAGTGAATAAAAAGTCAACTGAAAATTGTTTGAATAGGCAAAGATAACATATCTGTAGTTCCTTTTCTTTCCAACAAGAGAGATGCCAAAAATCTAGAGTTTCCCATTGACCTGACAATTCATTCTCATGGCATAACAAGAAAGCATTCACAGTGAGGAGGAAATTGGTGTATGCCATGTTGTGACTTCCTCCTTGATACAAGCCAGAGTCAACACTGCCAGTTTTTATCTTCAGAATTCTGAAGAGTTAATTTTATGTCTTAAGTACGAGTGCTTTCTTGATGTTTATTTTTTCCTGGATTGAGTGTGATGAAAAGAATCTGGCACTTTCTCAACTAAGTTCCATCTCCCTACATTCCCTATATGATGACCAGCAATCTTGATTGGATTTTTGGCATCTCAAGTGCTGCTATCACATGCTAATCTCTTCCTTTGTGTGTGTTTCAGGTATCCTTTATTATGTATTGCTAAGGCTAAACCAAAGTTTCTCATTCCCAGAATTTGGGTGGGAGGGTTGCTCAGTGGTGCCACAGGGAGTGCCAACAGTCTTTAAGAAAAACGTGGGCAAAGCTAGGATGTGGGCAGTACTCCCTCCAGCAAGGCTTCCACAAGAGAATGCCCCTTCCAGTTAGAGCAGAGTGATGAAGATGGAGACTGCGTGGGCATCTGGATTCTGAGCTTGCAAAACCAATGAGGTGGTATTCTATTAGCAAAGGTATTTTATTTTCACTCTTTCTCAAATCAAAAGTATCGCACACAACAGCAAAACAGAGGAGTCTCTAGGACATTAGGCACTTATGTCACCTAAGATAAAAGAGCCACAACTGATGCAGCCTGTTTAGCCATCTAGTGGAAATGACTATAAGCAGAGTGCTTATCAGGTCTCTCTATTTGTCGCTTTTTATGCTTTTTTTTTAATTTTCCATGTCTATGAGTGAATCAACCAGACATGGTCTATGGTCCCTCAAACAATTTTGAATCTATTGGAGTGGACTAGAATGAAATGAAACTGTACAAAACCGATTCTAGCTTCAGAAACAAGATTCACAAGTCCTGAAATGTGTTCTCTACATCCCGACCTTTAGCAGGCTTGGAATCCATCACACCATCTTGGCATTGGAGCTCCAACATAGTTCAGCAATGTAAGGCAAGAGGTAGCATCCCCAGAAACATCCCCAAACAGAAGTAGTTAAAAATTATAGCTTTGCATTTTGTGGCAATATTGTCTCTTTGATGGTAAATGGAGAAATAAGCTTTGTAATTGGGAAATTGACCTCCAAAATGATTCTTCTATTAATTATTTTCTCAGCTTAAATGAGTATAAGTTTTTACGTAATCAATGAGCTCTTAACAAGCACAGAGTCATTATTTTTAATAGGATCATTAGTGTATTTTTTTCACAAAATGGTGGTGGTTATTGAATCTATACTGCTTGTGAATAAAAATGTCAGATTTCATTATTACCATTCTCCAGTAAAGTTTAATGGGTCCATTGTATTCTGTAGTGCATGTAGCACTGGCAATTTGTAAATCAGGTCCCTCAATCTCTCTCCCTGTCTCCCAATTCCTCTTTTCCCTCACCCTCCAGCACCCTCTCTTCCCTTTTTCTCGTATATGCACACACGCAGCCTTCAAATAGTTCTGATCCAATGGCCATTTAGCGTTTCTCAATTTACTTTTATGATTTGACCTTAAAAATGATGTTACCTTTTTACATTCAATGTTGAAAATACCAGACTCATAATACATCAACTCTGATTTTATCCTTTTCATCTACATTCTAGTCATCAAAATTGATTTTCTTGAAGATGTATTTTTAAAAAGAAAAAGGCATCTTTTTTTTTTCTACAAGCAACTCATTACCGGGTTCTGAGAGTGTGCTCCACTTCCAAAACCAGCACAAATAAAAACGAGCTTCAGAACTTCCACACTGATGCTGATGTCTCCAAACACAAGACAGTTCTCTCTGTGAACTCTAACCAGGTAGCAAGTGTTGGCACTGGAAGACTCCCATAAAGCAATCTGTTGGCATAAAAAGACCACAGCCAAGATCCACAGATCTGTTTCGCAGACTTTGACACTTCCTCCATTAAAAGGATGCTATGTTGTCCTCATTCCGTAGACTAAAAGCAAATCTTGAGAACAAAGGGCTCAATGAATAGGCAACCAACTGGGCCTTCGATTTGTGTCTAAAACATGTTCACTCCAGAATCCAGGACGGACAGTTCATGGCACTTGGAGTCTACATGATCTGTGTGTTTCAATCCCCAAAATATCATCTGGGAAAGTCCTGCCACAGATAAGGGCGTAGGGCACATAAGCAAGTCACAGCTCTGCTCTCCAGCTGTTCCAAGGACCACTGGACTGTGCCCAGCACCTGAGTTAGAGGGGAGGAGAGCTGAGTGCCACTTTCTTCCTGATTTTCTCAGCAGATTATACTGCATCAATGCCTGCCTGGCCTATACCATGAGTTTAAGGCCACCCTTAGCAAATTAGTGAGACTCTTTCTCAAAATAAAATGTGAAAACAGGGTCTGAGGCTACAGCTCAATGATAGAGTGCTTGTCTAGCATGCATGGGAACAAAGTTCAGATGCCAGGATGGAAAACAATATACAGAAGGATATCGTGCTATCATTGTGTCAGAGATACTGGGCTGACACATAGGAATTTGAACACCCTGGAATTCAAAATGTCATGGACAGACAGGAGCAGGGGTGTCCACAGCTGAAAGATACCCTCACTGAGTATCCCGGCTGCTAAAGGAGGCAGAAAACAACAAAAAGTCACGGTAATAATGAGGAGCAGTGACATTGTTGATACAGCCGCTGAAGGTGTCCTACTCCTTACACACATGAAATCACAGCACTATACCTTTTCTCTTTGCAGTAGAGCTTCCCCCACCCCATTAACGAACGTAAATAGTCTCTGGGAGTATTCATTGCTGTTACTGTGGTCTTACTGCTCCCAACCTGTAATGGTAGGAGACGTATATTGCAGAAAATATTACACAAATGGGAGACCAGGGCCATATGTACCCATCTCATGTAATGAGGTTGGCACGACCTCTGAAACACAGCTAGGCAAACTTCCATGAAGCCAGGGCCCACGCCAAGTTTTCCAGTATGAACCATATACCCAAAGATAAGCCTGATTAGAGCCGAGTAGCTCCACAAGGACAACATGGCCATTGAGCCAGAAACAAAGAATAAAACAGCACTTAGTGGTTTGGTACTTGTTTCCAAGATCACACTCAATCACCTACCAGAAAGAGAGGGTGGAATCTAAGCATGCCTGAGCCAAAATCAGCAATGGACAATAGTCAAGTTGAATAATGTGTCCCAAGTATTGAGAAATTAAGTGAAGGGCATAATCAAAAAACAAAGAGGTGAGGGAGGAGCAGAAGGTATTGATAATGGAAATAGCTGAAGTTGGATGAGCTGGAGACACGAAAATTAAAGTCAATTATTTAACCGCTACTGAGCTCTTTCGTATCAAGCCTTAACTCTGGAGCTACTGGTATGTGATCAATCTAAGAAAATAGGGGACTACAATTAGGGAGCTTCATAGATTACTGCCATAATTTAGGTACTATTCAATTAATAGCTTTCTAATGGGATAAACTTACCACGTTACATCTATTGTGAAATATGCCGTATCTTCGAAAATACCTATATGGGCTGACCAACTAAAAGAGCACAACTCTTTCCCTCACTAAAAAGCTCAAAGAAATGAGTAAATAGCAACATTCTGTTTAGAGTCTTGGGGTAGGTGCTTGGAGTAAGAAAAAACTGGGGGGCGGGTGTATATGTAGCTCAGTTGACAGTGTTTGCCATATGTGCAAAAAAAAAAAAAACCTGGATTTCATCCTCATTGCCTCCTAAAACTAGATGTGGGAGTACACATCTATAGTCCCAGCATTCAGAAGGTAGAGGCAAGAGGGTGAGAAGGTCAATGTCATTTTCAGCTACCTAACAAGTTTGAACTAGCCTTGACCACATGAGATATTGTCGTGGCGGGGCAGGTGGTGATGATGATGGAGACACACTGAGGGCTATGCATGAAGAACAAAACATGATCCCTCAATTCTATTGTCTTTTCTTTCCTCTTGGGAACCACTCATAATAAGGAAGGACTGTTTCAAGCTTGAGAGACGGACCAGTGGTTAAGAGCACTGGCTGTTCTTCCAGAGGACCTGGGTTCAATTCCCAGCACCTATATGATGACTCATGACTCTGTAACTCCAGTTCCAGTGAATCTGGCACCCTCACACAGACATACATGCAGGCAAAATACCAATGTACATAAAATAAAAATAAATAAATCTTGAAAGGAAGGAACAAAGAAAGAAAGAAAGAGATTCTTGTTTTCTGTCTCGGGTAAAACATAAGCAAGAGACAATTGGAAGCATCTATTGAGAAATGAGAGCTGGTGCCTGAACATTGTGTTACTGGTGAATGGGAGTACCCTCACAGCACCCATCCAGAGCACAGAGCTCTCTCTGTTTCTTGCCCAAATGTTTGCACTGTTCTGTAGACTGGTCTTGGATCATGCCCTCAGGGATGCAAACTGCAGATACAATGTACTCTCGAAACTAACACCATTGCCTCAGAGCATCCTACCCTGAAGGATAGTAGCTACTGTTCAGCCTTGTCACTTAGGCTCATAGTCACACAGTGTTCACACAGTAGCTGCAAAGTCCCAACTCTGGGTTTCATAGACCAGCTTTAATCCCTGCGCCAAAGCCTCATCACCCTCATGGAATCGGAATACCATTTTGATACTACTCTCCTCACCCATAAGCCCTGACAACACCTGTGATGTCAGTGAGTCCCTGACCTGTTACAAGTAAGGACACTGACCTTGATTCATCAAAGCAGCCATGGTGGCACCTGCTGCCTGTGCCACTGAGACACTCCTAGAAATCACCAATGGTGGCCATAGCTAAAGAAGCTGTAGACTGTATTTTTGTGCCTGCCTAGAACAAAAGCACCAGTACAAATCTAATGAAAACCCTAGGCCATTTCTGCAGGTGGAAATACTTCCCATTTAAAACCACTTCATAACATTGGAAGAAACAACCATTTTACCATATGCATAGACACACCAGTGCAAAAGCACAAAACCCATGAACTGACAAGGCCACCAGGCTGTTCCCAAGAATCCAATAACTCTCCCAAAATTGTTCTTATGAAAAAATCAAAACAAAAAATAATGGTTGCCTGAAAAACAATATGAGACAACTATCTCAGGGAAACAGAGTGAGATTTAAGGGAAGGCAGACCAGCAATTCAAGAAAGTTAGACATACAGTTCACAATTTGAATGGGAAATCCAACAGTAGATCAATTAAACACACACACATATATATATGCATCTAAATGAACATTGGTGGCAAGAACATGAGCACCTGCAGTGAAAGGGTGAGCACTGAGAGCAGAACAGACAAACAGAAGGAAGAGGTTCTACACTGGAAAGCAAGTTTGTGGAAATAGCCTAATCCTATGGAAGAAGAAGAAAAAGATGAGCAGAAGCAAAAGCTGTCTACAGGACCTGTGAGAAATATTTGCACTGTGGGAGCTCATTAAAAACATGGAGAATGCATAGGTGTTTTCCCTGGTGGAAGAATAGTTCTACAAGTCCCAGGAGAGACCTGAAGATACAGACCTACCGCCACAAAGAGAGATCATCTCTGAAGAGGCTACAGTCAAAAGTCAGAGAGAAATAAGTGATGTTAAAACCATCTGAATACACAAAAGGACATTTCCCATAGACTAACAGATTTCCCAACAAAAGCTCCATAGGCCTGGGGAGAATGGGACGACATGCAAAAAGGTCTGGAATAAGAAAAGTGCCACTCAAACGCAACATATCTAGTAAAGCTAACCTTGAAAATGAGGGAGAAATAAAATCCTTTTCCAACAAGCGGAAGTTGAAGGGATTTAATCAGCACTCAGCAGCCATACAGGCAATTGTAGCTGAGTACTTCAATTAGAAGACCAAAGAGGTTAATGACCACCATGACAAGTGAATGCGTAAAATTCACGAGCAACTCATGATTCATAATCCAGAATATTTCATTAGTATAATGAAAATATATAAATATTCAAATACCTAGTAAGAAGATTAAAAGGCTAAAATTGTCAACAATAGTCACAGCCACAAGATAAGGAACTTGCAATGTAAAAACGAAATCAAAGTAACAAAAATATCATGTGGGAAAGCGTAAAAACCTACACTATCTGTACAGAACTAAGAAAAGTCGCTTTCAGATAAAACAATGCTATTTATACACATAATATTTTATGTAAGCCACAGAGTACCCATAAAATAGAAGATTACAGCACATACAAATGAGAAAGAGAAGAAAATCAAAGTTGATCAATAAATAAAAACATTGAATCATAAAGTTAAAGAACAAAAGATAAAGTAACAAAAGAAATACAAAACAATCAGAAAACCACCAGCAAAATGGGAAGAGTATGTTCCTAACATTCAGTAATAATTCTGAAGGGCTGGAGAGATGGTTCATCCATTAAGAGCACTGGTTACAAGCAGGGAGGTGGTGGCACACGCCTTTAATCGCAGAACTAGGGAGGCAGAGGCAGGCGGATCTCTGTGAGTTTGAGGCCAGCCTGGGCTACAGAGTGAGTTTTAGGTCAGGCTTCAAAGCTGCGCAAAGAAACCCTGTGTCAAAAAACAAGCAAAAAATAATAAAATAAGAGAGAGAATACTGGCTGCTTTTGCAGACATCCTGGGTTCTGTTTCCAGCACCCATGTGTCCACTCATAACTGTAACTCCAGCTCCAGGGAGTCTGATGCTTCCTTCTGGCCTTGGAGAATACTACACACATGTGGTGCACAGACAAAACACTCATATAGATAAAATCAAAGTAAATAAATATTAAAATAATAAGAATGCTCATTTTAAAAATAGCTAGAGCCTTGAATTATCAGTGGATTGAAGTCCATACTTAAAAGATACGGAATGGCTAAATAATTTCTTTTAAAGATCCAATTATACATTGTCTATAAAAATGCATTTCACTGAAAAGGATACACAGAGACTGAAAGGGAGGTGAAGCCTAAGAGAGCAGAAATAGCTATATTGTTGTCAGATGAAAAGACAGAGAGGTTAACTTTCTCCCTTTTCATCAATCACAGCATCACACATCAGATACAGTAACCATGCGCTGCCCATTGTAACCATGAGCATCATATCATGCTTTCCTAGGACTTCTAGCCATAACCTCTCCAGACACACCAGTCTCTCCCCGCATGACAACTGCAAGCCTAATCAGCACCAGCCAGACACTTGAATAAAATAACTCCTGGTTTTCCCTTCATGAAGTTCCCAGGGCGAAGGAGATTTTGAAGGCTATGCAGTACAAACTGCAATCCGCAGGAACTCTGAGGTTTGATCCTTTAGACTTCTGGACATGTAAAAGCTCTATTATCTGGCCTTGCTCATTAGAGCCTTAACTTATATCTCACTCCATATTGACGAGCTATTGAGCATTGTTATCCAATGGAAACATAATTTGTGACAGAATGTGTGTCATACAAACAACTTTAATTATCTGGTGGTTGCAGCAAGTGTAAAGTGAAATAGTTACTTTGTACAACATATTTAACTCAGGGGCTGCAGAGACTGGGTAGGAGGGTTTGCTCTGTAAGCTCAAGGACCTGAATTCAAATCCTCAGACCTCAGGTACCAGAAGTCCATCACAGGACGAAGCAGAAGCAGGTTCATCCTAAAAGCTCATTTGCCAGACTGCTGAAACAGCAAGTTCCTGCTTCATGGAGAGACCCTGTCTCAAGACGATCAGGTGGAGAGTCACAGAAAAGGCATCCATAGTACTGCTCTAACCTCGACACACATGCACACAGGCACATGAGCCCGGATACCCATGTGCATGCAGTAAACATACTTGCACCAAACACAACATATACTGTATACATAATCTCAACATTCACGAGGATTTATTTTGCCCTGTAGATTCAACATACCATCACTTCTATGTGCAGTCAATATAAAAGTATTGAGATTTTCATAGCATTTGTTTTTATATGCAGATTTTGTAATATTGTATATTATTATATCCAAAGCTCAGCCCAGCTCTCTCTCTCTCTCGATAGATAGGTAGATAGATAGATAGATAGATAGATAGATAGATAGATAGATAGATAATGAGAGACAGAGAGTCCACACTGTTTCAGAAGTAGTGATGTATGCCTGCAAGAGAGCAGGCCTTGTGGGGAGAGCACCAGAGGTAATAACAAGGACAGAGAGAATTCAAGCTCTATCTTATCATCACTATCCATGAAATGTATGCATTGTGTATACACATATATGCATATACAAGTGTGTGTGTGTGTGTGTGTGTGTGTGTGAGAGAGAGAGAGAGAGAGAGAGAGAGAGAGAGAGAGAGAGAGAGAGAGACCCTGGTGGGATGAAGTCAGAGGTAAGCTAGCTAAGCGTAAGTACATTTTCCTAAGCAAGCTGTGAAAGGAAGTGGACCATCCCAACATTCACAGGCTTCCAGGATTTTTAACTTAAGCTGTGACCTCTTCAGGGAAAGTCATTGGAATTTATTCAGATTTAGTGGCTAAAAGCCAAATATATATTATATATATATATATATATATATATATATGTATATATATATAATATATATATATATATATATATATATATATATATATAATTCAATCCAGTCTAAACTCTGTAAGTAAAGGAAGACACTGGAACATTCCAACTCCAGCCAGTGAGCTTGCTCAGGCCACAAGACATTCAGTCTGGATGTTCTTATTCCTCGTCTGTCATCTTCCTGCTGACTGAGCCAGAAAACAGAACTTTTCCTGATTCTGCCTCAATTTTTTCACTTGAAAATGAGAGTGGTGAGGAGCTCTGAGTTCACATGGGTCTTGGGAAACCAATACATATTTTAAAGAATCACATGATTAGGAGCCGTCCAGGTTTGCTCTGGTTCTCCTCTAGCTAGGACCTATGACATTTCTAACCTACTGTCTTGTCCCCTTCACAATTTTTTTGGGGGGGTGGGGCGGGTGTTTGTGTTTTGTTTTTTCTGACTCCCAGAGAAGCTGGTGCTTCAGGCCACTCCTTTCCCCAGACCAATTTTTTTTTGAAAGTACATTTCTCTGTGCTGACAAGTAGGAGTGAGTCAGATAAAATACAGTAAATTAGCTCGCAAAGCAGTATGAACCAAATTAATGGAGTGTTTTAAGCTCTGTATAAAATAAACATAACACCAAGAATACAGCTGCAGTCACCGCAGGAACATGTTAGCTCTTTCTATTAAGGACTAATATGACCTAAAATGGGTGCGACCCTGGTGGGATAAAGTCAGGGGTCAGTTAGCTAAACATAAGTACATTTTCCTAAAGCGTGCTGTGAAAGGCAGTGGCGCATGCTAACATTCACATGTTTTTGGCATTTTTATCTCAAGCTGTGACCTCTTCAGGGAAAGTCATTGGAATTTATTCTGATTTAGCGGCTAAAAGCCTAAGAAGAAACGGCCAAGAGCCCAAAATGAAAACCAAGTAAGCTGCTTCAAGATCCTATCTTGGCTTTAATAAAAATGTAAGGAAGATCCCCTGTCACAAAAGTACCTTATCAGTGGTCACTAATGCCCAAAAACTCATACGAAGAGTCAGTACTTTGAGCATAGTATTTTTTTAATCTCTTAAACAGCAAATTTTCTGGGCAATGTAACATCAAAATGCTGTCAGGTGTATCCACCTGAGGCAGAAAAATATTTTAACTTTTATTCCTATGTAGCCCATTTCCCCAAATAGAGAGGCTAAGAAAAAGGCTGACATCCAGGTAATTTATGTGGCAAGCGATGCTCTGGAGAGAAAATAAGTTACAGGGGGAGAAGACAATTGCCAAAGGAGGAAGCGCCAACACAGCAACTTCAATGCACATCTATCGCCCATTCCCTTGAGCCTTGGTGAACAGTCTTATAAAAGTAAGTCTCGAAGCTGAACACTTCAGATATGGTAGGGAGACAAATTTATCCACTGCCAAGGGTGGCCTCATGGGCACAAATGTCAAGGAGATTTCACATGTGTCCCAGATTGTGGCATCAGCAAAATCTTTGGAATACAAGCAAAAGGCACCCATCATAGTCCTAATTAGAAAGGTGAGCTTCCGCCTACATGGGGGTGGAGGGATGGGGTGGAGCTGGTGCAGCAGAGACGGAAAAGGGAAACTGGCCTTATCAGTTCTCAACGGTACACACTGTACATCTGTCTACCTTCTCTGTCACCTGCATGCCTATTAAGTCCAGAGCATTATCCGAATGGCGAGGGTGAGCCCAATGAGCCAATGAGCAGTTAACACCAGAGTCAATGGGACAAGTTCTAGCTCTAAGGAAGTTAATGACAGCCACTATCTCTCGTAACATGAGCAACCCAGCAACAACTCATCAATAGCCTGCATTTCAGCTGATACAGGAAACCTTCACCTTTCAGGGTCTATGATCCCAATTTTCCTGCCTTTGTCAGGTCTGGATGAGATTGTCACTTATTCCCTTGTCACTGGTCATGGAAACCACAAAAGAAGGCAAAAATCTGCACAGGTCTTATGAAGCAAGAGTTTCCATGAGAGTTGAGATGTGAGCCAGGCCTTAGAAGAAGCAGAGGAACTGACATGGGAACAAGGAGGGGAGGAACTCTCAACAGGTCCCCAAATGAAGGGGAAAGAGGCTGGAGAGGCGTTCAGCAAATAAGATTGTCTGCAATGCAAGCATGGGAATATGCACTGGAATCTTAGCACCGGTGTGAAAGGCCAGGCGTTGCTTTGTGCCGGTAACCCTAGCACCATAGGGTAGAGACAGGCAAACCTGAGGCCAGAGAACCTCTGTCCAGTCAGTCTGGCAGAGAGAGCAAGCTTTCAGGTGCATGAGAGACTCTGTCTCAGTAAGGTGGAGAATGGCAGGAAAAGACACCCAATCCCTCCTTGGTCTGCAGGAATACAGTAGTAATACACACACACACACACACACAGAGAGAGAGAGAGAGAGAGAGAGAGAGAGAGAGAGAGAGAGACAGAAAGAGAGACAGAAAGAGAGAAATACAGAAAGTACAGAAAGAGAGAGATACAGAAAGAGAGGGAGGAGGAAAGAGTACAGAGAGGAATAAAGGGGACAGAGAAAAATAAAGGGGACAGAAATGACTCAAGGAAAGAAGGGAACAATTAACAAAAAAGCAAATTCTGGGTAATTCATAAAAGTGATCCCTGTAGGGAGAGAACGGTGTAGGTTTTCAAGTGTGACAAAAGAGCCAAGTCACAGCTAATGTGATGAAAAGAATAACAAAGACTGAAAGGAAGTGTATGCTCTGCTAAGAAATGTTTAGTCTGCTCACAGCGGTAGAAATGGTTAATCTTTCATGTACTCAAATCCCTGATAATTATTAATAACTTGTCACAATGGGAGAGGAATGCTCAAAAACAAAGTGTGACAGCGTCTCAAAACTATGAGCAAAGTAAACAGAGGAGAATAAAATGTAAACAGAATAGTTTTTATGGACATCTGAAAAACATATTTCTGTGGAAGGAATTAACTGTGGTCACGGGGGCTTTTCTTTCTGTTTTTCGCTCTGATTTTTTCGCCTTTGGCTCATTCTTCCAGTATTCTCACTGCTCCTCCAAAATAAGAAAATTAATCCTGAAAAAACCATTATTAGAGATTGACTCACAGATGACTTGATTTTAGCTAACCTGCTTCAGAGAATGTCCAACTCACAGAAATTCTGTGTGTATTGATTAATTGCTTTTTAGTGGAGGGTAATAAAATCCAATTCAAGTTAACTTAAGCAGGAAAGGTGAATTGACTAAATGAACCCAGCTCGTTCATGCAATTTAAAGGCAGAATGGGGGGCAGGGACTCATGGAAGGTACTGGAACAAAGAAGCAAAAAGTAATCAAGGTTTTCTCCTGCCTTGTCTCATCTTCTTTCTATACAAATGCTTCTTCCCTTTCTCTTTGTGAGATGCTGTCTTTGCTTCACATTCCAGGGGACAAGCAAATTATCCCTCCCTGCTCTTACCTCAGCTCCTTGGTTATTAACCCTGCAACTCCTCAGGTATTAACCGTCCGATTCGGGAGAACATTCTGAATTGAAACACAGTCTGTGTTTCCCTGTCCCAAAGTCCTCGGGGAGAAAATGTGTGTGCCGTGTTGACTGCAGTCCAGCACAGCCCCTAGCCCCTGGATACATGGCTTTTATTTCTCTGTCTTTGCATCGTGCCCCCTCCCCTCTTTTCCTGGCACACTTACCATTTGCAGTTTTTATAAAATAGCCAAGTCCTTTTTTTCCCTCCTCGAGGACTTGTGCACTCAAAGTTCATATTGACAAAAAAAAAAAAAAATCTCCCTCACAATGTGGCTGTAATTGTCTCATCTTAGATATAGCATCCCCTTCATGTTATGGCCTCCAGGAAGCTTTGTATATTCTACCTTAAATGGGAATTCCTGGCTCATCCACTCCATTTATTCCCTGTCATAAGACCTTGTTTAATTTCTTCTCTTTTCCTTTGTCCTGAGTCAGGGTCTCACTATACATCATTGCCTGCCCTCCAATCCCCACCCTCTTACCTCAGCCTTTTAAGTACTGGGATTACAGACATGTCACCACACCCCACTTATTTAATTTCCATTTTAATAGTCATCTCAATGTAATTGTTTCTTCTCCTGTTTGTTCATTTACTTGGATAATGTCCATTTTCCTTAATTGAGCACAAACATGCCAAGAACACTGGTAGATTCCCACCAAACAGCTCTCTCCTCAGGCTGGCTTACTATCGGTGTCTTTTTTTTTTTTTGGTTCCATTACCTCACTCTCCCTCAAATGTCAGAGTTTCAACCCAGGTCTAGATATCTTTCTGGTAGGATTGTCCTCTGTGGTTTGGATCTTAAATACCCACAAATAGTCTTCATTTGGCGGCCCACCCATAGGACTTTTAAGAGAGAGCAGGACCTTTGGGAAGCAGGATACAAAGGAAGAAAGTTTTATCATTGGGCACATGCCCTGGAAACAGACTTACAAACATCTGTCACTTTTTCTTTTCTTCCAAGCTGCCATGAGGGGAGAAACATTGCTCTTTCACGTGATTCCGCCATGATGGTTTGTCTCATGAGAGCCTGAAAGCATGGTGTTGAGAGAACACAGGCTGAAAGTTCTGTGACCAGGAGCCAAGATACGTGTTTCCTCCTTTTAAGTTGTTCATATTAGAAATTGTGTCCCAAGAAGACACAACTGACTAACTCAGAGCAACCTTTTGGTTCTCACCAGTGTTTCACTCTTGAATGGGCTAGGACCCCAACTTTCTCTACAGCACATGTGTGAGAGTCCACCAGACAGAGTTTGAGGAAAGGAACCTCACCCCCCCCCCCAACAGCCATGTAAGAGCAAGCAAGGTATCTTCTAGTTCTGGGTATAATTCTGTCTTGGGACACTAGTAACTACAACCACCATCTTTCTGTCAGCCAGAGGATGCCACCACTGTGAGTAATGACCAAAGATCTGGGAGATGAAGAACCCTAAAATCTTGATGATGCTGTGCAAATGCAAACTTAATAAGCTCCAAAATCTATCTACACTACCATGGAATTCCAGTTCTCTCTCTCTCTCTCTCTCTCTCTCTCTCTCTCTCTCTCTCTCTCTCTCTCTCCCTCCCTCCCCTCTCCTCCCCTCCACAAAATTTCATCTGTCATTTTACAATGTGTTTACAGAGACCTGATTGAGAATAAAGTTTGGGTAGAATTAGCACAGTTTATAAATTTGCTCTAGCCATTGATAGTAGCTGAAGCTTTAGAGACAGAATCTTATAATACAAGCATGACTGCCAGAGGCAGAAAGTAAATTAAATAGCAAAAGAAAAGGTTTCTAATAAATGGCACTGAATAACTGTCAGCCACCAAGGAAAAGATGTGAACCTCAACTCCTACCCACTGGATAAACACAAATTGACTTGAGATCGAAACAAATACAAATGTTAAGAGCTAGAACAATAAAGATTTTAGATGAAAACATACAAGAAATATGAGCAGAGCAAAGCAAAAATTTCTCTAATTGGGTCTTAAAATTAAAACCAGAAGAGAAAGCATTGGTAGACTTGACTTTGTGGAAATGGAAATTTCAGCTCGTGAACACAGGCCATTGTAAGAATGGATAGTCAGTCAAGCCACAGCCTTGGAGGAAACAACTGCAGTACAAAGTCTGTCAAATTTTTTTTTGAATATAGAAAGGACACGTAAATAATATTCAAAAACAATCCAATAAAACTGGGATAAAGACTTGAACAGGCATTTTACAAAAGAAAACATTGGGGGGGGACTAACATGATACCATTTCACATTTACTAAAATTTAAAAAGAAATGTCAATGAAAATGTTTGAAAATTGAAGATTCTTGTGCACTGTAAGTAGGGTGTAGAAAACTACTTGGCAGTGCCTTATAAACTGAAATATATAGATAGACCTATGGTTAGACAGTAATTCCCCTCCCAGACAACTACCCATGAGAAAAAAATGGCTGACAAAAATATTTCTTTAATAAAAGCAACTTTAGTCCTCCAAACCAAAAGTTGTCATCCACTCAAATGTTATTCATTGGGAAAATGTTTAAAGAAAACACTACTGAGCATAGAAATGAACAAGTAACAATGAGCATAGTAATATAGACCAACTCTGGAAATGAGCACCTGAAGACACAAGGTTCCTGTCCCACACAATTCCATATCTAGAAAAGATAAGGGCGAGCAGGACAGACTTGTGGGGAGAGGCATTGGGAATGAATGTTGGAAGGATTGATTGGGAGTGTGTAGGGTGACAGAAATAGTCCATCCTTTATTCCTAGTTCCTGTGTGTGTGTGTGTGTGTGTGTGTGTGTGTGTGTGTGTGTGTGTGTGTATTTACAAATCTTACTGACTGGAGCTTTTGATATCTGCGCATTTTATTTTACACGTACAATTCCTAAATAAAGATAGGTACATGTACACATATATGTGTATATATTTCACATGGGTGTGGCCCAAGGCTAACACTCATGGAAGAGAGGAGCCCTTGTGAAAGTTACATACAACACTATTTATGACAATGGGGCATATATCCACTGTGTTTGTGAAGACTTGTATTTGATAGTGTTCTCAAGCTAAACTGCCTTCTGTTATGGATCAAAGAGTACTTGTCTGTGACATCCTTGTGACACATGATGGCACTGGGTTGAAATACTGTTGCTGAAAGCCCCTCCTCTGAAGATTCCAACCACAAACCTTGGTATGATTCCACCAAAATTGACTCCAGGACATCAGAGTTTGTTGGGCTTCTTACAAAGTATAGGTGAGAAGCTACTTACAGGACCATGGGTATTCCTCCCAACACAGCTGTGCCAGAAAGTCTTCACCCAATGGGGATGATTGCCTTCCCATAGCCAAATAGATGGAGCCCTTCTCTAGTCTTCTCTGGGTTTATGTAGCAGCCCTATCGCAAAGCCACATGTACAGGGCAAGATTACATAGAACCAATGGTATGGAGACTCTGGATACTTTAGGGAGGGTCCCGTGAACCCCCCCCCCATCAACAAGCACAGCTGGAATGATCTATTCAAGTCTGCACACCTGAGCTCTTGCATATGGCAGTTGTTTGGCTCAGAGGACAGTCCTGTGCAGATACTGGTAAGTGTACTGAAGAAAGAAAGTGGGATGAGGGAGTGGCAAATAACAGACAATTTCCCCAGTTGTAATGCACATAGACTAATGTTCCTGGGTATTAATCCACACCAAATGAAAACAGGATTAGCTTGTCAAATTAACATGGGAAATGCTGCCTGTTGTATCCCTTCCTCAGCATTCACACTGTAGAGCAGCATTTGAAAGTTCTGGGGAAATTTTTAGTGTTGGAAACTGTTGATTTTATGCAACTCAGATTCCCCAAAAAATAAGTATCTCACGACACTTTCAGTAAACAGTAGAGTTAACCACTTTAACTCACATTTCTCTAAGTCTTGTTTTCCAAAGAATTTTAATAATAAAAGTGGAAGATGTTCAAAGTTTAGCTGTTCACAAGTCTATTAGATAGTCAGCCTTGGCAACAAAGTTCTTGTTTTATAATAGAACTCAAAAATGCAAGGTAATATTCTCCACTGGCTGCCTTCTAGAATTCACCCCCGTGTAGCTGTGCTAGAAGTGGCACTTCCTTCTATTTGCTCTCTAGAAACTGCCTCCTAGTATTTGCTTACTTCCCCTACAACTTTTGTGGCTGAATCTTTAGAATATGGTCCATAATGAGCTTTTCAATGTTTCACTTTGCAAGGCCATAAAATGGATATTTTTACACCTAAACTGGCTTGCAAATATTTTAGCATGTTTTGTGAAACATTTGGGTTACTTATGGGAAATTATATTGCACTGTCCTTGCACTATTTAGGTCTTAATAATCGTTCCTTTTCTACTTTCATTAGTATTAGTTGAGCACCTACTATGTGGATAATTTGGACCCCAGCTCTTCCTGTGTCTCTGTTGTTGCTGCCACTGTCAATTGTTGTTATATTGGCTCTTTTTGAGACAAGGTCTCACAGACTGATGCAGAAATCACTCCATAGCTAAGGATAATTTCAAGCTCCAGAGATGTGTCACCACACCCAGTTTCACTGCCCATTCTGAAAAGTTCCTTCAGAAAAATAGACAAGATTAAAATCAGGCCTGCATCTATCTACCTTCCTTCCATCCACTCATTTTTTTCTTTAAATGTGTCAGATTCAAGACATTCCTCATATACAGATTTGGTCTTGCTTCTTTTGGCACGGATTGCTCTCCCAGAGGACCCAAGTTTCACCCCCAGCACCCATTTCAGGTAGTTCTCAACCACCTGTAACTCTAGCTCAAGGAATTCTGACACACCCTCTTCTGGCCTCTGAATGCATTTGTAATCATGTACACATACCCCCACACAGCCACGTACCTATAATTTGAGAAACAAAATAAATCTTTTTAACTACTTTTTGAGTAATAAATTCAACATGCAATTTAGACACTTAGTTGAGAAGGGTGGACAGATCCAAATCCCTCTAATGAAGACATAAGTGTGAAAGTATTACAACAGTCATTTGATTTTAAGTCATGGGAATAGAGAATAAGAAACAGGAAAAAAATATCCCAATGCAAGCCCTGGGTCCCCACAGCATGTACAAGGAGAAAAAAAAGGCATAACAATGGAAACTTACCTGAAGTAGAGAACACTGTGCACGGTAAGCCTAGAAGTATATTCAAGACACATGGATTCTAACAAAGAGGTATTTGTTAGAAGGGGGATCCATAAATACCCATAGGTCATACCCATAGGCTAGTGCAGCTCTCAGCCTGCATCAGACAAGCTCTTCTTTCAGTAAATGGTGGTTAATCCAGAGACCCACAATCAGTCAACATGAAGGGAGAGAGAGAGAGAGAGAGAGAGAGAGAGAGAGAGAGACTATGGAGTGCTCAGCTTAAAGTGGAACAAGTGTATCATACCCTGCTTCAAAGCTCAGGGATCATCACAAAAGAGGGGACAGAAAAATTGTGGGAAGCACAAGCAATGAAAGACTGCTATAAACAGTTCTTTCTGGACATGACAAGGCCTTTGCACACAGGAAGCCACAGAAACTGAGACTTCGTGCACGAGAGTAGCCAAACAAAATTCCATCTTGCATGGGGGAATGGGATCATGGAGTCCCACACACAGCTGAGGAGCTCTTGGCAGGTGATGGTTGTTGGAAGAGCACTCAGAAGATGGAGGCAGGAAAAACTAGAAATCCAAGGTCATCCGGGCTACATAATAACTTACAGGCTAAGCTACAACATGATATCCTGTCTCAAAGCATATAAACATAAACAATAAAAGAAGGAAAAGGAATAAAAGAAAAAAACGGAATTCATCTACCAAATACAATAGCTGGTAGAGAGATGGAAGACAAACGCAAGCCTATGCAAAAGCCTAGCTGTGTTGGTGGAAGCTTCTATAAGTCTTATGCTGAGGACATCCATTCCTCTCAGAGAATTAGGAAAGGAGTGGTACACATTAGTGACTTGAGAAGGGAAGGAGGTATGAGGTGAGTGTTTATCGCTCACCTGAAGATGAGCAGAAGAGAGAATGGGCTGGGGCAGCTGGCAGCCCAGCTTTGCAGAGCCATTATAGAGTCGAAAGTCTAGCAGCATGGCTTATGCTGTTCCCAGAGTTTCAGTTCAGCACAGTAGGAGGGAGCTTGGATTAAGCTAGGGATGTGTCTTTGCCCTAGTGAATAATTGTCAAAATTAAACTTTCAGATCTCAGTCATGCAGAGGAATGTGACAACTATGGACAAGGAGATGACATGGCAAAAGGAAAATAGCATTCACTAGAGTCCTGCCCATGTTTGAGAAACTTCCAATCCCCTGGGACACCCACAACAACTGTGTGAAGTAGATGTTTTACATGTAATTCATATTAGGAAACTGAAGCTATGAGAGACTAAGTATCCTCCACCCCCTAACCCAAACCCCCCCACCCCTGAAGATAAAAGATAATGCAGCTCAGACTGGAACAAAGGGAAGAGAATGGGTTATCCTCAGACCCTCACAGATTGGCCTAGAGGGAAGATTTGGTGTGGCCTTCTGGGGAATATCATTGCTTCAGGGACCACACTGTGCCTGAGTCAGTTGGCCAAATACCAAGACACAGCTTCCTGCCATCAAAACCCCAGGTGGCAGACACAGTCACCAGTTTGGCTAGGAATGCACGGCGCCACCACTCACAAAACCACTCATTTGCTCCTATAAAACAGTCATCACCTAGCAGGATGCCAAGAAAATCAATCATGACTAAACTCCCAATTTGGTTTGATTCACTGACCACGTGTAGACATGATCATAACGTTTGGGTATCATTCTTCATTATAGTCATCTGCAGGTTGGCTGGAGCTGTGGCCTGAGCAAAGCAGAGATTTGTCAGGTGAATCTGCCTTGAAACAAATGCAAGTCTTAAGAGTCAGCCATCCCAGGTCACAAGGGACCCCCAAACAACAAACAAAAAGCTGATCTCCAGGAGCTAAAGGAGATTTTCAAGGTCATTGTTCGAAGCTTCCCCCTTTGAGGAAGCCTAGTGTCAGATAAATAGGTTGTGGTAGTCTATCTTGGCTACTAAATTCTTTTCTCTCTCTCTCTCTCTCTCTCTCTCTCTCTCTCTCTCTCTCTCTCTCTCTCTCTGTGTGTGTGTGTGTGTGTGTGTGTGTGTGTGTGTGTGTGTGTCTTTTGC
This sequence comes from Cricetulus griseus, assembly GCF_003668045.3. Taxonomy (NCBI): domain Eukaryota; kingdom Metazoa; phylum Chordata; class Mammalia; order Rodentia; family Cricetidae; genus Cricetulus; species Cricetulus griseus. The sequence continues at coordinate 24,137,396 of NC_048598.1, forward strand.
ATGTGTGAGCACACATATGCACAAGTACATGTAGAGCAGGCATTGATACTGAGAATCATCCTGTATGGTGCTCCCACCAAAGGCAGGGTCTCAAAATGAAACCCAGACCTTGCCAATATGGATACTCTTGCTATCCAGACCTTGCCAATATGGATACTCTTGCTATCCAGCTTGCTCTGAGGGTTCCCTGTCTCTGCCTATGAAGACTGGAATTGCAGACAAGCTGGCACACCCAACAGGCATTTGTGTGAGTTCTGAGAATTCAAACTCTAAACTGTAGCCACTGGGCCACCTGCCCAGCCTCTAGTTTCTGTAAGGTGTATTTGTTTATGTACGTTATGTATATGGGTCTTTTATCTCCATGTACATCTTCACATTGGAAGAAGGCATTAGATCTCATGGAACTACAATTATAGACAGTTATGAGTGACCATGTGGGTGCTAGGAACTGAACTCAGGACCTCTGGAAGAATCATCTGAAGCACAGAGCTGTTTCTCCAGCTCCTGGTTACTAAATTGTTAGGCAGACACAGAGGAAAGAAAATATCATGCATTCTAAGCATACTTTTATGTGTACACTCCCCTTATATAAACACCATGATTTAAAAATAACATGGTTGTTAATTGTTATTAATTGGTGAACAGAACTGATAAATGAAATGGAGCCATGGAACCAAAGAAAGCCATTGGAAAGTCTCACAGCTTCAGCAGTCTTGCTCCCAGGGTTTCTTGTACCCAAATAAAGAGAGTTGGGAAGAAGATGGAGGCAAGTGGTAGATTTCATATAAAAATAAATAAATAAAAACCCTATGTCTGTGAGACAGACTTACAAATTCCCAACCTCAAATCAGCTGAGCCTGAAGCCCCAGTCCTGATGGCTGAGATGCTGTGATTGCCTAGCTAAGTCACAGGCAAGAAAAAGCCCAGATGTTACCATCAGAACAAGATCTGGAGGAGTTGGACATTATAACCCAACATAATGTCTTCATTAGAAAGAATGAGTCATGATGATTTGAGGACACACACATAGAGGAAAAGATATTTTTTTCATGAGAAAACTTCCTAAACTTCTATTCATTTATCCCCTTTACTCATTATCTCATTGCTTTTAATTTAATGAGAAATATTATTCAGATGTACACCTTCATAAGGTTAAAGTCTAAAGAAAGATAAAAGGGATAAACACATGCTAGCTTGCTATAAGTTGCACGGAGTAGGGCGAAGCAAGTGGCTAAAGATCTGAAAAGCACTTTCTCGGTTTATCCGTGTTGACAGTGGCTCCTCGAGACAGTGTTATCTCCCCTAATCCACAGACAAAGCCACAGGAGAGGGTCAGATGGTGTAAGTGCCTTGCTTCAAATCCTCTAACTAGAGTAGCTGGTGAGTGAAATGGCCCAGGAGAGGCCTTCGGCAGAACAGAGAGGAGGGGGATGTGAGCAAATAAAGAGAGTCAACCACACAGGCCAGAAGAGGAATGCAAGAGGGGTCTGCAGATAACCTCCTTGAAGTTATAGAGATAAGAGGTTCAGGCAGTGTGGGACGAGGTGCACTGGGCATGGCTGGTAATGCTAACTAAAGTGGTGCATGGTCCCTTCTGTCCTTCTGAAAACTGGAACTACACTATGGATATCAGTGGAAAATCAGCTCAGAGACATAGAGGACTAACTTGACAGGATCCCAGATGACTTCCTAAGTCAACTCAATGAATCCTCCTCAGTGGGTGTGAGCAGAGTTCAGTAAAATCTCCCCAGCCGATTTTTCTGGTTTCCCAACATGATAGATGTAGTGGTTACATGGCTATTCTAATGAGCCAGATTAACCATGGAGTTCTCCTCTGATGTGGCTACTGATGTCTTTGTGCTCTTACCCTCCGACAACATACACCTGACGTGATGGCAGATACACCAAGCAAGCTCGATGGTGTCAGCGTCTTAGTTTTCCTTTGCCATTCATCACACTGCTCTTGATCTGTCTTCTCCCCACAGACACAAACTATGGCATTTTGTGACCAAAGCTGTATCTTTACTCTTCCCCTTGACATTATCCTACTCCCTGGATTAAAGTCAGTGGTCAGCAAAAGTCAGTAATAAGTGAGACAATGTCAGGGAAGGAACTGGAGCTACAAGTTTATCAAGTGGTTTTGGAGGATAGATATGCAAGGTGGTTAAAACTATTTCACTCACAGGAGGTTTTCTAGACCAAAAACTTAGAGGACAGAGTAATTAGAACCAAGGTAAGCTGTACAACACACAAGGCACAAGGAGCACACTGGCTCTGGGCTTGGAGGACTGGTACAAATCACAGTTGTTTCTTAGCAGAGATGTGGTCCGAGACACCTGACTCCCATCCTAGGCTGTAGATGCAAGTGACAAGTGACAAGGAACCAGGTTCTACATTACCTGAATCATGTTCTGCACATAATTGTGAAACAATTAAGATTGATATTTTTTAGCTATTAGTAGGTATTTCTTTTTGTTTTTTGTTTGTTTTCTTATTTTTTGAGACGGGTTTTCTCTGTGTAGATTTGGGGAATGTCCTGAAACTAGCTCTTGTAGACCAGGCTGATCTCAAACTCACAGAGATCCATGTGCCTCTGCCTCCCGAGTACTGGGATTAAAGGCATGCATCACTAACACCGGACCAGGTATTTCATGTTTTAGAACACATTTGTTGGCATTCATTTGACTGCATTTTATCTGGTACTAGAAAAATTGAGACAAACGTCTAAAATAATCTAACAATATGTAAGAAAGAACAATTCTGGATAGAGCATAATAAAATTTTATGAAGTTTACAACACACAATAAAATTCTATCCAGTGGCACCATGGAATTAAAAGCTAATATTTTTAACTACTACATTTGATAAAGCAAATCATTTGATAGACCCGTGGCCTGATGGCAAACATATTTAGAACTGAAAGACTGTCCCAAAAGACCAGCCTTGTCAGTTACAGCTTATGTGACCCTTGGAATATTTCTGAAGGGCTTTGTATGAGCCCCAGGTTTAAGGTTAACAGCTGCACCTCTCTTGTAGCTTCTTGTGACAATAAGTATAAATAACCATCATTCAAGTGTTAAAATGATAACCATTTTAATAAATAAATAAATGACCAGAGTATGGTAACTTTTTATTTTCCTAGAGAATAGGGAGAAAATAACAATAACAAATGGTAACACAAACTTGCACTGCTGAGAATTATCCTTGGCACCCCAACAGTTCTATGTTTGGATCCCGATGAAACCACTGACAAGGTGTGAGTTAAGGATACATTGTAGAACACCTCCCAGCTGCAAAGGAGAAACGAAATGGCCACTATGCAGGACTCTGCTGTGAAAAGTAACAATGCAATGTAAAGTAGCTGCTTCAAGGAGACGTTCCACAAAAATGGCTGCTGCCATCTCAGCATCTTCAGCTCCCAACTTTTGCTTCCAAAATTCCCAGGCATCAGTAAAGGAGAGGCTTGTTCCCAACTGGAAATCTAGGTGGAGGCTTTGAGTTTCCCACAAAACTAGTGAAAAAAGCCTCACTTTAGAATATAAAGAAATTAGGGAGGTGGCCCTGATGTAGAAATCTTCCTTACATGCGTGTGGCCCTGAGTTCAATTCTCAGCATCACACACACACACACACACACATACACAGAGAGAGAGGAGGGAGAGGGGGGAGAGAGAGAGAAAGAAGGAGAGAGAGAGATAATACAAAGGGTTTTTCAATTTCTTCACCTTGCAGCAGAAATTCTTCTGATGTATGTAGATTGAATTCCTTTGTTTTAAAAATAAATACCAAACAAATGAAAACCTCACAAGATTTTAATAATGCAAAGGTGACATCACTCAATACTTTCAGAATGTAATAATCAAGTCATAAATTCCTTGAGCAATCTCAAACCAATGTTTAACTCTATAAACTATTCAAGATTTGATTTGCGTACTTGTGATCACTGTGCAGAAGGTGCTAAATAAGTAGGACCTATCATATTGTCAGTCTTAATGACTGGTACTCAGGGTTTGAACATTGAACAATACTCATAGAGTAAGCAATTTAATAAACTAACAATTGCTCATGCAAGGGCAATTACCCCCATTTCAGTTTAATTATTAATGTGAGCTTTTTTTAATGTTCCCAACTTTAGCAAGCAATCTTTTTGTAATAAAAAAGAAAGTAGAAACTGGTACATGATATGGTGATATATAATGATAATTTTGTTACTATTATGAGCACCTAGTAATTTCAGTTAATACTATGCCTGGAGATCTTGCAATTCTGTCTCCATCCACAGGGAAGACCAATGTTAAAGAAGTTGCATCTATCCTGGAAGCATCAATGGGTACCAGAGCCTCTATGATTGCATACATTTTCAAAGACCAATATTGGTTTTGTAGTGCCATGTCAAGGGGCATTTATAGAAGGAAGAAATTCTCATAAGCTATTCCATGTTTTATGCAAAAGGAAAATCTAAAGATCTTCAGCCATAGGAAACCAGGCACATTTACTAACTGCCAGCCGGTGAATGAGGTGAGAGAAATCAAAAGGCAGAAAAAACCCTTGCAACCTAAGAGAAGGTTGTAAAGTATCTACAAATGACTATAATGTGAAGCAGTACGTTCCTCCAGCAAACCTCCCCCTGTATTGTCCACTTATAAAGACATCAGTTAAAGCCAGAAATCCAAGTCTCCTGCACTATTCTTCACCTTAACTCCAAAAAACATTTCTGTGTATTTGTCACTCTGACCCAACTCTTCACTCTTTCTCTCCTCCTACCCTTCCTCACCATCTCTGGAAAACCCAGTCTGCACTCCATTTCCTAACTTCACCCAGTGTTGCTTCACATTCTTTACTGGAAACTAACTGGATTCAAAAGTCCCTGATTCTCCTACACTTTATTCCGGGGTAAGCTTTGCTTTCCTGTACTAGAAGTAGCAGGAGGTAAGATAAGTTCCTCTTCCTTCTAACCATCTGTATTTAATCCCCCCACAAACACCTCGACCCAAGAGACCACCATAAATGAGAGCTAGGCATTAATCCTGACTCTGTAGAGATAAAAGGTGCTCGAAGGAAATGTCATGAGCAATGTCATGCCAATAACTATAGAACTTGGATATAGCAGAAATTTTTCTGGAAGGAAACATGTTATAAAACTGACTTGAGAAATAAACCATCTGAATAAATATTTAAGAAACAGATTTAATTAGTAGTCATGAAGTCATCATAAAATTCCCAGACAAGTTTTATAGCACATTCCACAAAACTTTCAAATAATACCAGTTCTTCGCAGGCTTCCAAAAATGAGAAGAGAAAATATTTCCCAGTTTCTTTAAGGAGCCACTCTCCTGATACAAAATAAAAATATGATAAGAAAACTATGCATAATATCTCTTTTATCATAGGGTGGGGCAGAGGTTTCTTTGTGTAGCCATGGCTGTTGTGGAACTTCCCCTATAGACCAGGCTAGCCTTGAACTCTTGAGATTCTGCTGTCACTGCCTCCCAGGTACTAGGACAACTGCCTGGCTTAGGACAATATCTTTGATAAAAAGGGATGCCAAAAACCTCAATAAAAATATCAAGCTGAATCCAGATACATCAATTTTAAAAATGTGTCCTGATGGAATTTGTAATGATACTAGTGAGCATAAAAGGCAAAATCAATAAATACACCATACCAACAGAACAAAAGACAAAACGCAGATATTATTTGAATGCTGAATGCCCTCCTAAAATCAGTTGGTAAAGGTTTGTTCCACAGTGACACTGTTTGACACTGGTGGAAGTTTTGAGAGATGAAGCCTAGTAAAAGGGCCTGAGGTCATCAGGTCATGCCCTCAAAGAGAACTGTGGAATAGCAGCTGCTTCCATTTTTCTCTTTGTTCTCTGCTTACAGAATAAAAGAATTTTTCTCTGCCATGTGTCCCTGCCACATGGTAAAGCCCAGCCACAGGCCAACACAAGGGGCCTGGCCCATTACAGAATAGAACCTAAAAATATGACACAAAATACTTATTTTCTCTTTATAAATTATTCATCTCAGATAGATTGTTATAATGATAAAAAATATTAACAGATCACATGATCATCCCAAAAATACATTTGACAAAGCTAACTTGAGTTCATGATTTAATTTTTTTAAACAAAATAGAAACAGAAATGAATTTCCTCAATGTTATTAAAGGTATTAAGGAAAATATTTGAGATAATATCATACTTAATTAGGAAAGACTAAATACCTCCCCCAGCAGAATCACAAACATGACGATAATTCAAACTCAAAATTTTTCTATTTAACACTGTACTAGCAGTTCTAGTCATGGCAATAAAAGGGCCTGAAGAATCCACTAAAAACTGTTACACCTAATCAAGAAATCAAAAGGAAGACAGAAATACAAAATCAATACACAAAAAAAACTAAATTACGTTTCTTCATATTTGCAATAAGCAATCCAAAAATTAAGAAAGTAATGCCACTTAAAATAGCAACAAAAGAATAATATACTTGGAATAACATTTCATAAATTATGAAACTTAAATACTGACATTACAAAATGTTTCTGAAATCTCAATAAACAGGTAAATAAAATAAAATAGAATAAAAACAGATTGAAAAAAACTCTCAAAAACAGAAAAATACTCCATGTTCCCAGAATGGAAAATGTCATGTTACCTAAGATAGCAACAGATGTTACATGCAATTCAGTAAAAGCCCTGTCAGAATCTTGGCCAATTTCTTCACAGAGACGGACAGGCTAGTACTAAACGGCATATGAAATTGCAAGGGACAAAAAAGCAAAGAGCATCCTTCAAAAGCAGAAAGGGAATATCCACACTGCTCAGTATCACAGCTTCCCACAAAGCAACAGCAATCAGAACATGGTGCTGGTACAGGTGGACATATAAATCAGTGGAACTGAGCTGAGAAATCAGAAATGAAACCATGTGTCCATGCTCTCACTTTCAGCTGGAACTGGAAGACAATTCAATGATGAAATGACACTCTTAAAAAGTGGAACAGGGACAACTAAATAACTGATCAGCCACGGGTGAAAAAGAAGGTGTTGGACTCCCACCCACAAGAGATACAAAATGGACAAAATAGATAAAGACATATCTTTATGGCTGTTAAAATGCACAATTCTTTGGGGAAAGTTTTAGGCACAAATCCTCATGGCCTTAGACTAAAATGGCTTCAAGAGGTAATGTCAAAGGCATAAGCCACGAAAGAAAAAAAGAAAGAAAGAAAGAAAGAAAGAAAGAAAGAAAGAAAGAAGGAAGGAAGGAAGGAAGGAAGGAAGGAAGGAAGGAAGGAAGAAAGAAAGAGAGGAAGGAAGGAAGGAAGGAAGGGAAAGAAAGAAAGAAAGAAAGAAAGAAAGAAAGAAAGAAAGAAAGAAAGAAAGAAAGAGAAAGAAAGAAAGAAAGAAACAAACAAACCAAACAATGGCAATTTTTATTTAGTTTTCATGGGGGAAAAAAAAAAACACTTCTGTATTTCACAGGACACATATCAAGACCACAGAAGACATGAGCCATATTAAAGAAATTACAGGAATGCTTAACCATTGTTAATACAAAGGCATAATGACTCTAACTGGCTTGAGGATCTGAATGGATGTTTCTGCAAAGAAGACAAACAAATGGCCAACAGGCACATGAAAACGTCCTTGCACCATCCGTCACAGTGAAATCAAATCAAAGGTACAATGATGTATGACACACAATGATGACTAAATTGAGAAAGTCATAATGATAATTATCTTGTGACACAGAGAGTATTTTGTAATGCATGCATGAACAGTAGGAGAGGAAATGGTGCAGCCACTTTGACAGTTTGTCATCTTTTCAAAATACTAAACATAGAGTTACCATATAACCCAGCAATTATACACTAATACATAGATAATAACTACATGTTAGATAAATGCCCAAGAGAAATGAAAATATATGTCCATGTAAAGTTTTATATATAAACATTTAAAGCTATTTATAATATACAAAAGTGAAAATGATACATACGCCCATCAAATGATGAGTAGGTGAATAAAATGTTCTACAATAGAACTAAGAAATGGAATATTATTCATCCATGAAAGGTAAATAGGTACTAAGAACATGCTGGAACATGAACAAACCCTGGAAACACAATACTAAATCAAAGAGTCTGGGACAAAATACCACTGATCATTCTTTTTCTGTCAAATGTCCATATTAGATAAATCTATAGAAGCAAAGAGTAGATCCATGTTTGTCTAGTGTCAGCAGGGTTCGGGAATATGACTGATAGCTAACACATGGAAGAACCCACTTCTATAGCAATAAGCATATTCTATAATATGGTGGTGCTACTTGCCCAGAGTGGCAGTGATGCTGAAACCTTTTATTTACACAATTTAAAGGGGAATGGTACATATGGGGATGACATCTCAAAGAAGTTATTACTTTAAAAGTAGTTATTGCAAGGAATTTAGTGCAACTAGAGTAATTATATGCACAGCAGACTTCAGAAAAAATAAATATTAATACATAAAAATAAATAAAGGGCTTTCCCCTAGATAATCACAATGATAAATAATAGTCCATCAAGAAGTCATAACAATCCTAAGTATGTTTGTTCCAAATAATTTTGCTTCAAGATATGCTTCAATAGCTCGTCAACTAGAACAGAAAAACAGAAAAAGCAATAATTTCAAAATGGCTTCTGGAGCTGAAGAAATGGCTCAGTGGTTAAGAGAACTTTCTGCTCTGGCAGAGGACCCAGGTTCAATCCTAGCACCCACATGATTATTTACAGCCATCCATAACTCTATTTATGATCCAACACTCTTTTATTTCTTCTATGGACACCAGGCATGCATACATACACATACATATACACATTCAGGCAAACAATTATATACATATAATAAGTAAGTAAGTTAAAGTTACATGTAGCTTCCACTTCCTCCTGCTGGCTAGGTTTCATAATGCTGGATGATACTATGAAAGCAGCTGGGAGAAATTATATAATAGTTATATCCAGTATTGGACCCTGCATACTGCAATATCAACAGTCAAGCAAGCTGTGCCCACCACTGTGACAGTGGACCACAGCTGTGGAGTCACTAACTACTTTCATGTTAGACTTGTGGCCAGCTCCACAGCATGGAATTCATTCTTGATACTCTAGTCCAGTCAAAGCTTCATAGATGGGACTGGAGAGATGGCTCAGAGGTTAAGAGCACTGGATTGCTCTTCCAGAGGTTCTGAGTTCAATTCCCAGCAGCCACAAGATGGCTCACAACCACCTTGAATGAGATCCGGTGCCCTCTTCTGGTGTGCCGGCAAATATGCAGACAGGACACTGTATATGTAATAAAAATAAGTAAATATATTTGAAAAAAAGTAACAGATATGGAAGCCATAGGTCCTGCTATTGTTATTTTGCTTTGTTAAATGGCCATGCTGTCAATTCGACATCTAAATATGTACAAACACATGGATTTGTCCTGCTCTCAATCTTGGTCAAAGAAACTTCATTTTTCTATGAACAGTCAATGCAGAGATGCATAACTGTTTAAAATGTTGAGAAAAAGAGATTGCATGCACAGCCCTAAATGAGACATCTTCATCCCCCTCCCACCCTACCCACTACCAGGGCTCAGGGAACAATGTAGAAGAGGTTGCAGAAAGAGCGGAAGAGCTAAAGAATAGGGAGGAATCCTGAGAACTGCAGTCTTTTCACGTGGCGTGGCTATAGCACTCAAGAACTCACAACAGCTGGTGTTACATGCACAAGACCTACACAAGATCAAACCACCCAAAGCTTCCACAGGGATAGAGAATACTATCTCCAGTCCCCACCCACTACTGGGGAGCTATTTGCAGTTGGTAGATGCTTGGAGGATAGAGAACCATTTTATTACGTGAAAGTAACCATTGGTAGGTTGGCCATGCTTCAGCCCCCATACTTATGCACAGGTAGGCAGCACTAATTGGAATTAGTGGGTTATCAAAACAATAGGGCATAAAGTTATGAAGGAAGAAGTACTGGAGGCAGATATAAGAGTCCAATGAGTAGTATATATAATCATATTTTATATCCACAAAGTTCTAAAAGAGTATAAAGTAAGTACAAGAAAAATAAAACAAGCTTGGTTTTAAAGACTAGTAAGCTGGTTCAGCAGGCTACATATTTGCCCACACACACATCATGTCCACACATCTAGCCCTCACAAATAGACATCATATACACACATATATACACACATGCCCACACAATACACATTGTATCCTCATACATGGGCATTGTGTACACATACACATTTTGTACACACGTACGTCATGGCCCCTATATCATGCCCATGCACACGATACTAATAAGAAAATTTAGACTCTCTAAATGCTCCTAGTTCAACGATGAATAGAACAAAAGTCTGTAATGATATGAAATACTTATTCCTATTAAGTAACTTAAAATGATAACAATTCTAGAACATTCTGCCCAACAACAGCAGAATAAATACTGTTTTCAAATGAATGTAAAACATCTATCAAGATTACCATGATGGTGGGAATAAAACTTTAAAACAACAAAGGCTTAAAATTATAGAGAATTTGTTCTCAAGGGAAGATGGAATTAGATTATAAATAACTAACAGAATTTTACCTAGAAAGTCTATAAATACTTGAAAATTAAATAAACCAATGCTTTTAAAACTAAATCACAGGGATTTTTAAAGCAATATTTGGACATGAATAAGTGAAAACAACATATCTCAAATTTGTGAAGAAAAGATCAAATAAGTTAGCTACAAAGAAAATTATGGTTTTCAGAGATCATGTGATCATCTCTGTCTCCTGAGTTTCCAGATTAAAAAAAAAAAAAAAGACCGAGAAAAAAGCAACGAGAAAGAAAGAAATAACACAGGGAATTATCTCCAACCAAGATGCATATGTTAAAAATCCTACCACCCTCCATATACAATAGTAAGACTTCAGGTAGGTGGAGCCCTCTAGGATATGTTTAGTGCCCTGATAAAGGAGGCCCATAAAGAAAGCCCATCCTTTCCACTATGTGAAAACTTCCCCAAAAGATAGCCACCTGCAAGTCAGGAAGATAGCCTTCAGCAAACACTAAATCAACCCATGTCCTTACCCTGGCATTCCGATCCTTCAGAATGTGAGCAGTTTCTGTTTACAGGCCCAGGCTTTGTCTGTCATGCTTCATTATAGAAATCTAAATAGAATGTGGAAATGAGGATAAAACTCTGTGAGGTGACACAAGGCTCTACTGTAACCCCAACACTCAGGAGGCTGGGGCAGGAAAGCCCAGAGCCTAAGACTAGTCTGTGATAAAACTAGATCTTGTCCCAAAATAAATTCAGAAGGAAGGAAGGAAGGAAGGAAGGAAGGAAGGAAGGAAGGAGAAATTTAGTACATATAGCAAATTATTTTTTTCAGGAAGATGGTGGGTCTTTAATTATATATATGAATTAAGCATATTCGTAAAAGCTTACAAAGCAAATACCCTCTAAATAACCATGTTATAATTTCATACTTTCTTCATGAGTGAATAGCTTAATTAACAGATTACCTTTCCTAATAAATATCAATGGTGATCTACCTCAATCTGCCACAGGAAATAAAATATTAATATAAACTCTACCAAGATTCCATTGATCAATCCTAGAGAGATGGAAACACATGGAGGAAATAAGATATTTACTTTAATCCTTCAGTTGGTTATTATGCCAGATTTCTCTACAGCCCAAGCATCACTGAACTTATCACTGGAAACTGACTCTTCTACCACATATCAGGGATGTCATAGAAAGTCCTCAGCACATTACCAGGGAAAAGTTCTGTGAGTGTTGTGCACTTTTATATGGATTCTAGTTATGTCCCTCTTATCTGTTAATCTCATCATTGCATACTATCTCTGAAACTTTAACCATGTATGTGTGGATCATGTGTCATCCGGATGTTTCATGGAGCCATCTGACAGAGTCTGGGCTATTCTCTAAGTAAACTATCAGGTACTAAACCTTAGAAGATTGAAAAAGAGTAATGAAAAAAACAGTCAATAACATTGGCAAATCTCTAGCTAACAAGCTTCTCTCATAAATGAATGTTGATTTGAAATGCATTTTCATACTTAAGACAATTGTGCAGATTTTCAAGTTTATTACATTCTTCAGACAACTACATTAATAAAATGAAAAAAGTGAGCCAAAGGCCAGAAGAGAATACAAAGAAATACATAAACCTGAGAAAAGAATTGGACAGGAAATATATTTAAATTTTTTTTTACATCTCCATAACCAGAAGATAACTCTTCCAATTAAAAATAAATTGACAGAAAGTATATGAAAAATAAATGACATCATGAGTTTTGGGTTTTTTGTTTAGTTTATTTGTATCAGGGTCTCATTATGTAGTTTTCACTGTTCTGAAATTCACTAAGTAAACCAGGATGGCCTCAAATCTCAGAGATCTACCAACCATCTGGATCCAGCTTCATGGGTGCTGAGATTAAAGACATGCACCACTGCACCCAGCACATCATAAATTTTGAAGAAAATGGAAATTAAAAGCCTGAAGGAATCTCATTATGTCCCCTACAGATCCTGGCCATCCTTGGTTTGATGAGGGCCTAGAGCCACTGCAAACATCATTCATTATGGAGAGCAGTTGCATTCAGACTCTTTAGAAAACAGATTGGCAGTGTCACATAAAAGTGTGACATCTATTGGCCCTGTGACTCAGCAATCATACTCATAGGCATTTACTAAATATGTTAGATGAAAACATACAGACACAGTGAGGAAACTACAAGATTATGAATAGCCCCTACATTTATAATAATCGAAGTAGAGGAAGGGATCCAAAGGGCCAACATTTGCTGGAACAAAGAATTCCCTGAGTGAAAACTAACTGTGGGGCAGTCTCATTGCCTAGCAATTTAAAGGAATAAATAACTGAAAAGTAAACTAACATATATGAACTACAAAAACATTTCCTGGGCAAAAAGCCAGACACAGAGAAGCACCCATGCCTTTGTTTCTTATCCTGTGACTGTGATAAAATACTCAGATACAAACAATTTAAGAAAGAACGGGTTTATTCTGGCTCCCAGTTCAAGTGTACAGTCCATCATGGCAACAAAATCAAAGTAGTAGAAGCTGGAAGCATCTGGTCACATCACATTCACAATCAAAAATATAAAGTGATGAACCCTTGTTGCTGCTTAGTGCCTTTCTCCATATATACTGTCCAGGATCCTAGCCAAGAGTCAGTGCTACCCACAGTGCGCAGGCTTCCCATTTCAATCAATGAAATCAAGATCATCCACCACAGGAATGCTAAGAGACTCAGCTCCCAAGTGATTATAGATCATGACAAGTTGACAATTGACAATAAATTACAAAGGGGGATGAATATATATTAATATGATGGCTTTATGACATACACATTTATTTAAAAACATGAGATATGATGTATACATTTTAAGTTGGTTTGTTTTGTGCAAATTACATTTCAGTACAATTAATTTACAAATTTAAATTTTGTGTAGTTGGGTGTTGTCTTATAGATCCATGAAAGATCATTAGATAATGTTCCTGGTCATGGTGCCCATGACTACCTCTCTCTGCCTTTGTAGTCAAGGTTCCTTTGATCCTCTTAGTAGGCAAGTGTCCAGAGAAATTGAAGTTGTCATTGGATACCCTGTGTCTCTACACTGCCGTCTTCAAATCTAGACCAACTCTCTGGCCATTTCACTTTGAATGTCTCCAATCTCCCAGTCTTGTTTTAGTTATCTTCTAATAGAAATGCTCCGCTCAATGTGTTGTGACGACTTGAAGAATCTGAGATAGATTTTGGCTTAATAGAGACTTGTGTAGGGCTCTCTGTGTCTTGGCCCTCCCTGGACTTGGATTTTAGCTTACTTTCTGGATTTTTTAGCATGGGCCTCCTATTGCATCTAGACCCAGAGTCTATGGCCATTGGAGGAGTACCCATCCACATAAGATAGAATCATATTCCTTTAGGCCTTAGGATACCTGACACATCAATGCTTTCATTTAGGATTGTCCTCTTATGTTCTGTGTATGTGTCAGTTTAGTGTATGCATACACATTTGTGTGGGTACACACACGCTGGTATTCACTTACAGAGGGTTAAAAGGAAAATGGGTGTCTATCACTTTCCTTCACATTCTTCTGGAACATTAACTCTCACTGAACCTGAAGATAGGATCATAGCTAGAAACCCACAGTGAAGTTCCTGCCTCTGCATCCCACAACACAAGGGTTACAGCAACATGGGGCTATGCCCAGCTCTTTACATACATACTGGGATCTGAACTGAGGTTATTATGTTTGTACAACAAGTGCTCTTGCAAATTGAGCTACTTCCCCAACCACCAAGAAGTATAAATTTATAAAGATTCTTTGACTCTAACAGCTTCAAAATATTCAATGCTACTGAGTTGGGGTCTTTAGTGTCTTAAAGACAACTGTTCTTTAGAGTGACCGAGAATCATCATTTTACTCTTATCCCATTAGAAAACAAAACTCCAGTCTCATAATACATTTCAGATAAGCCCGAAGACTGCATCTAAGCCTGCTAGTTGAGTCAAGTGCACAAAGCTTTCATCTATCGAAAAAATGGATCAAAAGACAGGGGCCTGCTAAAGGCACAAGTTGCTAGAAAAGTAGGTAAATTGTACATCAAAATTAAGGGCTGTCATGCTTCAAAGGATTCCATCAAAAAAGTGAAAAGACAAACCAAGAGTTGGGGTATAACTTGAAAATAACAAAACAAATTGTATCCTGACTATGAATAATGCATCATCCCACAGAATAAAGATAAAGAACCTTATTAAAAGTGAGTGAAGAGTTTAAAGAGACATTTTTCAAAAGGATATAAACAAATGCCCAATAAGTACATAGGAAGAGTGCTAACAATATTAGTCATTAGGAAAATCAAATGGAATCTACAGTGAGATGTCTGTTCATATGCATTATGATAACTAAATTTAAGAAGACAGTAAAAAGTGTTTTCTAGAATCCAAAGATTTTTCTAGATCCCAGATAAACTATTAGCAGAAAGGTTAAAGAAGCTATGGGAAGGGCTCAGTGTGTGACACACTGGCTGCTTAAGTATGGGGACCTGAGTTTGTATCACTAGAATGCACACAAAGCCAAACAGAGTAGCCTGCATCTGCAATCCCAGAGCTCCTACAGTGAGTTGGGAGGTGGAAGCAGAGGAACCCCCAAGAGGGTGCAGAACACCTACCCTGGCTTAACAGGTGGCAAACAAGAGACCCTATCTGAAACAAGGTGGAAGATGAGGACCAACACCTTGGGTTGTCTTCTGACTTTTACATGGGTACCATGGCACATGTGCACTTACATTCACACACATGACCATGCACACACATTACACATATATACACACAAATTTTTCAAGAAATAGCATGGCAGCAAATATAGCCAGTTTGGACAACACTTTGGCAGTTACTCAAAATATTAAGTGATTTGCCATCAATCACACCAAGGAAACACAGGTAATAGGAAGTGTGTATTTATGAGTCATAAACGCAGAATAATAAAAACACATGGGTCTACACAAAAAAAAGTGTATGTGAATATTTACAACAGTATTATTCATGATAACCAAAACCTGAAAACAATGCAAATATACCACAATTGAGAAATGAATTTAAAAATTTTTAATGTTTTTATTTTACACAATGGAGTCACATTTGGCACAAAAGGAAATAAAATATTTGTGGACAATGCAGGACAAACAAATCTTGAAAGCATCATGCTGAGTGAAAGGAGATGATCATAAAAGTACTTAAAAAAATGAACATCCCATCTCTACAAAATGGCTAGATTACACAAATCCATAGATTACCAGCTGCCTTGTTTGCAGTGGCAGTGAGAGGAGGATGAATGGCTTGTGAGTTCTAACAGTTCTAGGAGTTTCACTCTAAATTGATGAAGGTTTCCTAAATTTAAACAGTAATGTTCCACAATTCTATGAATATAACTAAAATACACTGAAATACATACTTTGCAAGGTGAATTTATTGTATGCAAATTATATACCAGTAAACCTGTTGTAAAATGTATTAAGATGTGGGCTGTTAGCCAGGGAATGCTGAGACTACTGAATTAAATGGCTAAATAAGAAAAGAACACGGGGCTGAAGAGACTGGTTAAGAACACTGACTGATCTTTCAGAGGACCAAGGTTCAGTTCACAGCAGTGACATGGCAGCTCACAACTGTCTGTAATTCCAGTTCCAGGGGACCCAACACACATGAAAATAAGGCACATAAAATAAAAATAAGTAAAGGAAAAGGGGAACAGTCTTTGTTACCTAGTCTCCTTGGGTCTGTGGATTATCGCATAGTTACCCTTAGTGTTACAGATAATATCCACTTATGAATGAATGTCATTCTCAATCTGGATTACCTTGTAGCTGAATAATACTCCCTTGTGTAAATGTACGACATTTCCTTTATCAATTCCTCTGTTGAAGAATGTCTAGATTGTTTCAAGGTTCTGATTATTACAAACAAGGAGGGTTCATGGGAAACACCCAGCTATCTTTGGGAATGGGAAATAGAAGTGATTTCACTCAGGAGAGTGGACTGAGGGCAGCCAGTGATGGGAACAAGAGCCATCAGGTTAGGGGGTGGGGAGAGACTACTGGAAAGTGAGGACATTTTGGGGTAGGTAGAAAACTGGAAAAAGGGAATCTCCCAGGAATCTACAAGGAGGACCCTAGTTAAGACTCCAAGCAATAGCAGATATGTAGCCTGAACTGGCCATCTCCTGTGACCAGACTGTTGCCTAGTCCAGTTGTCATCAGAGACACTTCTTCCAGCAACTGACAGAAACAGATGCAGAGCCACAGCCAAATATTAGGAAGAATTCAGGGAATCCTGCAGAAGAAGGGGAGAAAGGATTGTAGGGGCCAGAGAGGTCAAGGACACCACAAGGAAACTCACAGATTCAGCTAGTCTGGGCCCATAGGAGCTCACAGAGACTTAACCAACAACCAGGGAGCCTGCACGGGACTGACCTAGGCACTCTGCATATATGCTACAGTTGTGTAGCTTAGTCCTCTAGTGGGACTCCCAACAGTGGGAACATGGCTGTCTCTGACTCTTTCACTGGCTTGTGGGACCCTGCTCCTCATACTAGGTCACCTCGCCTAGACTTACTACATGAGGAGGTGCTTATTCTTACTGCAACTTGATATGCCATGTTTTGTTGATATTCAAGGGAGGCATGCCCTTTCCTAAACAGAAATGGAGTGGAGCTACAGTGGCCTGGGGGGTGGGAAGGGAGGGAGGTGGGGGAGGGATGAGGAAGAGGAGGAAAAGAGAAAGAAGAGAAAAGAAAAGAAAAAACAGAGGATGCTTGGGTAACAGTGGAAGATGAGGCTGTGCTTCCTTCTAGCCCATATGCTGTTTATGTTCTCTGCTCATGTGTCCAATTCTTTGACACAGGTTGTTGGGGGGGGGAAACAGCTCTGAGAAGAGGAGGGACAGAGCAGAATGCTAAGAGTGTCACAGGAGTGCTGCCTCCCAGACAGTGCTCATCCTTACAGACCAATGGCTTTTCAAACAATGAAATCACTTATGAAGATTTTATCTTAATAACATCTTCACTAATTTCTAAATGGAAGGGAAATTACCTTTCTCTGCTGGGAATAATCAAAAACATATAAGTCAAATGCAGAAGGAAAGTGTGTCCCCAAGAGAACCTCAGCAGTGAGTGTGGAGACCTCTCCCTCTTTACATCCTTTTGCTAGTCAACTGAAGTGAGGTGGTTCAAAATGGTGGACAATAAAGAAGAAAGACCCTTATCTAGACCAGGAAGAGGCACACCATGCAGAATTTCCCTGCTTAAGAATGTGTCAAGTGGGGCTGTAGAGACCCAGTTGTAAAGAGCACTGGCTACTCTTGCAGAGGACCAGATTCAATTCCCAGTACCCACTTGGCAGCTCACAACCATTTGTAACTCCAGTTCCAGGGGGTCTAATGCCCTCCCCTGTGTCCGCAGGCACTGCACACATGTGGTACACACATATTCACACAGGTAAAACATATATACATATAAAATAAAATTTCTTTAAAAAAAAAAGAATTCGTCACTCTCTAACATGGTAATTCCCTTGCCATGAGAAAGACGGTATGAGCTGCCTATGCACAGCAATAAAAACTGTCTTCTTCATTTAGGCCCCAAATGCTTCCTCACTACCACCTAGAGATGTATTGTTCTCATCTCACAGGTGAAGCAGCTGGGAGACAGAGTGACTCTATTTAACGGACTCTTGAGCATTTTGTCCATGACCTATAAACAGAGTGATCTGCTTCTTTTCAAACCCACTGGCTCTTAGTTCTTTTGGGTGGCTAACTTTTCTAACTAAAACTTCCAGTACTCTTAGTCCAAGGGACAAAAGCAGGCATTCCTTCCTTGTTTTTCATTTTTTAGAAATCATTTTGGTTTTTTTCCACTGATGATCACAATCTGTGGAGTTTTCCACATATGCTTTCAGGTGGGTTAGTTAGTTTCTCCTCTGAGTCATAAAATGCTGCTTGTCTTAGTCAGGGTTTCCATTACTGTTATAAAAGTGGCCAAAAGCAACTGTGGGAGGAAAGGGCTTGTTTCATTTTACAGCTCTCAGCTTCCACTACATTTCTATGGGAAGTAGGGCAGAAACTCAAGGCAGGAACCTGGAAGCAGGAACTTAAGTAGGAGGTATGGAAGATTGCTTGCTGCTTACAGGCTTGTTCTCCTGGCTTGATCATTCCTATACAACTCACCTGCCCAGGGGTGGCACCACCCACAGGGAGATGAGCCCACCCACACCAATCATCAAGCAAGACAAATACCTCACAGCCTTGCCTACAATCCAATTTAGTGGAAGTATTTTTCTCAGTTAAGATTCCTTTTTCCCAGGAATCTAGTTTTGTGTCAGGTTGGCAATAGCCAATCAGCACTGCTTTGAATTTTGTGAGTGCTTTTCCTGGATTAATACAGATGATCATTTACTTTCTCTACATTGTTCTGTTAGGGTAGTGGATTGCAATGGTGGAGTTTCATATATTGACTCATCTTTGCAATCCAAGGATAAATTTTGCTTACCGTTCATGCATAAGCTTTTTAATGTGCACTGAATTTGGTTTAGTTGAGAATGTTTTATTAATATCATGAAATATTTGTATACAGTTTTCCTGGTTTGGATACCAGGATGGTGTGAACATTACATAATAAGTTGTAACACACTTCTTTTCCTTCAGTTTTTTTTTTTTTTTTTTTTTTTAGAAAGGTTTGACAATGATGGTTGTTTGCTCTTTGAATGATTGTTTGAATTCACCAATAAATCTGCAAGGTCCCAGGATCCTTCTGTTTATGTGCTGTTGTTGTACATGTTTATTGTAGAGTTAATCTCCTTAGTCATATATCTATTTAAATTTCTTTCTCTTTTACAATTCTCTACCAATAGGTCTAGTGTTTCTTAGATTATCCTTTTCATCTACATTGTTCGCATTTTTGGTGTATTGCTGTCCACAATGCTCTCTGATAGTCCACTGTATTGTTTCATATCTGGTATCAACAACCCAAATTTTATGCTGATATTGGTGATTTCAGTCTTCCCTGTGTTCTTAGGTCCATCAAGGAAAAAAAAAACAAAAAAACAAAAAAACTTGCCGATCTTCCTGATTCTTTCCAAGACCCAACTTTTATATCCACTGATTTTCTCTGTTCCATTTATTTCTTCTCTAGTCTTTGAACCTGCCAAGATTTCTTCATCAGCCCACTAGTTGTTTCTGTAGTTTGCTAGAAATGTCCCAGTATCACTTCACTAATCAGGTCCTATCATTCTCTTCCATGATTAGAAATGTTGCTCGGTGTGGTGTCTGCTCAAATCTACTGAGATTATTTATGACCTGAGCTCTTATCTGATATGTAAAATATTCCATACACAGTTGAGAAAATGTCTATGTAGACCACAGTGTATATAACCATTGGATAGAATTGGTGACTTATCTTCAAGTCTTTTGTGCCTTTATTTATCTTCTAATATTTGTATTCATCAATGAAGATTCTAAGGACTCTGTTGAAGTATTTCTCAGTTTAATTCTGTCTGCTCCTGCTTCATCTACCTTAATGGTCTGTGACTAACTATAGACAATTTATAACTGTTAGGTCTTCTTGCTGAATTAAGCCTTTGCTTAATATGTGATACCTTTCATCTTCAAGGTCTTTCATGTGACATCTATTTTGCCCAATATTAGTATGCTCATACCTGTTGACTTTGATTACATTTTCATGGAAGATCTTTCTCTGTTCTTTTAGTTTTAATCTTTCAAATATATGTTCTTGGGTCTAAAGAGAAACTCTTAAACAGCAAATATCAAACCACATATTTCTATCCAGTATGCTAATTGCTGTCTTTTGATTGGAATGTTTGATCAAAGTATAGGTAATTACTAATAAGGATTTACTTCTGTCATTTGCTATTTGTTTTTCATTCGAATTGACTTCTTTTGCATTTAGTACAACTTTAATAGTGAAATGTTTAAATCCCTTCCCTGTATCTTCTATATAGTCTAAAGCTAATTTTTGTGGTTACAATGGGGTTACTACACTTAACATCCTCAGTTGCACTCTAATTTAAACTTGTAAAATATTAATACATAAGAACATGTATCCTTTATATCTCTGCCTCCATCTATTTTAGCTATTGAAGTTATAAAATACGTCTTTATAATATATCCAAAAAACTAATAACTCTTTCAATGCACTAGTCTTCTAAAGCATATAGAACAACAAGATGTAGGGTAGAAGTTAATTAAAATAATGATACATTTCAGAATAATATTTTATTCTCATGAATTTATGGAAATCAAACATGGAGGTTAATTAGTAGTTACAATAGTATTAGCCTTTATAACGACCATATATTTACTTCACTGTAATTTCACACATCTTTATGTTATCGTCCTTTGTCTTTTCATTTCACCTGAAAAACTTCTAAGAATTTTTGACTAATGTTATCTTAGTATCAAACTCCCTCAGATTCCAATTTTCAGGGAATGTCTATTTCTTTCACGATTTCAAAAGCCTTTCTAGGAGATGAAGAATTTTTGTTCCTCTTTAGTTTTTGTTTTGTTTTGTTTCTCTAGTCCTTAGGATGGCACCTTGTACCTGGTAAATGTGGAGCATTTACCACTGATCTCCTAACCCAGCCCCATGCTGTCATTGCTGCTGCTGTTCCTGTTTTAAATATTAGTACACTCACTACATCAGCCAATTGTCTTTTGTTATTAAACTTAGTAAGGAATGTTAATATACAACAAGTTGCTTCTCTCCTACTGCTGTCAGGATTTTCTGTTTGGGAGTTTGTTTTGTTTTGGTTTATTTTGATTTTTGAGACAGGGTTTCTCTGTGTAACAGTCCTGGCTGTCATGGAACTCTCTCTGTAGACCAGGCTGACTTGGACTTATAGAGATTCACTTGCCTCTGCCTCCCAAGTGCTGCGATTAAAGGCATGTGCCAAGACCACCCTCTAATTTTTCCTTGTCTTTATCAAATTTGATTGTAATTGTCTCTGCATGAATCTTTCCATGTTATCTTTCTTGAAGTTTGTTGAATGTCTTAGGTGTTTATATTTATGTCTTTTCTAAAATTTTTAAAGTTTTAAGCAATTATTTCCTTAAATTTCTTTCTGTGTTTCTCTCTCTCTTCTACTTCTGGAATTTCTACAATAGGTATGTTGGTGTGTTAAGGTAGCAATAAGAAAGGTACTGCCACAAGCTCATGTTTTCAATCTTTGGTCCCCAAATCATAGCACTAATTTGAAGGCTGTGAATCTTTGGAATCTTTGGAACTTGGAACATGGCTGGTAGAAGCAGGCTCATCATCTTACATGAGCAAAGACACTCACTCAACCACGTTTTCCCTGTGTGATGGGCTGAAAGCCTTCTGAAACTGTGACAATCAAGATGAACTACAGACGGTACCTCAGAGTTAGGGGTTGGGAAAAGATTTTCCAATCAAATGGACCCAAGAAACAAACAGGGGTAGCAATCTTAATATCTAACAAATTAGACTTTAAACTAAATCAATCAAAAAAGATGAAGGAAGTCATTTCATATTCATCAAAGGAGAAATTCATCATGATGAAGTCTCAATTCTGAACATCTATGCCCCAAATACAAAGGCATACACATTCATAAAAGAAACATTACTAAAACTTAAATCACACATAAAACCTCACACACTTATAGTGGGAGACTTCAACACCCCACTCTCACCACTAGACAGGACCACCAGACAGAAACTTAACAAAGAAATAATGGAACTAACAGAAGTTATGACCCAACTGGGTTTAACAGACATCTATAGAACATTCCATCCAAACACAAAAGCATATTTTTCTTCTTTATTTTTCTTTACTTTTTGCCTTCTGTTTCTCATACTCAGTAATTTCCACTGTATTATTTTCAAGTTCACTGGCTCTTCCATATGCTCAGAACTTGTTTTTAACTCTTTTAGAGGCATTTGTGTTGGTTACTGTACTTTTCAGTCATATAATTTGTTTTTAGCTTCTTTTGAAATTTTATATTTATGTTTTGTCATATATCCTTTTCTTGACTTTCTCCACCAATTCTATCAGCCTGCACTACAAGGCAAGTTCCAGCACAGAGAAAGCTGTTGCATTGTGTGTGCGCCCTGCCCCCTGCTTGTGACTCGTTACTTATTTAAAGCTACGCATGCGCATTTGAACCTCATTCTTCTCACCTAAGACTTTCGAGGTGGAGGCAGGGGAACTGCCATGACTAAGAGGCAAGCCTAAGATACCTAGTGAATTTTGGGTCAGCCTGGGCTAAAAGGCGAAACTGTTTAAAACAACAACAACAAAAACCTCCTGGACCTGTGGACCTAATAATTACACATAGATAAATACAAAATTCTTACCCATGCTATTCCGTGGGAGGGGTTGCTGTTGTGTGGTTTTGTTTTATGTTGTAGTTTAATGCTGTGATAAGGGTCAGCCTGAAGCAAAAATTTAAAGGCTCCCTATGTCATTTCCAAAACCTTCTCTTGCCTACACACTGACTCGCTTCCTCATTTTTTTTCTGTTTATGCTTCTGAATACTATGCTCTTTAATGTCTAGCTACTAAAGTGAAGAAGAGAAAAGTAAATAAAGGCCACTCAGCCAGAGAATGTGGAGCTTGCAACAATATGGGGAATTAGAATAATCAAGGCTCTTCACCTTTTCGTCTGCACTTCCCTGAGCACAGGCCACAATCAACAAGTGCAGCATAAAACACGGCCCCGCCCCCCGATACTTGGAAGACAGCATGCTACTTCTGCACTCTGGTTCCCATAAATTCAAGCAAACATCTCTAGGAACACATGCATAGCTTTCTGCCACCGGGCTTGGGAGAGGGGAATGAGTTACTACTACTAGCCTAAGATTTGAAATTAACCATAATGAACCACAGCACGGGTTTGAGCAAAAGCCCATGAGAACTTCAAGTGCCAGTAGACTGCAGAATTCCAGGGCTTTACCTCAGACATGTCTGCCAGTGCAATTGTGCAGGTCTGGTCAAAATTCAGTGCTTCCTGCTCTGTCATCTTCCCAGCATCCTCCGGTGTGTTTTCCTCAAGGAGGAGTTCTTCTCCACTGATGGTGAGCTCGAATTAGTCATTTGCTGCTTTGTTTCAGCATATCCTTGATTACTTCTTTCCTTTTTATTAAAAACAAATAAACAAGCATAGATTAAAATCACAAAACTTTATATCTGAGCAGATGAATGCTGTGATTAGAATGTTAGTGTTCCCCATCCCCCCAATTCCTCAGTTAGAACATGTTATCAATATCATAGGACTAGGAGATAAAGAATTTAGGGGGCAATTAAGTCCTGAACATGCATTCTTCTTAGGGGATTGGGATACTTACAAAAAGGTTACAGGACTGGAGAGCTGGCTCAGCAGTAAAGAGAGCATACACTGTTTTTATAAAGGACCTGAGTTCAGTTCCTAGAGCCCAGATCCAACAGCTCAAAACTGCCCAAACTTCAGCTCCAATGGGGCCTGATGTCCTTTTCTGAACTCCACAGGTACCTGAACTTATGTGCATATACCCATGCACAGATATATATTGTGCTGATGGACTTGGGTCAACTTGACACAAAACTAGATGTATCTGAGAAAATGAAATCTTAATTAAGAAAATGCCTCTACAAGGTGGGCCTGTAGGCAAGCTGTGGCCATTTTTCTTGATTCATGATTGATGTGGGAGGGCTCAGCCAGCTGTGGATAGTATGCCCCTGATGAGGTGGCCCTGGGTATATAAGAAAACCAGCTGAGAAAACTAAGAGGAGCAAACTAGCCAGTAGTGGCAATTCATGGCCTCTGCTTTAGAAGGCAGAGGCTTGAAATTATTGAGGAAAGAACAGCCAAGAAAAGGCCTGGACCAGAAAGGATGAGCCAAGTGAGGGCTCAGAAGAAAAGCTGACCTGTTGAAAAGATCTCCATTTTCTCCGAGATCACCTAAGCAATCGGGATGATAATTGTGGGAAGAATCTGGGTGGTAGAGGAATTCTGTAGAGGAACCCTTTGTGGGAACTTAGATGGAAGGCAACTTTGCCAGAAAGCAACAAATAACTTCTGTAAGTTGCATTTGTGCCCTGGTATTTTACAGAAATAGACATGTAAGAGCAATGGAATAGGATATTTGACAGAAGTGATCGATCACTAAAGGAAGAGTTGAGGGTACAACATGGCTTCTCTTGATTTCCTCTAGATGAAGAAAAACAGGGAGAGAAATATAAAATGGAGATTTCTCACCAGAAGGAATTGGAACTTAGACGTTTAAAGATGGCTGTGTTGTACATAATGAAATTCTGTTTGGAAGAAAACACCAAGGATGCTGCCAAGTGCCCATCTCATACAGCAGTTACTAAAGACAGAAGGAAGGCAACCATTAGCCACCAGGTCAGTAAAGGAATCACCACGAAGACATCTCAGACATCTGGGGTCTCTGCTCATCATTCACCCGGGATGTTGGGATCCTGAAACTGGAAGCATTTCAAAGAAAAAGTCTAGAGGCCTGTCAACCCTGCACCACTTCAAGTGGAACTCCAATGGACTCGAGGGCAATGCAGGTCACAACAGCTACCCTGGAGGACTCACATGATCAACTTTGGTGACACTTGCATAGTGCTAGTTCATGAGCTGAATGGAACTTAAAATCTGTGGGGATATAGTTGCTTCTACCTAAATTTCAAAGGATTCTGTAGAGAACCTTGGGTTCAGTCAAGTAACTCCTTCAAGGGTGTAGCTTCCTCAGATGATGTCTACCAATACAATGTTTACAGGGCTGTGGGAATGAAACCATTGCAGAGAGTCTCCACTAAAGCAAAGCACAGAGAAGACATGAAAGTAGCAGTGACCCTGAGAAGCCAGACCAATAGAACCTGCAGATTGGTCCTAAAACTTCAAACAATGAGAATTGTAGCTTATGAGTTGTGCTTAGCAAAACCATGGGGATGGAGCTGCCTGAACTCTCAGGAGCCCAACCTTTATCCCTGAGTCTCTGGGAGATGAGCTCTGAAATAAAAGCAGAGCAAGTTATAACCTTAAATTCTAATTTTACCGGTCATGCTGTGTTTCTCATTTACTTGTTACTATTGCCCACTCCTGCATCTCTAGTTCCCTTTTGGAAATGGGATTAACTAGGTTGTGTGTGTGTACCACTCATGCATTTTGAAATCATAAAATTTCTTTGGTTTTGCAAGCTCATGACTAGAAAAAATTAACATCAGAATGGAATTTGACTTCAATAACTGGCTTAGACAATATATAGATGACAACATTCAATATTGGAATGAGTTAGGATTTAGAGGACTATTAGTATATAACTAATACATTTTACATAATAGAGGGACATGAAATTCTAGGGTCCAGGAACATAATAAAATACTGGCATACCCTGTCAAATTGTATATTACAACTTAATTCCCAAAGTGCTAGGATGAAGAAGTTGGAATTCCAGATGATTAAATTGTAGTCTATGAAATGAAATAAGTATATTTTTAAGTAAATAGAAGGGAATGGTCCTTCCCTTCTGTGACATCAGGAGGCAAAGAAATGGTATCTAAAAAGAGAATCCAGGATCTCACCATAGAAATACATCTATTGAACCTTTGTTCCACTATTTCTCAGCCTTTGCAGCTATGAGAAACAAATTGTGATGCTTATCAATTAAGTCAGTCTAAGACATTTTGTTATAGCAGTAGGAATAAACTAAGACAATGCATTACATAAAGCTGTTGTTTCTGTTAAATATGTGTGTATTTTCTTTTGACTTCTTTTTTAAGACTTATTTTATTTTTATTACGTGTGTGTGTTTGTCTGTGTCTATGTGTGAGTACATGTGAGTGCAGGTACCTGTGGAGTCCAGAGGAGGGCATCAAATCCCCTGGAGCTCAAGTTATGGGTGACTGTAAGCTGTCCAAAGTGGGTGCTGAACTCAGGTCCTCCACAAAAGCAGCCTACACTCTTAACCACTTAGCCATCCCTACAGCTTTGATGTCTCAACAAAGGTATAGATGGCCTTCAAAACTGTGGTTGGTCTGGTGAAACTTCATTTCCCAATCCATGTTTTGTGAGCTATAGCTACCTAGTTGTGGTGTATAAGGTATAGATCTCCTAGCATTACTTTCTTTTGTCACTTAGAGGTTAGTTACCCTCTGTTTCTATTGAAGTGTGTCCTTGAGCCTTCTCATTTGCAGTTCTACCTACACCTTCTACATTGTTCAACTGTTTTGATTTTTCCATTACAGAAAGAAAAAATGCTTCAACTTTCCCCCCAGATTCTTATAAACTATTTCTACTCATGTTTCTCCTTCTTTTTCCTTTTTGCCTTCTCTTAAGATGCTGATGCTTCTCCTCCAGAATAGAGACATCTTGCATGACGTTCCATCCTTCCCTCATCAATGGCCACCCCCATCAAAGAACTGGTTATTGGATTATTGAGTTTTATGATCATCTAAAAGTTTAACAGAATAATAATGATAATAATAATTATTATATATAATTCTAAAACGAGCTGTACCCTACCTTACTCTGTGACCTTCAAAACCTACCTGGTCATTCAAGAGTGAGCTACCTCTACTTCAAGGGCCCGTATGACAAGCTCTATGACTGGATGCATTTTTCTCATCACTGTAACAAAATACATGACAGAAGAAAGAAGAAAGAATTGCTTTGGCTCGTGGTTTCAGGGAATACAGTCCATTGTGTCAGGGAAAATATAGAGGAGTAACTTGGTCCTGGGCACTGAGCAAATGCACTTGTCCCTTCTCACATTGTGATGGATGGATGGGGAAGCAGAAGCTAGAGACTGGAACCTGGAACAGCAAGCATATCACTCAATCCTAACCCTGGGTCTGCCAGATAAACCACATGTCCCAAAAGTTCCTTAGCCTCCTAAAATGGTGCCTCTACCTGAGCCCCAAGTGCTAGAACACTTGAAACTATATAATGCACTGCATTCAAATCATAGCACTGGACTGACCTGTAGTCCAACTGCACTGTCGGAGATCCAGGCAGGCGTTGGAGTGT
This sequence comes from Cricetulus griseus, assembly GCF_003668045.3. Lineage (NCBI taxonomy): Eukaryota > Metazoa > Chordata > Mammalia > Rodentia > Cricetidae > Cricetulus > Cricetulus griseus. The sequence continues at coordinate 24,165,030 of NC_048598.1, forward strand.
GTACTCATTTGAAGCAAGACACGGAATTTCTGTCGTGCTCACCAATCCAGCCAAACCAATTAAAAAGCTAATATTGCAATTGCTGTTTGGCTCCATGTCTGCTCTTAATTGCTTAGAAGCCAAAACAGAGACTGGTGAGTGATTAGCATCCCCTGAACACCAACATTTCCTCTTCTACTGTTTTTCTGTCTTTGCCTCTTACTCTTAATTAATTCTGTGCAGCATAATATGCCCTGACCTTCTTTGAGTGAAAGAAGCTAGTTGGAGCTAAATCATGGTTATAAAGAATAATTCAAGAATAAGTTCTGCATAAGAGTACTCTGACCTTTTTCCCTCTTTAATATATGAAATAAATACAGAACATATTGTGGGTCTAGCATGATGCTTGGCACATAAGAAGTATAAAATAATTATTTCTTGAAATAATACCAACTGCAGCAATACTTTTTTAACAATACAGTCAAGGAACTACACAGAATGGCATGTGGGATTATTTATGGATTTTCCATCCAAAAGTACCATGTTTCCTGAATTTTAAGAAACCACTCTTTAGCTATTTTAAGCATTGGCCAACGTGAGTGTTACAAAGGAGTAGGGAAGAAAGTCTGCCTTGCTTGTCTGGCTGGATATCTTCTGGCTAGTCAACTCCCCTTCAAAATCCAACATGTTCTATCAAACTGACACAGCTTACAAATGGCAGGGAGAAAGTTTCACAAGTCGCCCATTCACTTGCTGACTGAAATGACTTTGTTTCTGATGAAAACATACCTTGCAGAAGAAACTGTTCTGCCGTTAAAACTTTAAACCTAAGAGCAAATAAATTGTAGGATAGATGGTTCTAGTGTAAGGTACTTCTGGAAGACATTTGGAGAATAGAGAGATGGAAAGTTTTGAGGGGTAGGCAAGCTTGTTTCCAAGAGGACAGATCTAAACAAGGAACTAAGGAGTCTTAGGGCAGAGCTGGGCAGTCAGGAAGATCCCAAAGAGAAAATAACCATAAATAATGATTCAGATGCAAATGCTCTTGTCGGGACATTTTTTAAAAGTCCCAGACTCTGAAAAATTCATGCCTTTCAGCAGAATAATTGATATGTTATAGGTATATTCATCATGGAGTAAATTACCACCATGGGTAATTTTGAACTAAAGAAAACCAGACACAAAAAAGAATATCATAGCACAGACACTAATACACACACACACGGGGTGTATATTTGCTTCTTGAAAATTCATTAACCTGCATGTTCAGGGCTATCTGCTCCTGTATATGAATGTAGTATTGCAATTAGAGCTAAGCAAAAAGCTGAACAGAACTGAAAAATTCAGTCAATGAGAAGAGACAGTGTGTGGATCGGAATAAGGTTAATTCAGGGAATGTAATTTCTTAAGATGCCAAGCCTCTTGGTAGTAAACTAGAAAAATAAAATAAAATAAAATAAAATAAAAGGCACATGGTTATGATGTGTATTCTGTCTCACTTGCCCACATACACCATACCCTAATTCCCAACTAATGTGAGTCAAATTTTCTAGAGATTATGAGTTCCAGAAAACTCACAGTGTTAGACAAGGTGTTGGAGAAGGCTTGGTAAAGTTTAAGGCTGCTTTGTACTATGTGGAAGCAATTGAAATACAGCTTAGCTGTGATACAATTTACCTTGCTTGAACAATTCTCTCTCAATCTACAGAGAAAATTACATCGGCTGATTCCATAGAGAGAGACCAAGAAGACTTGTTGGGAGGGATGAATGGGAAGGTTTTGTTCCATTTGGCCGCGCTTCATCAACTATAAAGCAAACATAGAAAGCTAGCTTGTCCTTGGCCCTAGTGAAATGCTCTGTCATGTTTTCTTCCTTTGATGACCATTTATGGAGCACCTACTATGTGTCAGGTCCTATGGTGAGTTCTGGCAATAGAAAGCCAAGAAAAACAGGTTTTAACCTAATATATTAAATTCTGCTAGTCTCACCTCCAATTGTGACTGTTGGAAAGACAGAAAATATGCCAGGTGTTGTGGGTGTTGGGTGGGTCTGGGTCAGTCCAGCTAACGGAATTGCAAACACTGATTCTCTGGACGACAGTCAGCTAGGCAATAGCCTGTTTCTTAGAACATCCCTAATAGGATTTGCCTGTAACAGCACAGAAAGGATTTGGCAAGCAAATTACTGATGGAAACAAGGGAAGTGTTAGCCTAGTTAAGACTGGGGAGCTTTAGAAAGAGCATTTGCATTCAGACAAAGAATATGCTAATTATAACTTAATCTTAGCCACTTGTTAAAGCAGTTACAAGATTTTCCAACATAGATACTGCTGTTCTCCCCTTCCTTATTAGTAGGCAGCGTGACTGTGGGCACCTTGATTTAAAAAAAAATGTGCATATATTTTAAGTCCTCATATTGAGGCTTAACATCTCTCCTAAAATGCTAATATTCTAAGCCAACCAGACATTCCTTGGGAACCTCACCTCCATCTGTCCCCACTCCCCACACACACACTATCAGAGTCAGTTTCTGGCCACTCAGTTCTTCAAATCAGAAATTGAAATTCTATATTCTTCATTCTGCCTCATGCCATTTTATTGTACCCCTTAGCTTTCTCCTCTGCATCCAAGGCAGTAGTTTCTAGCGCCTGTCATGTCTCCTTAAACTCTTCATTTGAATTGTGTTCTCCTCTCCTTCCTGTTCTTATCCCCTACCTTCAATCTACTACCACTACCACTACCAAGGCTTCTGAACAGACCTTCTGAAGATACAAATCTGGTCACATCATCCCTTCAATGATTCTATGGTGCCAGGAGGAAGAAAATAAAGGTAACATCAAAAGTGTTAACAATAAAAAAAACTGGGCAAAGAATATGATCAGAGGTTTCCTTCTGAGGGAAGGAAAATAAATTTCCCTTGAATGTCTCTAGTAACAGAAATTTGTATTAAAACTACATAGGTTCGCAAATCAGATTGGAAACAACCATAAAGACTCTTGATAATCTTTTCTGGGGAAGCTATAAGGGACAGACACTTCCACATATCCCCAATGGGAGTGTAATTTGGAATAATCCAGTGGAGAACTATGTGATATCATGTCCCAAAACCATAAACAGAAAGACCCACATTTTCATTTCTCATACATTATCCTCTACATATAGAAAAACAAAGTAATTGTCCTTTAATAGCAGAATGACAGAACATACTGTTAGATATCCACATAATGGAATTCCATGTAGCTGTCTAACAAGAGGAGGAAAAATGAAAAGGGAGAAGAAAGGGAGGGGGAGAGGAAATATTAGGTCTCCATTTCCTGACCCACAGAGATGAAAGGCTGGACAGCCACTCTAGTGGGAGTGCGAAAGACTAGAACGATGGTAGAAAAAAAAAAGCTGTAAGATACCTCATGTTTCTGAGGTCACACTTAGGAAGAGAACTCTACAGAAAGAGGAGATATATGCCATTTGTGATATACTCTAGGAAGCAATAATCTGGATATATTCTGGAACATTGAGTAAGGCTGAATTGAGAAATGATGGAATAGTCCAGGTGTTGTGGTGCACAACATAATCCTAGAACTCAGGAGGCAGAGGCAAAAATATTACAAGTTTAAGACCAATCTGATCTCCATAGTAAATCTAGATTAGCCAAAGGCACATAGATAGCTGTGATTGTTTGAAAGAAAATGTCCCCCCCTAAGCTCACAGAAAGTGGCACAATTAAGTTTGCCTTGCTGGAGTAGGTGTGGCTTTGTTGGAGGAAATGTGTCACTGGGTGTAGGCTTTGAGGTCTGGTATATTCAAGCCAGGCTAGTGGCTCACTGTCTCTTCCTGCTGCCTGTGGATCAAGATGTAGAACTTTCAGCTACCACGGTAACACTACCTGTATCCTTCATGCCACTATGCTTCTTGCCATGATGATAATGAACTAACCCCATGAACTGTAAGCCAACCCCAATTAATTGTCTTCCTTTATAAGAGTTGCCATGGTCACAGTGTCTTCTCAGCAATCACAACCCTAAGTAAAACAATAGTGAAACCTTATCTCAAGAAAGCTTATTATAAGACCTAACATTTCGGCATACACATGCCTTTAATTCCAGCACTCAGGAGGCTAAGGCAGGCAGATCTCTGAGTTCAAGGACAGTTCTGGTCTACAGAGCAAGTTCCAGGGCAGCCTGAGCTACACAGAGAAACTATGTCTCAAAAAACCAAAATGGTAGTTTTTTTTTTTTTTAATAGTGATATACTGATTTAAGTGTATTGGACACAGGAAATTCAAGACAGCATATCATTCAGGCTCTATACAGCCACTATTCACTGTGATTTGCTGGATTTATAGTGACAATTCCAAGGAACACATGGAGCAGAAGAATGTGAATGTTGCATTTGGTGAGTGGGTATATTGCACATTGCAGAAATGCAGCCGTAGACAAGACAAAGATGCAGTAGTTGTTAAAAAGAGATTATCACACTTTGCACTAGGATGATGAGAAAGGTACCTTAAGGGCAAGGCCCATCCAGTCAAGGAGCTACAGGGGTACCTGAGCAGAGAACCTAGGGAAATGTTTTATCATGCAGGAACTCAGAGGTGATGACAGCTGTACATCAAGCTACATATCAAGCTGGCATCAGAAATTGGCATCATCCATATAGTGATGTTTACAAATATGCAGAATGTAAGAGTTAAAGAGTAATTAAAGCTTTGCCAAGTTTCTAGAAAAAAAAAATATTGAAGCCAGGCAATGTGTAGCAAGGTTTGAATCCTTATGGAGAGATAGAAGCATGAGACAGTAACTCTTCACATGTTGGTAGATGGGGAAGCAGAGAACTGGACCAGAAGCAGGGTTAGACTATAGCCTCAAAGGACTGGACCTGCTGATCTATATCTTCCAGGTAAAGTCAATGTTCATATTTCTCAAATGCACCAAGAACTAGAGACCAAATATTCAAAACTATGAACTTATGAGCGACTCCACAGACTCAAACCACAGCTTTCTACTTCTGGCTTCCATAGACTTGTAGCTATTCTCATATTGCAGAATAGGTTCTGTCAAACTTCTATAGTGCCTATAGTTTATCAGGCATAGCACTATTCAAAAGTCTAAATGATCTTCTGAGACTCGAGGCAAACTCTTAGCCTGGATCCTCAATAAAATCAGAAAATGGGTTACACTATTCCCTTATACAATGACACAGAGTCAATTCCAAAATGAAGAATGGAGGTTAGCAATAGAAGATTGGGGGAAAGAAAGATTAAAAACCCAACAAGGTAAATCCTGCTGCTCATGACTGCCATTTGTGACTTGTGGTAGCATCGCCTATGGTCTAGTAGGCTTAGGAAGCAGCACCCCTATGGCCATCCTGACTACAGTACATCCAGGCTCTCTCCTGAGTCAACTCTCCTCAGTTCCTGCATCTTTTCTTGGCAGACATTCTATAAGCATTCCTGGAATTTCCAACATCCTGGCATCAACACTGAGACTTCAAACCTCTTTATTGTTTAGTCTTATTCTGTTGAATGTGTTTACTGCAATTTGGTTATCTGTTTTCCTGTTGACAGATATTGGGCTTACTTGCATTTTGAAGAAACTACAAGTAGCCCTACTATGATCATTCACTTTTCAAAGCATGCAATTTATTTTGCTAAATAGCTAGGAGTGTAATCTCTGAGACACAAAGTAGGTACACATATTACATCATACAAAACTTCCTATGAGATTTCCAAAACTTGATATTTTACACTCTAATGATGAATTAAATTTCTGGTTGCCTCACATTCTTTTTTGATGTTGCTTCTATTTTTGTTTCTAGACTCTGTAATAGTACCTCATGTGGTTTAACTTCCATTGCCTTAATGACCAAAATGTTGGGTCCTTTTTGTGTGTTTATTATTTGCTTACATATTTTCCTTTTTAGAAAATCTATTTTTGTCTGTTGCCTGTTTTCCATTGAGTTTTTTGTCTCTTTTCCAGGAGCTTTGTGTAGGGTCTGGGAAAAGCCCTTTGTCACAGACAGATCAAGAACATTTCCCAGTCTAATGCTGTCCTATCGATTTGTTCATTTGTATTAAATTGCATTTACTTATTCATTTGACAGTGTTTTCTGGTAATGAATTGAAATTTTGATCATTGCTAATTTTTCAATTTCCCTTATGGTGATTATTCTCTAAATTATCATTAAAATATTAAAAAAAACATTCTATTTTTTTCTAGATGTCTAGTTTTAGTAGTTTACTCTGAGCAGAAACTTCATCTTTCAGTTGTATAAAATTGTGTGATCAATAATGCATTGAAACATAGGAATTGTAGAGTATCTGTAGCCAATTTGTTTGTACCCTATCTGGGTTTCCCATTCACTGATGGCCGTATGGTAGAGTTTCATGCATCGCAAAATGGTAGTGAAGCAACAATCACTATTTCTGGGAGGATTTCAGAAATAGCTTTGGAGGTGATAGAGTGAAGCAAAGATGTGGACAGGTCCCAACTTCCCTTGTGCCCTCCCTCTCCCAGGCCTTTTGACAGCTTGCCTTTGTGACGAGTACTCACCACTATCCCACAAGACTCTGCTATCAACTCGGGGATGCAGTGGCCAGTAAGAGCCAACAGCTCCTTTTGGCGGCATGTGTGTGGCTTTGGATCCCAAAGCAGGGATTTCCCTGCAAGCCTCTGCTTTTTCAACGGTGCCAATGCCTCACTGAACTTTCATTTGCCACCTCTTTCACATGTGCTAGTTGCTCTGACTCTTTCCCTGTTTGGCTGCACTCATTGCAGCTTAGCTTCCTGGACTGAGACCTTACCAACACAGTGACAAAATGTGATACAAAGAAAGTGGGGAAACAACATGGGCTAAAGAGTGTAATGCTGCAGATGCTGGTACCAGCGTTGCTTTAATTGCTTCTCGGAAGCTAGTCTTGTAGGGTTAAGTGGTGTGAAGGACAGAGCAGGTTATAAAGCAGGTGAGGTAAGTAAAGTAGTTCAAAGTCCATATACATCTGTACAGAAGGCAGAATTATATGCAATTCTCATAGTGCTTATGGATTTTACAGAACCTCTTAATATAATTACTTATTCTCAATATGCAGAGAGAATCGTGTTACATATTGAGACTGCAGAATTCGTTCCTGATAATACAGAATTAACATGTCTTTTTTTTTTCAATTACAGGAAACAATCAGAAACAGAAGTAATCCTATATACATTACACATATCAGATCCCATAAGGGTCTGCCAGGCCCACTAGCACAAGGCAATGATGAGATTGATCGTCTATTAATTGGAAGTGTGCTAGAAGCCTCAGAATTTCATAAGAAATATCATGTAAATAGCAAAGGTTTGAAAAAGGACTTCTCCATCACTTGGCAACAAGCCAAGGAGATAGTGAGAAACTGTCCTACTTGTTCCTTTTATAACCAAACTCCATTGCCAACAGGTTGTAATCCTAAGGGCATTCGGAGAAATGAGGTTTGGCAGATGGATGTCTTTCACTTTGCAGAGTTTGGAAATTTGAAATATGTACATCATACTATAGACACATTCTCTTAACTCTGAAAAAGCTGATTCTGTTATTAAACACCTGCTAGAGGTGATGTTAGTTAAGGGTATACCTGCACAAATAAAAACTGACAATGCTCCAGCATATGTCTCCACAAAATTAGAACAATTTTTCAAATATTATAACATAAAGCATGTTACCGGTATACCACACAATCCTACAGGACAAGCAGTGGTTGAGAGATCTAATAGAACACTTAAGGAGATGCTCAACAAACAAGCTTGGAAGACTAAACCCCCAAACATAGGTTGCATAATGCTTTACTAACACTAAACTTTCTTAATGCCAATGAGAAAGGACAAACAGCTGCAGAAAGACACTGGACTACGGAAAAAACTGCTGAACTCAATCAGCCAGTATACATCAAAGATGTACTAACCTCTGAATGGAAACCAGGACAAGTGTTACGTTGAGGTAGGGGTTTTGCATTGGTTTCTACAGGAGAAGAAAAACTTTGGATAGCACCAAAGTTGATCAAGATTCAAGTGGAAAAGGAAAAACCTCTCGATGAGGACAAATGACAGGTATTCTACTAAGGTATATGTCATAAACTAAATAGAAACCTCCCAAAGGAAAGGGAAGTGTTTTGCTTTTATCTTCACAGGAAAACTCATCTCCAGAAGGCAAAGGACACTGCATGGGTAGATGCTTAAGAAGAAAAGGTTGCTATAACCATCAAACAAAAGGAACATGCCATATGGTAAACTTAACAGCTGTCTCTCAGAGAACTCTATTTCTCTTCATTTCCTAGTCCCTATTCAATTAAACCAATGTTGGATTTAGAGGTGGATTTGGCTTTCCTCCTCTAAAATCCAAGCACGTTATTTAACTAACTAAACTTTAGAGTTTCTGTATTGTATTAAGAAGCCAATTGATATAATACAGAATAAAAGAAGAATTTGGGGACTGTCTTTGTCTTTTCTTGGATCTTTCTTTCAAGGTGTACACCCTCTCATAATTGTTGTTCTCCCATGGTTGCCTTTCACAGTATGTGTACTTCACAAGCAAACATTTATCTGCTAACTGTTTATGTTTGAGTCCCACACAGCTAATGAAGACCTGCCTGACAGCAATCCCTGGACACCCTGGAAAGAAAATGGGCCAAACCTCCTCTACTGCACTGGATCCAACTTGCTCCATTTCAACTGACACTCCCGCCAGAGCTTCGGGTACTGACTTCAATCAAGTTGAGGAGTTCAAGGGAGATCTTCAATCAAGCAAATCCCATCTAACATGGACTGGATAAATTCAATCAAGACTTTTACTATACTAACATTTTCTTCCTACAGGACCCCACATGACTATCATTGTCCCATTTCAGCAGGAAGTAACTTGGAGGATGCTACGCCCCCTTTCCCCTTTGTTGTCTTTTAGGATAGTGTATTTACCTAGTTAGGGATAGCTCCCTATTATTTATGGTTGGGATTGGAAGGAGGTGTTCAGGCTTGGACACCTCTTTCAGATGACTTTAGGGTTTAGTTAAAATGGATAGTTAGGAAGTGACATAAGCAGATTATTGTATATTCTTATATTTCACCTTTATGATTGTTAATTTTGGATACTTTACACTGTTAATTTTAATCCTCTTTTAGACTAAAAGGGGAATTGTAGGGGAACCTGTAGCCACACCTGCTTAGGGGCTGGCTACAGGTCTGCCTGACCACGCCTGCGAGGGCATGGTCAGGGTGACTTAGAGTTTCAGTTGGCTGGGTTTCACTTTCAGTGTTCACCCCGTTCAGCTTGCATACAGAATGCTGCCATGCCAGCTGGCTAGGTCGCTCTGTAAGTAAGGCTTTTCCCTATTAAATACCCTTATATTTCTACTTGGCTCCATATTGGTAATTTCCCACTATAGAGCAGTGTGTTTCATTCTCACTACTTGTTGGACCACTTTTAAAGAATCGTTTTCATGTTCATCTGCAGACTCCTCATGGGCCTTTCTTTCTCTCTTCCTTTCTTCTTTCTCCACTGAGTTGTGTTTTTCCCCTTTTTATTTATCCCTCTATCATATATTACATCTCGAATGCAGTTTCCACTCCCTCTCCTCCCCCAGTCTCTTCCCCACTACTCCCCTTTCCCCAAGATTCACCCTCTCCACTTTTTTTTTCCTCAGAAAAGAACAGGCCTCCCACAGACATCAACTAAATACAGCATAGCAAGCTACAATAAGACCAGACACATAGTCAGTCTCACATCAGGCTGATTGAAGCAACTCAGTAACAGGAAAAGGGTCCCAAAGGCAGGCAAAAGAGTTCGAGGCAGCCCCCACACCCACTGTTAGGAGCCCCACAAGAACACCAAGATACATAAGTGTAACATATATGCAGAGGATCTAGTAGGTCAGACCCATACAGACTCCCTGATCCCTACGAGCCCGCCTAAGTATGGTCAGTTGTTGCTTCCACCATGTTGTTTCAAGGCTCCAGGGTAGCAGCCTTTCAGTGCTCTTTGAGAACTTAAGTGTATTTCTCAACATGGAAGCATCACTAGCTTCACCATCAACATCATCTCTCTTACCATTTCCATGAAGTATCACAGGACCACAGCTTTACAGATGCAGATAAAATTAGTCCTAAAGGAAGGAAGGGAACTGGAGTTCAAGCTGCCATGGGGTTCTGAATTCCCTGTAGATTTCTATTACTTTTCTTATACTGATTCCCCTCGACCACACAGTCAAGAGCTGGCAGAACTACCCCATTCCCTGAGAGAATTAATGTATATTCAGGTTAGGAAATCTTGTCTGGCTCTTGCTAAGCATCCTGTCTTGGGCATACCACATGATATCCCACTCAGGATGATGGTCTCAGAGAACAAAACCAAGAGGTTTCTCCTGTCGGCATGAGTTCAGTCACATAGGTCAGCCCCTTTTAAACTAATTGAGGCTGCTATCTGCTGTCTTTTGCCTTGTCGATGGGAAAGGAGAGAAGTGGGGGGGGTGGGGAGCAGTTGCTGAAACAACTACAGAATGAGGCTAAAACATGATCATATTGAAAAGCACTGTTTATCCAGCAAGCTGGGAGCCCATCCAGGTTGGGGAATATCCTCAAAGGCTCTGACAGGGTTGCAGGCTGTAAAACTACAAGATTGTCCTGCGACCTTGCTTTTTGACAGCTCTCCATACAGTCAGCTGCTTTCCACCCACAAGCTGCTATGTTGAGAGCATGGCTGTGGAACTGCCACTGAAAACAGCCAAGGGAACAAGCTGCATGCTGGGCTAGTCCATTTTTTAATCCCTCTACCACATATTTTATGAAGTTCAAAGTCATATTTTATTAAACTCAGGATAATTTTGCTTTTTTAAAAGCAGTAGAGAAGCTAAGCAGTGTTGGCACACTGAAGGTACACAGCACTCAGGGGGCAGAGGCAGGTGGATCTCTGTGAGTTCGTGGCCAGCCTGGTCTACAGAGCAAGTTCCAGGACAGCCAGAGCTACACAGAAAAATTCTGCCTCAAAAAAACAATAACAACAACAAAGTAAAGCTTTACAACAAACTACTATATGTTCTCCAGGATTATTTATATCTTTAAATGATATACAATACGTTTTTTTTTTACATTTTATCCTCCATAGACTAGAAGAAACCAATATGTAAAATCTTACTTATTCATTTATATATTAATTAATGTTTTATCATAATTAGCATTATTGAAAACATGATATAGAATCTGAATCTAAGGGGAAAAATGAATTATAAAACTTTTCTTTTTACCAGTGGCTCTTATGGGCCTAAGGGTCAGACAAGCGAGTGAAAGACTATAAAAATGAGGTAATTGTTACAATAGAATTTAGTAAAAAGTTGTGATAGGAATACAAAAGAATCCATTCATTCTGCTGGAGGGATTTGGAAATAGACGTATCACGTGATAGTTCTTTTTTTTTTTTCCCTACAACAGATTGACTTAGAGACTTGCATTTTATTTGGACCTCTATGCAAATGGTGTGGTGTGCGTGCGTGCGTGGGATGTATTTTCTTTGACTCTCTCCAGGTTTATCTTGAGACAGGGTCTCTCAATGAACATTCATCTGTTGAGATAGAATAGCTTCCTTGGGAGCTCCTGGGACCCACCTCTCTCTGCCTCCCAACATTGGGGTTACAGATGTACCTGCCGTGCCTGACTTTTACAGGGTGCTAGGGATTCAAGCTCAGGTTCTCATGCTCATTCAGCAAGTGCTTTACCCTCTGAACCGTATCCTTAGCCGAGCCCTTTATTTTCCAAGCCGGATGGACAGGGCTAGGATGTGCTGTGTAACAGGGATTAGCCATCTAAGTTTAGAACTATGCCACGGAGAATTCACAAAAGGGAAAGTCCACATATGGGCCCTTCAGAGATGGTCGTATATCGTTTTCCTGCCAAGTTGAGGAAAATCTTATGAAGACGGTCCAAATGTGGCCTTTCAAGTACGCATTCAGCACATTACTTTAATATAGAAAGTAAGTATGAAGCAGAAAGAGCTATGCTTTCCAGGTGCCTAAATCATTGCATCGTGTTCCTCCTCAACTGTGAAAAAGGTTCTCGGCCACTCTCAACACATATTTTATTTGGCTTGCTGACAGGTTATGAAGGGCGAGAGGAATTTCTCCCTTTCGTGTCTGATCAAGTACACAAAGTGAATGCCAGCAATTAACTTAAAACTTTGGCAGCAGCCAAATCCCATACCTCGTTTAACAATAGCTCTTCAATTTCTGACCCCACCATGGTGATTTTCCTAGGCACCTTATTCCCTCATTTTGTCAGGAGTTCACAGCCTCCAACCCTTTCTTGAATCCATAATTTCCCAAAGTGCAAACCTTCCTGCAATTTAGGAAATGGTGAAATGTTTTAATATAAAGCATATGTGTTTCTAGAAAGTTCCTTATCTACATTGAATTGTATAAAGTGTAGAGATTCAAGGGAGAATGGGGTTTCTTCCAAATAAACTCTCCATAAACAGCATTTTGTAAATACCATTTGTGTCTTAATTAGTACCAGTGATAACACTAATAGATTCACTGAATGTAAATTTGATGTGGCTCCGGTGTTTATTTTGTTTTAACTTCTAATTTTGATTTATGAAAATGTCATAATAAAACACATTATCTTATATGCTAAGTAAATAGTATTTTATTTATATCTAGTTTGCTTTCATTAGCAAAATTTCATAATTTTCCAGCTAGAGTTATAATTTTAATGAAACTAAAATCAGACAATTCAAACTTTTATAATCCATTTTATTTTGTGCCAATTGTCTAATTTTTATAAATACAATAAACTGACTAATTCTTTTAGGAACATCTAAAATGCTCTATGAAGGTAGCTTCCATCCTCACTCACATAGACTTTACTCATTCATTAGGTATTTTCAGCTTATTTACCTCTAATTTACATTTCAAATACATGATGTTGAACTGGGGATAGAGCTGACTGATGAAGATCTAGGGTAGCATTCACAGAGTCCTGGCTTTAAACTCAAACCAGAAGAAGAAGAAGAAGAAGAAGAAGAAGAAGAAGAAGAAGAAGAAGAAGAAGAAGAAGAAGAAGAAGAAGAAGGTGGAAGAGAAAAAGATGGAAGAGGAAGAGGAGGGCATGAGAAAGGAAGAGATTTTTTTCTCCATTTTTTATTTGAATTAGAAACAAGATTGTTTTACATGTCAATCCCAGTTCCCTCTCACTCCCCTCCTACCCTGACCCCTCCAACTAACACCCTACCTATCCCACACCCTTTCTGCTCCCTAGGGAGAGTGAGGCCTTCTTCAGAGTCTGTCATATTCTTTGGGATAGGGCCTAGGCCCATCCCTTTGTGTCTAGGCTCAGGGAGTATCCCTCTATGTGGAATGGGCTCCTGAAGTCCACACCTATGCAAGGATAATACTGATCTACTACAGGAGGTCCCATGGATTTCTGAGGTCTCCTCACTGACAACCATGTTCCTGGGGTCTATATCAGTCCCATGCTGGTTTCCCAGCTATCAGTCTGGGGACCAAGAGCTTTCCCTTCTTCAGGTCAGCTGTTTCTGTGGGTTTCACCAGTCTGGTCTGGACGCCTTTGCTCATCACTCCTCCTTCTCTGCAACTGGATTCCAGTTCAGTTCAGTGTTTAGCTGTGGGTGTCTGCTTCCACTTCCACCAGCTGCTGGATGAAGGCTATCGGATGGCATATGAGTTATCAATCTCCTTATCAGGGGAGGGCATTTAAGTTACCTTTTCCTCTGCTGCTCAGATTGTTATTTGGGGACATCTTAGTAGATCTCCAGACATTTCCCAAGTACCTGATTTCTCTTTAAACCTATAATGGCTCCCTGTATTATGGTATCTCTTATCTTGCTCTCCTCTATTCTTCCCTCCAACTCAACCTTCCTGTTTCCTCATGTCCTCCTCACCCACCTCTGGAGATGAAAACAGAGAGGGCAGTTCAGTAAAAGAGAAGTAGATGTGGAGTAACTGGGGGAAGAAGAGAAACCAGAGAGAGAGAAAAGAGTGTGCAAGACAGAATAGTGTTGAGTTGAACATTCTGGAACAAAGGGTAATGACGTATCCATGTTTGAAAAGGACATGACAAAACCCTTATTTGGTATGTTAACCTGAAAAAGTTAATTGTAGAAACTCACTCTGGTTTTGAGAAATCAAAGAAACAGCATGTGCCATGTCTTGGCATATACACTGCCAATACTCTTAGGTGGTTCTTCATAGCAACACAGCAGCAGCCACAGATTCACTCGCTCAGCTGTGCACACATCTCACAGGTAATCAATGAGCAGATGTGACTTGTCATGTGTAAGATGGTAAGCCAGTGCCCAGCCTCAGCAACATAGATTAAAGGACAAATACATATTCTCACAAGAGAGTGATGGTCATGATTTCAAGAGGACATGGAAGCACTTGGGAAAGTCTTCATAATTAGAAATGAAGCATTGCAAAAGAACTACGAGATAAGGAATGGATGTACTGTATTATGACTAAAAGCAAAATCAGAAACAGCAATCTAAAAAGGCAAAAGTGAAACACTGACAACACAGAATATCTGAAAATCCCTTATCAGTTAAACAATAATAAGGGAATAAAGGAGATGAGTAAATTTCACATTTTGCCTATTTTTGATACGTTCAAAACATAAGAAACTTCAAGTTCTTAGTTAAAAATCTTCAGGAAACTATAAGCACAAATAAAGGAATTGCTAAATGATGGATTCACCACTTAGTGTGCAAATAAAACTCCCATTGGGGAAAAAAAATATATTGACCTACCTGAGGCAACTGGCCTAATATAAAGCGCTAAACACCTTTATTTCCAAGGATGAGTGCATTTTACTCAGAAGAGAAGACTTGATTATACCTTTCTCTTCTGGGATCCCCGAGGGCTGGGTAATTCCAGAAGGATGGTATTCTCATTGGTTCTGGCAACTCTGTATGTGTTTAGGGGGCAGGAAGAAAAGGAAAACCCAAGTAAGATGCTGAAAAACTGTTCTTGACTAAATAATTTTACTTATTACACAGGTCAGAAATTCTCAGTAATAGAATTTGGATTTTCCAAAATAAACCAAATAAATATGAAACACCATTCCCTTGCCTTAGTTCAAATATGTCAGAAAACAGTATCAATGGTAGTGAATGTTTCATAGGGGCTCGGGAGATGGTTCAGTGGATAACAACTTTTGTTGAACAAAAATAAGGATATGAGTTTAAATCCCCAGAGCCCACATGAAAATCTGTGTGGTGACAGCTGGAGAGGTGGCTCAACAGTTAAGAGCTCAGTTTGCTCTTCTAAAAGACCTGAGCTTGATTCCCAACACCCCTAGTGTGGCCAACAATCATCTGTGACTCCAGTTTCAAGGGATCTAATGTCCTCTTCTGGCTTCTATAGGCACTACAAACACGTGGTACCCAGACACACATGAAGGCTAAACACCCATACACATAAAATAAAAATAATTTTTTAAAATTCCTGACAACCCCATTGATGGTTGTCAGGTCAGGGTGTAGGAGATGGAAAAACTTAGGAGATTGGTATGCTGCTTGCCTGCCTAGCAAGTTCCAGGTCCAGTGAGAGACCCTTACTCAAGGGAGTGAGTCAGGGAGCATTAGAGGAGGACAGTCAATGTGCACACATTTGCACACACATATACATACACTTCCCCCCATACACATACACAAAAATAAACGTTTTTTTGAAAATAGAAAAATAAGAAGTTATTTCATATCTGAAATCATGCTAAGGACTTTATGTATTTTCCTTCTTCATGACAACCTTGAAAGCTAGACATAGAAAGTATTCAATAAGTGGCTTATTAAATGAGTAAATAAATATTTCACATGTCAAATTACTCTAAAACTATTAGCAAATACCATGTGTACTAGAGCTAAAAAGAATCTTATAACTTCCAAGTTTTGATTTACAGAGTCCTTACAATACAATCCATCCATAGTATACAGTGCGTATAATAGTTACCGAATGAGGAATGAATGCATGGATGAGTAAATGAATAGATAGGTGTGTATAAAAGACAAAGTCATTCTAAAAAACAAAACAATAGACTGGGGAATCTAAGAAAAGAACAAACATGGACCTCATATGAAGTCAATTTAAAACAAACAACTAAAATATGCATCTTTCCATATTAGGAGTAACTTTCATTCTCCACTCCTGGTCTTTCCCACACTAAAGTCAAATGGAAGAAAGAATGTAACATGGAGATAGAAACTGAACCTTGCTGGTCCTAGCCTTCACAATAAAAGAGTTGGGACAAATTCAATGGATTTGATCAATGGATTTAACAAAATAATTTGAGACTTTATGGCTTATTGATCAAGGAACTATGCCTGAGAGGTGCCCATCCATCACATCTGAGGCCAGAGAACTCCCAGAGAAAACACTGTTCCTGCCGCAAATCAGTCACCCTTCGGGATTCAAAAGTTCAATGGCTTCATCTACCAGCAAAGCCTCAGCAAGGCCTAACAAGGCATTAGTCTTTCTGAGGGAGAAAGGAAAAGAAGGGACAGCCAGCAGAAACAATGCATTAGGAAGCAAATATATACCAGACTGTAACCCTCACCATGACCTTGTCAGTAAGTGATGGAAGCCTTATTCAAGAGATAAGGAGAGAGTCCTGGAACATTTAAGTCACCTGACTCCGAGCTCAGCTCAGGTCCAGTCTGCTCCACAACTTCCCACCTCTGCCTATATTTTCCTTGCCAGCCAACTAGCTGGGCTCCATAATCAGATGCCACCTATAGAGTAAGTCAAAAGAGCTCCACACTAAAGAGTTGTTAAAATGGCTGAACAAAACCCAAAGTGTCAGCATTCTTAGTGGCAGGACACAGCTGTGAACAAACAAAAACAAAGGCCACAATTTCACTATGTGCATCTTCTGTCAATAGAAACCTGATAACTGGAGAGTGGGAGCAGGCAAGTTTACTTACTAATCTAGACTCGGTGGGGTGTAAAACAAAATCCACCCTGACCAGTGCTCTCCCCATAGCTACTGCAGCAAGCAGCAATGGTGTACCACTACTTCTCTCCACATCCGTGTATCCTTGAAGAACTTCCTCTTAGCTACTAGGAAAGATTTGTTGGTCATAGTCCTCTCAAGTCAGAGCAGCATAATTTCTTCAGAATCCTGTTGTCATCTATCCTCCTCACACAAGCAGCCTAGAGATGCAGAGTCCCAAAGTACAAGGCTTTTGATCCTGGGGATTGGACAGGCTCCAGTTTCTTTCCCTTTGCAACCTTGCTCTGCCATTTGATGTTAAATATAGTATGCACATAGGGCAGGGTG
Source organism: Cricetulus griseus (assembly GCF_003668045.3). Classification (NCBI taxonomy): domain Eukaryota; kingdom Metazoa; phylum Chordata; class Mammalia; order Rodentia; family Cricetidae; genus Cricetulus; species Cricetulus griseus. The sequence continues at coordinate 24,182,312 of NC_048598.1, forward strand.
CAAACTTCAGAGTCCAGAACAAATTCTAACTCTCCCATCCCCACATCTATCATCAGCTGTTTACTATTTTTCGGTATTATCAACACGGTGCTTAATTGTTCCTAGATTCTTCTTTCTGCAGCAAATACTTTTACTGTGGTACATTGTGCTTTGTAACATCTCAGCTACTAATGGTTCAAGAAAATACCAGAATCCACCTTGCTGGAACCCCCAGAAAGCCAGGAAATGAAGTCAAAAAAACATAAAATTGCAGAAAGCATCATATAAACAGTGCAGAAGACCGAGAGGAAAGAGTGTAAGAGCTAGAAGACTGAGAGAAAGGGTGCAAAACACTTTCTTCAGGACATGACAGCAACCATTGCAACCATGCTCTCAGAGGAACTGTGATTACCTGCACTAGACCTGAACAGGACTGGGCCTGTCAACAGCCAATCGTCAATCAGGGTGGGGCTCACGAAGCCTTCACCTTACCTGTGAACTATTAGCAACGGTTGAATTCTAGGAGAGGGGCAGTCAGTGACTTCAGTTGTCTGCCAAATAGTGATCTAACTGGGCTCCAGACGATACTTCCAAAATCAGTGGTCACAAAACAGAACAAACAAGGCATGAATTCAGGAAAGGAACCTGTAGTGAGGAGGGGGCAGGGGAAGAGATAAAAAAGGGAAGGAGTGAGAGTAAACATAATGCATTAAATAGGTATGTGAATTTGTCAAGGAACAAATTTAATCAATAAAAAGGGAGTTGTCCCCAAGAGGAAGCTCCTGGGACGTGGGAAGAACATGTACACTCTGCCCAACCTCCTGTGTCCTTCATATCTTTAGCTGCTTGACAGCAATATAATTCTCAAAAATTTGACTAGTAAGCACTATATGAAGAGCTGTATAAAACCTGGGAGATTCTACATGGAAATGTGTCTCTTCCATCACTCTGTTGACAGCAAGGCCACCTATGCTAGTTCTATAATCTTTGGCAATCACCATAGGCCTCAGTTCCTTGGTTTGCTAACAGAGAAAGTGAAGTAGGTGTTCTCTATTTCTTTGTAGCTGCATGATTTCAAAATCCCAAATTCTATGAGTGCTATAGCTAAGTTAAATAGACTATTTAGTCAACTAGACTAAAGCAATCATTCTTTTACAATAGATTTAATTAAAACCTACTGTAACCATAATGGATGCTCTTCTGTAATGCCTTGTATCTTTGTTCTGGGTGCTATCATGCTTCTCATGTGTTTTCATATCTATGCTCTTATTGTAAATTGAAATTTTTATCCAAAGCAAATTGATGACACATATTTTTATGCTGTATTAAGTACATAACACTGAAGTCATTAATGTTTGACAGATAGGCAAAGAGGTTCTATTTGGTATAGTTTATATAGTCTTCCTTTCCTGAATAAGAAAAATACTTTGAGATCATTGAGTAAAGAACAACCACAAATATAAATATGTTCTTTCATCAAGTTCTCATAATAATTACTCAAATGAATGTGGGGGGAAATGTCTAAACTCAACTTCAGGCTACATCAAGACTAGTTGAGGTGAGGAATCTAAAACTAAAGACTCAAACCATTAGGAAACTTTCATAGTTAGAAAACACTTTGCCCATTACTTCCTCCATTCTTACAATGTTCCCAAGTCATTGTTATGTGACACAGAATTGCTACTTCCTTTCACAGATGAATCCACTGAGGATTAGAGAACAGTCCAGAAGCATGGAGGCTTTGTGCTGATGCCACTTGATTCTGAAGTTGGATTGCTACCTCCTTTGGAAAGGTTGCTGTCGTCTTTAATTGATTGGCGTGACACACATTTTCCCCCGATTTAAAAACAGAATCTGCTCATTCTGTCTAATGCTAGCTGGATGTGTATACTTTCAGGCTTGACCATTTCCAAAGGAGGTGGCAATTCAACTCCAGAACCAAGTACATCTGCTAGAGCATCTAGAAGAGAAGGGTATCTCTGTCAGAAAGCAAGATGCTGTGAACACATCAGGAGCAGCTACTCTATGTGCCCTCTGAGAACAGATCTGAATGCAGGAGATTATCATAAAATCTGCTGCCATTTCTGCCCAGGAATTACCTTCAAGGCTTGTCCACGTAGTTCCTTAATTCCCTCAGGTGCCGTGTTCTCCTTGAGAGGACAGAAAGGATTTATACTTTGTGATCCTTTAGATTTGAAGAGAGGAAAGTCTGACCTTAGAGAATTTAGTTAGCATGCCTAAAGTCAAGGGATTATTAAACTAATCTTTGGACCAAGACTTGGGATAGAAATCCTTCTCCCTTCAGCCTTGATAAAGTGAATTTTGGCGATTTATTTTAGAAATGCCTGAAAGACATAAGTGCTGGAGGCCTCTGTGCTGGCCTGCAGGTGAGCTTAATCCTCTACTTTCTCTTTCAGCCACCTTCTTGAAACCATGCTAGAAAGCATTCCCTTGACCCTGAGTAAGCCTGTCACGGACCTGAGACAAACAGTTCTCTTTAGTTGATCAAATTCTGCGAGTGTAGAATTAGGATTCCCGTGCTCACTGTGAGGAGGGCAAAGAGAAAGGGGCTAGCACTCTCTCTCCCAACAAGCAGCCATGATTTTGAGCCAGACATTTAACTCCTTTGTATTTTGTATTCTGGCACATAAAACCCAGGGATTAAATACATGCACGTCGACAGTACAGGTGAGCTTCGTTGCAGGTGAAAAAGAGAAAAAGCAATACGATTAGAGAGGCATTATCCAAACCTTAGCCATAGATAAGGCTGTGAATTCTCGGTTGTGGTCTGAGAAATGGATTCTAGAATTTATTGTCCACTTCTGAGAACATCAGACCACTGTGTGTGGCTTCAAAGGTCAATAAAATGATAAGTATTATCCAAAGGGGTATTGTAAAATACAAAACAGAACACATTTACCATTTACCAGGAGCAGGCCTGTGTATTCCCTCCTGGAATGCCTTGTTCTTGTTGCTGCCCCTCTCAAAACAGGCTGCAGGGTCTAAACATATCTAGAAAGAGGAAATTCAAATTGCTTTCAGCATGGGAAGAGGTGATCACTGAAGGACAGCATAAAATGGTTTAAATTACACTACAATTATGAAAAAGCAATTCTCTGCCATTAGTCCCCCATATAATATTTAATAACATCCCTTAATTTAGTTATGCATACATATTTAAAGTCTCAGATTAAATTAATTAAAGTGTTATATTAGGAAGAATGCTTCTCCTAGTGCTCACATTTCATGAAACAATTATACTCCAACTGTACATGTACACCTTGAGTATGGAGAGGTTTCCATCATTAAAGCGGCAGCCTAAGTCATCTGACACGGTTTACATAACACATTCTACTGCCAGCAAAGCCTTTAGAGGTGCGAAGGCTTGAAAGCAAGTATCATGCTTCATCACAAATTACCATCCGACCTGCAAGTGCCCATTCAACAGCACTTGGAAAACGGGTCATTTCATTCACCTTACAATTATACTTAAGATAATTATGACACTATTTTATATGCTTTCCACAGCCTACCCACTTATCTGAGTTGCTTTTTTTAAAATATGTCAATAATGCCAAATACTTGAAATTGTGTTATTATACTCCCAGGAAAAAAAAAAAAAGACTTCACCCAATGTCTTTGACCTCTCTTATTTTAATTATTCCACTAAATGTTTTCTCTTGACAACAAAACCCAGCACTGATGGAAATGAATTAAGGATAGTTTATCCAGATTTTTAATAGCTAAAATAGCTATTAAATAGAAAATAGCTAAATTTATAGTTAATTTTATGCATTTATAGTTCTATGTTGATTATGAATGGTGACATGATAGTTCAGGCTAAATTTGGTTATATCTCTGAAATACTGTTATAAGGCTAAATTTGGCTATATCTTTTAAATATTGTTACACAGTACACTGTGGAAGAGATTGGAAAGTATTCCATATACATGTCATGTGACAAATAACACTACTTTAGTCAATGCCAGAACACAAATATGGCAATGGTCATCTATGACAATGAGCCTACAATTTTCTTATAGACTGGTGGCTTGCTACCTGCCCTAACACCACAAACAACACTACTCCTATTCTCCTATATCACCAACTGTATACAAACGTAGCACCTATGGCTGTGATTATGTATCGGAGATGCTATTTGACAATGATAAATTGTGTCATTGGTTTATTTATATATACTGAGGTGATGGTTAATCGCAATTGACAACTTGATGAAATAGAGAATCACCTGCAAGATGTCCCTCTGAGCCTGTCTATGGGTGACGCCTTGATTATGTTAATCAAGGTAAGAAGACAGACCCACTGTAGATGACACCTTCACCCTAGGTGGGGAGTCTTGGAATATACAAAATGGATCAGCATTCATTCATTGCTTCCTGCTTGTGGATGTCACATGAGCATCTGCTTCAAACTCCTACCATTTGGCCTTCCTACCACAATCAACTGTACAACGGAACTGCAAGCCAAGAGAAACCCTTCCTTCCTTACGTTGCTTTTGTTGGCTATTTCATCTAAGCAACGTGAAAAGTGACTAAGACAGCTCTCATTTTTAACATCATTTTTGAGGGTACTGATTTTTCAAAACACAGTTTGCTATAAAACAATTCCATGTTGTTCTAGTAGCTGCTGGATTTTCTGTTAATTATCAGACTTATTTGTATTTATTCTTTGTTCTTTACTCAATCATATTTTGCTCTGCTTTTCAAACACCTAGAAAGTCTAATATACACATAGACACACACACATAAATACACAAATACATTACTCTACACACCCTATGTGTTTAGTAAGCATTATCTTATAGGTTTGTGTAAAATACTCTATGATGTACTTACAGGGATGAAGTAGCCTAACAAATCTCTCAGAGACAATCCCATTATGGAGCATCCCCAGAAAGCCAGTAATGCAGTTCCAATCTGAACTAAGGTCTGACAACCAGTGAGCTAATTGTGTAAGTCCCTGGCAGAGAGAGAGAGAGAGAGAAAGTTCTTCCTCCATCTTTTGATAACATTAACAATCTCAACAGGCTGCCTAATGCTCAACCACAATAGTCAATCCAACCTGCTTACTTGCTCTAGAGATTCAAGTGTCAATTTCATCCAAAAGTACTGTCACAAACACATTAGAAATAATCTTGGACCACTCTATGTCTCAGTCAAGTTGACACATGAAAGGAGCCATTGTGACTGGTATGTAATCCTTGATTTGGAAATTAGTCCTTGTAAAGTTTAGGGTTTTAGCTCCAGTTGTCCTTTGACACCAAATGTTAAGGGTGTGTCATTGAAATTTCTGCTTTACATAATATCTTAGTTATTCTTCTATTGCTGGGATATTATTGGGACACCATGGCCAAGGAAACTTATAAAGAAAGGATTTCCTGAAATTACAGTTCTGGATGAATAAAAGTCCATCACCATCACAGCAGTACAACATGTCAGCAATCCAGAATGGCTACTGGAGCTGGAAGCTGAGAGCTGAGGAACCGACCATATCTCAAACAGGAGACAGGTAGAACACATTCCACAGCACACCACACGTCTTTCAAAATCTCAAAGCCCACCTTCAGTAACATACTTACTTCAGCAAAGCCACACCTCTTAATCCTCCCCAAATAGCCACTAACTGGGGACCAAGTTCAAATGCCTAAGACTTATGAGGGACATCTCATTCCAACACATAACCTGTTCTGCCTCCATTTTTCTCTCCTTTTCTCTCTTTCCCTCTTCTCTTTTCTGCCTCTCTTCCTGCCTCTCTCCCTCTGCCATTTTCTTTCTCCCTCCTCCTCTCTCCTCTTTTGAAGTTTGATGTCTGAGAATGGTTTTACATTGAGCTGAGTTTCAGTTTAGAAACTCAAGCTTTCCATTTTGAGAGATTCATTTGCCTTTCTTTATTAATGACATTGACCATCTATTTTCTTTACTTTCTGGAAACACCACCCTCACTTGTTGGAACGGATCCCATTTTTTTACCTTTTTCTCTCTCATCTTTTTGCATTTTGACTTGCTCTGCTTTCTAGAAAATGCTATCCAACTATAGTACTAAGCCCTTTCTTTCTTTTTTTTTTTTTGAAACTTTATAAATGGGATATTTTCTGCCTTTGTTCCATAGAATCCCTATTTATTTTGTTGGGGATATTAATTATATTTTGAAGGGGTTCCCCCTTATCTACAAATTTCTATTTCCTCTGGGTCTTCTTTTTTCTTTCCTTTTTGTTTTAGCCCCTTCCTTTCATATTGGACTATTTCCCCAACTGTCTGACAATATTTGGCTTTCACGTGTAAGAATGATCACAGGCTTGTGTGCAAAGGTTGAACTCGCCCTCAGAGGTTTCTTTGTAAGATGATGGGAAAGTAAGGTTGACATTCAAGGAAGAAATAAATTTCAATGTCTGAAAAGCCTTTCTCCAGAGGCAAATCTTCCATTTACTGTAAGCTTAACCCAGACAGAATAAAGGGAAGGGGTGGCTGGCTCGGGCTCCCATCTCCTAGAAGTTTCCTATCACAAAGGACTGTGGATATGTTGCTGTTTACAACATATTTGTTTGACTCCTTTGTTTCAGCCCATGTATGTCCCATTCCTTAATGTATAGCCTTGTGTCAGAAACTGATATGGCTTCTATGTATAGAATTTCCTCACAGTATAAACCTTTCTTCCACCGGGGAAGAAAAAGGAGTATCACCTGACCCTAATGGGTGGGCAAGAAGTGGACCTGTGATTCCAGTTCCTCCATCTACAGACTCTCCACTCCATGTTCAGTGGGAGGTCTCATTCCCATCTTCCAGATATCTTGCAAATGCTGAGTGTTGTTGGGTACAGCAGAGGGAAGTGTTTACTTCCTATCAGTGTCCACAATGACATTGATTTCAATAACATAGTCTACTAAAAATTAATTGTCTTCCTACTGCCTTCTTCCACAATGAGCTCAGGTCTGCCATGTAGTGTGTGTTACCTTCTCTTCTGTTATCGCTGTGGATTAACAGCTTGCATTACACTTTACCTTTTAAAAGATTTCTTTTAGGGACTGGAGAGATGGCTAAGTAGCTAAGAGCACTGGTTGCTCTTTCAGAGGGCCTGTGTTTGATTTCTAGCACCCACATAGTAACTAAGCTGATACAACCATCTGTATCTCCAGTTCTAGAGGATCTGATGCCCTCTTCTGTCCTTGTTGGCCAACTGTGTATACATGTGAGTGTACATAGGATGCATGGACACATGTGTAGGTAAGACACCCATACACATAAAATAAAAAATAAATCTATTTAATTTAGAGCTGGAGAGATGGCTCAACTGTTGAATAGGTTCACAGCCAAAAATGTAAGATTTCAGCTCCCAACATGCACAGCTGCCTCTCCAGTCACATTATTATTATTATTATTATTATTATTATTATTATTATTAGTTTAGTTATGTGTGTATTGGGGGTGGGAGTTGTGTGCATATGCATGCAGCTGCCAGTAGGGACCAGAGATGTCAAATCCTTCCAGAACTGAAGCTTCAGGTAGCTGCTTGTGAGCTGTCCTTCAAAGGTGCTGGAAATTTAACATAGATCTTTAGAAGAGCAATATGAGCTCTTAGCTGATAAGCCATCTCTCTAGCCACACCTTTTCCATTTTTAATGGAGTTTAATTTTTAGGTGTGTATGTGTAAGTACATATGTGTCTACTTTGATTTTTGACTTGTCAGGTTGCTTAATTCTAGTTTTCTTCACAACTTCTCTGCCAAAAGTGTTGGGTCTGAAGTCAATCCTTAAGTGTTTTAAAAATGTTGTTTTATCAACTACAGATGGATGGGCATATAGAGAAATAAAATAAAAAGAATAAAAGAAAATTCTTAGTTTAGACTTCAGAAAATACATGATTTGGCAACTTACTTAATGTAAGCAAACCCTTGCTAAAGGTCTTGATTTCTGACAACCACACATGAGAGAGACATACACAGTACATACACACACAGAGACACACCACTGTTAAGATGTTAATTGCTGAGACAGACCACCTGATAATTTATCTCGCCTCATTGCTTCATAACTTTCAGTTCATATTTCTGGGCCTGTGGTGAGGTAAAAACACCATGATGGAAGAGTATAACCAAATACATTCTTACCTCCTGGCAGACAGGAAGTACAGGGAGACTAGACAGGACACTACCTCCGCAGGACACACCCTCAGTGAGCCACTTCCTCTAAACTATCAATATCAGCTGGAGACACACATTTAATGCAGAGCCTGAGAGGAACATACTATACTGAAACTTTAGCAATCACCATGCTTCACCCAGAAACCACACCCTGAGTCACACAGTGCACCCCGTGAAGTAGGCATTTTCCTGGATGTCAGCATTTTGACAGTCCCAAGGTCAGAATGAGCATGAGCGGTGGTGTGGAAATAGCCAGAATCCTGTGTATTTTTCAGGGCAATAATTACACTTTCTGGGCAGCTCAGGGAAACTTGCACTCAAGGATGGCCCAAGTGTGGTACTGGACGCAGAAATGGAAACGGTCACTAACTTGGTGACTCAGAGAAAGAGATGTGCTCCTGTCCAGCCAGTAGACACCACCAGGCTGGTTAAAAGGGGCTGTTTCTGGGTTCGTTAGTTTCTGCCCATAAATGTGGCATATACATTAGATGCAAATACATTAGAATCTAGCCAAAGACTATGTCTCTACATTAGGGTAGTAGATGACTAAGCTCCATTCAAAAGCAGACACTGTATTTTCTCAGTGGCCTTTAGTCTTCTGAGCTGTTGTGCTGGAAATGCTTAGAGAGCCTGCTCTGCTCCCATCTGAAAATGTACCGTCTTGTAAACACTGCCTGTCTAATACTCAGAAAGTGTTCCTTACCTTCGGTGTGCCATTCACTTTTAAATTAAAGTGTCAGGTGATAGTAGATAAAGTTTCTTTCTTCTTCAGTGTCCTTGTCACTTGGGCTAGTTCGAGCTCTCATTCCTGCCACTTTACCACAGCCGCCTTCTGTCTGCCCTCCGCAGTAACCTTCTCCCTGATGCGAATCTTGTCTATCTGACTTGAAGCTTATGCTCTTTTCATTACACAACACTGTCTTCCTTGGCCTTTCAAGTCTGCTCCTCTGATGTCATACCGAAGGGTACACCTCTGAGTGAAGCCCTTTGTCACTAATCCATGCTCCCCAAGAATCCTGCCACCCCACCCAGTTTCCATCCCTTTGTAAACCATGCTGAACACAGACCTTAGAAGTCTATTTTAGAGAATTTTCAATGAAGTAATCTAAAATGACTGAAAGACACTTAAGAATGTGCTCAACATCCTTAGCCATCAGGGAAATGCAACTTAAAACATCTCTGAGATACCATCTTACACGGGCCAGAAAGACTACAGTCAAAAACACCAGTGACAGTCTATGCTGGAGAGGATGTGGAGAAACAGGAACACTCTTCCATTGCTGGTGGGAGTGCAAACTTGTACAGCCACTTTGGAAATCAGTATGGTGGTTTCCTCAGGAAAATGGGAATCAGTCAACCACAAGATCCAGCAATTCCACTCTTGGGCATATACCCAAAGAATGTACATTCATACAAAAAGGACATATGTTCAACTATGTTCATAGCAGCATTGTTTATAATAGCCTGAACCTGGAAGCAACCTAGGTGCCTGTCAACTGAGGAATGGATGGAGAAAATATGGTACATTGACACAATGGAGTATTACTCAGAGGGGGGAAAAATGAAATCTTGAAATTGGCAGGCAAATGGATGGACCTGGAAGAAAACATCACGAGTGAGGTAATCCAATCACAGAGAGACAAGCATGGTATGTATTCACTCATATATGGATATTAGACATAGAGCAAAGGACTACCAGCCTACAATCCACATCACCAGAAAAACTAGGAAACAAGGAGAACCCCAAGAATAAAATACATGGTTCCCCAAAGAAGAGGAAAGGGACAAGAATCCCTGAGCAAATTGGGAGTATGAGGGGGGGAGAGAGGAGGGAAGTAGGAATAGAGAAGGGGAGAAGAGACGGGGGAGGAGAACAAGAGGGATCAGGAAGACTGAGGCAGGGGAGGAATAGAGGAGAGCAAGAAAGGAGATACCTTGATAGAGGGAGCCAATATAGGTTTAGAGTGAGGTCTGGCACTAGGGAAATGTTCAGGGATCCACAGTGATGACCCCAACTAAGAATCTAAGCAGTAGTTGAGATGCTGTCTTTGATGCCTTTCCCCTATAATGAGATTGATGACTACCTTGGTTTCCATCCTAGAGCCGTCATCCAGTATCTGATGGAAGAAGCAGGCACCCACATCTAAGCACTGAGCCATACCCCTGGAATCCAGTTGTAGAGAGGGAGGAGGGATGAGCAAAGGAGCCAAGACTGTGTTGGAGAAACCCACAGAAACAGTTGACCTGATCTAGTGAGGGCACAGAGACCCTAGTTGTAAAGCTAGGGAGCCAGCATTGGACTGAACAAACCCTTCTGATTGTGGGTGCCAGCTAGGAGGCCAGGGCAGTCTGTGGGACTCTAACAGTGGAGACAGTATTTATCCCTAGTGCACAAATGGTCTTTGGGAGCCCATTCTCTATGGAGGGATACTACTGCAGCCCAGATACACAAAATCCTCCCCCAAAGGATATGACAGACTTTGATGATCCCCCACGGAAGGCCTCATTATCCTTGGGGAGCTGGTGGGGGTGGGTTGAGGGGGTCGGTGGGGAGCATGGGAGGATGGGAGAGAGAAGGAACTGGGATTGATGTGTAAAATAAAAATTAATAAAAATCTTGAAAACAAAGAAGTCCATTTGTTTATGTTTGCATGCTTCCTATAGTATCTGCCACACAGCAAATGCTCAATCCACGTGTGCTTTAGGAAAGCAAACTACTTCTCAGGAGATGCCATAATTTATAAATGGTGATTCTCTTAAATAGCTGTAGCACACACAGTGCAGAGAAAGCAACTTATGGGAAGGATAGGTGAAGTGTAGTGGGCCTTGGCGGGCTGCTGCGTGTTTGTGTTTGCAGAATAAAGAAGAACAGCGCCGGTGGAGGACTAATGCACTACATAGTCAGCTGCAGATTTGAAAGACAGAAGGGCTGAAAGCTGCTCGGGTTTGATGAAAATGAAACCCTCACGAAGCATGGTCAGCAGCCGTGTGGTGCACACAGTCAGCTACAGAGTGGGAAAGGATGTAAATAATTTGCTGTTTCTGCTCACTTCTCATCACCTGCTCATTCAGACTGCCTGTGTTCTTTGGCTCCTTACGAACAACCTTACACGTAGTAGCAGATTTTTAATTTGTGCCTTGGGGGTGTTACTGGAAAGGCCTCTTTGAGGCTTAACTGTGAACAAACTAGATCTGTTAATGCAATCTCTGGAAAGAATAAGAAGCTATTTCCCCCATTCCCCACCAACGGTGCTCAGTGAGTAATGAAGGCAGTGTGCTAAGGAAAGGGAGCTGTGTCCCAAGGTGCTCTGTGGCAAACAAAGTCTCTGAGGTGACTCTCTGCTCAGCGTCCCTGGGCACATGTTGCTTCTCTTGGCCTCGGTAACTAGTGCACCAAGCATGTTGGCTCAGCTTCCCACTGCAAACAGAAAACTGTGCCTTTCCTTTGCCCTGATGATTACACCACTGAAGCCACAACAACAACAACAAAATAAGCAAGAAAACGAAGGGAAAAGCAAGCTAGAGTGACACAAGATGCTTCCAACCTGGCTTGAAATACTGATCAGTGTCAAAATTCTGCATTATAAAGTTGATTGCAAGTTTTATATTGTCCACCCTAATTCTGGGCTGCACTTACCTTAGACAAAAGGCTGCAAAGCAGTAACTCTTTGCTGGGAAATACGGTAACTAAAAGGTCACCTCTTCCCACCCATATCTTCCCTTCTGCTTCCCCTCCTATACCTTTTATTGATTCATCATCCTCATCTTTCTTCACCTGTCTCTTTGTCTTTATTATTCTGGTTTAGAATAAACCAGGGTTTAAGATAAAGTTTATTTAGGCACAATGTATACAAAATAGACCCACTTTAAGTATGAATTTTGACAAGTCTTGACAAGTGCATATGCCAGCTAACAATACAATCAGATAAATTACATTCTGATCACCCTCAAAATTGCTTTGTCCCCTTCCCAGAAAACTCCCGTACCTCAGATACAGATAGCTATGGATATGCTTTCTGTCACCACAGATTACATTTCTATCTTTTTTGATAACTGGGATCAGAAGGGATGTACTGATTTGTTTCTGCCATCTTACACTTCATAATGCAACTGTAGATTCATAAATGAACCTTCATGCATTGGGGTCAATCCTTTTTAGTAATAATATGCTGTGGTGTGAATTTCCAGATTATATATGTTAAGGTCATGTTTATAAGGAATGTCTAACCTGTTTCTAATGGGAACACACTTTTTATTCCCTCTGTTAGTGTGTGGACGCTCCACTACTCATACCTTCCCAAGTCTTCTGTGCTTTCATTTTAACCATCTAACAGACTCATGCTGGCATCTTTGTTACCTCAATTTCTATTGCCATAGTAAGTAAGCATGCTGAATATCTTGTGACATACTTGTCGAATTGCTCATTGATTGATCTTCTTTGTGTAGGTCTCCCATGCATTATGTATATGAAGTGTCATCCACGGGCTCATGTGTTAAAGGATGTTTTTTGGAAGGTGGTGAAAACTGTTAGGAGGAGGAAGTAGATGACAGGGTTATACTTTTCCAGAATGTACCTGGCCCTGATGGCTTCCTCTCATTCTGCTCTCTGGCTGCCATGAGGCAAGCAGCTTTTTCCTTGAATGTTCTTCCAGCATGATATACTGTAGCCAAGTGACTATGGAACAAAATCTCTGGAGCCATGAGCCAAAATGAAGATCTTGACCTTCTTTTTCACTTGGTTGTTAAAAAAAGACTACTGGACTGATGGACTACTGGAGAAGTAGTGTCACTGCTATGAGTAAACCTAACTATATAGATAACTGGCTTACAGAAAGGATTGGGGGAAGTCTGAGAAAGAGGGTACAGAATGCCCTGAAATTCTCTAAGCATAGCTTAATGGGTGATTCTGGTAGAAGCCCACAGTAAAGACTTTGCCCAGAAGGTTTGAAATGAGATCAAAGATTCCAATGGGAAACAGAACTCCTTTATATTTTTATGCATCCTGAAACTTGGGGAGAGGAGTACTGAATTGAAAAGGAACCAACCAGCTAACTGATTTGCTTGAGGAAGTTTTGAAAGAAGCACAGTGTTCAGACTATAACATGGTCATTGCTGACTACACTCAGCCAGGTTCATAAAGCGCATTGGGATAAATGTAGATAAGATTTGAAAACCTTGCAGCTTGGTAATAAAAAGCCTGTAAACTGAGGGCTAAAGAAGTATGGTAGAGTTGGGCAGTGTTGATTCATGCCTTTAATCCCAGCAGGCTGAGCTCTGTGAGGTCAAGCCTGGACTGGTCTCCAAAGCAAGTTCAAGGACAGCCAAGGCTGTTACACAGAGAAACCCTGTCTCAAAACACCAAGAAGAAAAAGTATGATAGATAAAGGTGCTGGAGCAATTAAAACGAGGCCAAGCATTTTACGTAAGGACAGCTAACTTCCCCTTGAGAAGAGAGCAACATGAGGGTTCCTGCTGTGTAAGTCTAGGAGACTGTTTATCTAGGACTCTCCACTACACAGGCATTTAGAGGTCAATACGGACGTGGGCCAAAGGGGCCCTGAACACTTGGTAGCCTATGGTAGGCCTTACTAGCAGACACATAATGATGGTTCTTCAAGCATGAAGAATGAAAGAGTCAAAGGATTTGGAAGCTTCACTCAGATTTCAGAAAAAAAAAAAAAAATGTCTGCAAAGCCAGGCAATGTATGACAGGATTAGAGTCTATAACAGACCTTCCCTTAAGTGGGTGATTAATGAATCTATGATGGCAAAATCTAACAAGAAGTGGAGATGCCCACAACGCTGAAAATAACAAGAATAGGAATGTCTACCAAGAAAAACTGAACGCACTGAGCAAAGCCAGCCAAAGAGAGATGTCACGTAGGCTATATCCAGCAAGGCATACAGGGATGAGATGGCCCAAGCCTATTCAGTCTTCTCATATCACAACACCTCAGACTGTGGATGTGGAAGCTCTGCAAGATTCAATGTTTGAACTGTCAGTTACGTTTGCATAACTTCATCTTTACTGGTGATTACAAATAAGAGTTGATTGTGAATCTCAGGACAGACTTTGGACTGTGACTTCTGAATAATATTGGGACTGTTAAATTATGGGAACTCCTGAATATGAATTAACTGCACTCTGCATTATGGCATCCATGAGCTTTGGTGACCAGGAAGAGAATATTAGAGTTGAATTTGCAATGTCCTTACAGACACGTATATTGAATGCAATTTTCAGGTGGTGGAGACTCACTGGAGAAAGGAGGTCACTATAAGCCCTTGAAAGTTACACCTGATTCTCCCCCCTTTCTGACCCTTGACTTTCAATGAAGTGACACTTTCCCCCACAACATCCGTCCATCATAATGTTCTATTTCACTATAAGGACAAAAACAGAGAGCCAAGTGACCACGAATAACAAACGTGGAAGCCATGAGCCAAACTGAACCATTCTTCCCTTAAACTTTCTCTCTCAGGCAGTTTTCACAATAACAAAAAGACAATTAACACAAAACTTTTGTCTTTTATCCATATTAGACTGTTTTGCGACAGGGTTTCCTCTGTGTAGCCTTGGCTGTCCTGGAATTCCCTCTGTAGACCAGACTGGCCTGGAACTCATAGAGACCTACCTGGTCTCTGCTTCCCATGTGCTGAGAATAAAGGCATGTACCAGCCACCACTGCCCAGCTAGACTGTTTTCTTATTGAGCTATTTATACTTTGTTACTACAAATCTTTGTCAGGTATTTATTTTTATAAGATTTAATTTCATTTAAACTAGCAAACTTTAAAAATAGTATCATTAATATAAACCCTAAAATGTTTAAATTACTATCTTAATAAACATTAAGGAACCTCTGACTTAAAAATATTTTTAAATACTTTGTAGTATTGGATAATAAAATCTTGTTTCAAGTTATAGTTTGTTCTATAAGAAAACCATCTGCAAGGTAGTTTTGTGTTTTATTTATCTGTAGTATATTTTTTTCTCCTGTGTTGGGCTTGATATATCAGTAAACATTTTTTGGCATTGAATATCCTAAGGTCCCTATTGCAACTACTCAAGTACACCATCCTATGACAAATTGTGCTATGATGAATAATACCTAGACGATATGTAAGTGAATAGGTTGGATGAGTAAAAAACAAAATAAAATAAAACTTACTTATAAGGAAAACTAGTGATCTGGATTCAAAATCCTGACCCACACTATGGTACAAACACACACACGCACACACACACACACACACACACACACACACACACTTAAATGATATTAATAGCTTTACTTTACAAATTATATTCCCAACGCTTTTCTGCATGTACAAAAATGGTTGAATTTTGATGCTCTTGAGGTTAATTTTTATGTGCAACTTTGATGTTATTCAGTTAAGTTTACAGAGAAAAAACTCTGTTGTACGATTTCAACTGTGGTTAATTCTTCTCAGATATGATATACAGCCTAGTCAGTAATCACCAGGGAAATTGGACAGATCAATTCAACCTCACCGGTCTCATGAGAAGAGTCGTTTTAAATGTATGCAAGGCAAGGAGCAAAAATAAGATCTCTGTATATAAAGTGTAACCCAAGATCCATAAAAGTTACCTTGAAAAAGTAAATTATTGAGAAAATGCCTATAAACTTGCAAATGAATTATTCCAACATACCAATTGTTTTAAGTAGTCACTTTTGAGCTAACCTTTATATGACATAACATCTAGAGGTATTTAATTGATTTTCACTAGTCATTCTATAAATCTAAATTTATCATTGTATGAATGTGCATCTTTTGGGTATATACCTAAGAGTGGAATTGCTGGATCTTATGGTAGATTGATTCTCATTTTCCTGAGGAACCAACATACTGATTTCCAAAGTGGCTGTATGATATTGCACTCCCACCAGCAGTGAAGGAGTGTTCCCCTTTCTCCACATCCTCTCCAGCAAAAACTGTCATTAGTGATTTTTATTTTAGCCATTCTGACAGGAGTGAGACGGAATCACAGAGTTGTTTTGATTTGCATTTCCCTGATGGCTTGGGCTATTGAACACTTTCTTATGTGTCTTTCAGCCATTTTAGATTCCTCTGTTTAGTTGAAGAGAGGGAGGAATGAAGAGCGAAGGGGTCTGTACCAGGTTGGAGAAACCCACAGGAACAGTTGGCCTGAACAAGGGAGAGCACATTGACCACAGATGCTGTCGGGGAGGCCAGTACAAGACTGATCCAGACCCCTGAACATGGATGTCAATAAGGAGGCCTCTGCACTCCAGGGAGCCTCTGGTGGTGGATTAGTATTTTTCCCTGGTGCAAGAAGGGACTTTGAGAGCCCATCCCACATGAAGGGTTACACTCTGGCCCTGGACACATGGGGAAGGGCCCAGGACCAGCACAGGAAGATTTGGTGGACTTTGCAGAGCCCCCATTGAGGGCCCTACCCTGCCTGGGGAGTGGTGGGTGGATGGGGTGGGGGATAGGTTGCGGGTTGGGGAGGAGGGATGGGGGTGAGGGGAGGGAGAAGGAGAAGGGACTTACGTGTGAAACAAGCTTGTTCCCTAACTAGAACTAATAAATAAATTTTTAAAAAAGAGAATTCTCTATTTAGTTCTATACCCCAATTTTTAATTGAATCATTTGGTGTTTTGGTGGCTAGCTTCTTGAGTTTTTTGTAGATTTTGGAGATCAGCCCTCTGTCAGATGTGGGGTTGGTGAATATCTTTTCCCATTCTGTGGGATGCCATTTGGTCTTGTTGACTGTGTCCTTTGCCTTACAGAAACTTCTCAGTTTCAGGAGGTCCTATTTATTAATTGTAGATCTCAGTGTCTGTGCTACTGGTGTTATGTTCAGGAAGTGGTCTCCTGTACCAATTTATTCAAGGGAACCTCCCACTTTCTCTTCCAAGAGGTTCAGTGTGGCTGAACTTATGTTGAGGTCTTTGATCCATTTGGACTTAAGTTTTGGCAATAGACATGGATCTCTGGAAGCAACCTAGATGCCCCTCAACTGAAGAACAGATAAAGAAAATGTAGTATATTTACACAATGGAGTACTACTCAGTGGAAAAAAAACAACAGAATTTTGAATTTTGCAGGCAAATGGATGGAACTAGAAGAAACCATCCTGAGTGAGGTAACCCAGTCACAAAAAGACAAACATGGTATGTACTCATTCATATATGAATTTTAGACATAGAGCAAAGGATTACCAGCCTACAATCTACATCACCAAAGGAACTAGGAATCAAGAAGGACTCTAAGAGAAAAATGCATGGACCCAGGAGAATGGGAGGGGGCAGGATCTCATGAGCTAACTGAGAGCATGAAGGTAGGGCAGAGTGATCTGGGAGAAAGAGAGGGGGAAAGAGGAGGGAAGAAGAGGAAATGGATGAGCAGAAGGGTTGAGCCAGGGGAAGAATGGAGGAAAGCAGGATGCGAGATACCATGACAGAGGGAGCCATTATAGGTCTGAGGCGAGATCTGGCACTAGGGAGATTTCCAGATGACACCAACTGACAGTCTAAGCAATGTTGGAGAGGCAACCTTAAATGCCCTTCCCCTATAATGAGACTGATGACTGCCTTATATGCCATCCTAGAGCCCTCATCCAGTGGCTGATGGAGGCAGAGGCAGACACCCACAGCTATAAACTGGGCTGAAATCTGGAATCCAGGTGCAGAGAGGGAGGAATAAATAACAAGGGGGTCGGGATCAGGCTGGTGAAACCCACAAGTGCAGCTGACCTAAGCAAGGGAGAGCACATGGACCCAAGACTGATGTCTGGGGGACCAGTACGGGACTGATCCAGACCCCTGAGTGTGGATGTCAATGAGGAGGCCTCAGCACTCTGTGGGACCCCTGGTAGTGGATCAATATCTATCCCTAGTGTAGGAGGGGACTTTGGGAGCCCATCCCACATGGAGGGATCGTTTCTCGGCCTGGACACATTGGGAAGGGCCTAGGCCCTTTCCAGGATGATATGACAGACTTTGGGGAGCCCCTTATCCTCCCTGGGGAGCAGAGGGGGAGTAGGTTGGGGAGTTGGTGGGGGGTGGAGGAGAGGAAGAGGGAGAAGTGATTGACATGTGAAACAGGCTTGTTTCCAATTTGAACTAATAAAGAAATCTAAATTTCTCTAACATCCCTTATACATAAAACTCACTGAACATATGGCATAGTATTTTACTAATTCTATGTCACCACCTCAGATTGTTTCCTAGCCTTAGTCCTTTAGTTTTCTCAGTTCTACCATGATTCTTTCAATCTCTTCACAGAAAGACTCCTATTTCTAGAGGCCACAGAATAAATTCACAATGCATGGTGGGGCATGCCAGTAGTCATGGGACTTGAGAACCAAAGCTAGGATGATTGCAAGTTAGAGGCCAGCCTGGGTTACAAAGACCAACCTGAGCTACATGTTGAAATCCTGCTTCAAACACCAAAGCAGTAAAAAAAAAAATGTTTAAATAAAATGAAAGAATAAACTGGGTACAGTGGCACCCATCTTTAATCTCAGAAGAAACAGAGAGATCTGTGGGAGTTCAAAGCCACTCTATATAGTGAGCTACACAGCTTTATAGTGATACCCTGTCAAAAAAAAGTTGAAAAATTGGAACTTATTTGAGTCAACTCATTAACTTACTGATCTAGAACCATAAGTATAACTAGGGACACCTCTTCCCACTGTTAGGGTTTTTTGTTTACATTTTGTTTTCTTTTTCCACCTCTGACTTAGATTCAATGTCTACTTTTCCTTCCCATAATAAACATCTGTGATATTTCTGACAGTGAATTGCCAGATAGTTTTATAAGATTTATCTCCTTTGATCTTCACAAAATAAAGACTTTATAATATAAAATATCTAACTTGTCTTCCAAATTTCACATAAGGAAAGTAAAGTTCATGGAGATGAAAGGCCATGCGCATGTTTACATGGTTTTTTTTTTTTTTGAGCCATGTTTTTGAGTGTGGAAGACAGAGCACCATGACATGAAGAATTTGTCATCCTGAATAAAGGCATAGGCATGTGCATTTCAACCGTAATGTAAAATCCACAGCATCAACGATGCTTCCAAAGAACAGTGAGCATGGAGGAAGAGTAGAGCCTGCAGGACCAAGGTCTGACTGTATGTCAACATGACTTCCAGGACAACATTCCGCTTAGTTTTTGTCCTGATATATGTGTTGAACGCTCAAGCGCTCCAAGTGCTTATCAGAAAAAGTTGTCCAAAGGAAGATGATGGAGAGTCCTGTCACAGCACAGTACAGGAGAGGGGACAGTTGAGGACAGCACAGGGGTGAGTTGAGGCAGCCTTTTGCAGTGTCAAACTGTCTCTGCCATGGTCGTCATGTTATTTCCCTCTCTCCCACAAGCTCATTAATACGTGTGTTATATAGGAAAGAAAAAAGTCAGAATCATGACAATAAAATAGCCTTCCTATTTAATGGTTCTTAGTTTGGTGGGTTTTGTCAATATATTTTAAGCAGGCATAAGAAAATGTTTGAACTCTTCAAAATGAAAGGGCTGTGAGAGTCCCAAACACCAGGACAGTAGGGATTATTGCACTCTGAAACTGACCATATCATCACAGCCGGTTTCTTCCGGATCTTCCATGAGCCTCCGTGTGCAGCCTCTTCACCCTACAGTGGCACCTTCTGTCAAATGCTTCCCACATTTGTCATCAAAATGTTTTGGCAGAAGCATCATCTTTAGGTTTTGACATAATTCCGAAGAGAGACTTTTTCAATTATTACTAATGGAACATTATGCTCCTCTTTGGGAACTTCTGCATGAATAAAAAGGGTCATTAATGACAGCTACTCTCAGGCGGAAATATGAGTCAGTGCTTGGTGCAAGGTGCTTTTTTTAAAGCACCTGGTAATTTCCCACTCCTTCACCACCTCTGCAACTCAAACAGTCAGTTATTGAGGTGACTATTATAAAGTCAGTGGTATTGATTCTCGGCAGGTGAGTGCTATTTATTCTCCAGTGTTTTGTTTCTCATATTACATAATAATGTCTCACACTCTTATAATCCCTTTCATTCTCAAGTGTTTTACCGGTTTGGATACTCTCTGGCGTGTGCTGGAAGGAACACCTTTTGTAGTACCTCTGTGACTCACTTTCATGTATGGACTATAGAATCAAGCTATTGGAACAGCATGGGAAGAAGATCCACCTGCTCACAGTGCCCAGAGGGATAACCAATGAACAATACTTATGTCAAGTGAACATCTGAGCCCAGTTAAGAGAAAGAACAGTCGTTTTAAAGATTTGCTTAGTGAATCTACATGAGGATTACCACCAAGCCAACACTAAGTTAGACCTATGAAATTACAAAATATTCAACTGACTATCATGTCCCTGAGACAGATGAACTGCAGCTCACTGCTTGCACCCCTGACTCACAACCTCTTTTTCCCAAGTGTGCTTAAGTGTGCAAAAAGGGTAAAACATATGGGTTAAGTACATATCCTAGTACATAAGCCCTCACATTGTAAGTTGATGACAACTTACAGAAATACAGATGAATACTGTGACAATAATAGGATAATACTGCACCAACTATAATCTATAGAAAAGGTAGGCTCACTACAATTCTGGTCATTTACCAGTAGTAACAATTTGTGCTTGATAGGACTCTTAATACACCAATAAAAAATAGCACTTTGCCAAAATTGTCTAGTGATCTTGAAAATGGTGGGCATGTTAGTTCACTGCAAAGAAAGCTAACAGGTCTCTTCCCCCTGTTATCTTTAATGAGAATTTTATAAAATGCATGCCTTTAATCTCAGCACTCAGAAGGCAAAGACTAGTAGATCTCTGTGACTTCAAGGCCAGCCTGGTCTACAAAGTGAGTTCTAGAACACCAAAGGCTACAGAGAGAGAGAGAGAGAGAGAGAGAGAGAGAGAGAGAGAGAGAGAGAGAGACTATCTTGAAAGAAAAGTTTTATATAAGACAACAAAAAGGTAATTTGGCGTGTCTACAGTTCAGCTACAATTTAAGCAAATAAAAGCATTCTAGTTAGTTGTGACTTTCTAAATGAGTATTTAAAAGACACAAGAAATAACATTCTGGCCAGAACTACAAAGGCTGAAAGACAAGTCATGTCTAGAGATATAGAACAGTACAGTTGATAATACAAACTTTGAAGCAATCATTATAAAGTTAGGTAGCATCACAGTTATTATCTACTAAACATTTACAGGAAAAGTCACAGAAATGCTTCACTGGTTTTTCCAAAATACATGAGAGAAGTCACTAAATATTTTGTCCAACAAAAGAGGATTACTAAGACCAAAACTAAACAAAACACTAGAAAATGCAGGCTAGTATCTCATCAAAGTGTACATGAGAAACCTCAATAAAATATTAACAAAACAATGCAGGAACATACAAAGAGAATTATGCACCAAGACCAAGTGAGACTTATCCAAGGAATCCATTTTAGCAAGTTTCACATTAGAAATAAATTAACATAACACAGTAGAATTGTTTCAGGCTGCCCAAACTCTTGAAGATAGTCCTATACCCAGGCACATACAAACAGCACATACAAGCACACAAATGGACTCAGTAGGTTTTACAAAAGAGAACATGAGATTGGGAGGGAAAAGTTGTGAGGGGAATGGGAAGAATTAGAGATGAGGGAATGGGAAATGGATTTGATCAAAAGCATGTACATGCACATATGAAATTCTCAAATAAAAATATTTAAAATTCATTTCTAAAAGTAAAAACATGATCTCAACAGACAGAAAAATAATTTGATGAAAGCTCGACATCTTTCAGGATAAAAAATATTCAAAACCCAAGAAGTAGAACTTGTTCAACCTGATAAAGGAAATCTAAAAGCCCACAGTTAACAACACACTTGATGGTGAGGGAATAAATGATCTTCTATCAGAAACCAAACTGAGATCTCTGCTTTTGCTAAGATAATCTACATTTTCCTGGAGGTTCCAGTCAAGGAAATTGAGCAAAGACAAAAAACAAAAGCTTTCACGATGAAAATTTAGAAATGAAAGATATTGCTATTTTCAGATGATATGGTATTACTTAAAGAAAACCCGAAAACAGTCATATACATTCTCGCAACTAGTTCATGAGGCAAGGCAGCAATATGCAATACTGATGTGTAAAAATCAACTGCAGTTAGCCAGATGGTAGTGGTGCACATCTTTAGTCCCAGCACTCGGGAGGCAGAGGCAGGGGGATCTCTGTGAGTGTGAGACCAGCCTGGTCCACAAGAGTTAGTTCCAGGACAGCCTACAAAGCCACAGAGAAACCCTGTCTCAAAAAATAAAGCAAACAAAAACAAAATCTACTGTAGTCCAATATATCTGGAGACAGAAATCCCAAACTGAAACTAAGAAACTAATTCCTTCTATCATAGCATCCAGACAAAATAAAATGTTTTTGAAATCTGCTTAACAAAGTGATTATGACTTTTATGCTGTGAAAAGCACACGGCGTTATTAAAATAAATAAATAAATGAAGAATCATCCCATGTTTGTAGAGCTGAAGAATTAATATTGTTTAAATGAAAGGACTCTCTCAACTGATATAGCATACAGCCTTTATGTAATGTCTATCAAAAGCCCAGATGATTTCTTTGTAAACACAGGGGAGCCAGTTCTACAACTCAGAGTACTATTAAAGACGTGGATATCCAAGTCAATCTTGACAAAGAACACAGCTGGAGAACTCACATGTTTCAGCATCAAATTTACTACAAAGTTTTATATCACAATTGAGATGTAATAAGCCATCAGGAGTTGTTTCAAATAAACACACAAACAAATAAATAAATGGTAAATTCTCCAGTGAGTCTGACTAAGGAATGTTCCAGAATGTCAGTACCATGACCCTTCCCACTGGAACTGGCTATAAAATTCATATTGCACCTGTGCCTGTCATAGACCTGGCTAGTATCATTGACTGGATCTCTTGCAGAACCCTTTCTAATCCAAGCCACTGCCACTGGAAATCCTGAGTGTCAGAGTCTATAGGCCAGAACAGTCTGCTAGATATTGAATATGATATAATTCAAAGGCCTGTAAGATACTGTATTTCTTACTTGGCAGTAAATATGCAGCATGAGGCAACTTGTCCTTTGCTTTTTTAAGGTGCTGGTGTGTGTGTGTGTGTGTGTGTGTGTGTGTGTGTGTGTGTGTGTGTGTGTGTGTGTGCGTTGTGTGCAGGTTGCTTCAGAGGACAGAAAAGGGCATATTTATTATTTCAATTTTGAACATGGGAGAGAAGTTGTGTCTGAACTTCGTTTTTAGTCTGTCCCTTCATGACAATTTTAATTCCACAGGCCAAAGACCCAGTGTGAGAATTATCTCTACTGCCAAGTAAGTCATTCTCAATCACAAACAGGGATGTGTGAAGATGACCTTTGGTGGTAAGAGTTGTAGTCATGGCAGTTCACCATGTAAAGAATTTTTTTCTAGGACCCTATCTGATACCTGGTCACTATAAGTTCATGCCCTAGCAGATGGTCAATGAAACTCTTTGGGTGCCTTGGTACCAACAAATACATCCTATATTCAGTCGTCTTAGGAATGTCTGCACAGTTCTTTCAGCAGGTTGCCTCATCATGGGAAAATGGCTGTGGGTCCATTCTTGGAGGAAGGATGTGAAGTCAAGACAGCATTTCCTTCTCATAGAATAGCAAGGGTTTCCACTACAAAGCCAGACTTCCCTGCTCACAGTTGCTTTCAGATCTGAAAGCTGACTCTGACCCAGAAGCTGAAGAGAAAATACATAGTTTCAAAAATTAGATTTATTTTCATATTTTATTTGTGTTTATGTGCACATATTTGTGCACATGCATAGATGCCTGCAGTAAACAAGGCTTCAGATGCCCTGCAGCTGGAGTTAAAGGCAGTTGTGAGCCACCGATGTGGGGACTAGGAATCAAACTTGGGTCATTTGGCAGACAGCACAAGCTAATGCTCTGGTGTTGAAGAAGAGATGTGTTTAGCTCCTACCAGGATGACCTGTCTCTGTAGTGGAGACTTCTCTGCAATCACATGAAGAAAATATTACTTCTTGCTCCTGAGAGTTAAGACATTCATCTGAGAACCAAAGTTGTGGTTTGAATAGGAATGGCCCCCCACTTACCTGTTTGAATACTTAGTCCATAGGAAGTGGCACTATTAGGAGGTGTGGCCTTGTTGGAGTAGGTATGACTTTGTTGGGGAAAGTGTGTCACTAGTGGATGGACTTTGAAGTCTCAGAAGCTTAAGCCAGGAAGCTGCCTGCTTTCTCCAGCACCATGTCTGCCTGCATACCACCATGCTTCTCCCCATGATGATAGTAGACTAGATCTCTGAAACTGTAAGCCACCCCCAATTAAATGTTTTTGTTTATAAGAGTTGCCATGGTCATGATGTCTCTTTACAGCAATAAAACCCTAAGACAAAAGTCTTCATAAATGTCTATCAAAAAGTTTCCATCTTGAGTCTTAGTGTTCCAGGTCTTCTGAAAGTAGGTCCTAACTTCAACAGAACAGATCTATTCAATTCATCTGTCAGGTCCCTCTGAATATCACCAGATCCTGAATCCACCATCTTGCTGCATAAGGTTAGGGAATCTTCATAAATCACTCAGCCTTTGACAGTGTGCACTGCCTACTTAATGTCCATTTTCAACACATAAATACAACTTAGTCACAGATAGTATTACTTGCCTTGAAGGCATTGCTCTTTCCACAGTTTTCAAATGACTAAGCATCAAGGACACTCTGTCCAACCAGTACTTCTCTTTAGATACACAGATGAAATGTGTATTAATTCGTTGGGCTGCCACATTAACCTAATACTGTCCTCTCCTCACCTACTCAGGATGGGCTTTTTTCTTGATACCTGAGCAAAGAGTAAACCTTTCCTTAAGACTGTAGAGCAGTGGTTCCCAACCTTCCTAATGCTGCAACCCTTTAATACAGTTCCTCATGTTGTGATGACTCCCAAGCATAAAATTATTTCATTGCTACTTCATAACTGTAATTCTGTTAGTGTTAGGAATTTTAATGTAGTGTTTTCTGATGGTCCTAGGTTATCCATGTGACAGGTTCTTTCCACCCCCAAATTCTCAACCCGAAGGTTGAGAATTACTGCATTGGATCCTCCTCAGTACTACTCTCATCACTCTGGACCCTGCAAGAAGCAGATGTCAAAATGGAATGAGAGGTTTAAAGCCTTTATCAGAGGAAACATCTATGAACAGTAAAGGAAGACGGAAGCCTATACATGACAAAAGACACCTGCAAATGAAGAGAGAGAAGCCAATATGAAAGATTTGTTGGGTAAAGAAGTTCTTGAGAATATAAGGCAGAGCCATCACCTAATGCTGTTCACTAAAGGAAGGGTCCAGAAGGAAGGGGCTGGTTCTAGTATCTTGCTACAGTCTCATTAAGGTGCTTACAGAAGCCCATTGCTTTCTCCCTATAGTCAGTTACACACCAAAGTCATATTCACTCAGCATTTGGAAAGTCGGTCCTAGGTTAATACAAATTAATAAAATCACAGAATTCATCCTAGTGACTGTGAGGATACTGGCAAAGTTCTGGGCTGTTGGGCTAAATGGGGTGGATATGAGTACTGGGTCCAGTTTCCAGGATCAGACAGACATGAGTACCCCATGGGAAAGTCAATGG